>NW_027507903.1:277577429-278177429 GCF_037356315.1 Lithobates pipiens | reverse complement strand
CGGAGTCTTGATCTGTCAAGTGCCTGGGCAAGACATCTGGTTCAGCCTCTCAGCGAGCCACTGAGAGATTGAGCTAGCCACCTCGCCAACTCCACAGCTCAGCGCTCTGATGAGCAAGGAGGGAGCAGAGCAGAGAGCTGTGACTAACAGTCTACAGCTCTCTGCTCATGGAGCTCTGAAAACTGATTGATTGGCGATGTTCAAACGATCAGTTCTCAATGCAGAGGCACCAGGGGACAGATGCAGCATCGGACTGATGCTGCATCCACCTAGCTAAGTATGATGGGGGAAAAAAAAATCCTTTACTTCTCTTTTACATACCACCAAAGGAAATCTTTATCTGTCTAAGAAAATGGATGTTCACACCCATGAGATCCGATGCCTATCTGAGTTTGCAGATCGCACTGCGATATGCAAACTGATTTGGGGGTGTCATTAACTTTTAACTGACACTCCCAGCAGTTTGCATAGGGCAGTGTGAACTGCCGCCGGGAGATATGCGATGCGGGAACCCACAGTGGATTTGCAGGGTTCCCACATTGCACCAGTGGGAACCGCCTCTTAGTGTTGTCAGTGGTGCCCAGTGTAGGGTTGCCACCTCATCCCTTTAAACCTGAACACGTATGCTGCTGAAAAATTTTCTGTAGCCAACACTTCTGGGTGTTCCAGATGCTGTCACATGCTGTGGTTCCTTCCACTGGCCCCTACATCTCTGCTATGTCCTCTATTTATGTAGGGATCAACAGATGGAAGATTTTTCAGGCAGCTGTACCTCTTTTAGACAGTGAAGGCAGTGGGATAGTAAGTATTAGGAAGTAGTAAAGGAAAGAAAATTGCTTGATTCCCCTATCAGCACAGTCAGTGTTAGTGGGGCAAACCCTTGTGCTTGCACTATAGTGGGAGATTTCTCCACTGTCAGAATACAATAATCACGGCTGGCGGGTATAGTCGATAGATCGACATTAATACATCCAGCCTGCCCACAGATGGCTCTAAATTCATCCAGGTCCTGTTGAATTTTAAATCCTCTATGGCTGGCTTGACTCGTAAAAATGAATAGCAGCAGGAATCTGAATACGTTGATACTATATACCGGTATTTAAAAAAAAAATCATGTTGGCAAATATGTAACATTTCGCAAAAAAAAATAAAAAATAGAGAAGATTATATGCAGAACATTTAGGGAAAAAACTGAGAGCAGCCTTATAAATTATTTTGCTGTGTTAGTAATTGTTTGCTGGAATATCTAGTTAATACTCATTAATACTTTTCTTTCTTGATTAAAAAGATGTAAACAACAATTTTCCATCTTCTAAACCATTAGAACAAACAAAATATGTAACCTCTCCTATTAAAGTTGTATAATCAATCATGAAAAACACAAATACAAATTTAAAAAATATGTTTTGTATTTTGTGATAATCATTTCTCATATTTGAAATAGCAGCATGATTCACCACTAAAACTTTTAAAACTAACAAATTCCCAAAACTTTTTTGTTAAAACACCCTTATTACGGATGCATGGTACCCAGCAGGGTGAAGGTTTAGACTTGGTTTCAATTGACTAAGTTGCAGTATCACTTGTGACATTTAGTCAGGAATTAGGATATGTAGGGCTTCCCTAGGGGTAATAATGAGCCCTTTCCTTGGTCAGAAGTGCTACATTTCAAAATACCGATAATGGTTATCAGCCTAGAACATTGTGGCAGTTCACAGTAGAGCAGCAATGCATTTGAGGACAGCCAGATGTCGTATGACCACCTGCTGTCAGTGACTCATCTGCTTGTTTGTGGGCAGCCTATTAATGTGACAGACTTATCTTAAAATTTGAAAGTATAATCTAAATATGATTAACAAATTGTAGATACACAAGTAAATTTGTATATATAATAACCAAATTATTGTTTTTCATCAGATGGCAGTGATGATCTTCAAAAGAGCTGTGTTTGAGTCTAGAAGAAAACCAAAAGAAATTCTTCGCCCAAAACTGAAGAACAATCTAAAGGATGCAGAAAAGGTAAATCTGATATATATCTAGTATTCCAGGACTGTTGTCACAATCAGGGGTCAGGCTTGAAGACCAATTGCTATAGCAGTTGCAGGACTACCACTAACCAGCAGGATAGGTACACATGCAGTCACCCTGGCAGATGACACAGGCTCATCTGAGGTTTGGAATCTAAGTACTAACCTGTTTTCACCAGAGCTCCTGATGGAGGAGATGGCTTTAGCTGCGTGTTAGTACCAGGTCGCGGTCCTCAGGATCGGCCCACCAGGAGGTGAGCAAGCCGGGGTTCAGTAGCGGATGAGCAGGTAAGGATCAAACAGAAGCGTGGTCAGAAAGCAAGCCAAAAGGTCGGTAACGAGTTGTTGCAGGTTGGGATCAGGCAGAAGCATAGTCGTGGAACAAGCCAAGGGTCGATAACGAGCAGATAAAATATAAACGGCAGCAGGGAAGATAGGAGCGAGATACAGGCTGGAGATAGCACCATATTCTGGCAAGGAGGAAGTGAAGAAACATGGCTTATATCAGGAAGTTCATGGGAGGAGCAAAGAGTTCAAGGTTCAGCTGAAATCAAGGTATAAGACAGGGTTGTCTAAAGGATCCGACAAGGCACTGTCCAGCATCTCATAAAGCTCAGTGAGAAGTTTAATTGCCAGACACAGCTGAGGTCCCAGATTCAAGTCCATGTCCTGACAACTGTACTTATTATCTTGTACTCATGAGCCAATGGCTAATGCAGCAGGGTAAAGTGGGCTCACTCCGAAACCAACTCCAAGCGTATGTACAGCGCTCGCTCCACTCATTTTAAGATTGGCCTTTACCTGTGTTGACACCCAGTTATCCACAGGAGTACAGGACCCAACTGTGGTGGAACTGCTTGCCCTCCAAACTGTTCCAGTAGACCGCGAGCTAATACCAGCCCTTCTACCCCAAGCATTATACACAGACAAGATGTTGGGATAAGAACCAAAGGAATGACCATTTATTGAACAGAAATACAGGTTTTTATACACTTCAATAGTAGATCAGTCACAGCATGAACAATAAAACCAAATATTTATCAAAAACATTACACAAAAGTTTAGATAACGAGGTAAAGTTGACACAAGGCAAATCCCATCATAGGAACCTCCCAGAGTTATCCAAATTAGCCAACAGACAGAAACAATAGGTGACTCAACAATGGGAATGCACACCTAGGAGGCATACAATGGGAGAAACACACTTAATAAACATAACACCTTAATATTTAGACTACAGCAGGAGCCCACCAGCATCAGGTTGCTTGAGTTGATTATATTAACATCTGCTCTGAGTCTCACAGTCTAAAGCAGTCATTGCTGGTTTGGGCATAGAGACCCCAAATATGTATATGGGTCCTCCAGTTCCCAGAGTCTGTATGTTTTGGGGAAACATGGACTTGAGTCCGAAGCAAGACCACTCCAAGGGTCCCCCAGGCACACACCTCCTAAAGAGTAGTGTTCCCTTAAATGCTAGGGCCCATAGTCAGTGGGCAAGAGGTCACCCTGCAGTCCCCTCCAAAAGCCCTTGTCCTGGTTGGGTCTGTCAAACCCAAATAAGAGTGAAGGGAACCAATGGCTCGCAGTAAAAGTTGGGCAAACTTACTTCCTATTTCTCTTGGGGGGGGGGTCTGCAAATATTTTTGAGATTAACATTAACCACTTGGCGCCCATACTACGTCTATTGACCTCATGGGCTTTCAGTGGTTATATCTAAATGATGCCTGAGGCCATAGACATCATTCAGATATTGCCGTTTTCAGCCGGCGATTCCCTGAACCATAAGAACAATCATAGCGGCTGTTCCGCCGCTTGATCGTTCTTACGGGCAGCGGGAGGGGACGCCCCCCCCGCCGCCCTCCGGTGCTTCTACCGACTCACCGTTTCCATCGGTGAGTCGGTCACAGGATCCGCCGGCCCATAGAGATTTCCGGCGCACTAGATCGTCCCCGGGGTCTCTATGATCGTTCGGAGGCCGGGCGCGATGTTATGACGTCACGCCCGGCCTCTGTATTCAAACGGCGCCGATCTGGCTATGAAGCCAGGATCGTTTTTTTTTTTTTTTTATTCTTCCCAGCCTAGAGGTGAGATATGGGGTCTTATTGACCCCATATCTCACTGTAAATATGTCCGATCATGCCATATTCCTATTACAAGGGATGTTTACATTCCTTGTAATAGGAATAAAAGTCATCAATTTTTTTTTTTAAGTGTAAAACTAAAATAAATAAATAAAATTAACAATAAAAAAAATAATATTTAAAGCGCCCCAGTCCCCGTGAGCTCGCACACAGAAGCGAACGCATACGTAAGTCCCGCCCACATATGAAAACGGTGTTCAAACCACACATGTGAGATATCGCCACGAACGTTAGAGTGAGAGCAATAATTCTAGCCCTAGACCTCCCCTGTAACCCAAAATATGTAACCAGTAAAAAAATTTAAAGCATCGCCTATGGGGATTTTTAAATACCAAAGTTTGACGCCATTCCAAGAGCGCGTGCAATTTTGTGGCTATGGGGCAGGAAGTGAAGGAAAACCTCCCCAGTGGGACACAGATGGCAAAGAAATATGACAGGAGTTATAACCCTCACTTACTCTATCCAACATGAAAAAAAGTTTTGCCTTTAGTTCTTTAGGACAAGGTGAAGATAGCAGTAATAGTAAGGGATCTCTGCTGGCAATGTAGACATGAACTTCTGAACTGTCAAAAGAAAAATTGTTAAGTGATCAAAATGTGCATACTTTGAACTCTACCATTTTATGTCTATGGCCAACTTCATTGTAAAACCTTTTTTTGCAATTGTTTACTCAGTAATGAAAGAAGTATCTCCATATGATTTTAGGCAATCACCTTTCCAAGCAACAGCGGAAAAACAAATAATTCATGTGATCTGGATGTGTTTTCCCTCCGAGTGCTGTGTCTCTAATGTTGATTATTTCATAACAGTAAAGGTTGTTATCCATAATTATGTCTAATTGGCAGAATTGTTTCCAGAAGGCAAGAAGTGTTGCTTGTTTTTTTAATTATTTTATTATACCCAAAACATTTCCAAACACTACTATGAAGATTTGCATGATTGTGTTTTTATGTGTTTCAATATGTAACTTGCCTGGTGGCATGATATTTTTTAAATATCTAACATTTTAAAGGACTGTCGTGTATTTATGTATGATTCAATCTAACTCTATGTTTTTTTCGGCAAATATGATAACACCAGGTACTGTTAGAATGAAACATACGTGAAATGGGGTATTAAGTATTCTACCCTTGCTGATTGGTCTTTAAATTTGGCTGATTCTAACTTCTTTTGGCTGCTGTCTAATGTGACCATACCACACACATATGACAGGTCACCCCCACTGTACCAAACAGATGCATGGTACCAATCTACAGTAACTCAAATTTTACTACTTCTGTGTGTGTGGGTGACTGTATATAGAAAGAAATTAAAATCCCAACCTGAATACATAGCCTTCCTCCTGCTAGATGCTGTGCTAGAACAGATTATGTGTTTTGACAGTGAGTAGTGGGAGAGGCAGTAGACTGAGTGATTTAGTGCCCCTCCACCTGGGTGGGAGCAAGGCGCAGGATATAATATAATATAATATAATATAATGAAAGTAGAAGCACTTATTGTTAAGCTCAAGTGTATTTTCCATTCTACTTTTTGCTATCATAGCAGAAGAGTAAATGGAAGGGTTTTTTGACAACCAGACTGGGATTATTTACTTCATTGACAGACCGGGAATTATTAACATTACCTCTTATGAATACAGTAGCTTCAGTGATATAGGTAATGTTCCTTCTACACATCAGTCTGATAAAATATATGTAAAGCCAGCTTGTCGGCACGTTGGCCATGTAATATAAGAGCTGGAGGCAGATAAAGGATCAGTGCACTTATGTATCACTTTGGGGGACCATAAGGCAGGTTGTTTATGGCTTGGCTAATTATCTTGAGCAGTAGAAAGACAGTGCAGAACTGGTCATTTGTTGCATCATGTTGCCTTGATTACTGTTCTCCTTATCCCCACTAGCATGTAGTTGGGATATGAGTAGTTGGGATATGAGTAGTTGGGATATGAGGGGCACGATCTATGACATATTGGCTGACATGCCAAAATAACATGCCAAATGTGGCATGTCAGGGGGTCAGGAGTCCTTAAATCAGAAGTTCCAAACCATATGTTGGTTTCTACAACAAGTGAGATGCTTAAATGTACCATGGAGAATTAGTATTTGTCGCTCCACCCTCTCTCAAAGTTTTTTTTTCACGTGTCTTATTTTGAAGAATACGTGGACGTACCCACTCATACTCATTCTCCATGATACATTTAAGCATCACACTTGTTGCAGAAACCAACATAATGTATTTAGTGGAACTTCTGATTTAAGGACACCTGACCCTCTAACATGGCACATTTGGCATGTAATTTTTTAGAGGGGGGGGGGACGGGGGGCAGAGTGGGTACCTAGTTTTGACAGGTACTCAGCTCCCACTTCTGCTTTTGCTGTCTAGACATTTTGAGCGGAAGTTCTCCATTCTTCCTCCCTTCCTGCAATCTTCTGGGACAATTCACAGGTCCCAGAAGATTGCCCGGCCATTGAGGAGGCGCAACAGGCAGCTGTGAAGCCACAAGCTATAATCAATACCCCCCCCAAAAAAAACAAATTTCTTCATCAGTTTAGGCCAATATATATTCTTCTGCATATGGTATATTTGGTAAAAAAAAAACAAAAAAAAAAAACACACTAAGCGTTTATTGATTGGTTTGATCAAAATTTATAGCATCTGCAAACTATGGGAAAGATTTATGGCATTTTTATAATTATTATTTTTTTTTACTAGTAATGGTGGCAATCTGGGATTTTTAGCATTACGGCAACATTGCAGCCAACAGATTGGACACTTTTGACACTTTTTGGGACCATTGACATATATTCAGCGATCAGTGCTATAAAAATGCACTGAATACTGTGTAAATGTCACTGGTAGGGAAGGGGTTAATACTAGGGGGCGATCAAGGGGTTAAATGTGTGTTCCCTCAGTGTGTTCTAACAGTATGGGGATACGACTGACTGGAGGAGGATATCTATCATTGTTTCTACTTAGTAGGAACAAACGACATGTCTCATCTCCCCTGTCCGAACAGGGATTTGTGTGTTTACACACACAAATCCCTGTGCGGGCTCTCTTGCACGCCCTCTGGCATCTCTTAAAGGGTACAACGTACCCGTACAGGGTTTTGCGCAGTCGTGCCATTCTGCCACAGTATATCTGCGTGAGGCGGTCGGCAAGTGGTTAAGATTTCTTATGACATTGGCTAAATTTAAAAAAATAACAAAACATGGCACCAGTCAAATGGCATACAGAAACTAAATAGATTTTGTGATAACCATATTTTAAAATAGAACTAGTGTTAATCAAAACAGAATAACAATGTGCATATGTTTTTTCATTTTAGTTACCATGGCCCCGTACTAACACAGAACGATTACTAGTAGAGATGTTTGGTAACAATGCCGCCCAGTTCCTTGCTATCATTGAAGCCCTGACCGATAGTAATAGACGAGTGCTCCAGGCTGGACCACCTTTGCCCGATGAACCAGAGATACATGATGTTATTGCAGAACTATTTTTTGCAGGCATTGATATCCTTTCAGGTAATGTTTGCTATGACTATATTTAAATAACTGTATTGTTAAGAAAACAGCTATAAATAAAGTCAGTGTCCAAAAATGGATTGCCCAAACATAAAGCACGGATTACAAAATCACATCTCTAAAATGTCAAAACAAGGCCATCATGTATGCAACTTGGATATATCATTAAAACAGTATTTATTAAAGTGGTTTTAAAATCAAGACATTTTTTACCTTAATGCATTTCCTGCATTGAGGTAAAAAATGTCCCACTACCCCCCCTCCACATACACTTACTTGAGTCCTCTCTCAATCCAGCGCTGTGCCCATCTGCAGCAGCACTGCTCTCTCTTCCTGGTGTCATAGTAGACTCTGAGAGCAACAGGAGCCATTGGCTGCTGCTGAAGTCAGTCAAATCCTGTGAGGAGGAAGTCGAGGGTGTGGCCAAACCATGTTGTGTGTGTGTGTGTGTATGTGTCTTAAAGCATAGACTTAAAGCAGAACTAATCCCCCCTGTGCTTTACAGCCAAGGAGGCTGCCATCCCAGTCGCTGTTTGATCTGAAGTTGCCATGGTGCTGCACATATTAGTTATGACACCAGACATTTAATGACTTGACAGTTCAGGTTAAGAGCACAAACAAATGTGGCAGTTATCATTCATGGCATGTCTTAAAGTGATTGTAAAACCTTGAATTTTCTCTTTAAATAAAAAACACGTCATACTTACCTACTCTATGGTTTTGCACAGAGCAGCCCTGATCCTCCTCTTTTGGGGTCCCCAGCTGACTTCTCCCCCCCCCCACCAAGTGTCCACCACGCCTCCATTGAGGGCACACGTCTCGCTCCTGAGCCGGTGTCCTATCATATATGGTCCCCCATCGGATAGTGTCTGCTGTGTACTGTGCATGCGCAGTACACAGCACACACAGATTCCGAATATACCTGAGGATGAACGGCGCCTGCGCCGTGAGTCCAGGTTTTATCCCCACCCACCAAGTGGACATAGACTTAGAATAAAAAGAGCCGAGCGCCCTCTAATTTTCACAACCCTATGTCCGCTTGGATGGGGGGGCTACCACCTCCACTCGAGGCGCAGGCGCCGTTTATCTTCGGAGATTTTCCGAAGCTTCTTCTGCCCTGTACTGGGCATGCGCAGTACGGGGCGGACACTATATGATGGCAGGACACTATCTGCCAGAACACCGGCTCTGTGAGTCCATGAACACAAAAAGCGCATATTGGCCCTACCCTTACTTCCTCCTCACTGGCTGTGATTGACTGTCTCTGAGCCTATGGTAAGGGAGAGAGCCGTGCTCTTGTGCACATTGCTGGATCGAGATCAAGTTCAGCTAAGTATAAGGGGTGGCTGGGGGAGCTGCACTTAGAAGGTTTTTTTTAATTCAATGTAGAAAATTCATTAAGTTAAAAGGTCTTTGGCTTTTAAAACCACTTTAAATGTAACCATTTTGGTAAACCTTTAAACTGACTTTTAGTTGTGCTTTAAATAAAGTGTAATTTTCTGACACGTCAATATTGTTTAAAAAAAAAAGTTAATAATGCAAGAACTGCTCCTACACAATAAATGCAATTTCTTACTAACCTTTAAATGAACCTGTGCCAAGACTATGGACAGTAGATTGCTAACATATTCCTACCAAGAAGTAAATGACTTTAAAAAAGTCACCCCTGACCTCTCTAGCTGCTTGTACTGTGAAGTAATTCCTCTGAGATTACACCAAAGAAGTCTATTTAAGATGGTTTTAGCAGTTTATAAACAGCCGCAGTGTATTTATATTAGAGGGTAGGCTAGCTGCAAGGGTTCTACTCTTCATAGAGAGATGCTGAGATTTCAGTTCACTTTGAGAATAATTCCCCAATGATACTTATCTGCTAGCTCCTAGCTATAGAGGTGAGTATGACTTGTTTTTAAGTGCTTTTACTGCTTTTTCAGAATGTATAAATACTGTTGTGTGTGTTCTGGGCACAAGTTCACTTTAATGCTGATATTTTTCTGAGAACACCTTCAGTCATTTAGTTAAAACCTTGTTTGTAGAATTGCTGCCCAATCTTAAGCTGCATTTTAATGTAGTTTTAATTAGATTGTTTATAAGATTAAGCAATATCATTAAAACTGACATGGCAATTCGTAGCAAATACGGGATATATAGTAGCCCTCATCCCCCATTATAAATTTGCTAGGGATGTAAAAAAAAATAAAAATTACCCCCAAAAACAGAAAGGAAATTACCATTGACCCCAGCTTCTAGTTGCCTCATCTTGGTAAGTGTGATGCCCCTAATGCTGCGTACACACGATCGGACTATCTGGCGGACTTTGTTTGGGCTTCAGCTGACTTTTTTTCCCCAAAAGTCTGGCTGACTTAGAAAGAAGTTTTGACTCAAAAATTGTCCGCCGGACTGCGAGTCCAGCGGACAATCCGGCCGCCTGTGTGCTAGTCCGCCAGACTTTTGAAATGAACAGACTTGCCCACACACGGAGAAAAGTCAGTTCATTTTGAACATGGCTCCAGGTAGATGGGACTAGCGAAGGAAGTCAATGTCGCCGCCTCCATATGCGAGATTGACACGTCGCGGGCCCGTCACCTGGTATGGAAAGAGGAAACCCTACGCCGAAAAAATGTTGGTGCCCCCCAAAGTCCATATCAGACCCTTATCCGAGCACACAGCCCGGCCAGGCAGGAAAGGGGGTGGGGACGAGCGAGCGCTCCCCCTCCTGAGCCGTACCAGGCCGCGTGCCCTCAACATGGGGGGTGCTTTGGGGAAGGGGGGCCCTGCGGCCCCCCCACCCCAAAGCACCTTGTCCCCATGTTGATGAGGACAAGGGCCTCTTCCCGACAACCCTGGCCATTGGTTGTCGGAATCTGGGCGGGGGGCTTATCGGAATCCGGGAGCCCCCTTTAATAAGGGGCCCCAGATACCGGCCCCCCACCCTATGTGAATGAGTATGGGGCCCCCTTTCCCCAAATCACCCCCCATGTTGAGGGCACGCGGCCTGGTAAGGCTCAGGGGGGGAACTCGCTCGTCCCCACCCCCTTTCCTGACCGGCCGGGCTGCGTGCTCGGATAAGGGTCTGACCTTGGGGAGACCCCCACGCCGTTTTTTCGGCATAGGGCTTCTCCTTTAAGTCCATACCAGGTGACGGGGCCAGCGACGTGTCAATCTCGCCGATGGAGGCGGCTACATTGACCTCCTTCGCTAGTCCCGTCTACCTGGAGCCACATTAAAAATGAACAGACTTTCCTCCGTGTGTGGGCAAGTCCGTTCATTTCAAAAGTCTGGCAGACTCCCGCCATAGTCCGCCGGGTTGTCTGCCGGACTTATTCCCCTAGAAAAGTCTGGTCGTGTGTGGGCAGGTCCATCGTTCGGAAAGTCCAGCGGACTTCAGCTGCAAGGTCCGGAGGGTTTTCCGCCGGACTAGGTCCACCGTACTAAGTCCGCTGGATAGTCCGATCGTGTGTATGCGGCATAAGTGCTTTTGCTCGATTAACATGATTGAATAGCATGGGTAGTTTGCCTTGCAAGTTGTAATTTTGGAAAAAGGGCAAATATGTAAACATGACAGCAAAGTCACTCTTGAATGTGAAATATATTAGCAATATAATTTGAAAGTACATGTGAATATATATTTTGCCTTTATTCCTTGTATTTGTTTCAGGTGGAGGAGTCAAACCTGAGCGTGCTACTTTGGGTAATATCCAGGCTGAATTGGGAAGATTGCTGAATGACTGCTCACTTTTAGAGCTAGCTGTGGAAGGTAAGAATCAGCAATACATATAGTAAATACTCAGGCTAGACAATGCTTAATTCTTTTTTTAAGAGGAACATTTCTATTCCCCAAGCACATAACCATAGTGGTAACCTCATAATCAGTTTCACTTGTTTCTAACATGTTCCTTCATTCAGATACATAGAGAGAAATCATGGATTTTAAAGGGACCAATATATAAAAAAATAATTTTCATTATAATACATTTACAAAATATCTTAAAAGCATATAAAAAGTGAATACAGACTTTTACAAACAATAATCAACACAACCAACTCTAACCACTGGGCCAGGGTCAGTAGATGTAACAACCACTGGGAATATCCCTTAGCAGAGTGGAAGCAGAATAGCATTTTGGAGATGTAAGCTCTACGTGTTTCACAATACAACGCTTCTTTAGGAGCTTATCAATATTTTACACTGAATAAATGGAAAAAACACATAAATATGCAAATTGTCAAAAACAATATATGCATTTTGTTTTGTAAAGGAAGCAAAAAGCATAGATTGAGACTGAGTTCAGGATCCTAAAACTAGGAGAAGGCATATATAGAGTGAAATGGAAAAAAAGCAGACACCATCACAACACCCAGTGTCTAGAGTGTATACTAAGGCCGCGTACACACGCGGGGACTGATCGCCCAACTTTGTCCGTCAAACAGTTTCGGCAAACAGTCCGCTCAAAATTAGCATGGACGGACATGGCCACACACGACGGACGAACAGTTTGCTGAAACCGTGCGCAATGACGTGAACGGCACGTACGACGGGACGAAAAATACGACGTTCTATACATTGCATTGTAACTTTCGGCGTGTAAATCCTTTCTGAGCATGCGCGGAACTTAGTTTGTCGAACAAGCCTACACACGAGGGAACTGTTCGCTGAAACAAGGTTTCAGCGGACAGTTTTTCGGAAATTCCGAAAAACCTTGTTCAGCGGACTGTTCGCTGAAACTGTCCGCTGAACGCCCACACACGAGCGGACTGTCCGCTGAAACCTTGTTTCGGCGGACAGTTTCAGCAAACAGTCCCCGCGTGTGTACGCGGCCTTAGAAAATAACATTTCTTACCATAGTTAAGTATGTATATGTCTAGCAGCTCCAAGGATGGGTACCTTAGTATTAGCAGTCCAGCAGACACACAAGAGGAGGATACTAACAATGCCTTCTTCAGAAGTACTAGTACTAATAACCATCCAGAGTTGTATGTCTGTAATTATTATTATTACACATGAATAATTGATACATGCTCATTATTTGAGGTTAGTATGATATAACTACTTTTCAATTAACAATGACTTTAGATAGGGACACATATGGTCCCTTATAAATTGATGTATACAATTTATGGATTTATCTTTTTCTATACCCCCAGACTAAACATCGAAATGTTGCCAGCTTATTACAAGCCATTGTTAGTATCCTCCTCTTTTGTGTCTGCTGGTCTGCTCATGCTTAGGAACCTATCCTCGGGCCGATAGACATACACATACTTACCTATGGTAAGTTATGTTATTTTTA
This sequence comes from Lithobates pipiens, assembly GCF_037356315.1. Lineage (NCBI taxonomy): Eukaryota > Metazoa > Chordata > Amphibia > Anura > Ranidae > Lithobates > Lithobates pipiens. The sequence continues at coordinate 278,164,446 of NW_027507903.1, read as the reverse complement.
AGTATACATCCCAGACACTGGGTGTGATGATGGTGTCTACCTTTTTCTGTTTCATTCTACATATGCACTACTCCTATTGAGGCATCAGGCTTTCTTTTAACCTGTGGATACTGGGTGTATCCCCACATTTTTTCTTGCCCTGGTTGCATGCCTTCTCCTAGTTTTGGGATCCTGAACTCAGTCTTAATCTGTGTTTTTTTTCCTCATAACGTCTTCCTTTACAAAACAAAATGCATATTTCTTTCTAGTACATCACGGGACACAGAGACTCAGTAATTACTGGTTGGTTATAGGGTATCACTAGGTGATTGGTCACTGGCACACCCTAGAAAGGGTGTTCAATCCCCCATATAACCCCTCCTCCTACTGGAAGTACCTCAGTTTTTTTGCCAGTGTCTTAGGTGTTGGTCACAAGTAAAGATGTGCTGTGCTGAGCTCTGCTGGAATATCCTTACTGGGGCCAGCTATGCGACCGGATCCATTCAAGGTGTCTTTTCCAGGCCGAATTGGATGGTACCCGGGCCTCGTGTCCGAAGAAACAAGGTTTTACCTGTAACACTTCTCTTTTTAGAGAGCTGAACCCTGGGATCCAGTATTTGTTTTATTCAGTCATATTCCTGGCAGGGTGCTTTACGGGCCCAGAACTGCGGATCCCCTATTCAAGGGGGCCCCAGTCTCTGATGGTTTTTTCCTAACGGAGCCCACCATGAGAGGTGAAGATTGGGTCTGTTATTCAGACCCTGCAGCTGGATAAGGTAAGGGAGACCCCTCAAGAATTTTTCTAGTTCTGGTAGGTTTTCCCCTTTTAAGTAAATGTATGCTATGCCTATAGTCGCCACCGGAGGCTGCCAAGAGCACATACCTTTTAATGCCTTGTCTGTCTGCTGCTGTCCACGCTCTATGCTTCTCCAAGCCATGCTCCAGGAAGGATGAAGGTAAGGGTTTTTTTTCCTTCTGGGATTCTCCCTCCACGGATTACGGGGCTGAGACAGGCCTGGGCAGAGAGCAGTAATATACCCCACCACCCGCCGCCGTCCGCCCCGTCCACCACCGCCATTACAGCGGCCTCACATTCACCGGCCCTTCCCTCTCCTCTGTCCCAGCCTCCCCTCCATGCTTGCCAGCAGGGTTGGAGCCTCTGCTCGCGCGGGAAACGCTCATTTTTAAAAATGAGCGGGGGGGCGGGCTGAAGTGGTCGGAGGAGGGGGGGGGCGGAGCACTAGGCTACACAGGCTTTAAAGTGCACTCTTTTTCAGATGCACAGAGCCTATGGAGGGACACAGAGCTGACAGGCGCATGTGAGTGTGGGAGACATAGGCATTCCCAGGCAGCATTTACTTAGGCACCAGACTGAGTCTTAAGTAGCAGCGGCAGTTGCTAAACTACAGGGCTCAGCAGTCAGTGCATTTTTGTGTGTGGTACCTCTACCTTTTGTTGCTTTGCACTATGGGTAAAAAAGGTTCAAGTACCCCGAAGAATAGGGGCTCTAAGAGGTCCCCTTCAGGCTCTGAGGACCCCTCCCCTGCAGCACCTTCCCCCCCTGTAGGACCTGGGGAGGCTGGCCAAGGAGAGTCGTTGGGGTCAGGGGCTGCAGCTGCTTCTGGCACTTCAGCCCCTGTGTACATTACACAGGAGGTTTTTTCCTCAACCATAAATGGTTTCGAGGAAAGATTAGTGGCCTTAATCGCATCTTCACTCAGTGGAAGAAAACGCACTAGGCCCCCCTCTGTCACCCAGGACCCTCAGAGTGAGGAACTCTGGGATAAAGGAGAGGAATCCCCCTCAGAGGATTGGGAGGAAACTGATGATTCCACTTCTGAGGAATCTAGTGGAGAAGGGCCCTCTTCAGCTTCTCAGAATGAGAAAATGTTGGTGCAAGTTCTTGCTGGATTGGTCCGTTCCACGTTTACGTTACCTGTACCTGTGTCAGTTAAAGAACCCACTTCTTCTCTGTGTTCACTGAAACCTCCTCAAACTGCACATGCTTTTCCTGTGCATGGTTTGCTGGAAAATCTTATCTATTCTGAGTGGGATCACCCAGCCATTTCCTCCGTAAACAAAAGCCTGACTTGTCCTGTTCGCTCAGATACCTAGGGATCCAACTGATAAGAAAATGGAATTCCTATTAAAAAATGTTTTCTCCTTGGCAGGTTCAGTAGCACAACCTGCAGTGGCAGCAATTTGAGTCTGTCAATATTTGAGAGACCATGTTAAACAGGTGCTTAAAGCCTTACCTAAACAGCAAGCCCAGGGGTTAGCTAACCTTCCAGCGGCTCTGTGTTTTGCTGTTGATGCTATCAGAGATTCTATCCTTCAGACGTCTCGCCTTACGCTTGGATTGGTACACATGCGTAGAATCTTGTGGCTGAAAAATTGGTCAGCCGAATCACCATGTAAGAAACTCCTGGGGGGATTTCCCTTTCGTGGTGGAAAACTGTTTGAAGAGGACTTGGACAATTATATCCAAAGGATCTCTAGTGGGAAAAGAACCCTTTTACCAGTCAAGAAGAGGAGTAAACGTCCCTCCTTTAAACGGGTGCTTTCTCCAGTACCAGGGGCATCAGCCTCCAGGCAGTCACGACGGCCTCCTCTGTCAAGCTCTAAGGTTAAAACTCAGAGTCAACCCCAGGGGCAAAAGAAGTCCTGGGGGAGAAGGTCTTCAAGACAAAACGCTAAGACCTCCTTATGAAGGGGTGCCCCCGCTCACTCAAGTGGGGGGAAGACTACTAAAGTTCTCAGGGCTCTGACAGGAGGAATTTCGGGACAAATGGGTGGTCTCCACAATAACTCTAGGTTACAAACTACAATTCTGAGAATTCCCTTCTCCTCGTTTCCTCAGATCAAATGTACCTAGAGACCAAGAAAGAAGAGAAAAAGAAGTCTCTCCTTCTAGCGTTGGAGTGACTATTGTCGCAAAAAGTTATCATGGTAGTTCCCATGCAAGAGCAGGGAATGGGGTTTTATTCAAACCTTTTCACGGTACCAAAGCCAAAGGAGATGTCAGACCCATTCTAGATCTCAAAGATCTAAACCGATTTCTAGAGATACAGTCCTTTCGCATGGAATCAATCCGATCGGTAGTCTCCATCCTACGAGGAGGAGAACTTCTGGCATCAATAGACATCAAGGATGTGTACCTGCATGTACCTATTTTCCCTGCTCATCAAAAATTCCTGCGTTTTGAAGTAGAAAAACGCCACTTTCAGTTTGTATTTACAGAGATCTTGGCCCCTCCTCCGGCCAGATTAAGGGCCCAAGGTATAACGATAATAGCATACCTAGACGACTTGCTCTTGATAGACCAGTCGGTAGCCTGCCTGGACCAAAATCTGGTCACCACAATCAACTACCTGGAACGCCTAGGTTGGGTCCTCAACTTAGAGAAGTCTTCTTTAAAACCAGTAAGAAGACTAGAGTATTTGGGTCTGGTCATAGATACAGCCCAGCAGAGGGTATTCCTACCCCAAGCAAAGATCAGTGCTATAAGAGAACTAATTCAGGTAGTCAGGGCAAAGAAGGATCCTTATATTCGTCTTTGTATGAGGTTGTTGGGGAAGATGGTGGCTTAATTCATAGCAGTTCCCTACGCTCAGTCTCATTCAAAGCTACTGCAAAACAGTATCCTATTGGCCTGGAACAGGTTCAGGTTCAGGCGTTAGATTTTGCGATGCATCTGTCCCCTACACCGCGTCAGAGCCTCAGCTGGTGGTAGATACCCAAAAAACTGCGGAAAGGAAAATCCTTTTTACCGGTTACCTGGACAGTGGTAACAACAGATGTCAGTCTTTCGGGTTGGGGGGCAGTCCTGGAACAGTCGACTGTCCAAGGGAAATGGTCCAAGACAGAGAGAGCCTTACCCATCAACATTCTGGAGATCCCTGCGGCGTATCTAGCCCTAAAAGCCTGGACACTCAGGTTGCAGGGTTGCCCTGTCAGGATCCAGTCCGACAATGCCACAACAGTGGCTTATATCAATCACCAAGGGGGCACCGAGAGTCGTGCAGCTCAGGAAGAAGTAAACCAGATCTTAATCTGGGCAGAAAGACATGTACCATGCATATCGGCAGTCTTCATTCCGGGGGTAGAGAACTGGCAGGTTGACTACTTGAGCCGCCAGCAGTTAGTGACAGGGGAATGGTTTCTCCACCTCAACGTCTTTTTGGCCATATGACAGAGATGGGGGGTTTCGGATGTAGATCTCTTTGCGTCCAGGTTCAACAACAAGGTCGACAACTTTGTGTCAAGAACGAGGGATCCTCTTGCATGTGGGACAGATGCGTTCGTCACTCCATGGCATCAGTTCTCTCTGATTTATGCGTTCCCTCCTATTGTGCTACTGCCAACACTCCTTTGCAGGATCAGGCAGGAAAAGAAGTTGGTGCTTCTGGTGGCCCCAGCGTGGCCCAGAAGAGCTTGGTATGCAGAAATAGTGAAGATGACGGTAGGCTCTCCTTGGACCCTACCGTCCCGTCCAGACCTACTATCCCAGGGATCAGTATTGCATCCTACCTTACAAACGCTAAATTGAATGGTTTGGCTATTGAAACCCACATTCTGAAGAATCGTGGGCTTTCGGGCCCTGTGATATCTACCTTGATCAATGCAAGAAAGTCAGCTTCCAGAATGATTTATCATAGAGTCTGGCAAGCATATGTCTCCTGGTGTGAACCCAGGGGTTGGCACCCCAGAAAATATGTCATAGGCAGAATCCTTAAATTTCTGCAAAATGGGTTAGGCCGCGTACACACGCGCGGACTGTTCGCCCAACTTTGTCCGCTGAACAGTGTTTGGGCGGACAGTCCGCTCGTGTGTGGGCTTTCAGCGGACAGTTTCAGCGGACAGTTGGACGGACAAGGTTTTTCGGAAATTCCGAAAAACTGTCCGCTGAAACCTTGTTTGAGCGAACAGTCCGCCCGTGTGTAGGCTTGTTCGTCAAACAAAGTTGCGCGCATGCTCAGAAAGGATTTTCACGCCGAAAGCTATAATGCAGTGTATAGGACGTCGTATTTTTCGTCCCGTCGTACGTGCCGTTCACGTCATCGCGCACGGTTTCAGCAAACTGTTCGTTCGTCGTGTGTGGGCATGTCCGTCCATGCTAATTTTGAGCGGACTGTTTGCCGAAACTGTTGGACGGACAAAGTTGGGCGAACAGTCCGCGCGTGTGTACGCGGCCTTAGAGGTGAAACTGGCCTTGAGTAACATCAAGGGCCAAGTCTCGGCCTTATCGGTTCTGTTTCAATGTCCACTTGCTTCACATTCTTTGGTCCGAAGATTTATACAAGGGGTATCATGCCTTAATCCTCCAGTTAGGGCGCCTCTGAACCCCTGGGATTTGAATTTACTTCTGTAAGCTTTACAGAAGCAGCCTTTTGAACCAATACATCAGATTCCCTTATTTCTGTTGACAAGGAAATACATTTTTCTGGTGGCCATTTCTTCTGCCAGAAGAGTATCAGAATTAGCGGCCCTCTCTTGTAAAGAACCGTATCTGATAATGCACAAGGATAGAGTGGTGTTACGCCCTCATCCTAGTTTTCTACCGAAGGTGGTCTCAGGTTTTCATCTAAACCAAGATATTGTTCTGCCTTCCTTTTTTCCAAATCCCCGTTCTACGGAAGAGAAGTCACTACATTCTTTGGATGTAGTGAGAGCAGTCAAAGCCTATCTGGAAGCGACGGCTTAGGTTCACAAAACTGATGTTTTGTTCGTATTGCCAGAGGGTCCTAAGAGTGCACAGGTAGCATCAAAATCTACCATTGCTAAATCGATTCGACAAGTAATTGTTCAGGCTTATGGTTTGAAGCAAAAGATTCCGCCTTTTCAGATCAAGGCACACTCCACTAGGAGAAGAGTTTTTGCTTGATGCTTAATGTTTCTAAGCTGAATAATTCATATCTGGCAGCAAATATTATAAACATTGGCAAAGGAAAGGGCTACTTTAAGACCAAGGCCTCATTCACACAGACAAATTAGCTATTTTGAGGCAATTATGTTACAAAAAACTGTGCCAGGAGCCCAGGTGTGTACCGATAGCCAGGGTTGGGGGGTAGTTTCACAGGGAGTGATTACCTGTGGCTAGGAAAAGGAACAGTCCTTTTTCAGCGACCCCTGGTGTCTCACTCTATAGTGAGTACTTTTGCTCAAGGGGTGCGATATGTAGTCCCTCCGATGCATCCACCGTTACCCCAGTTGGATCTGAACCTGGTATTATCGGTGCTTCAGAAACTGCCATTTGAAAATATCAGAGAGTTTCCCCTGTTGACTCTTTCCCAGAAAGTGGTCTTTCTAGTGGCCATTACATCGGCCAGGAGGGTTTCGGAACCATCTCTGTGTCCTAAGCCAACACATCCTAAGGAGGTGGCCCTTCATGCTCTGGATGTGGTTCAGGCTCTGAAGGTGTATTTGTCTGCCACGGTTCCCTTCCGGAAGTCAGACTCACTGTTTGTTTTGGTGGCTGGTCCACAGAAAGGCATGGTGGTCTTGTAGGCCACCATTTCCACCATTTCCAGGTGCATCAGACAGATTGTAGTACAAGCCTACACCTTGAATGGGCAGGTGCCCCCCTTTCCAGTCATGGTCCACTCCACGATGGCAATCAGAACGTCTTGGACCTTCCGACATCAAGCGTCTGTCGCTCAAGTGTGTAAAGCGGCGTCCGATCGGACAAAACGCGTATGGGCGGGATCGTGCAGCTGTTCACTGTCATGGTAGGAGTGCAGGTCTTCCCGGGACTCGCCACCAACACCGGAGTTTACTACCATCTTTCATCCGGGCTGTGGTGAGATCAGACCGTGCGCCACTGATGACGTTATATGTGATTTTATACTAACTACATTGTACGTAGGTTTTTAATGAGTGTGAATTTGGTTTCTTATTAAAATGGTATGCACTATGGATTGTATCTTTTGACTCTTTTCCATATGCGAAACACCAATGAATTTTACTTTGAGGAGAGAGTTTCTCTGGAAGTTTTGGCTTGGAACACCCGTAATGATCTATATCTAGAGTTACCTTTTAAGTGCCATTATATAACCCATTTAGGGGTAAGTGCATTACCATTGGGAGTGACACTGAGCACGAGGGTTCTCTTTGGAGATAGCGGTGTGGTGAATTCTTTGCAAGGGATTCCTCCCCTCGTCTGAGAACTGTGTGGAGCACTCTATTCACACTCTAAGCCCTTGTACACACGGTCGGACATTCCGATGGACAATGTCCGATAGGACCGTATTGTTGGATAATCTGACAGTGTGTGGGCTCCATCGGACTGTTTCCGTCGGAGTATCCGATGGACCAAGTTTTCCAGCTGGGGTATAAAATTTTCCGACAACATGATTTGATCACACTTTGTCCGATTAAATCCGACGGTTTTTGTTGTCGGAATGTCCGATCGTGTGTACAAGGGCTAAGACTTTGCACATTTTTTGAGACTTATGAACTATTCTGTCTTCATTTTCTGATATTTTTATTTCGTTTATTTATAACCTTTAGCGCTGTCAATATAGTAGCTACTGTTTACTAGTGTTTCTGAATAAGTGTTACTATATATTTTTTCAGAATTTTGTGATATGGTTATAAAGGAAAGAGCAGCAAACAAATATTTAAGGAAGAGTCTTTGTTTTATGAGAGTAGATTATGGAGAATCTACATATTTAATCCATGAGCATTGTAAACATCAATTTATTAGATCTATAGTTAAACATCTTCACGTGAACTAATAAATAGGTAAGGAAGAAAAGATAAATAAAACACTAATGTAGTTTGTGGTAGTATGTCTAGAAGAAATAATTATTGTTTCATGAACATGGCTTCATTAACTGACTCTACATTAATTTGTTTTATCTGGAAACTAATCCTCTTATAAATCAACAAAAAAGGCACACGCTTGATCCCATGGGTTAATCTGTCAGTCATACATATGCACACCCTTATTGATTAATGAAGAGTGTGGGTAACACATTAGTCATAGGCTGTGGATACATTTTAGTAATTATGGAAAAAATTATCTTAGGCCAAATTAACACAGAACAAATGTTAAAATACAATTTGTAATATAGATGAGTTATTTCACCTAATTTTATTTATCTAGTTTTGCGATTCGCACACATCTGTGCAGACAGTCACTTGACACCACTATTGGCTATTCAACTTGGCAACTTAGGCTGGTCATACATTGTACAATTGTCTTGTACAATTTCTGTACGGTCACCTTTAGATTTACATACTACTCTGTAGTGTGAGGGCCTGTCTGATTGGATACATATTGAAAGTGTTGTTTAGGTTTGACCTTATATTATGCAAAATGCTATGTGGCAGAAAACTAACACTGCACATCTCCCTGAACACACCATCCCCATTGTGAAACATGGTAGTGACAGCATCATGTTGTAGGGATGCTTTTCTTCAGCAGGGACAGGGAAGCTGGTCAGAGTTGATGGGTAGTTGGATAGAGCCAAATACAATGCATTCTTAGAAGAAAGCCTGTTAGAGTCTGCAAAAGACTTGAGACTGGGGCAGAGGTTCACCTTCCAGCAGGACAACGCCCCTAAACATACAGCAAGAGCTACAATGGAATGGTTTAGATCAAAGCATATTCATGTGTTAGAATTGCCCAGTCAAAGTCCAGACCTAAATCCAATCGAGAATCTGTGGCAAGAATTGAAAATTGCTGTTCAGACGCTCTCCATCCAATCTGACAGAGCTTCAGCTATATTGCACAGAAGAATGGACAAAAAATTTGCTAAGTTGGTAGAGACATACCCAAAAAGACTTGCAGCTGTAATTGCAGCGAAAGGTGGTTCTACAAAGTATTGACTCAGGGGGGCTGAATACAAATTCATACTTTTCAAATTTTTTTGTAACCATGTATCATTTTCCTTCCACTTCACAATTGTGTGCCACTTTGTGTTGGTCTATCACATAAAATCCCAATAAAATACATGTACGTTTTTGTTTGTAACATGACAAGGGATATGAATATTTTTTGCAAGCCACTGTATGTGGCATTTTCCTTATTATGTTACAGAATAAAAAATAAAAATGTATGTTTTTTTTTCATTTTTAGTCCAATAAATAGTGGCGGCTGGTGTGTTTTTTTTTTGGGTGGGGCGGCAAACTATCCACCCAACGCCACCCCCCCTGTCAGTCGGGGCACAGGTGACACCTACCCCCCACCACCGTTGGATGGTCAGCTGGTCAGGTCATGGGGGTCACAGGTCGGTCAGTCAGTAGTCAGGACCCCGCACTTCCACCATCTTGCGGGCTGTGGGTGGTTGCTTTCTTGGTTCCCCTGTGTCTCCGTCCTCCTCCTGGAGGCCAATCTGATTGGATCTCCTTTCGGCCAATGGGGTGATGGGTCTTGATCCCGCTTCCTGAATGGCCCGGAGGAGAATTAGTATTTACAATAGCGAATATTTATTTGCTATTGTCACACAACTGGGCGGGCTTCGGATGCAGCGATCTGCGCCCCAAGCCCAAACCTTTTTGAAGCCTATTAAGCCCCATACACACTATCAGATTATCTGCTGAGTTTTTCCTTCAGATTTACCAAAACCATGTAGTAGAATGGCCTGCCTGATTGCATACACATTGAAACTCCTAAGGTTTGTCCTCATATTATATGGTTTTGGTAAATCTAAAGGAAAAACTCAGCAGATAATCTGATAGTGTGTATGGGGCTTTAGACCCTCTGGCTCTAATCACATACTTGAAAGAAAAAAATTTGAATCTATGCATCCGGTGCCCTGCATGTAGATCAGGGGGCCGGATACATGGATAGGTGGGGGGGATGGGCCACCACTGACAATAAAGATGAAATGCTGCATATGTATATTTATTTGAATCATTTTAGTCAGCTGGTTGGTATTTGAAGCTCCTTTTTTAAATGTTTAGGCTAACTAGTTTTCAGGGAAAAAAAGTTTTTACAGAGCTCAATAACTGAATATCAGATTACAGAGAAAGCTGAATGGATTGGGCGAGTGGCTTACCCCCTTCCACTCTGCTATTTAGGGCTCCATGTGTACTCTTTTGGATAAATGCTTAATATATCTGGAAAAAAAAAATTATATAATATATCAGTTTCAAAAACTTGCAAACTACAAAATATAAATAAATCCATAATATTTTCCTTGTATTTTTTTATGTTGCACTTTGCTAGCCTTAACTGCCTGTCTAGGGCAGGGTTTCAATCTTGGCTGTTCGAGGACCCTTCACCAGTATCTGTGACATTTGGTCTTTAAAGTCATATCACATGACATAACTGACTGTGGTCTTATTTTTAGTGATATTATCTACCATTCCCTTATTTGATTGAACTCTGTTTTGCCAGTCAGAAAGAGTGGAACCACACAGGGGCATATATCCAGATTTATGTCTACACTTCATTTGTACTGGTCTGTGTCTGAATGCTATACGTGTATTATCTCAGTCTCTTAGCAAAGATGCAGACAAGACAAAAGTGCATGCTACATAACTGATGGCTTAATCATGTGCAGTAAGATAAATGAACTGCAATAAAACTGAAATAAATCATTCAAAAACAAATGTTCGCAGATCATCCTCGAAGATTCACAAGGTGCCAAAGGCAGCATTACATTGTCTAAAACTAGTTTAAAATGTTCCCCTTGCCACCCACACTTCATCCTGTGACTGATGAGTTATTGATATCAATGTCTTACTATGCAGCAGAGCGATTTATTGTGCTCTGAGTGTTCGGAGAGGAACATGGCTTTAAATCTTGTCTTTTTTCTGTTGTGTCTCTTCCAGAAAAGAATGCAGTCTCTGCTGAAGCTGTTGTGAAATTTTCAAAGTTAGCATTTAGCTATGAACACTGGGAAGTGTTTGATGCCATTATGCCTCCATTATACACCTTTCTACAGGTAATGTCATTAAAAGCATATCTCGTTTAAGCTGTCTTAGTAGTTCATACAAGGTCAAGCCTTGCTGCTGTATTGCCTCACCTAATGCCCTTGTCAGAGAACCCAAAGAACAGTGTGGGTTTTCTAATGCGCAAGTCTTATTCTTAAAATAATTAATTCAGCAACTGGCATACGAATGTGGGTTATGCAGTATGCTCTCATCTAAACCGACATTAATTGGGTGCAACCCTATCTATGTGTACACTATTCAGCCCCAATGCTTTTATCGCATATAGATAATGTACATTTATACAGTGATAATATTTTATACAATATGTAATAAATTACGATTTTTTTTATTTTTTTTTAAAGAAAATCTCTGGGCAGATATAAAGAACGCAAATGAATGCAGCACTGTATTTAGTAATGCATCCTTATTTGTTTTCAATGCGAGCAGTTATAGCACATGAATGTATTTTGGAAATCAGAGTCTTGCACTCCATGAAAGCAGTTAGTTCATGAGCTCTCAAGGAGCATGCTGGTAGTAGGAGAAACCAGAATGACAGAGAGATAAGCTCATCATTGTCCTGCTGTCCAGTCACAGGCTTGACAGCCTGGACTCGAAGGAAGTGGGTTGAGTGATGCTGAACGTCAAGATGGAAAAGTGAGGACATCTTGCATTGGAAAGGAAGTCTTGCTATTTATTTTATGTTAATAGGCTAATCTTTTTTTTTTTTTGGTTTAAGTTCTGCTTAAATTGCAACCTAGCTTTCTGGATGACTACAGACACATTATGGAATGTGGGCAGATTGCAGCCACTGCCTTTGGACCCTAGGCATCTTTTGTGCTAGTTTCCAGATGTGACTACTGCTGTACATCCCTGGCTCTGAATATGCTGCTGCTTAGAAATTGAAAGGGTCATACTTTTTAGTCCCGTGGAAAGACGTAGGCATATAGACATTTTCTGGCATGCTTTTGTTGCCAGCCATTTCTTTATACAGGAAGTGATACAGCATAAAAGTGACAACCAGCAATGCTTAGATACCATAGCTGATGTCAACAGTGACTACACTAATAGCCTATACAGTCTTCATTGTTTAGTAGTGTCCATCTACAATATCTTATTAAAATGCATATGTTTAAAATATTGGTTTAAATACTGGACATAAAGTACATTTGGCTTTATTCAAAATTTTGGAAAACAAAATATCAAACCTTTCAGGGCTTTTCTGCAGTGCAGCAATTACTTTTAGGAAAATGGCTTTTCTTAGTTTTTATGGGAAATATATCAGCAGTGCAATATGCTTTCCAGCAATGCATTTCACATCTATTTTACTTTCCTGTGAAGAGGTAATCTGTGTGAACCAATATTTTATGTCAGTGCATATTCTCTCATGCCAGTATGGTAGTAAGTCATACTGTTTTATTATTTTATATATATATATATATAGTACTGACACAATGTGGACAATTTCAACGGGTTTGAATACTTTTTCAAGGTACTGTATAGGTTGAGGTGGTTGCCATTTGTACTATCATGGAATGGAACCTGGGACCAAACAGCCAGACCAGTCCCAGTATGCCTTAGCACAGAGAACATTAAACCATTCACTTTAGTTCATCCCCAAAAGATCATATGATCTAATATTTTTATCAGACATGCACTACTAAGAGCCGGTTCACACAGCGAGGCGATGCGAGGCGACACGACTCGCCTCGCCTCGCTCCCGCAAGTCGCCCCCGTTCTGTACAATGGAACCGTTCTGAGAGGAGCGACTCGAGTCGCTCCGACTCAGAAAAAAGGTTCCTGTACTACTTCTGGGCGACTTCGGGGGCGACTTGCATTGACTTCTATACAGAAGTCCTCTGCAAGTCGCCGCTGAGGTCCCCGCAGGTCGCGGCGAGGCAAGTCGGAGACGCCTCGCCGCGCCTCGCTGTGTGAACCGGCCCTAACAGCAGGAGAGTTTTTAGGGAATTTTTATTTAAAATTCAGTTGACCTACTGTATGTTTTTGAATTGTGCGAGCAAACTGGAACACCCAGAGCAGTGATGGCGAACCATGGCACCCCAGATGTTTTTGAACTACATTGCCCATGATACACTGCAGAGTGCATGAGCATCATGGGAAATGTAGTTCCAAAACATCTGGGGTGCCAAGGTTCACCATCACTGACCTAGAGGAAATTATTACAAACTAAGCACTCAGGTACAACCCTGACCTGTTTGAATCATTACATATCTAAATTGGGGTATTTTTACAATACCTAAACCTTGGGCCTGCTTATAACTGCAGTGTTGTAGTGAAATGATGTACCCCTACCCTGCTAGGTATGTAACTGTAACCTAACAGCAGTCAGCATCTGTAATGCATCCCTCAGTTTATGGTCTTCTCAGTTCTTGAAAATTCAGTGGGTCTGTTCACTGTAAAAGGTGATATTTACAAACCCCCAGCTCAGTTGACTTATGGCACCAGAGTGAGTGGTAGGGCATTACACCATAGGGAGATTAGGTATGACAAAGCACAAGCTGATCTGTAAATTACTTAGTGGGGCAATGAATTTTCCCATCTAGGTTGGACTGGGACATGGTTCCAACCCTGCCATGTCTTTATTATTTTCCTGCACCAGGAAAGGGTAATCTCCCTACCATCCCTGGGGAGATGTTTTTGTCACCAATATCTAAATTCTTCAGATGTTCCTTCCTTCAAGGTTTTTAAATCTAGCTCTTAGCCTGTCAAGGTTATTCAGGAGGTGCAGAGATCTCTACACTAGAGAGCTAAGGTTAGCAGTGAAGACCTGGAAACAAATTCTAGTCAACTTTGCTGCATCCAAGCTGTGGAAATAATTTTAAACGAAATTCCAAAGACGAGATAAAATTTTAAAATTCTTTAATACAGTAAGTCCCCTACATACGAACCTTCAAGTTGTGAACTTTCAAAGATGCAAACGTGTTTGAAAAGTTTTTTTTTTTTATTCAACACAGTTTGCTGAACGAAAAAAAAACTGACCGATTGCCATACCAACACAAGCAATGTTGGTGCAGTGTTTTCTCCCCGCCAGAACGCAGTGATCATCGATCATGGCTTTTGTCTGCAAGCACTGATCTTTTTTGGAATTATGAACAAGTTATGCGGCATACACATGACCGGACTTTTTCGACGGACTAGGTCCGACGGTCTTCCCGACGGACTTTCGGTGGAGGTCTGACGGACTTTCTGAACAAAACGGACTTGGACACACATGACCGAACTAAGTCCATTTGAAAGTCGGTTAGTTTGAACGTTATGACGTAAATGGAACTAAACTAGGACGTTCAATAGCCAGTAGCCAATAGCTGCCCTTTTGTCGTATTTGGTCCATCGGACTAGCAGACAGACAAACGGTTTTCCAGATTTTTAGTCCGTCGGATATATTTAAAACATGTTTTATTTCTAGGTCCGTCTGACTTTTGGGGAAAAAAAGTCAGCTGGTGCCCACACATGATCGAATTGTCCAACGGATCAAGTCTACCGGAAAGTCAGATCGCGTGTATGCCGCATTAGACTTACCAACGAGCTCCCGAAACAGAACTTGTTCAAAGTAGGGGACTTATTGTAATGCATGATTGGAAAAGCTGCAGAGTCTTGAGAGGTGGCTACAAATGTACAGATTCTTGAGAATAACTGGAATAAGTTAAACTATATCAAGGGGGTCTAGGTTTTAAAAAAAACAGTCAACTGTACAATAAAACTGGAAGTGAACTATATATAATAATCCATTTAATGTGAAAACATAATTTTAAATATGTATGTATATTACTATATTAGTCGCGTTTGACTTCAATTGTATACAGTGGCACAGAGACATGTCTTTTAATCACATTTATATGTTGTAGACACAGGAAGATAAAAAATGGAAGAAAGAAGAAATGGTTCTTAGGATACTACTTGCTGCTGAGCCTTTGTTGTCTGGGAAAAAGCATACACACGGTTTAATAACCAAAGATGATCAAAAATCAAGATCAGTTATTCCAAATTATCTAAGCATTTTTGGACTTCAAGGTGAGTGAAAATATCATAAATGTACATTTACTAATGATACATTTTTAACATTTGTTTTATGTATTACATAGACCAATGGTATCCTGTGCAGTAATCTTATAAATCCACCAGGTGGCACCCTTATCAAGCAAACAGAATAAAGTACTCGAGAAGAATGTTTCAACTCGGCTAATATATTCCCTATGCTTGGTTTTGCCTCAAATGCTTAGACTTTTAACCCATTTGAAAATACAGCAAAGTGTTTTAGCCTTTTCTAAGAGTTTATTTTTTTTCTTTACACATTAAACAAGTTCTTTTAAGGTAAAAAGTCAGGAGTAGAAAGGTGAAGATGCCTCATTAAAGCGTAGTGTGCGCTTGCAGTCTAACTGATTAACGCTTCCTCTACTGAGGGGATAACCCGACAAATTAAAATATGCATGAGTCTTCACAGTGATTATGCTTCTTGAAACATTAAACACTATTCATAATCAGTAGACACTTCATGTGTATATAACTGATCCTTTATTTGTATTTATTTATTGGAAGAGAAAGTTGCATGCATACTAAATACAAAATGGTGCAAAGATTTTTTTTTTCTTTCTTTCTTTAAAGGATAACAACTTTTAAAAACACATTCGCTCTTTTAAGCTGTCTAGAAATGGCAAACGACTTTTATAAAATTAGGCAAAAGCTGTCTGCTTCTGGTAGTTTTCAGTCTAAGTGCAGCATAGAAGTCATCATTTGTGGCTTCAAAGTCATTGAATCAAACGGATATGTAGTGCAGTTGTGCCTTGCTTAGCTATTCTTAGCTCTTATCTGCATACATATTGTCTTCTACACTGTACCATTCAGGCTGAACATAAATCGAGCAATTTTTTACCCTTGCATATTCGAGTGATGACAGCTCTTAAAGCACAGAAAAAGAAATGTCAGAAGTAAGAGGTTATTTTAGCAAAGTGGTTTGGTATCTCTAGATATATTAAAAGAGGTAACCTGTTTTTAAAGTAAGGTTATCCTTTAAACATTTCTTTTTTTTTTTTTTTTTTTTAAACTAGTATCAAAGACAAAACTTTTTTTTTTTCCAAAAGAGGAAATTTCTCCAAAGTTAGCAAAATCCCTGGTTGTCATTGGGTCATCAGAACTAATGTCCCCATGTCTTGTTCTAGTGACAACCCAAAATTAGTGATTTTTTTTTTTTTACTTTTACTTTTGATGATAATGGTAAAGACGACAAAGAGAGAGGGTGAATCTCCCCAATGGAGATCCAGACAGCAATAAAAACTGAGGGGTGTTCTAATTCCTCTCTATTCAAAACTATGAAAAAAAAAATGCCCTTTGTTACACTTTAGGGTAAAGAAATGAAAGGCAGTTAAATGCATAGTTAAATTACTGTATATAAGTATTTATGATTCCTTTAAGCCAGTCTTGGAATCCAGGACCCTGACTTTACTTTTTCACTACAATCAAAACAACACAGCTTTCTCATGGACCTGCACCAGGCCACAATTGAATAGTGAAGCAGCAGCAAAGGATGAGTATCTCAGTAATATCTCCTATCAAAAAGCTTTGCACGTCAAGCTGGCCATAGATGGATTTTACCCCCCCCCCCCCCCAAGAAAGAGGGATAGATTCTTCCATTCACAAATCAAGATGGATGGAGGAATCCTCCTGCTGTATTCTGACAGCAGGGACTCGCCGCTATCAGAATACACAGTTCAGTGGCTTCAGCCAATAATCAAGATAAAAATTCCAACAAGCTGGTTGGAC
Organism: Lithobates pipiens; assembly: GCF_037356315.1. Lineage (NCBI taxonomy): Eukaryota > Metazoa > Chordata > Amphibia > Anura > Ranidae > Lithobates > Lithobates pipiens. The sequence goes on along the minus strand of NW_027507903.1, from coordinate 278,147,808 downwards.
AAGTAGCAATAAAAATAATGTTGCGCTATAAGCGAATCATAAACATATAACAAAATATGTGAATAAATATTGAAACTCAAAAGTGAGTCACAAAATTGCCCATATTGTATGCAGTGGAAATAAACTGAACAAATGTCCAATCCAATTAGCACGCAGATGACACCATCGATCAACTTTCACTGTAGTCAGATCTTTGTAAACGAAAAAGCCTGTTGACCTATTCCTGCACCGCTGCTTGTTGCTGTGTCTCTTCGTTCATTTCCAGAAGCTGCCGGCAGAGTTCGGGACATTAGTGATCCATCGGTCCCTGCTGAGGGCTGGATTTGCTTGCGCTGTTGACTCCGCCTGCAGGGGAGTCCAATAGGTCAACAGGCTTTTTCGTTTACAAAGATCTGACTACAGTGAAAGTTGATCGATGGTGTCATCTGCGTGCTAATTGAATTGGACATTTGTTCAGTTTATTTCCACTGCATAGAATATCGACAATTTTGTGACTCACTTTTGATTTTCATTATTTATTCACATATTTTGTTATATGTTTATTATTCAATTATAGCGCCAAATTTTTATTGCTACTTGTTTACACCACAGGCATATTTGATTGTTTTTTGTTGCAGCTTTTGATTATTATGTTTTCTAGCGTGGTATTTTTTACCCTTACATATATAAAAGCCAGTTGGACAGAAGTTGATGGTTGAGCAGGAGCGTTCATACACGGATCAAAAGTCATCTGGCTCTTGTGGAACTGGCTACATTTTGGCTAGGTTAAGACTGACAGCACTATACAAACAAGCAAAGCTCAAGGGACAATGCAGAGGGCTACAGGAGGCTGTTTTCAAGGCCTTTTAATCTATTTTTAATGTATAACTGGATATGCATAGTTGGCAATGATCTCTGACTTAAAGGACAGTCCCAGGTTATGATTTGTCTTTCTGATCATCCATGTTTCATTGTTACCAGTTATGTAATACATTTTTAATTTTATACATGCTAGATTCATTTGTTATATTGTCTTTCTATTCTCTGAAATCTTAATGTTTACTAAAAGTCTCAAAAACTCAATTTACTTAAGAATTGACCAAAAAAATAGAAAATAGCAATGCAGTCTATGAATATGCAGTTAGTGCTTAGGTGGTCTCGTTGACTTCAACTCTTATATACATGTGGAAAAATAAAGTAGGTTTGTGTGGTCGCTCCATCTGTTCGGTGTATACAGTAATCACTGTCAGTTGTGGGGGGGCTGTATAGACCACCTGTCTACCAATAATCTTTAAGTAGTCATAGACCAATTAGGGACACTTAGATTAGTGTGATCCCTTAAAGTCTTGTGACATCTTAAGCCCCATGCACGCTATCAGTTTTTCTGCAGATTTTTTCCTTCAGATTTACCAAAACCATATAATATGAGGTCAAACCTTAGGAGTTTTAATTTGTATGCAATCAGGCAGGTCCTTGCACTACATGTCTTTGGTAAATTTGAAGGAAAAAAATCATCAGAAAATCTGATAGTGTGTATTGGGCATTAATGTTAATGCAAGCAAGGAGATTATGTATTCTATTTGTAATGTGCCAAACGTTTATATACGACTACTGTTTTTACTGTTGATCAACTATAACAGCTTTTTTTTTCATGACTGACGTTATTCTGTTTATTTGTGTTGGCAGGTGAATCTGTAGAAAACAAGATTCCAGATGATTATGTTAGACTGGCGGAAACGCTCTATTGCTGCATTTGTAACTCTTTACAGGTCAGCATTACTCTGTGTTAGCTCTAGGGAAAATAGGACATAAATATGATTCAATTTCAGTGTTTGCCAAGAAGTTACAGTACCAATAAAACAGGTAGTGATCCTCTACAGTCTGGCTTCAATTGTAAAGTGCATTTTCCAGTACAGACAATTGTTTTATTAATAATTTAATTCTAATCTATTACCTATTAATTTCCAAAATAAAGCCAATGGTTATGAATGCAGTATTGAGTGAAACCTTCCATTCTCAGATCATGCAGAAATAGTCGTATCATCATAATCCACTGCAGCTGTTTCAAACAAACTCATTCGCTACTCAAAATGTTCAGCCTAAGCAGACTCAGTGACATTTTATTGATATGCAAATTTAGAATTTTTGTCAAAAGTCACTAACTAAGTCCTCACCTCCATCTTTAACTTTTCCTCTTAGCAACTGACATATATCTACTGCCTTGTAGGAAGCAATGGTTCATGACTGTCACAAAAAGAATAGAAGTGTCTGACATGCAGCCTGCTTTCACATGTTTGCATTGCTAGAAGCAAGATGAAAATGAGAAATAATTTTGTGTAGTCATCTTCTGTTAGAATTTGTATCTCCACTCTTAGATTGTTATAATAATTCAGCTTTACTTCTTAGAATTTTTTATTATTTACTTGAGTTCGTTCCCCGTCAGAGCCGTCTCCTGTCTAATCTCAATTTTAATAACAGCCGCCCATAAAACTGTCATAACAATGAACAAAGTAAAAGCTTTGTTGATTGGCATTTCACTCTCCCCTAGCAACCCGGGCAGAGTGCCAGTTATGAGACCTGAGCTTAGGTAGCCTCCATGGAAGCTTTACCCCCTGACACTAGGCTAACTTGGTCCTGCCAGGAACAGAAAAAAAGTACACAAACATTTCTCAGACGTAAGGATGCACATTTTTTATTCCATTTAGGCTCAATGCACATTGTTTCTACAGGCGTTTTGTGTTCTGCCTGTAGAAGCAGCTCAATGTTATCCTATGTATCCATGCACATTAGGATGATTACAGGCATATTTTGAGCTCAATGTTTAGAGGCAGGAAAATAACCCCTTCTGGTTTGCGTTTCTAAATAGGGGATTACTGGCAGTAAAAACGTTAAACTCTCCTAAACGCATCTAAACTTTGTACAAATAATGCTTTATATGAGCGCTTCTTACTGCCAAGAGAATAGACTTTTTTGAAAGCCCACTGTGCATGGAGCCTAATGCCGCTTACACATGACCGGACTTTCCAGCAGACTAGGTCCGACGGAATCAGTCTGTCGGACAATCCGATCGTGTGTGGGCTAATCCGATTTTCATTAAAAAAAATCTGACGGACCTAGAAATAGAACACATTTCAAATCTGTCCGACGGACTCAATTCCTATCGGGAAAACCGTTTGTCTGTCTGCTGGTCTGATGGACCAAATACGACGCAAGGGCAGCTATTGGCTACTGGCTATTGAACTTCATTTTTTAGTCCCGTCTTACGTCATCATGTTCAAAATGAACAGACTTTCGAACAGACTTAGTCCGTTCGTGTGTGGCCAAGTCCGTTCGTTTGGAAGTCCGTCGGAACACCGCTGAATAGGCAGTCGGGAAGACCGTCGGACCTAGTCTGCCAGAAAGTCCGGTCGTGTGTAAGTGGCATAAAAGTGGAAATATGGATTCTTACAAAGGCCCATTACTGATTCAGAAGAAGAATATATTATCAATGAAAAATTCAGTCATTAGGCTTTCCCTTCCAGTAATGATGGACCATTGATGGATGTGCTTGATATAGAACCAAATTGTTATCCATTCCTACCAAAGTCAAATAAAAAGCAGTAGTAGAACTTTCAGAATAGTAGGATTACACAGGCTCTAGCATGTTTGCAGTGTTTAAAGACACACACAATAAGCTGATTCAAAGTCACCCTCTAAACTTTCTCTTCGCATTTTTTGTTTGGAAACAACCATAATAATATCTGCAGCCACATTGCGACACACAGAAGAACTTTAAATAAAAATAGGCACCCATTTTATTTTTCACAAAAGAATTTGAAATTTAAATGAGAAATTATTGAATGCTGTGAGTGATAGATAATCCATTAAAGTATGCGTCACTGCAAACAGTCAGTGAAACTGACAAGAAATCAGTGAAACTTGACAGGTTTTGTCTAGGTCTGCATATAAATCAATCACAGGGACGGTACAGGGGGATTGCTCTCCTTCTCTTATTGTGAGGAAACACGGGGCTTGCTTGGGCTCTTGTCATCATCTCAAGATAGAAAAAAATTGAACGTGAATTTCTTTTTTTTAAAGGTAAACAGAGGATTACCAAATGATTTATTATATGCATGACATATAATATAACGTTTTTTAAATGGCCAGTTTATTAGGAAATTACTTTATATATCTGTTTTTTTATTTATTTTTTTAAATGTTTTGTAATGGATGTTGAAAGGCTGTTTGCACTGGGCAGCATTTTTTTCCCTTTTATATTTTTGAATTAACGATACAAAAAGCTAAAGTTTCATTTGAAAATAGAAAAAAAGTACAAAAAGAATACAGTTACAATAATATTTGGTGTATTTAATTAGAGCAAGTTGGTTTAAGTTAGGTTTGCAATATCACATCGTAAAATTGTTATGCTACTGCTTGAACTGGGAAAGACAATATGACATACGAAAACGTTTAATGCACTTACTTTAAATAAACTTTAACTAAGAGAAATTTAGGGGCTTCCTTAGGCTGGCCATACATGGTTCGAATCCCAGCCAGTTCTTGCTGAACTGGCCGAGATTTGAATCAGTAATGGGTGGCTGAATGTACCAAGTTGATTGATGAACTTGTGTACAACCAACCCGCCAGATTTGCTTCCAATTATTGCAAGCGGCTGCTATAGCTGCTAGCTCCAATCATTGTCTTCTCCCAGCGGGGACGCCCCCCAATCTGTCTGTGTTCATGGGGGAATTGTGAAAATGTATTTCTGCAATGAAATTCATGCCATCTATAGGCTGCCTTAGCTGCAATCCTGCAAATATTAGTTGCACGAATCTATACTAACATATTGGCTTCAGTAATTATTATTATTGTTAAAATTATTTTTTTATTTCATTGATAAACATACATACAACAGTAGGCCACAGATCATGCAGATGATGGACCTCAACCACTGGCTACAATACACCTACTGGTGTACATTTACAAGAAAAATAAACATAGTGAAGAAAAAGAACAAAAAAGCAGTACCAAAGATAACCCCCTCCCCCTTCCCCCAAAAGCAACAGAACTTTTTGCCTAGACAGATACAATCATTGCTTTAACCCCCAGCCGGAGGTACTGCCAGCACTATATGACACCCTGCGCAGTCTTATTGGATACTGCCAGTAATACGGTCCCCTCACCCCCCCCCCCCCATAGTAAAAAAGAAGAGCTGGTATGGAGAAAACTGCTCCCTACCCCAGAGTGATTAGGACACCAAGTACTGGTTAGCTAATAGCCACCCAATACCTCAGTTGTATTCACCTGCCTTCTTTTTATATTATTCCAAGGGTCAGTAGCTATAACCTTCCTGAAATTAGAGACCGTGTCCATAAAAGCCACCCAACCTCCTCAGATCTTGTCAAATTTAGTTAGTGCCCCTCTGCTCAATTAGGTGGCTTTGTAAAAGGGTAATGTTGTTGACCAGTGCCTTCCAAAACTCCAAATTTGGAGTCAAAGAGCTCTTCCATGAAAGGATAATACACTTTTTAGCATAGAATAGCAATAGGGTAAGGAGAGTCCTTGTTGCCCTGGTAGTAGCTAAAGGTTCCACCAGATGCAATCGACACACCTTAATGGACATGGGGATCGAAATAGAAGTGACCGATTTAATAAATCATGCAACAGCTTGCCAGTAGGGTTTGACCTGTGGACAGTTCCAAAATAAATGCATGAAGTTTGCTAGTGGGCTGAGTACCTCCAGAATACAGATTGTTGGTTCCTAAACATTTTAGCAAGTCTAGCTGGGGTGAGATAAATCCTATGCAGGAATTTATAATGGATTAGTCTGTCTCTGGTAGAAACCAGATACTGAAATGCAGTTCCCCACATATCTTCCCAGTCATCCCTGTCCAACCCCAGGGCTACAGCCTCCCAAGCCTGTCTTCATGACTCCAGTAATTTGGTCGTCTCCTGGAAGAGGTCCTTATATAGGCTGGAGACCGGTTTAGATAAAGACTCACTGCGTGTCAATAATTCTAGGTCGCTAGGCTCAAGCTCAAGAGGCTCTCTGCCAAATTGGGAGCAAAAAAGCATGTCTCAATTGAATGTATCTAAAATAATGTGAGTTTGGTAGGTCATAGCGTAGTTTTTGTCATTGAATGTCATTAGGGTTTGTTCACTACAATGTGTTGTAACGACTTAATTCCGTATTTAGTCCAAACTACCGGGTCTGGGTAATCAAAAAAATTTGATAAGTTGGGATTTATCCATAAGGGGAGATTGGGGGAAAGCTTACATTGACTAGGCGGCCTCAATCCCTTTTGTCTTAGACCATGCCCTTATCACTGAGCGCAAGGAGGGAGTCAGGGGATAAGGAGCCCTCAGACCCCTGTAGACAAGGTGAGACAGCGCCTCATATGAGCCCATACATGCAGCCCCCAGAGTCACCGGGCATCATGCGGTGGGGTAGTCAACCAACGGCGTGCCACCAGCTAGGAAGTATTTGTGGAAGTTAAAGGACGGCTAATTTAGGGCGGGGAAGCCTCCCTGCCACAAGAAGGAGGAAATCATACTGTCGATTGACTTAAAAATAGACTATGGAATCCACACTGGAGGGTTCCCGAGGGTGAATAATAATAAGGGTAGAATCTTCATTTTAATCAGGTTTATCTTCCCAATGAGGGACAAGGGGAGATTTTTCCAGGTGTGAAGTTTCTTAGATATAATGACAAGCAACGGGGAGACATTTGGGCGAATGATATCCGTCACTAAGTTTGTATTTTGGAGTCCCAGGTACTTAATTTGCGTTACCCATTGCAGGGGGTTGTTGGGGTCTGCCTGATTAGGCACTGTATGGGAACGTAAGAGAAGTATTTTGGACTTAGTCCAGTTGACCTTGACACCAGAGACCACAGTAAATCCTCCTACTAGTGATAGCGTAGCTTGTAAAGAGGGCCCAGTATCACTAATGAACAGAACTAGATCACCTGCATAGAGAGCTGTAGTTTCAGTAAGGGTACCCACCCCAATCCCCCAGATTTGGAGGCAGGAGCGCAGTGAAATTGCCAGGGGTTCCATAACCAATGCAAATAAACCTTGTGAGAGGCGGAACCCCTGTCTGGTGCCTCTGGACACTGGAAAGGCACCCGACACCCTGCCATTAAATCAGAGGGCCGCTACCGGATGATCATATAGCAATGATATCCATTTGCGGAATATAGGATCAAACCCTATGCATTGCAATACATGGGTCGTATGTCCCCAATCAATGGAATCAAAGGCCTTTTCCAGGTCAGAAAAAACACCAGAGTCCCCCCGATGACGTCTGCTCATCTATCTGAGTATGGGTATTCACCCTCCGGAGATTAATATCAGTAGCTTCTTTAAGCATGAACCCGGTCTGGTCAGGTGATACTAAGTGGTGCAGAATTTTTATCAACCTATTAGCTACCATTTTGGTAAGTATTTTAAGATCCATATTTAACAGTGCTGTAGGTCTATAGGAGGAGCAGAAGAGAGGGTCCTTGTCAGGTTTGGGGAGTAACACCACATGGGCTTCATAAAAGGAGGCAGGTAGGATCAATCACCACATGCTCTATAGAACATGCCGCCGCTTTTGGATTAAGATAGCCACTCCCCTGGCATATGAGGAGGGAGTAGAATGTATGTCTCTCTGTATCCAGTTCCTGTTTAGGGACAACATTTTGTTACCAGTTAAATGGTTTCTTGTAGGAGGACAATATGGGGATTCTGGGATTTAAGGTATTGAAAGACTAGGGAACGTTTGAATTTGGAGTTTAATCCACAGACATTCCATGAAAGGAGGTTAAGATCACTCATTAGGTAGGGTAGCACATATCATGGGGACAGGAGAGATATTAAGGATATCTGAGAGAAGGGGGGGGGGGGGGGACGACCTGGGCACAGAGAGACACAAAGAATCACATAGCAGCATTTGAACATCATATACTGTACTAGGCAAATAACAAACCCCCTTGCGTGAGCCTTTACGGCAAGCCACAAAAGGAAAAGAAAAGTACCCCAAAGAAAAAATGTTGAAAAGAAAAAAAGCAAAACAGTCATAAAAGATAACAGGTGAAAAACACAATGCCCTGTTTTCTCCAGGCGAACATACTGTAACCAAAAAGGGAGAAAAACCGCTGGAGAATTTTTAGTCCCAAAAACATCATAGTAAACAGTAGTTGATTTTTCCAAGAGTCCATCCACTCAGGAAAGAGTCATGGAGACGTGTAAGTGGTTCAAAACATTCAGAACTGTACCTGAGGTTTCTGCAGTAAACAGATGAATGGCCTCAAATTCTGTAGCATAGTCTACTCATCTGGAAAAGTAGTCACAGTAGGAGATCACGGTTCTAGCAGAGGCCCTTAAGAGCAGGAACCCCAACTCCCAGCTTCTTCCCATCAAGGCGTTAGGTAGACTTGAGCCCCCAGCCCCGGGCACTAAGCTTGCAAGACATGCACCCTGATCGCAACTCTAGGTAATGGAATCCAGCGAGTCAACCTCATCTGCAGGGAAATCAAAAAACTTTGCAGAACTATTATGAATCCCTTTTAGGCTGCTCGGATAAAGCATGCTATACACCAGGCCCTTCTCCCTCAGGATATCTGTAAAGTAGCGTTGTTTTTTCTGTAGATCTGGAGAGAAATCAGCATATAGGTGTATGATAGCATTTTCATATTTCAGCTGTTCAGGTGTTTGCGGGCTTCTGCCAGGATCAAGTCTCTATCCCTGAAGTTAAGCAGGCGAACAAGAAAAGCGTGTGACCATGCACCAGCAGGCCTCTGGCCAGTGGGCACCCTGAGTGCTCGCTCCATCATGTACACTGGGGACAGGAGCCGTTTTAAAAAGACCTCTGCAAACACCACAGGGTTGGGGCCCTCCTCGCCCTGCGAAAGCCCAACTACCTGGACATTGTTACACCTGAGACGGTTCTCTACGTCTTGTGAGCAAGCCATAAGGATTTTAACCTGCTGCTGCAACTCCACCACAGTTTGCGCAGTGGAGGCAGCAGTTGTTAAGGCAGTCCCTGAATTTGTCCATATGCTGCCTAATCATCCATATTCAATCATTAGGGCGTCAATCTTCCCTTCCACAGCTGACTTACTCTCTGCAATAGCTGCCAGGATTGTTGCAGTGGACTGTTCTCCCAGCAGCTCCAGTGCAGCCTATGGAGCCACAGGGGACCCTTCCGGATCCGATGCCCCAAACGCCGCCATCGAGGAGTCTGTCTGTACCGCCACAGGGGCCGGAGGTGAGAATATGACAGGCAAGATGGCCGCAGCATGAGTGTTCGGCGGCGGAATACAGGGGATGGGAGCGGCTGATTTACACTTGCCAGTCATAGGAAGGACCAGGGTAGCCCCCCAAATCACAGGAAGGTGTTTGCTCAGCAGGATGGCCTGGGAAAAACCGGGATGCAGGCGGATGGTGTATATGGTTGGCAGGAGCTTAGGCTGAACACGTCTATCTCTTCTCACATCCCAGCCACGCCCCTTGGCTTCATTATTTGAGTTAGTGACTTATAAATGCAGATAAGGACTTTCCCAGATCTTTGTGATCTGCATACTTGTTCAGATCTTTGACAAGTATTTGGTCCAAAGGGATAGTCAGGCACCTATGTTTTTCAGAAGGAGGTCAGCAGTGGTAACCTCTATATTTTAGTCAGGAAATTTTATTTTATTTTTATCATATATACTATTTTATATTTTATTGGGAAAAACATTTCTTCTCACGTGGCACTGCTTACTGCTTCTTGCCAAAGAATGAATAATTTAGTTTAGCCCCTCTTGTGATTCACTCTCTCATCAAACTGCACAGCAAAAAAGAGATCACTCTGCCACTGCCTAATTCTTATTTATTGCTTGGTGGACCTTGCTTCTAATTAGACAGAGGTGATGATGCTGGTTCATCATCTAATGAGAATACTGGAGGTTGAGAGGTAACATAGAAAGCTACATTACTGAACTAGAAAATAAGCTTTTCATCTGCCTGGCTGCACAGTGAGGCAGAGATGGGTAAATTGTCTCAACAGAATTACAAATCTGTTGGCAGGTAAAATAGTGCACTTATTATTGGTTCAACCATGTATTTATCTATTTTCCAGATAAATGCAATAGATTTCACATTAAAAAATAAGCTAAAAAATGCCCATCAGCCAGTAAGTGGAAATAAACCTCAAAAATACTTACCTTCACCTCCAGCTTTTGAGTGGTTATACTACTCATTGGCCACTGTCACCTGTCTCCCAGCTACTTCTGGCTGACAGATTTATGGCCTCTTGATTGGCCATAACAAAGCTCTATTTGTGGGGACATAAATTTTGTTTGTGTACAACGTTGTATGACTGCACAATTGTCAGTTAAAGCAACGCCTGTGATCACACCATGCATGTGCACAGGGGTCAGTCATTCTGGCACAGCTGGTGTGTTGGGCATGCATGCTGAGCTGCGCATGTGCAGTTCAGGTTATATTCAATAGAAGACAGCGATCAGGCAGGTGTGTGTTATTCAATCCTGCAGTAACAGCTGGTTCTCATCTGGAAATATACCTCCCAAGTATTCCCCCTTCCTCTCCAGCGGCGAATACTTAGGAAGGTTTGGCGAGCAATCAGGGAGGCTTTATCCATTTATGGCCCTATGAAGTTTACTCCACTGTGGAATGATCCTAATTATCCTGAACTATGCAAGCTACAGGGATTTTCCCTGTGGAGGCAGCAAGGGATCTGTTTTTTTTGGACAATTATACTCTAGTAACACTCTCAAGGCATATGATCACTTATGTGCGGAATTTTTACTTACACATAAACAATTCTATCAATATCTCCAACTCAGGCATGCAATGCAGACCCAAAAACAAACACTAAACTTAATTGTATCCAGTTCCCCGCTACTGCAGGAGGTTCTGCAGGTGACCACCATAGGAGTTTGATATCGAGAGTGTATTCAGTATTAACTCCTTCCCGCCGAGCGTACGCAGATGTGCGTACTCAGCTTTCGGGGGTTATACCGGAATGATGCCCGCAGCTGCAGGCATCATCCCAGTACTGTTTTTTAGAGTCGGCGATCTGCTTTCTAGTGATAACAACCGATGCGGCTAAAAGGTGCTCAACTGTTATACTGGAGGAGCGGGAGGGGACTACCTCCTCCCGCCACCTCCCGCCGCTCTTACAGGGGTTCCCGTTCCATCGGGAGCCCCGATCAACAAACCGCTGCAAGCGGCTTCATTCCAGCCTCCTAATTGTAAACACGGAAGCAATGTCATGACATCACTTCCTTTTTACTCGGCTGCCAATGGCGCCAGTTTTAAAAAAATATACAGTATTCAGAATCGCCGAAATCTGAATACTTTGAAGTGCATAAAGAGTACCTGTCACCACCTATTACTGTCACAAGGGATGTTTACATTCCTTGTGACAGCAATAAAAGTGATCAAAACATTTTTTTTTAAAAACAATTTATTAATTTTAAAATAAATAAGAATTTTTTTTTTAAAGCGCCCCTGTCGCCGCGAGCTCGCGCAGCAAAGAAAACACATATTGAAGTCGCGCCCGCATATGTAAATGGTGTTCAAATCACACATGTGAGGCATCGTCAGAGAGAGAGCTGGTGGTCGCCTTGGTGGTCCCTGGGCGGAAAGAGGAAGTGGGACAGGAAGTTCCCCTCCTAACGAAGCCCCCCCAAAAAAAATTACATGCCAAATGTGGCATGTAAGGGGGCGAGGAGTGATTAAAGCGGAAGTTCAATTTTTTTTGGGTGGAACTCTGCTTTAATGTAGAGTAGGATGGGGTTGGATGGTGGCAAGAAATCAGCTGAATCTTTGTGGTTCTCTTTTACTGCCAAAAGATCAGCTTATATGACACTTAACTGTCTTTGAGCAGCTCTCCCAGCCCATATTGATTCGCTTCAGGAAACTGATTGTTTGCAAACAGCGTGTTTCCTTTGTGTCTATTCACCTTTAACTGTAGCTTCGTCAAACACAGTGTTTGAATTACATTGTTCTATTTGATGGCTCACAATAATCTGTTTGTGACAGCCATAAATAAAAACTAGCCTAATATAAGAGTTTAATTCTTTCCAGTTACAACTGGTAAAATACAAATACACAATAACATTAAAAGCAGCAACAGTAGGTCATATGTATTTAAATTTGTGTCTACAAATAACACATTGCTATATTATCAAATACAAAATATATTTTATCTGCTGATTACACTGAATCACTGCATAATAATGTCTGTGTCCTCAATAGGTAAGGCATGATCTGCAATGACAAGCATTCATTATTACTTTGCAAAGGTCCCTTTATTGATTTCAGACTGTGCTTCTCCTAATATATAATTTTCTGCTTGAGAAGTGAGGATGAAAATATTGTGCACGCTTTTGCCCCCAATTGTATACCGTTAAAAAAAAAAATTGCCCTGTAATCCTATTGCTTATTCTCTCTGCACAAAGTATTGTTAGTTCCATATGGGTTTATATGCTGATTATAGCTCTCTTATTAGTATTTCAAATAATTCATACATGTTTTAATTCATCATATTCTGTCCCAGGTAGCAAAGTGAAGCTGCCCAGGAGTGCTGTTTCGCACATCAGGCCCACCATTCCTAGACTTACCTTCTCAGCATTCCTCCAAACATCAGTAGTATACATTTACCAGTTATTAATGTAACTCTTCTCCAGTAATTCTGTGTTCTGAACTATTTTTGCATGTTACTGTTGGCTGAAAATGGAGATATAACAGCCCAATATTCATACTAAAACACAGTATAAGATGCCGTATTTATCAGCGTATAACACGCACAGGCATGTAACACGCACCCCAATTTTAAGAGAGAAGTTTAAGGAAAAAATGTTTTCAAAACCCCCTTTACAGTACACAGCCCCCCATCCAGTACACAGCCCCCCTCTTCCATGCACAGTACACAGTCCCCCATCCAGTATACAGCTCCCCTCCCCAGTACACAGCCCCCCATCCAGTACACCTCCCCCTGCACAGTACACAGCCCCCCTCCCCAATACACAGCCCCCTCCTCCATGCACAGTACACAGTCTCCCATCCAGTATACAGCTCCCCTCCCCAATACACAGCATCCCATCCAGTATACCTCCCCCTGAACAGTACACAGCCCCCCTCCCCAGTACACAGCCCCCCTCCTCCATCCACAGTACACAGTTCCCCATCCAGTATACAGCTCCCCTCCCCAGTACACAGCCTCCCATCCTGTATACCTCCCCCTGCACAGTACACAGCCCCCCCTCCCAGTACACAGCCCCCTCCCCCTCTACAGCATACAGCCTCCCTCCCCAGTGCACAGCCCCCTATCCAGTTCACAGTCCCCCTGTACAGTACACAGCCCCCCCCATCCAGTATACAGCCCCCCTCCCCCTGCACAGTACACAGCCCCCCATCCAGTACACAGCCCCTCATTCAGTATATAGCCCCTCCCCCTACACAGCCCCCATCCAGTACACAGCCCTCCATCCAGTATACAGCCCTCCATCTAATATACATCCCCCCTCCCCCCACACTGCCCCCCCCATCCAGTACACAGCCCCCCATCCAGTATACAGACCCCCTCCCCCCACACAGCCCCCCATCCAGTACACAGCTCCCCTACACTCCCAGGAGACCCCCAGCCTCCTGGGACAGCACTGCCAGCATACTCTACAGTTAAGAAAAAAATCAGCCCTTTCTACACTGCTCCTCCTGTGTCACTCATATTGTAAAACAAAGCTTGCATATACCTCAATAGATCAGTTTTTCACTGACCTGGTCACATGACTGCTCTCCGCTGACATTACATAGATGGTCATGTGACCACTTTCCTCTTCCTCCAATCTAAAGCTACACTCAAAGAGGAGGAGGAGGAGTAGAAGGAGGAGGAGAGCAGCCAGAAAAAAACTGAGCTATTAAGATATTTACAAGCTTCATTTTTATAATGACACTGACACAGGAGGAGCGGTGTAGGAGAAGGGGCTGGCAAGTGATTTTTCTCTCAAATTTAGACTATGCAGGCAGCACTGTCCCAGGGCCAGGAGAGGCGGGGCGGCCGGCCTGACACACCCCCCCCCCCCAATGTGTGGCTTTCGGGGCGGACCACCTGATCCCCGCCCCTTGTTGGTAAAACATATTATCTGCTTATAACACGCAGGCACTGTTTACCCTCTGTTTTCATGGCAAAAAAGTGCGTGTTATACACTGATAAATACGGTAATCTGCTGACATACAGGACAACTTTGATAAAATATGTTCTTATATTGTTCACTTCATTAGGATCTATAGCTTTATTTCCTATAATTTCTAGGTTGCTGTATGTGCCATACAGGACAGCGTAAGTAAAATTTTCTTCTTTATTAATATTTACTGTATATGCTAAAAATAACGTTTCAGCATATACTGTCAATAAACACATATGTAGGTGATGGGGGCAGACATATTTGCTTAATACACATTCAACAGCACAGTGATTGTACTTTGCTGCTTCTCTTATTTCACTGCAAAGCTTCCAGACAGGCTCAGTTTGGAGACAACAAACTCTTTGCAGTCCATAAAGATGGAAAGTTCCCCCAGTGCTGTTGTCGGAGACCATGTGATTTTGACTGCCTAGGCTTTAGGCCACAATTGGAGCTCAGAAATTCTGACATGTATCTTATTGATTCATGAGATCTATGAATTTTATTGATGAGACCAATTTAATCCCTTGGACATTTGAGTAAACCAAAAGACTGTTGTTCATTTAGAAATGAGAAAATCCTTGATCACTGAAAGACATCAGTTTCAAACCACTATTAATCCTTTACATTCTAAACCCCTGCACAGATAGGCACATTCCCTGTCAACCTTTGACTTTTCTTCTTAGGCAGTTTGATCAATTCAGTCAAAGGTCATGTGTGTAAATACAGGTCATGTACAAGTAATTCCATAGGTATTGTTATTCATATGTGACTACATGTGGATTGTGGATGCTTGTTCCTAATTAACACAATATATGTTTGTTCCAGGATGTCCAGCCTGACAGGGATGTTGTAATTGATGTTATTTTATTTCTGTGGCAAAAATGCAAGACGGGAGTGCAGAGAATCCATACTGGTGCAGTTGATGGATCCAAATTTACGCAGAAGTGTGAAATGAACAGCAAGGTATGGTTGAATTAATAGGAATGCGTCAAATCCCTTTTCATTTTATTGCAAATTAAACAAGGTCTCTTTGTCACATTTCCTGATTGTAAAACTAACTTTTGCTAAGACATATATATGTCAGATTCTGGATTGAGACCCCAAAGGGGAAGGTGCTACTTGGTCTGATTGGGGGGTGAGCGCATAGTGTGACTGGTGGAGTATCCACTTGGTGTTAAGTCACTCATTTGTCATCATTCACTGTGGACAACATTGGTTTACAGAAGATATTACTGGATTCATGGACTTTGTC
The DNA here is from genome assembly GCF_037356315.1 of Lithobates pipiens. Lineage (NCBI taxonomy): Eukaryota > Metazoa > Chordata > Amphibia > Anura > Ranidae > Lithobates > Lithobates pipiens. The sequence continues at coordinate 278,132,421 of NW_027507903.1, read as the reverse complement.
TGACATATATATGTGTTATAATTTTTGTACCCACTAGAGGTCATTGGTTGCACTTACCATTTTTTGTGATATATGGGGTCACCATTTTATTTTTATATTATTTTATTTTACACACGACCAAACTTTCCGGCAGAATAGGTCAGATGGAATAATTCCGTTGGATAGTCCATTCGTTTGTGGGATAGTCCGCTCGTTTTTCTTTAAAAAATTCAGACGGACCTAGAAATAGAACATGTTTCAAATCTGTCCGTTGGACTCAATTCCTGTCGGGAAAACCACTCGCCTGTATGCTGGTCCGACAGAGCAAATACGACGCAAGAGCAGCTATTGGCTACTGGCTATTGAATTTCGTTTTCTAGTCCATCACGTTCAAAACGAATGGGCTTTCGAACGGACTTTAGTCTGTTCGTGTGTGGGCAAGTCTGTTCGTTCGGAAGTCTGTCGTAACTCCATCAAAGTATGTTGGGAAGACCATCGGACCTTTTCTGCCGGCATTAGATTTAATATACAGTATAGCACTTATTTTAAATTAGTAGCGCGTAAGTACATTCCTTTCAACTTTTACTAAGGCCTTCCACAAAAATGCGGGTCCACCCCAGTCTGCTTTGGAGTGAAGTCGTTTCCACACACTTTAAACTATATTTTCACTAGTGTTAATTTTCTCCATAGTCAGACTTGTGGTGACACTAGGAGAATGGCTTCTTTGTGCTGGAGAAATGGGTCTGTTATGCACAACAAGACGGGATAGGGAGATTAAAAGTGGCACTCTTTTGTCTGTTAATTCTGTGGTTGCTAGATACCATGAGCACTTTGGGGCTGCTTTACACATAGTGCAACAAAGGGCTATTGCTCACAACAATCACTAATGATAGTTCTTCCTTGTTCCACTTAATGGATTGGTTGCTATGAATAGCTATATTTCATCTGTTACCCACCTCATAGAGTTTCCCACAGTTCATGGAGGGTGCCGTAGTAAATTGGTGAATGGTGTCACCATATAATCATATGGAAAACATTATTTTCACCAGCACACCTTGGTATAGTGAAAACCTTGTATTTTATTCACATAAAGCAACCGGCATCACAGGCCGACATTTTAGGATCTCACAGGATCCCTTACTGCCTTGAGAAAAGTATCTTGCGAGGTCCTGAATCGGTTTGTGATGGCTGTTGCGTTATAGGAATAAAGGATACGATCATTACAATACCAAGATGTGCTGGTAATGATTCTTTTTTTTTCTTTATAGTTTCTATTAATGACATCTTTTTTTGCAGCAGTTTTAAAAAATCAGCTCTGAATGTTCTTACGGAAAACCATATCTTTCAAATTGTTGTGTTAGCATTCTCCTTATAAAGACAGGTCCTGCCTTCTGGCAGCATGAACTAAAAGCATGAGAATATGTTATCTTCAAAGTAAATGACATTCAAACAGATGGTCATTGACTTACTGGGAAGAGTCTTGTGGATTGTTTTAAAAATGAAACACCTACTGTGTGTTTAATTTCCTTTCAGAATTTAAAATCAGGTGGCAGACAGCTAAGTGCAAAGTTATACATATATACATACAAATTACAAAATATATATACTGTGTCATTACTGCTTTACCTATTGAAGAATTTGTAATTCTGTTCCACCAGTCTTTTGATTCATATACCTCTGCCACACTGCACAACTGGGAAGAACACTGTATTCACCCTAAAGCATGCCATAAATCATGCAATTTTTTTCCCTTCAACCAGTATTTATGATTCTACTACTCCCGTGTCCCTTGATGAACGCCATGAAAATTATTTTTACAGTGAGCACAGTTTGCCTGAATTCAGCTTAAAGCGGAGGTCCACCCTAAAATGGACCTCCGCTCATCGGAATCCCCCCCCCTCCGGCGCCACGATTGGCACCTTTCAGGGGGGAGGGGGGTGCAGTTACCTGGATAATCCAGGTAACTGCACCCACTTCCGGGATAGCTGTCTGCGGAAAGGGGCGTAGATTACGCCCCTTTCCGCAAGTGCCCGCCCCTTTGCGCAAGTGCCCCGCTGCCTGCTGGGAAACACACAGATCCCAGAGGCAGCGGGGACCGTCCTGATTGCGCCGCGCGCATCGCGCATGCGCAGTAGGGAACCGGGAAATGAAGCCGAAAGGCTCCATTTCCTGATTCCCATAGCCAAGATGGCGGCGGCAGCACCCGAGTGTCGATCTAGAGATCGGCTTCAGGTGCCGACATCGCGGGCGCGCTGGACAGGTAAGTGTCACTATTTTAAAAGTCAGCAGCTGCAGTATTTGTAGCTGCTGACTTTAAAAAAAAAAACAATACGCGGAGTCTCGGCGGACTCCCGCTTTAAACATGGCTAGTATCCTTAAAGTGGATGTAAACCCAATTTATGAAATTTGAGCTGGGCTCATATATCTGCAGTGTTCTTCAAAGAACTATGGCCTGTAGCTGTCTCCTGCTCCATTCTTCTGTTATCAGCTTGAAAACATCTGACAAGTTCTCCTTCACATATGATAAAAGCAGCCTGAGTTTTGTGCTAGGGAGGATGCTATAAATAGACTAGCAGAGCCCTGAACTTCAACCATCGGCTCTGAAAGTCTCTACCTATGAGAAGAGGGGGTGTGTGTCTTTCCTCCAATCAGCTGTCTTGGCTGTATGCCCAGATTTCCCTGCAGTGTTGAACGGGAACAGAAAATCTCCTTAGACAATCTGAACTTTCTAAACCGTATATAAAGCTGAAGATAGCAGATATACATGTAAAACTTATGTAGAGAGCAGTGGCGACTGGTGTTCAAAATTTTTTGGGGGGCACAAACAAAATGAAAAATACTGAAACCCCCCATCAATTGTAGCCTCACTGTGCCCATCGATTGAAGCCATTGTGCTCATCAATTGCAGCCATCGTGCCCATAAAATGCAGCCACTGTGCCCATCATATGCAGCCACTGTGCCCATCATATGCAGCCACTGTGCCCATCATATGCAGTCATTGTGTCCATCATATGCAGCCATGTGTGCCCATCATATGTAGCTTCTGTGCCCATCATATGCAGCCACTGTGCCCATCAAATGCAGCCACTTGTGCCCATCATATGTAGCCTCTGTGCCCATCATATGCAGCCACTTGTGCCCATCATATGCATCCACTTGTGCCCATAAAATGCAGCCACTTGTTCCAAGTTTATGCAGCCATTTTTGCCCAGTTTATTCAGCCACTTGTGCCCAGTTTATGCAGCCACTTGTGCCCATCATATGCAGCCACTGTGCCCACCAACCCCCCCCCCCCATTCGCAGGGCTTGTGGTTCTGGTAGCACCCCCAACCCCCCCCCCCCCCCCCCCCGCACACACACACATGGCTCTGACAGACCCCCTGGCATTTACCACCAGGCAGCAGCTCCTCTCAGTGCAGTGAGTGCACCAGAGCAGCGGCGACCTCCTCCACTGAGTCCGATCCTTTTCCTAAGTGCCAGAAATCCAATAGGGTGGCCTGGCGCTTTGGTCAATCAAGAAACAGGTCTGACACCCTGCCTCCTGCTTGGCAGGGAGGAAGATTAGTGTGAAAATAGCGAAAATTTATTTGCTATTGATACAAAATTGGGTGGGATCAGGGCATACTCTCTGCCCCCCCCCCCCCCCCCCCCCGAGCCCACACTATTTTGAAGCCTATTAGAGCCTCTGGCTCTAATCAGGTGCTTCAAAAAGTAACACCACCTCCCGCCCCTGCCATAGGTATCCATGTGTCTGGCATTCTGAAAGGTGCCAGGCGCATGGATGGAGGGATGCGGCACCCTTGCGCCCACAGTGCATGGGCTGTCACTGGTAGGGAGATTGTTTTCATCCCTGTGTATCATCTGAGGCAGTTCACTTCACTAGGTATATGTAAGGGTTTACATCCGCTTTAATATGCTGGTAACATTACTTATTAGTATACAAGTAACTGTAGCAGTGTACAAACCTAATTTAATAACAAAACACAAGCTTGCACTTGGACATGAAAGTGCCAAGAAAAGAAGTTTAGTTTATGGCATTTCATATCTTTATGTTTGCTACTTACAAAATGGGTTTGCTCTTGATGTACTGTATCCTTGTTGTTGCCTGGACAGTAAGCACTTTACTTATAAGGCCATGATCTTGATCTTGGAAAGGCAGAGAGGGCTTAAGGCTATGCAGTGTGATGCTTGGATTTGTTGAAATAAAAACATAAGCGACAATAATAGTAGTAATAATAAATAGCAGCTACACCATCTCTGTTTCAGCCACATATGCTGATCTGATGTAGACGTTATTACTACACATATACACATATATTATTATTTGAGGAATTGTTAATATATGAGCTGTGTGCTTTTTCCCATGTAGTGGATCTATATCCTTTGTCTTGTTTATGAAGTGATGCAACAATCCAGCATTATGGATACTGATGCTGTTATACTGGGAGAAGCTGCATTGCGATTGGCAGGAATTGCTGAAACCTTGGCCGATACCTCTAGGAAATATGGAAGAAAGTCAGGTAAATTATTGATTTAATCTTTTCTGGTGAATAGGTGCATGGTCGGTGTTGGAAAGAATCTACTTTAAGCAAAAAGCATTTATGATGCATCGTATTACATACATTACTATCAAGTGGGAGGTTTTGTTTCTGTGCAAGCAAGATATGTGCATTCTCATTGTCTTATTACCATTATTGGCAAATGTGTGCTATTAATCATAGTACCTGTAATTACAGTCAAATTTGAAAATCAAATACGATTTTTTAGATTTATTTTACCCAAAAACATTCTTTTTCATTCTTACAGTAAATTTAAACTGTAATTGGGTGACATTTAACTTGCTAAACTACTGTGTATTTTACACAGGTGTAATTGCATTGAACTTCTGGCAGGGCCAATAGGCATTCTTTGTACGTCTAGAAGAGATATAATAAGATGATTTTAACAGAATAAAAGGGAGATATTAAAAAAAAAAGTTCACTGTCAGGTTTTACATATATTTTACAGCTGACTTTATTGGCATCAATAGACAGTAGTTTAGTTGCTCCTCAGGGCTTGTGTATTTTAATTCTAAAATATATTGTAATAACCATATATTTACAATCACATTGGCTACACATGCAACTTTACAAATAGATATGCATCTTCACAAATCTTCATTTTTAAAACTGGGAACCAATTGAGTGGTTTAAATCATAATGTGTCTCAAGTGCCTACCCAGCAGGCATTTCCCAGTAATGCCCATCAGTTCTCACAATTTAATTAGTTAGACGGATATCCTGAATTCAAATAAACAATTCACGCCTTGTTCAAGTCTATTGTAATACCTAGGTAAATATTAATTGATTTTTAGAGTTTCTGCAATAAGGATAAAAAAAGAAAAAAACCATCACAGAATGAAAAGATTCTCAGTATTTTTCTATTTTCCGACATGTAGAGAAATGACAATGTCACTCTGCATTTTCCTTTTCTTCCAAGAAAAATGACATTCTCGGCTCCAAAACATTGAAACCTGCGTAAAGAATATGATGACTTAGATGCCAAAGTGAACTCATTACGTATAGCCTTCAACGTTAATGTGAAGTTGTGAAAGAACATGTGCCAGCCTCCAGTTTTCAGCTACCAAAAGCTTACTAATAGCAAATGAAATGTCAAATAGGATACCAAAATCCCGAAAAGGACATTTCTTTTTGTGGGTTTTTGCTTTCCTGTGTACGTTGGTTTTAAAGAGAAGTTAAAACTATTTTTTTTATTTTATTTATATAATGACAAGGAAAGAAGTGCACTGATTAATTTACAATAACACATAAAACAGGTCCTTCACCCTAGGATGTTTATTGTCTTTTATTTGCCAATAAGTAGGATACTTATGGTGTCCTTGCAAAGGATTTACAATCGTTCACAATTCACCAAGTTTTTAATGTATCTTAAAGTACACCTGTCATCTGTGTCCTGAATGTGCAAATTGACAGGTGTCATTTTAAACGTATCTAAACCTCAAAACAAAACAAAAAAAATATTCATGGGTTTAGATACACTTTAAAGGAGAAGTAGGACCAAAGCTCTTTTGGCTCTCCTTCTCCTGTGGGTCAAAAGAGTGCAGTTAGTTCATCGGTCCTGTAATCCAGATTCAGCTGACAGCATCTAAAGTTCACTCAATTCTCAGTCTTCATTGAGCAAAGAGCTGGTGATTGTGACTGGAGCACTGGGTTGTGGAGGGGTCTAGCAGATGGCTCAGCCTTTTAGTGAGCCACTGAGAGCCTTAGCCAGCTACCCCCTCCACAGCCCAGCTCTCCAGGGACAAGTCACCAGCTCTCTGGTCAATGAAGACCAAGAACTGAGCAGTCGGCAGCCTTTGATCACTTAGTTCTCAGTCTTAGAGCGGACAGGGGACAATGCTGCTTTCACCTAGGTAAGTATGTGTGTTTGTTCTTTTGAAATCCTGAACTTCTCTTTAAAGGGGTGAGTTAAAAAAAAAATTGCATTGCAATTTGCCCAGTGAGAGTACATGTACATTAGTTTTGTGTGAATGGAGCAGACAAACAAATATGAGCATATCTGTTGCTAGATAGCACTAAGTATCGTAGGAAATCCCATCTAATGACCAAATGCAATGTTTTCCTTTTTAAGTCATTCAAAAACATTTGATCAGCACAGAAAATAACCTAATACTATTAGTTTTTTGCCCTAATTGTACAGATCGAATGTACATGTACTGGGTGAATTGCTATGCAATGTTTTTATAAATACACGCCTATGTTTTCTTCAATGAAATAGCGCCTATGGAACATTTATTCAAATTACCAAACAACCTCAACAAGCTTCTATCTGTGGAGGTCAAATGAGCAAAAATGTTCATTAAAGGTAATCCTAAAAAAAGTATAAACTAAAATGTTACAATTTGCACCACTTACAAACTTAGGTTAATGAAAGGGATAAGGAATACTTGGTAACATGACTGTACTTACACTATTATATTAATTCCCGTGATGCTGGAATACTAATGCTTTATTAGTGCATTATTGATTAGTGTACTGTAATAGCTTCTGAATTTCTTTACAAGGTCTTTCATTTACTGTCTATTATGAGGATTGGGTACCTAATATAGGATTTCCTAGAGCAAGGTTGCAACTAATTAAATATCTCTTAGCTCTCCTCAATCTGTAACATAGATGCACATAAATTGTGAAGTTGAATAATAATGTTCATTTAATATGGCCTGGAGCCAACCACTCTTGTTATAATCATTATCAGATATGTTGGTAAATATTTGTTAACAAAGCAGATGACTGCCATAAGGCATGTGCAAGTGCTGACTTCCTCATTAAATAAATGCACACGTTTTCAGAGACCCCTATATCTACTAATGCAGATACCTGCAAGATAGTATAGTAATCACTGCTATCATGCCCATTTCCCATTCATTCCCTATTTTAGCATTGGCTGAGACCCGAGAACTTTTTCAGATCTAGTCCATACTCCTTTATATATTACATTCATTAATTATTTATTTGGCACTCCCTTATCATAAGAAAAATACCACTTGCCCACTAGAGTATACAATTCCATAATCTGTACCACCATGCTAAATGGTGGGTGTGTCCAAATTGCACAGTGTGAGTGGGTTAGAGGGGTCTCACTATATAAAACCTACGCCTACTTTGCTCTGGGTCAGGAGTAGGCAAGGAACAGAGTGCAGGGGTCAGGAGTGCATAAGCCACAGAATGTAGGGGCCAGAAGCAAGTAAGGTGTGCCCTCAAAGTGAAAATGTCCCCCTCCTTCCTCTTTATGAACTGAAAGAGAAATGTGATTTGCATAAATGAATGGAAGTATGAATTGAAGATATTAGAAATTATTTAAACTAGCAGGATTGAAAGTAGGAATGTATGCTTCTGTGGGCTGTTACCTGGCTGACATATTAACCTCTGATACCTGCTCCTCAGATCCTCACCACTAACCTGCAAGCTGTCCTCCACTTCCACATCCTTGTCCTATGCCACTTCACAGTGCAGATGCAGCTAAGCTCCAGTCTGGACAGGGCTTGCTGTGTGCTACGCCCATCCCATTTCCAGGCCTACCTGCTGATCTGGTTGAGCCCTAAGTGCTAAGACAAGAGGAGAACAACTCACACCTTCTCCCCAGCACTGTGAAGAGAGCACAACCCACATCTCCTCCCTGTTATTTCCTTCTCCCCAGGACTGACTCAGTGATGTCATTGTGTTCCCACTAGTAATGCCATACCATATTTGGTAAACATTTTTTTCTTAGTTATTGGTTGAACTCTGTGGGTCTTTTTTTGCATCCTAACGATGTATTCTATAACTTTGAGGTTTGTATCTGTTACATGCGGCCACATCCCTATATAGCTGTAGAAAAAGAGTGTCCTCCCATTTAATGGGACTTTAAAGGCTCAGAGAGTAAACATATACGTAAATTTAACAGCTGTATTTTTATTCATAGAAAATTACATACAAAAAGTATTGACAAATGTATCAAGAATTGTACACAGTACACACAATTGCACATTTGCAAAATCACACAATATTGCTATACATATCTATTGCAGAGATTGCAAAGGCATAGCCAACACATTTCGGAGTCACTTGGTTTCTTACTCAGGGATAGCTCTGCAGTATAATGTGGATACAATCTAGAAATAAAAGTCATATCTCATTAAAACACATATTTATATATATGCATCGGCATCTTATATTGACTATAGGGAATTGACATCAGCAGCGATCTGGGGTGACAGTTGGAGGCGTGCGGGATTGAATTCCCAGCAGTGAGTTTATGATGGAGGAGACTTGTAAGCATATCATCGCCATCTCGTGTGACAGTAACATCCAAGAAAGTCACCTCCTTGGGATTGCATGACATTGTAAAAGTTAGATTAAAATCATTTTTATTGAGTTTCTCCAGGCAGATCTTAACCACTTAGACCCCTTTCACACTTGATCGTTTTGCAGGTGCTACAGCGCTAAAAATTGTTTCTCCAACGTGAAAGCCCCGAGGGCTTTCACACTGAAGCGGTGCGCTAGCAGGACAGTAAAAAAATTCCTGCTAGCAGCATCTTCGGAGCTGTGTATACACGGCTCCTTCACTGCTCCTGCCCATTGAAATCAATGGGGCAGCGCGGCAATACTGGCGGCAAAGTGCCTCTCTCTGCCTTTCTCGGCTGCTAGAGGGGGGTAAAACCACCCTGCTAGTGGCCGAATAGCGCTGCAAATCTGACGGTAAAGGACCACCAAAAATAGTGGCGTTTTACCGCCGACACTTTTCCCATCCCAGTGTGAAAGGGGCCTTAAGGACTGAGCCTCTTTCTGAGATTTGTTGTTTACAAGTTAAAAACATTTTTGTTTGCTAGAAAACTACCTAGAACCCCCAAACATTATACATTTTTACTTCTAACACCCTAGAGAATAAAATGGCCTTCGTTGCAATACTTTCTGTTACACTGTATTTACGCAGCGGCCTTACAAGCTTACTTTTTTTTGGGCAAAAATACACTTTTTTGAATTAAATAATAAGACAACAGTAAAGTTAGTCTATTTTTGTTATATTGTGAAAGATAATATTACACAGAGTAAATTGATACCCAACATGTCACGCTTCAAAATTGCGCCCGCTCATGGAATGGCGTCAAACTTTTACCTTTAAAAATCTCCATAGGAAACGTTTAAAAAATTCTACAGGATGCATGTTTTAAGTTTCAGAGTAGATCTAGAGCTAGAATTTTTGCTCTCGCTCTACCGATCACAACAAGCTACTCACATATATGTTTGCTTCTACACATGAGCTTGGCGGGATGGGGCGCGTTGAAAAAAAAAAAATTCTTATTTATTTTTCCTTTTATATTTTATTTTTACACTGTTCTTTAAAAAAAATAAAAGTGTCACTTTTACTTCTATTACAAGGAATGTAAAAATCACGACAGGACCTCTTAAATATGTGATCTGGGGTAAAAAAGACCTCAGATCTCACATTTACACTATAATACAATAAAAAAAAAACAAAAAAAACATTTTGTCATTTGAAAAAAAAAATGGCCCTTCAAGAGCTATGGACAGAAGTGACATTTTGATATAGTTTCCGCCTGCAATTGTATGGAGATGGGTGGGGGCTATCTTCCCCTCACTCATCACAATACCCAGGAAGGAGAAGGATTCGATCGTCTCCATCGCTACCAACGGCTCCGGTAAGTGGTGGAGGGCACCAGAGAGCACCAGGAGGGGGGCCCTATTCCACCGCCAATAAAAGTGATTGTGGGGCGAATCCTCCGCAGAGACCACTATTATCGAAATCGGACCACCCTAGCTGCTGCCATAACAAAGATATTCCTCTTCAAAGATAGGACATATATCAGCGTGCGGCGGTCAGGAAGTAGATCCTCAGGGCCATCCCATATCATGAACTTGTTGTCGATATAGCGATGCCACAAAACAATGTGGTCTGTATATAGACAACTGCACGTCGGCCATGCGCATACATTCCCACTCCCCCAGGTACACTCTCTGCACCTGGAGGTAGTGGGAACTATCAAAAGTAAAGATGTTGTGATTGAATACAAAATCCAATGACTGTAATATGAAGTCATTGAAGGCCCATTCCTCCTGTCTTCTTTGGACCAGGACATGCCTGATAGCTGTTAGGCCTAGCTCATGGCGGATGGAGCTATATAAGGCCTCCACGTCAATGGTGACTAGAAGTGTGTGTGCAGGCATGTGAAGGTTGTCAAGAATTTTCAAAAAGGGTATTGTGCCTTTTATATACAAGGGGAGACTCACCATGTGGGGTCTAAGGTATTCATTGATGAGGTGGCTAAAATTTCCAGTGAGGACACTGTTGCTTTAAATGATTGGTCTGCCGGGAGCAAATAAAAAGTGGGGGTCTTTAGGAAGTTGGTACGAATGATTGATATGCCTATGCAATCTCTGCAATAGATATGTATAGCAATATTGTGCGATTTTGCAAATGTGTACTCATGTACCCCATTTTCTACTGTGTACAATTCTTGATACATTTTTCAATACTTTTTGTGTGTGATTGTCTATGAATAAAAATACAGCTTTTAAATTTAAGTATATGTTTACACTCTGAGCCTTTAAAGACCAGGCGCAGCATAGCCCTACCCCCACCATGGAGGTGGCGTGACATGCGGGATGACGTCACATGCCAAGGGCCCGTCAACATGCAAAAGGCCGGTCCAGATGTTGCTAGGCAACAGTGAGGAACATGAGAGTGGCAGCACCCCAAGGTGGGGGACAAGGCCAGGTCTCTCCCGTCCAAACCAAACCTATATTTATCTTCAAAATAAATAGTGCTTTTGGACAAATGCACAAGGCCTGTGCACTCTGTCTTTCGTCTTTTGTTTTCCGGTAATGTAGTGCATATGGATCACCCCGGTCTGAGGAGGTCAGCAAGGCTTGGTGGATATTTGATGGTGAGTTTTACTCCTATAGGTTCTGTAACAGAGAGCATCTCCATAATTTTTTGTTCCACACTTGAGTATGGAAGTTGGTTTTGTTGGGCAAAGTTTAAACAGTGTAATAATCCCACCTCCATCCCGTGAGACAGTGCTTATACCTGGAGGTGCCAAGAAATGCATCATGGGAGCAAGGATAGAAGATCAAATGCCCTTTGATAAGTGCTCTGCCAGGTGCACATAGTGGTGCGGGAGCTTAGCAAAAATAAGCATTATCAAAATCTTTAACCTTTCGCTGAGCATAGCTTAACTCAAAACTAAAAATGTAATATATTTCAGCTTACCAGTCCTTATATGTGGTGTAGTTTTCTTTTCACCTGGTGATGTTGCAAGAAACACACTTCTTGTGCAAGGCTGATAAAGATTGATCACTTTACTATATTTATGGAGAGTCAGCAGTGTCACCCTAAGCCCTTGTACACACGGTCGGAGATTCCGTCTGAATGTGTCCGATCGGAGCGGTTTGTCGGTTATTCCGACTGTGTGTGGTATGCATCGGACTGTTTCCTTCGGAATATCCGTCGGACCAAATTTTCCAACTTGCTGGAAATATTTTCCCACAAACTGCTCTGATCGGACATACTCCGATCATGTGTAGAGAATTCCGATCGGACAAAGTGCCACGCATGCTCAGATCAAATTCCTACATCAAAGCTATTGGCTACTAGCCTGAACATAGTCCCATCGTATCGAAATTACGTCATCACGTTCTGAAAGATCGGATTTTCTGACAACTTTGTCCGACCGTGTGTATGCAACAGTTTCGGACAAGATCCGTCGGACAAAATCCGACGGATTTGGTTGTCGGAATCTCCGACCGTGTGTACAAGGGCTAAGACTGGAGATGTGTTGGGAATACAGAACACATAACCTTCTCCTCATCATCATAGCATAGAGGGATTTCTGTAAACCACAAAGAGAACTGGGCACAATGATTACTGCTAACAGTCTGCACAGTCAGAGTGCATGAAAAGTTATCAGCTCTTTTTTGCACTTATTGAACAGATATAACACAATGCTTTCAATAGTACATTTGCTAGATTTAATTAGTAGAAGTTCATGGTGAGTATTTTCATATATACAGTGATATGGGGATGTTTAGTTCTTGTGGTAAATGTAGTTTTGTACAGTGAGTCCACGTCACACAGGAGTTATAGTTAAGGGCCTGGTAGCCCACTTTTATATTAAATAAAAATTAAAAGGTCCATTCAGGATTTCCACACAGGGGTTTCAACTTTACTCAGCATCAAAGATTGCTCTTATGCCGCGTACACACGATCGGACTTTCCGGCAGACTTAGTCCGGTGGACCGTAATCCGTCGGACAATTCGATCGTGTGAGGGCTCCAGCAGACTTTTTTCTTCTAATAGTCAGACGGACCTAGAAATAAAACATGTTTCAAATCTATCCGACAGACTCGAGTCCGACGGACTAAAAATCGGGAAAACCGTTTGTCTGTCTGCTAGTCTGACAGACCAAATACGACGCATGGGCAGCTATTGGCTACTGGCTATTGAACTTCCTTGTTTAGTCCCATTTACGTCATCACGGTCAAAACGAACAGACTTTCGAATGGACTTAGTCCGGTTGTGTGTGGCCAAGTCCGTTTCATTCAGAAAGTCCGTCGGACCTCCACCGAAAGTCTGTCGGGAAGACCGTCAGACCTAGTCTGACGAAAAGTCTGGTCGTGTGTACGCAGCATTAGGCCGCGTACACACGAGAGGATTGTCCGTCCAACTAAGTCCGTCAGAAAATCCGACAGACAGTCCGTCCTACTTTTGAATGAACGGACTTGACCACACACGATGAACAGACAGTCCGTTGAAAGCTTGCGCGATGACGTGTACAGCACGTACGACGGGACTAGAAAAACGACGTCCAATACACTGCAATGCAACCTTCGGCCGTGTAAATCCTTTCTGAGCATGCGCCATACTTAGTCCGTCCAACTAGCCTACTCACGAGCGGACTGTCCGCTGAAACCAAAGTTGGACGGACTGTATTACGGAAATTCCGAAATACTTAGTCCGCCAGACTGTCCGCTGAAAAAGTCCGCTGAAGCCCACACACGAGCGGACTGTCCGCTGAAACACGTTTCAGCGGACTAAGTTGGACGGACAATCCTCTCGTGTGTACGCGGCCTTACTCAGTCCCAACTGCAGTACCTTTCTGCAGAGGCACACTCCTAGCCTTCAAATATGGCTCTCCAGCTCCCCTGGGTTTGCTACCCCCCTGGGTCTCCAACTAATCTGGGACCCTTCTGTTTTGAGTTATTATTGATGAAATAATGGGGATGATCGATCTGCATATAAGTTGATGGTAGTATCCCACATCTATTGACCCAATTTTGCGAATCTTGTTCATGTCCCCTTCTTTGTAGTAGGCCTGAGTGACAATTTGGGTCTATATACTACCACCTATTTGGGTGGTTTAGATCCATTAAAGGTTTTTTTTTTGCCGGGATACATTAATAAGCCCCCTTTTCGTCTTTGTAGCGCCAGAATATTTTGTACATTTGTATATCTGTATCTCCCAATTGAGGGCTCTAGGGCCAGGCATTACTGTTTTTTATTCATTCTCACTTGTATGAGGTTTACTAGGTAATATCTGGGTTTGCTCAGGTGTTAATCTATTTGGGGATGGGTTGTTATATCTGGCTTACCATTGTTAATATTTGGTTGATTCTCTCTATATTAATACCAGCACCTGCATATAAAGCTCATATTTATATGATGACTATATTATTGGACTGTTGCGATATATAATGTAGTTCACTTTTGGGACCCCCCTTTCTATCCATCTTTATGCAAGCTTATTTGATAGTTCTGAGATATGCATTCTTAATGGTAGCTCATCCATCTTCTTTGGCTTACTGCCTCTCATACTATATATATATATTTCAATAAACTTTTTATTTTTTTCATTTAATTATCAAGGTTTACAAGGTAAGATCTGGGTTTGCCCGGTATCCAGTCCCTTTTGTGGTCTGGGCTGTAATTTTACGGCTGACCACTTGGGACATACTCCCATTAATTGAATAGGCCATCTTATTTAGGATAGGGATTTTCTCATATATAATATGGGGATTTACCGGTAAAAGTATGGCTGATTTTTAATTTGATTGCAATATTATGCTCTATTACTCTTGTGTGTTAATAAGAATGTTAGGGGAGCAATAATTTAATAATGGTTTTATTATTAGCTATATCGGGTATATGCCACTGTTACTGCGTGCAATTTTATATTTATACTCTCACCCTAGGGTTAATTTGGGAGCACCCGCCCCTTGTGGCAATGTATGTTGCTCATTATCTATTCCCTGTGGGGGGGGGGGGGGCCTGCATGGCCACTTGACTTATAAGCTGTGGGGTGTAGCAAGATGACGCTGCCTTTGAGAACGTCAATGACGAAATTCGTACGGTGGAGCCACGCACTTACGCTACTTACGCTAGCAGGGAGCTGGAACGCAGTTGGAGCTCACACTGCGAACCTACTCCTGCACACACTGTATTTGACTGGTTAGTTTTTTAAGGGCTGCACCCACTTGGTGAGAAGCCTGCTATTTGTTTTTATTTTATTTTTTAAATAAATTTACCTTTTTTACTATACTATGGGAGCCATATCTTTTTTCTTGTGAGGATTAATTCCTGGAAACCCATAAATTTTTTTTCTGGAAACTGCAATTGGAGAGTTCTGATTAGGAGAGTGGCTCTGAACATCCTGATCTGGAGGACTGACCGGATGAGCCATCAGGGGACACCACGCCAGGCGAATCTGCTGGAGGATATAGCAAGGGACATCCAGGGCTCAAGTCCTGCGGGAATGCATGGGAACGGAGTTCCTGCACTTTTTCCACAACAGGAACTCAGTTCCCGTTAGCAGCCGTGTCCTGAAAGACTTTGAAGTATGTGAGCTGTGTGGGAGGTGATACACCAGCAGCTGCCGACACAGCACGCAATAGTAAGTGCCGCACACCTGACCATTCAGGCATTGCCAGTAGGGGGCCCCATGACAGTTTCGGCTTCCTGTCAATCACAGCTAGCTAACAGGTAGATCAGGTCCCTGCTGCTAAGAGATTGTATTTAGTCAGACCTCT
The DNA here is from genome assembly GCF_037356315.1 of Lithobates pipiens. Classification (NCBI taxonomy): domain Eukaryota; kingdom Metazoa; phylum Chordata; class Amphibia; order Anura; family Ranidae; genus Lithobates; species Lithobates pipiens. The sequence goes on along the minus strand of NW_027507903.1, from coordinate 278,116,860 downwards.
CGTGATGCGCTCCTCCCCGCCAGCCCCTCTTGATTTTCTGTCCCCTCATCCCCCCAGTCTCTTGCATACTTGCTCTGTGTGTCCCGCTGAATCCCCCCTCCTCTATCTTCAGTGCCATATGATGAGAGAACCCAGAGGAGGAGCACAGCTATTCTGCTCACAGGACATGCAGGGAGAGAGGTGAGCTGAGGGAGGGACATCAGTTTGGGTTGGTAAGCTGAGCACAATACCTGTCAAAGTTTAATGCCAGGAGGGAAGTTTATGTGGAAATATGTGAAGGGTTGGAATAGCAGCGAGTGTGTGTTGGAGCCCTGTAGAGTTTGCAGCCCCCCAAGCTAACATACATCTCCTAAGCAGGAACACATCACTATCTCCCCAAGCATTCTGTCCAGATAATGTGAAGTTCATTTATGACCTTTCCGTTTAACCCTGTGTTATCCAAACTCTGTTCAATGAAAAGTGTAAACTCACCACATAAACACTCTATATACAAAATAAAATTCCCCAATAAAGATCAGAACACGATGTTCACATTTGCATGGAAGCACAATTGAATGAATGCTGACTATTCAGAGAATTACCGTATTTATGTTTATTGAGGATTGTTTTTTTTTTATGTACTAACAGTTAAGCTTCATGCACACAATAAGAAAATTGGATGAAAAATACCACTTTTGGAGAATTCGTGCATATGAGAGTATCATTTTTTTTTTTTGGTGGGGGAGTGGATCTTGGGTGGGAGTTCCCACACTTTTTTCCCCAGGACTTGACCCCTGGGGACATCTAACCCCCTGGTTACCTATACATGCCAATCACCCCTGCAGGGGTAGTGGGAGCTGGTGAGTGGGGACCCTTGAGGGGGAGCACAAGAGTCACCTGATCTGCTGAGCACTGTGGTCACTTTGGATTCGTTGGCACTTTTTACAGCACTTTTGCACATTATTTATGTGGGATTATTGATTAGCATTAATTTGCTCCTATATATATAATTTTTTCACGAACATATATATTGACTTTTCACATTAAGTGTAATATACATACACACACACACATATATATATATATATATATATATATATATATATATATATATATTTTTTTTCGTTTTCTTTTTGTATATCTGTTATTATATACGGTATTCATTTCTTTTATTATTATTATTTTATTTTTTATGGTGTTGCAATTTACACTTGGGATGTAGGTATTTATTGGAATTGTAAGTTTAAGGCACTTATGGTTTTCACCACCTTTTGATGTGTTATATCTGTTACAGCATTGCTATTATTATGTCACATAAGAATATCTATTACTTCTGTATGTAAGCAAGGTGAGGGTGGTATACTGCTGTGGGTTATAGATTAATACCACCCCTCATCATATTAGGGTAGCGCCGCTCACCCCATCTTTCTTTTATAACTTCTACCTCTCCAAGACTTCCAGATTAGCTCCAGCCTCCCTAGACTCCCTAGCCTCCTTGACTTTCCCTGCTTCCCAAACCTGGGTAGCCATCCCGACCTTCCCAGTCCTAGGATACAGTTTTTTCTGCTCACAAAACATCTCCTGGCACTTCTCAAACTGACTCTTTGGGATTCCTGTGTCCTTTTTAAACCCATTTATATAGTGGCAGGGACTCTCACTGTCACAATACCTTAACCACTTCATTCCTGGTGTATAGTCAAATGACGTCCGCAGATGAGATTTCCCATCCTGGGTGGGTGTCATATGACGTCTTCCGCTTCCCGCCAGTAAAGGGAGCATGCGTGCCGTGTCACTGGGGAGCCGATGCGCATAGCCGGCGGCTGCAATGTCCGCCGGGCACCCGCGATCACTCCTGACAGGGCAGGAACATGGATCTGTGTGTGTAAACACACAAATCCACATTCTGAAAGGGCAGAGGAGACAGATTGTGTGTTCCTAGTATATAGGAACACCGATCGGTCTCCTCCCCAGTCAGTCCCATCCCCCACACAGTGAGGGAACACATTTAACCCCTTGGTCACCCCCTAGTGTTAACCCCTTCGTTGCCAGTGACATTTATACAGTAATCAGTGGCTATTTATAGCACTGATCGCTGTATAAATGTCAATGGCTTCAAAAAAATTGTCAAAAGTGTCTGATCTGTCCACCGCAATGTTGCAGTCCCAATAAATCGCCGCCATTACTAGTAAAAAAAAACAAAAATGATAAAAATGCCATAAACCAATAACCTTTTTTGTAGGCGCTATAACTGTTGCACAAACCAATCATTATATGCTTATTGCATTTATTTTTACCAAAAATATGTAGAAGAATACATATCGGCCTAAACTAAGGAAAAAATATTATTATTTTTTAAATTGAGGATATTTATTATAGCGCAAAAAGTAAAAACTGCAGAGGTGATCAGATACCACCAAAAGAAAGCTCTATTTGTATGAAAAAAATGTCAAAAGGAGTACAGTGTTGCATTACCATGCAATTGTCATTCAGGGTGCGACAGCGCTGAAAGCCAGAGGGGCCGGAAGAAGAAAGATAGACTTGCATAACCAGGCACGCCTCAACGTACGTTTCGAGTCCCGTCCTCAGGAGGCGTGCCTGGTTACTAAAATAGCTAGCGTAAATGGAGAATGTGGGCCAATTAAAAAATTGTAAAAAAATGCCTCCTGAGGACGGGACTCGAAACGTACGCTGAGGCATGCCTGGTTACGCAAGTCTATATTTCTTCTTCTGGCCCCTCTGGCTGTCAGCGCTGGAACGCACGCTGTAGCAGAATACAGATACAGAGGGTTTCTCCATTATTGTACGGACTCGTTGGCCCCAGTGCCGGGTGCTGGCACCATCAAAAGTAAGCGGCCATTTGGCATCTTGTTTTTATCATATGTTTTATTAAAATGGGATTACACTATGTTGCTGCCTGATTTCTTTGCATAAATACCCCGGCTGGCATATACTGGTGGAGAGGAGGTGCATAAACTCTGCATGGGACAATGCTTGGTTGAGTCACACTTGCAGTAAGCGCATTTGACCTTTTTCTAACCATTAGGCCGCGTACACACGCGGGGACTGTTCGCTCAACTTTGTCCGCTGAACAGTGTTTCGGCGGACAGTCCGCTCGTGTGTGGGCTTTCAGCGGACAGTTTCAGCGGACAGTCTGACGAACAAAGTTTTTCGGAAATTCCGAAAAACTGTCCGCTGAAACTTGGTTTGAGCGGACAGTCCGCCCGTGTGTAGGCTTGTTCGTCAAACTAAGTCTCGCGCATGCTCAGAAAGAATTTACACGCCGAAGGTTGCATTGCAGTGTATAGGACGTCGTTTTCTAGTCCCGTCGTACGTGCCGTTCACGTCATCGCGCACGGTTTCAGCGGACTGTTCGTTCGTCGTGTGTGGGCAAGTCCGTCCATGCTAATTTTGAGCGGACTGTCCGCTGAAACTGTTTGACGGACAAAGTTGAGCGAACAGTCCCCGCGTGTGTACGCGGCCTCAAGGTCAACACCTGCTGGTAAGGAGACATCCATACTTTGAGCAAATTTGGGTGTGTGTTACAGTTGGTGAAGGTGGTTTCATCTGCACAGTGGAAGTAATTTCTGCGCATGATCACAAACAACTCGGATTGAAACCTGCACAGAGGACATTCATATATATTTCTTTTCAGGATTGCACAGATTTTATGTACCTTATTGCATTTTTTCAGACTTTATTTATGATTGGACTTTTATGTTTAATAGCACTATTTTCACGTTGGTTTTTTTGTGTAGATGCGTTTGGTGATTATAGGTCAATTTTTTCATATCGTATTTTGTTTTAAAAAAAAATTTTTTGCATGCATACTTAGCCATAGTTCCAACAGCTTGGTATTATTAGTGTTCAATTTTCAGCACCCCTCATTGCACAATTTTTTTCACTGTCTCACCCTACTCTGCACATGCTCAGTTGCTTTCTATTTTCGGCGCTGTGCTGACATCAGAGCCACTAGAGGCTCACCACTTAAAGATTTACTGTTGCTGAAGAGAAAAGAAAAGCAGGAGAGGTGACAGGACAAACTCTGATGCCAGGGAGACACACAGGATTTTCTCTCCTTTCTTCTCATTGGCAGCCTGTGAACTTCAGCACTGTAAAATGACGGTCAGCCTTCCTTTCTAGCTAAGCCAAGACATACAATCAAGACTGGAAGTGTACATATTTTAATTACTGAAGGTGACATAGTTTTTTAGCCCAAGACAACCATGGTGCGATCCATAGTTACAGTGAAAGGTTAAACAGTCACCCAGGAATAAAAAGTGTGTAATTTACAACATTACCAGTTAAAAAGAGGTGCAAAGACAGAAAAGCTCTAATGCAGGCACCTTACAGTATCTAAGCTGTAATATGTAATATAGTGCATCTTTATAAGTCCTTATGTGGTGGTTTCATTTGTTTTCTTTCTTCCAGGCTTTTGTTCACTTTATGTCTACCTGGTGATTGTGCCCTAGGTTGACAACACTCAGTTATTGTACTTTATCTATTTAGAGGCAATGTTGTCACTCAAGCCTGTTTGTGCCTGACTTGGACTTCAGGATGCCTACCCCTCATCTAACATGGGAAAGGGTGTTCTATATTTCAAGAAAAATATCTGGGCATGGCTGATAACACTACACAGTACACATGAAGTTACAAGCTCTCTGGATTGCTTTTAGAATTAAAAAGCATTTACCAAACAAATATAACTCTTTCAGTGGTATATTTAACAGACTAAAAGGCATCAAATAAGAAAAGGTCCATTATTGGGGTTTACTTTAAAGCCAGGTACACATGGGCTGAATGTCAGGAGACATTATCTGGTTCAAAACAAAATGGCCGACATTCGGTCCATGTGTATGTTAGTCTGTTGGACATGCATGCTGGAAAACCAGCAGCCGAACGACTCCGGATTAGCACTCTCAGCCAATGTCAGAGAGGGCCATCCCCCTATCAGAACACATCAGCTCAGCAGGTGAGATTGCTGTACTAATGTCGGATGGTTAGTACAGCGTCTCCGACCGGAGCTGACAGTTTTGCTTTCGTTCATCTTGCTGGGTTGTAGGAAAGAAAACTTATAGTGTGTATCCACCTTAAGTTTGTGCACTGCCCGGGTAAAGAACAACTGAATGAATGCGAAGACTCAGACCAACAACATATTTTCATACGAAAGAAATCAAAATATATTATAAAATGGAATACATAACTGCTTTAGACATTGTAGACTCATACTTTGATGCATCTACCCAGCATATGTAGGTTGAGTAAGGTAAAGTACAATGAGTACACTTTTGTACCTGGATGGAAAGATTGATTTAATTAATAAAAATAGCACATTCATAACACTGACTAGGATTGTGTTTGTGAGCTCTGCTGAAAACACTGCCAAAGTGAATTTGAACTAGGGCCCTTTGACCATGGCGGAAATTAGTTTTCTGCTGCAAGGATATTCGTCAGACAACAGGAAAATTAACCCAGAGGGACACTTTGAACTTAGAGCCTGGAGAATCAGATTCTGGAGACCTTGTAAAATAAACCACTTAGCAGTGTAGCTAGAAGCTGAAATATATAATTGACCTGTGAGAAAAAAATGATATTTTATCCATGGTACTACAATTCCTGTAATCTGCGAATTAACCTCCCGATCAAAGGGCATGCTTGTATTCTTTAACCCTGGACAAATCTGTTTATAGTATTATTCATGTCCTATAATGTGAATAGTTGGAGGAATAAACAGATACAATTTTTTAAAGCAGCAAGATTATTTTCTAGATTAAATGAGTGTGTGCTTAGGTCAAAAAAATCATAATTCAGAATGCAGAACGTTTAAATTGACAGTGGGAGAAATTAGAGCTAAATACAATATACAGTTCGTGAAGTCTCAGAATTTTGTTCTTAGGTTGTCTTTGATGTGTATAAAACAACAATTTCCGCACTAAATTGTTAACCACTTGACCACTGGGCACTTAAACCCCCTTCCTAACCAGACCAATTTTCAGCTTTCAGTGCTCTCACATTTTGAATGACAACATCTGAATGATGTCTGTAGCTGCAGGAATCATTCAGATATCCCCACACAAAGTCAAGGACGTCATATGATGGCCGGCAGGTGGGAAGTGGTTAAAACGCTTTTTTTTTAAAAACAAAGTTGTCCATTTATACAATATTTCTAAAACTTAGCATGTACATACCAAAAATGACAGCCTGAAATAGATTATCCTACTCCTCCTGAGTACGGCGATACCACATGTGTGAGACTTCCACAGCCTGGCCACACACAGAGGCCGAGTACAGCCTGTATGGCTGAGCATAGCAGAGTATGGCTGAGCATGGCCGAGTATGGCTGAGCATGGCTGGGTATGGCTGAGCATGGCTGGGTATTGCAGAGTATGGCTGGGTATGGCAGAGTATGGCTGGATATCACAGAGTATTCCAGAGTATGGCTGGGTATTGCACAATATGCTAGGGTATTGCAGAGTATGGCAGGGTATGGCAGAGTATGGCAGGGTATTGTATAATATGGCAGGGTATTGTAGGCCATTTACCATGATCCGTGATGAGCCAGGTCCTCCGGATCCGGGGGTCACGGACGTTCTCGGGTGCACGCCCCAGGTGGCGCACGAGAATGGGATTCTGGGAGGAAGTCACTGTACGCCCTCCCAGAGTTATGCAACTGCCCTGTAGCTGCTATTCGGTGACAATAATCAGTCCATGGGATTTCCATATACATCCATATAAAAATAAATGTGATAAATTGTTGCAACATGGGTCCAAAGATAGTGAGCGACCGTACACCCAAGTGTGCCCTCCACTGTATTAGTACAAGATGTGCCCTTACCAGATAGCTAGATTCCACGTTATAGGAGTCTAGTCACACATGGAATCACAGATCATGAAGGATCCATCCACTGAAGGTGGAGAAGGATAGCGTCATAGCCACTGGTGCTGGTTGGTCACTCTTCACAAAAACTTTCCCCACTCAGCTCACCTCCCTTCCTGCTTGTAGTGTGCAGTAGCCGGCAGTAGCTATGGCTATATTCCTCCTCCGGGTCATATCACACTGCACTGAAGATGGGGGGGAATCTGATAGCTAGACCCAACGTTATAGGAGTTTAGTCACACATGGAATCACAGATCAGATATATGCAGTCAAGGGACCCCAGTAGGTATTAAAAAAAGGGGCAGCTTTGTAAAATGTTCATTAATTACGAGGGGCGTTCAAGTCAAACCAGGACTTTTGGGTTTATTTAAAAAAGTAATACATTTCAAGGTGTGGAAACTGCTTTTATTTTTCAACCTACTCCCATGCTACATTTATACACTTATCCCAGCGTTTAACTAATGCCTGGAAAGCTTCAGCATAGAAAGATTTTTCAGTAGGCCTGAATCATCCTAGGACAACAGCCTGCTTCACTTCACCATCAGTACTGAAATGATGGAGCTCCCACTGCTGTCAGTCAATATCGGTCAGCCAATGAGGAGAGAAAGGGGAGGAGCCAGGCTGCGGCTCTGTGTCTGAATGGACACAGGGAGCTGTGACCTGGCTTGGGTGCCCCCATAGCAAGCTGCTTGCTGTGGGGGCATTCAACAGGAGATAAAGGACAGGAGAGCCAAAGAGGGACCAGACAAGAGGAGGACCTGGGCTGCTCTGAGTAAATCCACTGCACAAGGCAGGCAAGTAAAACATGTAAGGCAGAAAGTTTTTTTTATCTTAATGCATTCTATGCATTAGGATAAAAAACCTTCTGTGTGTAGCAGCCTCCCCAGCACCTCCTAATTACCTACCTGAGCTCCTTCTCTCTCCATCGATGTCCACGATTCCCTCAGCCATCCAGTACACTCCTCCTGATTGGCTGAGACAGAGCAGTGGGGCTATTGGCTCTCACGGCTGTCAATCAAAATCAGTCTGCCAATCAGGGAAGAGAGGGGATAGGGCCAGGTCGGGGCTCCGTGTCTGAATGGATACATGGAGCTCTGACTCACCTTGGGTGACCCCTGTAGCAAGCTACTAGCTGAGGGGCACTCAAAGGAGGGAAGGACTACGAGCAGCAAAGATAGACCCAAGAAGAGGAGGATCCAGGCTGCTCTGTGCAAAACCAACTGCACAGAGGAGGTAAGTATAACATGTTTGTTATTTTAAAAAAAATAATAATTTGCCTTTACAATCACTTTAAACCCAAAAGCAAACATTCATTATAGTGCAACATAACATACAAATTATTAGATGTGATGGCTGCATTAGCTTTCTTTTTCAGACTTTTTTCTTTTATTTTCACCTGGTGATCCTGCCAGTAATTCTGTTGTTTTTCAACAGAAAAAGCTGCTCTGTAGATATATCAGAGAGTTGAGACAAACCAGATACCACTAACAGGGGGTGCTTACAGTACCGCCATTATTTTGTTTACAAATCTTGCACACTACAGTCATCACCTTGAACTATACAAACAAAAGAAACCACGAAAACAAACAAGAATAAAGTAACCAGATTTTGGCCTCAATTAAATATTGCCTAATATGTTCTGGCCAGGATCAGGCAATATAGGACTCTCCCAGATGCTAGAAATGTCATACTGTCTATTCTATGTTATTATACAATGGCTGGTGGTCTGTCCATCCAAACACCACTATTAAATATTTATGCCTAATGTGACTTTTTATTTGCATAAATTACATTTGTTAGTTTAAGGTTTCACATGGATACTTTGTGCTCCTTTGTGCTGAGATAAAAAATCCTTGGCACTTTATGGGACCTGGGGAGCCACATCAGCCAAGCACATCCAACAAAACAAGGAAATTACTATACATGGCCATGATTGCCATGTCTTGGCACTGACGTTTACTCACATGTGTGTGTGTATAGGGCTTCCCCTGAAATGCACCACTTTCATGCTTGTGGAGAAGCTCTGTGCGCGCATGCACAGGTAAATGCTAATGCAGAAGCCAATGGTGTTTAACTGAAAACGTCTGCTTACAGCCAGTTACTTAAAGTGTAGCTCCACTTTCATGGGGAAAAAAATTGCAAATAAAAACAAAAAACAATAAGGCGTAAACAATTGCAACACAAATCATATTGTAATTCAATGTCATTAAAAATTACCTTTCCTTTTCAATCTGCAGCACTGTAATTTTCTGTGAAATGCAACATGGCAACTGGTAGGCCTTCTGTACACACATGGTGTACAGTACATCCCCCAGAAATGCCTTTTCCTGCTTGTGTGATTGGCTTACAAGATACAAGTTGGATTTTGGGCATCCCCTGCAACAAAAATGGCATTTAGGTGAGATAATCCCAAAAGGACATCACGTCTGAAAGGAACTGGGCTTTGCCACTTTCCTCATTAGGACCCTGCAAGTGCAGTAACTGATTGATAATTAAACACTGAACGTGTTTAAAAATTGCTGCTCTAAACCCCTAATCCAAATTAAAATAATGAAATAAGTACAGCTGCTGACTAGGGATGAGCTTCGTGTTCGAGTCGAACGTACGTTCGACTCGAACATTGGTCGTTCGGGCGTTCGGCGAATTCCGAACGTTTGGGCCGTTCGCGGCAAAATTCGTGTGGCCCACAATGCACTGCGATGGCGCAGTGCATTGCTGGCTCATGATTGGCCAAGCATGCACTGTGACCCCGCATGCTTGGCCAATCGCAGCGCCAGCAGCGAGGAGAGCCATGATTGCCCACGGGCGTCCTGCCTGTGGCCAATCATAGCTCAGGCTGTGTAGTGCACGCCCCACACTATATAAGGCCGCCTTTGAGGCGGCCTCGTGTAGTGTGTTGGCATCTGAAGCAGTGGGTGTTCTGTGTACCTTCAACACAGTTACACACCAATCGTTTTTGGCTGATTTCCTATCTTGCTCTTGTGTAGTGGTTATTGTCTGTGCCCTGACAGCAGTATACACCACTATATTCACCTCACCTATATAGCTAGTGATCTATCTTTAATAATAGAGCTTGCAGTCAGTAGTGTTAGGAGATAGTGCGTGCTGTCTGCATGCTCTGTACCCAGTACATACCGCTATAATCCACCTACATAGCTGTTCTCTATTTGGGCCCAATTGTCATCTGCAGGAGTTATTGGAAGTTGTGTGTGCTTCCAGCACAGCACAGTATACATTTGTATATACCCCTTTAACTCTGCTGTTTTCTGGTTATTGCCTGCATGCCCTGAACGCAGTATACACCGTGATATTCACCTCACCTATATAGCTAGTGGTCCATCTTTAATAATAGAGCTTGCAGTCAGTAGTGTCAGGAGATAGTGCGTGCTGTCTGCGTGCTCTGTACCCAGTACATACCGCTATAATCCACCTACATAGCTGTTCTCTATTTGGGCCCAATTGTCATCTGCAGGAGTTATTGGAAGTTGTGTGTGCTTCCAGCACAGCACAGTATACATCTGTATATACCCCTTTATCTCTGCTGTTCTATAAAAAAGGCATCTGCAGGAGTTAGTGGGTGTTGTGTGCCTCCAGCACAATATAAACTACCCAACTACTGTTTTACCCAACTCCCTTCAGGCCATTACCATGTCTGGAAGGCCAGCAAGGAGAGGCAGACAGGCGCGAGCCGATAAAAGAGGGCAAGCAGGCTCTGTGTCTAGAGACAACAGTGCTGGTCATGGACGCGGTGCATTGTCATCAGCACGTGGCCATGGGACATGCTTGTCCTTCTTTTCTGCAGCTGGACATGTTGAACCGCAACATGCCAACGACTTGGTAGAGTGGATGACCAAGCCCTCTTCATCCTCCTCATCCTCTCTCACCCAGTCTCAGGGTAGTAGCAAAGCAGCTGCCAACACATCGTCTTCCCTCCTCTCAATGTCATCATCAGTGACTCCTTCCCTAGACCCACCACGTCCTCCTGAGGAGTCTCCTGAACTCTTTGAGCACAGTGTTGGGTACATACTCCAGGAGGATGCCCAGTGTTTGGTGGGCTCTGATGATGACACTCAGCTAGAGGAAGGCAGTAGCGTGAGCGCAGAGAGAGGGGATGCTCAAGAAGGACAGCAATCTGGCAGTCATGTTCCACAAGCTGCAGCATACTGCCAGGTTTGCTACAGCGATGAAGAGGGAGGGGATGATGAGGGCACTGACTCCACGTGGGTGCCTGGAAGGAGGGAGGAGGAGGAGGAGGAGGAGGAGGAGGCACATGTCCAACGAGGCAGGATGCCCTCCGTGGGTCAGCTTAGGGGCAGCACACCAACTGAATCACACCGCAGAGCTCCGCCTGCGCAGAGCGCTTCCTCTGCGCGTTATTCTAAAAGTTCTTTGGTGTGGGCCTTTTTTGAGACGAGTGCATCAGATCGCACCGCTGCTATTTGCAACATATGTCTCAAGCGTATCTCACGTGGCCAAAACATCAGCCGCTTGGGCACCACATGCTTGACCAGACATATGTTGACCTGCCATGCAGCTCGTTGGCAAGCGTACCTCAAAGACCCACACCAAAGAACAAAGCGGACGTCTCCTTGCTCCTCATCAGCTGGCATCTCCAACCCCACTAGACCTTCAGTCCTCTCTGAAACCTGCTCTGAGAGGAATGAAGGTGTAGAATTAGGTGTGTCACAGCCAAGTGCTTCCGGGAACTCTGCTAGTGGTACATCCACATCTGATTATAGCAGGCAAATGTCCCTGCCCCAGCTGCTGGACCGGCGGAAGAAGTTTACTCCCAGCCATCCACATGCCCAGTGGTTGAATGCTAGCTTGGCTAAATTGCTAGCACTTCAACTGCTGCCTTTTCAGTTGGTAGACTCGGCCCCCTTCCGTGAGTTTGTACAATGTGCGGTTCCTCAGTGGCAGGTCCCCAAACGCCACTTTTTCTCACGGAAGGCGATTCCGGCTCTCTACCGGCATGTGGAAGGCAATGTCCTTGCCTCGCTGGACAGGGCGGTCAGCGGTAAGGTGCATATTACCGCTGACTCATGGTCCAGCAGGCATGGACAGGGACGTTACCTGTCTTTCACGGCCCATTGGGTCACTCTTCTGGCTGCTGGGAAGGATGCAGGACAAGGTGCAGTAGTGTTGGAGGTTGTTCCGCCACCACGCCTCCAAAATGATACTATTGGTTGTGACACACCTCTCTCCTCCACCCCCTCCTCTTCTTCTTCCTCCATGGCCTCTTCCAGTGCTCTGTCCTCAGAACCAGCGGTGCTCCGTAGGCGTTCCAGGGGCTACGCAAGTACGCAGGCAAAACGATGCCATGCCGTGCTTGTGCTGGTTTGTTTGGGGGACAGGAGCCACACTGGGGCGGATGTTTTGTCAGCTCTGCAGGGGCAGGCCGAGAGGTGGTTGACGCCACGCCAGCTTAAGCCAGGAATGGTGGTTTGCGACAATGGCACCAACCTCCTCTCCGCCCTCCGACAGGGACAACTGACCCATGTGCCCTGTGTAGCTCACGTCCTTAACCTGGTGGTGCAGCGGTTCTTGGGCAGGTACCCCGGCTTACATGATGTCCTGAAGCAGGCCAGGAAAGTCTGTGTGCATTTCCGCCGATCATTTAATGCCTGTGCTCGGCTGGCTGAGCTCCAAAAGGAGTTGAACCTGCCCAAGAACCGCCTTATATGTGACATGCCCACCAGATGGAACTCAACATTGGCCATGCTGCAGCGGCTGCACACGCAGCAGAGGGCCATCAATGAGTACCTGTGCGACTACGGCACCAGGACAGGGTCAGGGGAGCTTGGTTTTTTTCTCACCACGCCAGTGGGGCATGATCAGGGATGCATGCACTGTCCTGTCACCGTTTGAGGAGGCCACAAGGATGGTGAGCAGTGACAGTGCATGCATCAGTGACACTGTACCTCTTGTCCACCTCTTGGAGCATACGCTGCATGGAATAATGGACAGGGCACTTGAGGCAGAACAGAGGCAGGAAGAGGAGGACTTCCTTGCCTCTCAAGGCCCCCTTTATCCAGACAGTGTTCCTGCTGTGCCACCCATCACACAGGAAGAGGGTGAGGAGGAGGAAGAGGAGGAGGAGGATGATTGTGTCAGCATGGAGGTGGAGGCTGGCACTCAGCATCAGCATCAGCAGCAGCAGTCTTATAGGGATGATTTACAGTCCCAAGAAACACGTGGACTTGTACGTGGCTGGGAGGAGGTAGCTGCGGATCATGTTGTCCTTAGTGACCCAGAGGACTCCGGACCGAATGCCTCAGCTAACCTACGCTGCATGGCCTCCCTGATCCTGCAAAGCCTGCGGAAGCATCCTCGTATTCTTCGGATCAAGGAGAGGGACCATTACTGGCTGGCCACTCTCCTTGATCCACGGTACAAGGGTAAGGTTGCCGACCTTATCTTGCCATCGCAGAGGGAGCAGAGGATGAGACATCTCCGGGAGGCCTTGCAGAAAGCTCTGTGCAACGCGTTCCCAGAGACTGGGAGGTCACAAACTCCTGGTCCTGGACAACGTGTTGCTGAGGCATCAGTCAGAAGGAGCGGTGGAGAAGGTGGCCGTCTGATGCTTTCAGACAATTTTTAGTCCGCAGCCCCAAGGTATGATTGGTTCCAGCACCCATCGCCAGCGTCTAATTTACATGGTGCAGGAATACCTAGGGGCAAGGTCAGACTTGGACACCTTTCCCACTGAAAATCCTCTGGCTTACTGGGTCTTGAGGATGGATCACTGGCCAGAGCTTGCACAGTATGCAATTGAGCTACTGGCCTGTCCTGCATCCAGCGTTCTTTCGGAACGCACCTTCAGTGCTGCTGGTGGCTTTGTTACCGATCACAGGGTGCGCCTGTCCACCGAATCAGTTGATCGACTGACCTTCATCAAGATGAATCAGTCTTGGATCACCCACAGCTACCAAGCACCTGAAGCTGATGTAACCGAATAATTTTTTTTGAAATACCACATCCCTTCAAGACTGCCTATGCTGATGCTGAGTGACTATCCTGTTATGTTGATTGTCTATCCTCTTCCTCCTCCGCTGATATGTTGGAAGAACATTTTTGGTTCTGGGTGATGCCAGCAGCCCAATTTTTCTGCCCCTGTTTAACAGGGGCGTTTAATTACAATTTTTGATGCAATGCTTTGCAGCAGGGCTAATTCCTGCAATAAAACTAGAGTATATGGCAGAGGTTGGAGTGTGGTGGCACCAGCACCAGTGCCTAAGGCCCAATTTTTCTGCCCCTGTTTAACAGGGGCGTTTAAGTACAATTTTTGATGCAATGCTTTGCAGCAGGGCTAATTCCTGCAATAAAAATCAGCAGAGCTTCCCCTCATTTCAGATCTACATCTTAGATTTAGAGTGACTGCACTTCCAATTGTACTTTCAGTGTACTTTCAAGTGCACTTGCAGTGCAAAGTGGATTTACCTTTCGTAAATAACCCCCAATAAATTTGACTAAAGTGGTATCCTTTGTGGCAGGTAGAAATGGAGTGAACACAATGGTGGCTGTGTGACACAATGGGTAACTGGGAATGAATGAGCATTCATCAAATGTAAAATAATGGATGGGTACTTCTTAGCGGATACGGTGGGCACACCTGTCATATGACAGTGGGCCAGTCAGGCGTATGTTCTGACCAAAAGTCAAACACTTATCCGTGCTCCCAATTGGAAGAGGGACGATATCAATGAAGACATCTCTCCAGAGGCAGGTATTGTGCCAATTGGTCAATCAGGATCCAGATAGTGTAATCGAATATCCAAGACTCAGGCGAATGAAATGTAAGCCAGACCTCCGGAGGAGATCAGTGGCCAAGTAAGTGACACAATGGAACGGTGTCACATGTAGACCATAAAAGAAGGAAAAAAGAAAAAAGGAGGCTTCATATGGTGCAGGTCATAAAAAAATTTGATAGATTTGAATCTTATAAAAAAAATTAAGGGAACATCAAATGACAGATGTTAGTATTAAAAGTGATCACAAAAATAGTAGAAGCAATGTGGGAAGCATGTATAGCAATCCCTACGCGTTTCAACCTAGTGGCCCCAGTTGAAGGTCATGCCCCAGTTGAATGCCACTAGGTTGAAACGCGTAGGGATTCCTATACATGCTTCCCACATTGCTTTTACTATTTTTGTGATCACTTTTAATGCTAACATCTGTCATTTGATGTTCTGTTAATTTTTTTTATAAGATTAAAATCTTTCAAATTTTTTATGACCTGCACCATATGGAGCCCCCTTTTTTCCTTCTTATATGGTCTAAATGTGACACCGTTCTATTGTGTCACTTACTTGCCTACTTATCTCCTCCTTTGGTCTGGCTTACATTTCATTTGCCTGAGTCTTGGATATTTGGTTACCTATCTGGATCCTGATTTACCAATTGGCTCAATACCTCCCTCTGGAGAGATGTCTTCATTGATATTGTCCCTCTTCCAATTGGGAGCATGGATAAATGTTTGACTTTCGGTCAGAACAAACGCCTGATTGGCCCACTGTTGTATGACAGGTGTGCCCACCGTGTCCGGTAAGAAGTAACCATCCATAATTTTACATTTGATGAATGCTCATTCATTCCCAATTTCCCATTGTGTCACACAGCCACCATTGTGTTCACTCCATTTCTACCATCTGCCACAGAGGATAACACTTTAGTCATATTAAGTGGACTTCCATTCACAAACTAAGACCCCTTTCATATTGGGGCGTTTTTTAGGCGTTTTTCAGGCGCTTTAGCGTTAAAAAAGCGCCTGTAAAGCGCTTGAAAGAAGCCTCATCTGCAGTCCCAATGTGAAAGCCCAAGTGCTTTAAGAGCCCTTTCACAATGTCAGTGCCTGAGAAACGCTTGTAAAGCGCCGCTTAAACTAGCAGCGCTTTACCAGCGTTTTTTGAGCGTTATTGGGGCGCTTTCAACCCCTGCTAGTGACCAAATAAAGGGTTAAAAGCGCCCACAAAACGCTGCTGCCAATAGCGCTTTTCAGGCGCTTTTCAGGCGTTTTACAGGCGTTTTACAGGCGTTTTACAGGCGCTTCCCATTGATTTCAATGGGAAGGGGCGCTTTAGGAGCGTTGTCTTCACCACTCCAAAAGCGCTGCAAATAAGCTTCTTGCAGGACTTTTTTTGACGCCCTGCCAGCGCAACGCCTCAGTGTGAAAGCACTCAGGCTTTTACTTTGGGATTGCAGTTGCAGCTTCTTTCAAGCGCTTTACAGCCGCTTTTTTTAACGCCAAAGCACCTGAAAAATGCCCCAGTGTGAAAGGGGTCTTATTGTTTTATTGTTTCATCAGTGTTTGGACTCTATTATATTTTAGCCAGCACACACGATTATTTTATTACTTCTGATTTTCAGTTATTTTATCACATTTGTTTATACTTTGAAACACATTTCACTATCATAGTGATCTTTATTCATAAGTGCTACACTTTTTTATCTTCAATTAAAAAAACACTCCCATCCACATTCACATTGCACATGGACACAGACAAATTTCTTCGAAATAACAAAAGGTAGGAATCTGCGACAAAGTTTGGTAAAATCCCTGTAATGTACATAGATCACCCAGAGGGGAATGTTTTTTTCTCAACAAAAGTGGAGTTACTTTTTAAATTGATAGCAGTACGTGACACATGTGGCTCCCCAGGTACCAGAAAGCGCTAGGCGTTTTATGCCTTAGCACAGAGGGGCTGGTAATGTCTTCAATTCTGGAAGATAACAGAAAATAAACTGCGCTTAATGTTACATACTAATAAAAATAATAGCAGTGTGCTTTTGAAATAACCAGTTCCCAACATGTTATAAATAAGCTTCTTTGTATTTTCAATTGGTGAAAATATTATAACTGATATTAAATCTTGAAGAATATTAAGGGTTTAAGAGATTTACCAGAGTGTGTATATATGCAGCATCATCATATAAATGGCTTTTTCTTACGTACCCTAAGTAGAACGGATAAATAAAATAACACGTTGTAGTATTATATTTTATCCTGAGGAATTATTTTTATGCTTTTTATTGTAATCATTTTAATTTGTTTTGTGAAACCAATATGCTTTATTTGCATTTTTTGTAGTTCAGTTTGATGTATTTTCTAACAAAAAAAAACAAGGATAAACAATGAAACACAATGCTATTGTTAATAGTAAGTATATCTGTTCCTTCCTTTTCAGACAAGTCAAATGAAAAAATGAACATGGACTTGAGTAATCAAAGAAATAGACCTGGTTTTATTAAGGTGGGCAGAGTATTTTTCTTCTTCAATGTTTTTATTGATTTTTTGAAGTTACAAATAACAATTGCATAAAGGCACTTGGGTGACTAAATGTACAGAAAATGTTACAAGGGTACATTCCTGTGCGTATACAAGTCAGCATAATAAAGCGGGATTATGAGTTTTAGTAAATCTGGTTTCTAAAGCTTGTAAAAGGTTGTTCCAACATGAAGCAAGGTCAATAAAGACATGGATGAGCGAGTTTGGGGTGGACAAACTTGACTGGTCTTCACAACCCGATAGAACACCTTTGGGATGAATTAGAGCGGAGACTGCGAGCCAGGCCTTCTTGTCCAACATCAGTGCCTGACCTCACAAATGAGCTTGTGGAAGAATGGTCAAACATTCCCATAGACACCCTCCTAAACCTTGTGGACATCCTTCCCAGAGGAGTTGTTATAGCTGCAAAGGGTGGGCCAACTCAATATTGAACCCTACAGGTTGGGATTAAATTCATGTGCGTGTAAAGGCAGGTGTCCCAATACTTTTGGCAGTATAGTGTATGTGAAGATTGATGTGTGTGCTTATTAGACATCTAATTCATAAGCATTAATGTATAGAAAAAAATTTGCACAGGTTTCTCGAGCTGTCATCTTAATTTTCTTAAGCACCTTCAGCACCATCTAGTGGCAATAATGCAGTATTTTTTCTATTTCAGGAAAAAACACTGCAATATTGCCACTAGATGGCACTGACAATCCTAGGAAATAAACCTATTTGAGCAATTACAGTGAATCATCTTTGAGCTTGTGTACATGACTGACATATTCGCACAGGATTTTATTTTAATACGTAGACCCCATAATGAAAACAGAATGATGCCTGATTATATCTCTTCAAAGATCTATGAACATATCAAACCCATAGTCCCATTGAAAGCTGCGGCAGCATAGATTTTACTAGACGCTACATAGGTTGAGGTTATAAATCAGGAAAATGTATTGGGATGGTATATGGCTGGAATAGTCTGGAATAAAATATATTTTACAGAGGATTTTCTAGCAGCGGTTGGTATCAATTGATTTCATTTCGCTGTCTGACACAAAGATAGGTGTGCTATATACTCGCTGCAATTAAGTATATGTAAAAATAAGACACAGAGCACGTATAGTATATAAAGACACTACTATTATATTTTAAGATCAATTTAAAAACAAAATTGATACAAAAAATCCACCCATGGACCATTGCACCATGTTATATACAGTATTTAAATGATCAGATTATTGTAAAAACACGTTGCTGTATATTTGCCAGTCTGCCAGGCAGCTTTAATCCTACTGTTTTGAATGTTCTAAAATATATAATCTATGTATACTGTAGGCATGTATCTATAAAAGTGAAATAGTAGTCACCCCCTAAATACCTCCAATTCGAGTCACTACTAAAAAGTTAGAAAATGATAGAGACTGCCATTGCTTTTGTAGAAATTCTAGTGGTTTGGCTGTTACACTGAACCACAAATTTAATTGAACCCTTGGGAAGTATCACACCAAAACTAAAATACCTGTTGCAGAGAGTGAACAAAATTTGACGTGCAGACTAATGGGAAAATCAGTAAGCCAATAACACAAAAAAGGAAATTACTTTTTCTGGCTTGTTCTGTACAGAACGCCTCTACTTTGCCATATTGGACTGAGATTTACAGAGAATTACAGTGGCTGCAGATTAAAAAGGAAATGTAATTTATAATAACATTAAATGACAACAGGGCTTGTGTAGAAATTGTACTTTATATGCTACAGTATGTGTTTTTTTTTTCTTTATTTTATTGAATTTTTACTACGAAGGTGGATTTTCCCTTTACAGACAATGCAGCAAAGGTGGTTATATTCTTCATCTGTTTCTCTGGTTTCTTTAGCACCAGGCCTTCCAATCTGAGCCAAGGTTCTTTTTTGCCTCTTGGTAGAAACAGTCCTGTTCCTAGAAAAAAGTATCAGGTTAACATTACACATTGGGAGGGGAAGGGAGGGGAAGGGAGGGAGACAGCGCAACTACTGTGGTGTAGTAAGTTTCAAGAAGGTTTAATTACAAAGAAAATTTGAAAATGGATACTCCCAAAATGTATAAAAGCCACACACACATATATATATATATATATATATATATATATATATATATATATATATATATATATATATATATATATGTATATATATGGAAGTCCACAGGAGAGTGATATGCAGCGTACACAGGATCGAAATTTCCATCAACAAATGTTCGATGTGAGCTTGTTGTCAGAAATTTGGACTGTGTGTAGACTCCATTGGACATTTTTTGTCAGAATTTCCGACCAACGAAATTTGAGAGCTGGTTCTCAAATTTTCCAACAACAAAATCCGTTGTCGTAAATGCCGATTGTGTGTGTACACAATTACGACGCACAAACTTTCACGCATGCTCGGAATCAAGCAGAAGAGCTGCACTGGCTATTGAACTTCCTTCTTCTAGTCCCGTTGTACGCATTGTACTTCACCATGTTCTTGACGTTCGTAATTTCCGTCAACATTTGTCCAACCATGTGTATGCAAGACAAGTTTCAGCCAACATCCGTCGGAAATAAATCCACAGTTTGGTTGTCCGAAATTCCGATCATCTGTACGCGGCATAAGCCTGTCGTGGAGGCACAGTGCTGTGGCTTCCTGGCAGAGCCATTTCCCCATTAACAGCCAGTGACACAGAGATCCAGACTTTGTGCCTGTAGCAGCTTATCATCCATCCATCCAGCTGCACCCTTTTAGGACTGTGCCTCCACCACAGGCTTATCCTGTGGACCTCCATATATATGTGTGACTTTTATACTTTTGTCAGTAAGCACACTTAGGCCATCAGTTCCTTTTGTCTATCTAGAAGGGCCATCCACTCATAAAGCCCCCCCCCCCCCCCCCATTAATGGTCTGTATTGTCTTTGTTCATTTTATGGTTTATGTTTTAACGGCATCATTCACATTTCTCATGAGTGGTTGAGCGCTGATAGCCTAGCGCCATTCCTTGCATTGGGAAATAGTAATTTTTTATTTTTAGGTTGGTTAACATTACACATTGGCCCAACTTTTGATTTTATCACACTGGGGCAGCTAAAAGTGGTTGTAAACCCTCACATATAGCCAATGAAATGACTGGCCTCATGTGGTTCACAGAGATTTAACAAATCATCCTACATAAGTTGTACCTGATTGTCTGCAGTCTTCTCTTCTCTGCATCTGTTCAAAGTGCTGAATTTTTAAAGCTTGGCTGAGAGTTCATAAAGCAGTGGGCGGAGAGCTGAAATTACACTTTGCAGAGCTCAGTGAGGAGAGCTGTGAGAGCTGATTGGAGGGAAGGGTCCAATCATCACAGCACACAGGAACAGAGCTGAGGCTGCCAATCAGCTGGAGATCCAGATCCAGATTGCCAGAAGTGACTCATGCTGATAGCAGAGGAAGTAGGCAGCAGACAGAAATTATACTTAGGGGGTTATTTACTAAAGACAAATCCACTTTGCACTGAAAGTGCACTTGGCAGTAAAGTCGCTGTAGATCCGAGGGGGACATGCAAGGAAAAAAAAACAGCATTTTAGCTTGTACATGATTGAATAATAAAATCAGCAGAGCTTCCCCAAATTTCAGATCTACCCCCCTTAGATTTAGAGCGACTGCACTTCCAAGTACACTTTCTGTCCAAAGTGGAGTTGCCTTTTGTAAATAACCCCCATAATGCTCTGGATTGAGGCAAGTACACACTATAGAGAGATATGTATTGCTCATATTTCATATCTGAGGTTTACAACCACTTTAAGGGTTTCAATCCACTTTTGTGTAAAAAGTTTGGTGTTTTATACTCTTTTTTTTTTTTGGCTAACTTAAAGTGGAACCTCACTCAAAAAGTTAAGTACCACTGGTTTGCTCCCTCCCCTCAGCCTGTAAATGAGTTACAGGTTTTTTGTTCCAATTTATATCATTGCCCGCAATCCTCAGCTAGGAAAGGATGATGCCACTTGCCCAGCCTCCTCCACTCCTGCAGCCACCAGGGACACATCACATGTCCCAGGAGGCTGCGTGACCATTCACAGAGAACAGCCGGCTCCCATACCCAAGATGACGGCACTGGGGACCCACAGAGGTAAGAAGATACACCTGGGGAAGATAGCGCTGGACTCCAGGAATTGATAAATACCTGAGTTCTAAAAGTAAACAGCTAGAATATTTGTAGCTGCTGATTTAAATAAAAACAAATTCCTCTTTAAGTTATTGAACTTGAAAGCTTTTGGAATAACTTAGATCCTTTTTCAGGCTTTATACAAATGTATAAATATGTGAAGTCGGAAGAAAGTAACTTATTATGAACGTAAGTTATTCAGAATGCTTGCATCTTTAACAACTTAAGTTAGCCAGTAAAAAGGTATCACTTACACTCCAAATTGCACGGATTAACTGGTGGGCAACATGGTACAATACTCTACCACTCCACTTATTTTGAAACATTCTTTCAAATCACACATTACTGGTAAAATCAATCTTATTGATACAAATACAATTCAGGTGAGCTGTCATAGAAAAATCTATTTGGATATTTACTTTGTCGTTGGTACAAACAGGTCCATGAGTCTTATGCATCAGACATGGAGGGCCGAAAAAGAAGGATTAATTGATCCCACAGGGATGTCTTTTGGAAATTAAAGCTTCAGGATTGTCTATTATGTTCTGATAAAGTAGCATTGTAAACTAAGTGTGGCAAACATCTTTTAAAAGCAATTATCACCTAAATATGTTTTACTATTGCTCTAGAAAACACCAGTTACGCAGCTGATCTTTGCATATGAAACCCTAGACAAGGCAATAAAAGGATTGTCAATTTCACGTTCAAAAGGCTCTGTAACAAGTGGAGAAGTGGTGGACCACTATATCACAAGGGTTAGTATACAGACTTTTTGTATATGAATTTGTTCACTATGAAGCATAGTGTTGGATCACAGGAATATAAATTGCTTTAAATAATGTGTAGCTGTTGCTCATAGAAAGGAAGCACATTCCAGATGCTTCTTTGTCAGTGCAGATTACAATGTTACGTTGTAAAACAAGCATGCAGTTGGGGATATGGAAACAGCCCACTCATTTCTTTACTCTTTTTTTGTAACTCTTTATTCAAATCAGAAACCTCTTACAATCCACAAAGAGTAACTGAACAATGGATAGTAGGGAGAAAGAAGTAATCCGAGCGTTACTATATCTTTTTTCACTCTTTTTAAATAAAATGTATTGAATGCATATGAGAGTGAGTGTCTATCTTGGTTAAAGAGCCAGTCCAAATCCTTACTTGGATAAATAGAACAATAAGAACCATTTATATGGATACATTTTCAAAATGTGTCACAGATGTGGGCACACAAGGCCATTAATGCACCTGGAAGATTGATATCTCTATTTGAATTTCTTGAATTAAAACCTAGGTGTAGTAAAATGTGTTAAATATTATTCGGTGTATAGTGTCACCAAATTTATATAAAAAAAATAAGGAAATCGGCTCAGAACATCTTCATGGTTCTCCACAAAACACTTGAAAACATTGACCAAGCATCATCCATTGTGGCCAGTTAGAAGAGACAATTTCTTGTGTTTGAAAAAAAATGCTTTTGTGTTAATCTCTGTATTTGGATCCACACAAATGTGCAAACAGATTTGCCATACCTAAGTATAGTGTGAAGTCCATTTTGAAGGTGACCTAAGCCGATTTTTTTTTTTGTTCAACTGATTGAATGCAATTTTTTTTATTTTTGTATAATGCATGGCTTGCCTTACAGATAATTTAGAAATAAGATAAAGGATAAGTCAGAGGTGTGTGTGCAAGTGAAATTAATATCTTGCAGGCCGGGTAATAAGACAACTAAACCATAAAATACAGGGACAGGCATACTGAAACTGTAAATTTAGTTTACACTTCAGTACATGTTTTTGGTAAATTTGAACAAGTTTTGTGCATACCAGTTAATATAATAATAATAATTGGGTTTAACTTGCCAATAATAGTAACACCATGGGGGCAAAAACTGAAAATACACTTTTCTATTCATACAGGACTCCAGCATTTTTAATCAGTATGGTTAAATTATATGCAGCCACATTCAAGTGATTGGACACTGACAAAAAAGCTTCTGGCAGGGACATTCCCTACATAACCTCTCCCACTCTAGCTAGCCCTAGTTGTTTTCTAGTGATTTAAATTTGGATTAATTTCTGTGGGGCACCTTTGCATCTGCACACATCTCCTATGTGGCACCTAGTGCACCTATGACTGTGTGCCCAGTGTCTTGGGTCCCCCTCTGTACTGCAGCATATAAGCAGCTAGTATTACAATTACTCGGTTTAAGAGGCCTACAGGTGTTTAAAACAAAGTCATTCACTCTCCCTCCTTACCGCTGTGCATATTGTGAGTACCCCTCTGGGGTAATTTTCACAAACATAGTGGATCATAAGTGCAGAATAAAGGTTCAGAAGGACTTGCTAGCACAGACTTAGCTATTAGGCCCATTGTGGGTGGTAGTTTCTCCATATAGGGCACTAGTACCTTTTCCTATTACTCCCGGCCTTCCCCTGGCCTTTTGAATGGCTCTCCTGCTCTTTTCAATCTAGAGAAGAATTTTCTGCCACAGTGTCAGATTCATAGGTGGAATTTTCAGTATGTTCTTGCTTAGCATTGGAGCATCCTCAGATTGTACTAGGGCATCCAATATAGAATTCCTTAAATTCTTAAAGACTTTCCCAGTCCATGTGCTGGTACAGCCAGTCCTGCATGGATATTCACCCATTGAAGATTTGTTCTGACAGAATGTATCGTGTTTGAGAACAGTTTTAATTGTAAATGGGTACTTCCTGTGACAGATCCTGCTTTCTCTTGCCGTAGCAAGACCCTCATGGTCTCCGTGGACAATATGCCTATCTTCAAAGGTCCCAGTTGATAAGAGGTTAGAGGCTCTGTTAAAGTTCTTGCCCCGTAATGTGAACCGTGGTTGCACCTATGGCAATTTGTCAGACCACTGCTGCCTAAACTAAGCTTATGGGCTGCAGTCCTAGATTGATTGATCGTACAACCAGCACACCAGGTTTTACCTGCAAATAAGGCTAACAACTTCTATAGCCGCTAACAATAATCACTGTCTTTTCCTGGTGGGGACAACTTCCCCCGCTCCTCTGCCAGGAGAAGTCAATGGCCCGGCAGGAGGAATTCCTGCATCAACACTGTCTGTGTTGATTGACGAATCAAGTGAATTTCTTTCCTGCAACCCATGGTTGCAGAAAAGAAATTTGCTTTCAGAATGGCTGGCCTAAGGCCTTCCTTCCTAGGGTGGTCTCTACCTTCCACTGAAATCAGGACATTGTCTTTCCATCTTACATCCTGCTCTGAATTATCCTAACAAAATTTCCCTGCACTGTCTGAATGTAGTGCACACTGTGAGAGTCTACCTCTCAGCTACTGTTTCCTTTAGGATTCCCTCTTGTGTTACCTGATGGTTCCAGTATGGGTCTTCTTGTGTCTTGTTTTATTTTTGCTAGGTAGATCAGACAAGTTATTATTAGAGCCTGCAGTCTGAAGGATAGAGTTCTGTCCTTCCCTCTACTAGATCTGTTAGTGCTTCATTGGCCTTCCAACATCAGGCATTTGTTTTTCAGATCAGAAAGCTGCCTCTTAGATTTCTGTTCTCACATTTGTTAAGTTCTGCCAGGTGAATATTTAAGCCTATTCTGATGCCAGTTTCGGGCATAAGGTGCTACAAGCTGCTCTCCGACGCTATCAGTCCTTCTTGACCCATCTAGTAATGTGGGCCTCTTGGCATATATTCTCTGTGCTGCCCACTGATTGAACTTCTTTTGGATGTTCCACTCATAATGATTTAAGAAGCCTGTCCTGTAATGTACGACCGGCAAAATATGATTTTTAACTTATCATTAAAATCAATATACAGTAGTACAGTATGAGACATGGGTCCCTCCCCTCGGTCTTTGTGATCTCCCTATTGCTTGCCACAAAATTGATGCTAGCAGGGAGTGGGAAGGGATTTATAATGGGGATTTCCAAGCAGCTTCCAATTATTTCTAATATACAGCACCCAATTATGCACTTGCATGCTGGTTGTCCAATGCGTTTAAATAAACACCAAGCGATATATTTATAAAGTAATGATTCTGCCAGTCACCAAACATTCACATTAATGTGTTTTTTAAATTACAGTGATTGATTTAGCGCGAGTGAATGTTTGCTGAAAGTCACATCCACTGCCTCTTAATGTGGAAAAAAGTTGCTGATTTCTGATCTAAACCCTAATTGAATGACATCTAGTTTGCTAAACCACTAAATATCATAAACAATTACAAGGTTTTGTGTTTTTTAATTAAATACCTTTTTTATATTGGTTCATTTATTTTCTTGCATCTCAGCATTGCTAATCTCCTTTAGCCTCCAACACCTTTTTTCCATGCACTTGCTCTGGTGTCTACAGCATATCATTGCTGTGGATCAGCTTCCTGATAGTAACAATTGTGGACTGTGAATTGTGTCAGCATCGCAACTTGTAGTCTCCATCACTGAGCATGAGACAGGGTGATAAGGCAGGAGCACTATTAGGAGACAGTTGTCACTCGATAACTGAAAGTAAACAACTTAGATTTGCAATAACACCTTAAAGCGTATATGCGATTTTTATAGACTGGGTTTTAATCTACTTAAAACACAGCTGACATCCTCCTTAGTGGACCCATTAAAAGACACTGCAGGCATTCTCAGATAACTGGCATTAAAGAGAATTTGTCGCTGAAAACAAAAAAAGGTGCAGGTATAAAGCACCACAAATACTCTGTAGGAAACCCTTATATGTATATACTGTATATATATGCTTTGGCCAAATCCTAGACCATTCTGACAGACAAAGGTTTTATGACACCTTTAATAATGCATTGTAGGTGCTTCGTAGGATCGGGCCTTTTGATTGTACACACTGCAATATTAATAAATGACCCTCTGTATCTTGTCAATTTGCAGCCTACTACTACTTATTATATGAAATTCCGATTCACATACCATGACTTAAAAAAATGCTGTTTACGTTTTTAACCACTTCAGCTTCTGAAGGCTTTACCCACATCCTGACCAGGCCATTTTTTGCGATATGGCACTGCGTCGCTTTAACTGACAATTTGTGCAATGCTGTACCCAAATAAAATTGACGTCCTTTTTTTTCCCACAAATAGAGCTTTCTTTTAGTGGTATTTGATTGCCTCTGCGCTTTAAATTTTTTGCACTATAAAAAAAGAAAACTGAAATTTAGAAAAAAAAAATATATTTTTTACTTTCTGCTATAATACATATCCCCAAAAAATGTAAAAAATAAAAAAATGTCTTTATCAATTTAGGCCAATATGTCTTTTTCTACATATTTTTGTCCCAATAAGTGTATATTGATTGGTTTGTACAAAAGTTATAGCGTCTACAAACTGCGGATAGATTGAGGGAGTTATATATATATATATATTTTATTTTACTGGTAGTGGCAGAATGACAGAGATCTATGATTTTTAGTGGGACTGCGACATTGCTTCGGAGAAATCTGACACTGAGTTTCACTTTTTGGGGACCAGTGACATCAATACAGTGATCAGTGCTATAAAAATGCACTGATTACTGGATAAATGACACTGGCAGGAAAGGGGAAAGGGGTTAACACCAGGGGTGATCAAGGGTTTAAATGTTCCCTAGGGAGGTGCTTACTAACTGTGTGGAGCAGTGTCACACTGAAGGAAAAGAGAGATCCGTGATTCAGCTTAGCTAAATGACAAGATCACTCTTTCTCTTCCTGACAGATCCACCGTTTGCCTTGTTTACACAGGCAGACGGCTGATCTGTCTCTCCTGCGAATAGGGTTGCCACGTCATCCCTTTAATCCAGGACACATTAATTACACAGGTTCTGTGGCTGATTAAGGGGGTAATTAAACTCACTTGGTGCCTTATCTGCATTAAATCAGCATCAGAACCTGTGTAATTCATGCGTCTTGGATTAAAGGGATGATGTGGAAACCCTACCTGTGAATGATCAGAAAGTCGCGGAGGCCATCGCGGCTGCCGTACCAGCTGACTGGCTCCTGCTGTGTCCGCACATGCCCTCTAAACCACGTGCACAAAATCACATACAGGTATGGGATTTTGCACAGCTGGGCCTCCATGCCACAGTAAATGTACGTAGGGCAGTCCAGAAGTGGTTAAATGATCTTTCCTGAAAACTCCAGGATTAAAAAATCCTAGCTGGCTCCCCATATGCAATGCTTATGAAGGGGCTAGGTAACTGTTTGTGCCTTAATTAACCATGTCTGTACTGTGCTGGCAGATTTCGTTGTCAATTGTTAACTCGATGTGCACACTGTCTGTCCTAACAAAGGATTAAAGACCTCAAGTCATTGTATGTTAATGCACTGTCCTGAGTATTGTCCCCCAGCTATCCCCTATCTCCACATTGCTCCACATCTTTGTGGAGATTGAATGCAATAGAAGCTGTCTGTAGAGTCCTATGTATAATTTTACTCCAAATAAACAGCTAGAAAGGTAAGATTTGTTTTAAAATATTTTTAGGTGTGCTGTGCGAATGGAGGTTTTCGACTACAAAGGTAGAAATACACTTTAAAGCCAAAGTCTTCACTGGTAACACAGTGCATCACTATTTTTAATAAATGGTGGCACGTAAATTTGTCGTAAAGGTATTTAATGTCATACTACCAGCTTAAATCTGGGGTTCACTGGACATCTGGATAAATAATCCTGTCCCAAGATGTAGTTCTCTCTCATGTTTACTTCTTCTTATTCAGCTGAATGTATGAAAAAGGCATGTATTATGGAGATTTCTTGATTACTGAATATTTAATGATTTGTAAATTCTTAGTTGTCTTTGAAGTAATGTTTGTTAGGATTATAAACTAATTAAAAAACAACAACACAAATGCATACTAATCCTTTCTCTCTGTGTTTTCCGTCAGCTGGGTGTAAAGAGACAGCATGAAAATAACACAGCTGAAGTGCAGAGAAGCTCCTCCAAGTCACTCACACATAACGTGACGATGATGGATTTACAGCTTGAGCTAATTGTGGCCCAGCACTGCGTGTCAGTCAAAATCCTCAATTGTCTACAAGGTAAGCGATGACCCTGACGTAATATACCTGCTCAAAGTCATGACTGTTATGACAGTGCCCATCAACACTTTACACAGCGAAGCTAATTAACATGCTAATGCAGCTGAGTTGATAGATTTATGTGGGTTTATTCATATTTTCAATCTATCGGTCTGTAGACAACATACTCTGCAACATCCAGAAATATTTTTTTTTTTTTTTCACAAAAATGTCTAGATTTGCTACATTTTAAAGGTTTTCACTAAAGACTGTGCATACGATGTTCCACCTGACTAGAAAAATTCAAACATTAAAAAATAGCAAACTTGTAGGTTGATATCAAGTGCTAAAAAAAGTTTTGGCTGGTGTTCCACTTTAACCACGACAAAGAATTCCCAGAGCCCTATCGATTAGGTAAAAGGACAGGACAGCAGACAGGGGCAGGCAGGAGCTGCTCTTATTATTATTATTTTTTTTTTTACAGAACTATGGGGTCAGTTCACTAACGTTTACCGTTTTCACACAAGAAAAAACAAAATGATTATGCGGTATTCCCTGAAAAATTAAAAATGTGCCTGTATTTATCGCCAAAATACCAAGCTCTTAAGTCCAATTCACAAATGGAACAGAGAGTAAAAAACATGCAATATTTATCAGCAGGGTTTTACTGGCAGTATAGCCTGCGGTATTTGTCAGAAACAGTGTGAGGGTTCCCCCCAATAGCTGGTTGCTAAGGAGCTAAGGTTCCCTCTAAAATCCATACTAGACCCGAAGGGCATGTTATGTATTGGGGGGGGGGGGCACTCTGTTTTTTTCCATAATTTTTTAATTGCCGTCATATTTAAGTAGTTATAGTTAAAGACGCGGCGGCCGGCTTCCCGTTCCGCTCTATAGCAACCAGCTCAATGCGATGAATTAGCGCATGAAAATTAGCGGTAATTACTGCATTATTGAAAGTTTGCCACAGTAGTTATTTACTGCACAATTCTTAGTAAATTGCACTTTCAAAACTGATTTAATGCAAGAGCTATTCTACCGCATTTTATTTTTCATTATTTAACTCTTAGTGAATTGAGCCCTATGTATCAAACTTCTCCATTCCCATATGCAGTATTAACTTAGTTTTAAACAAATAAAAATTTAAAAATGCTACGCAAGGCATTTGTTATTACTTATTAAAGGTTATCACCTCTACTTGGCTATTGTGAGTGCTAGTGCTCCACTAATAGATAATACATTTCATTTGTATTTTACATTTATTTTACCTAATAGTGAAAAATGTGCACTGTCAGAACTTACATGGCAGAGTAAAAAAATAAATGTATGTAGTACATCTCTGCAATACATGCACACTGCCCTGTGTTTTAGACCCTGACCTGTTGTTCTGCCAGAAATGCACAATGTGACCTCAATGGTGTCAGCCCTGCCTCATTGTCTTTTGCTAAACTGCCTAAACCCTACCACTCTCTTCTCTATCTGTACAGCATATACAGTAATTATATGTAGTTCAAGATAAGAATCACCAACATACAACCATAAAAGAAATGGTTGGTATTGAGTCACTTATTAGTAATTCAAGTTTCTTTTAGACTGTCATTCACAGGTAACAAATGATCGATTTGTTAGTACAACGGTATAGTGCATTCTTCACAGTCATGTGTACAAACAGTTTTTATCTTGGGTGTGTTGGAATAACCGTAATATGTACCCATGTCTTTTGGTTTTAGTGGACGGTGAACAGATGAGATTGTCTAAAAACTGCAACCAGAACAAAAACAGTGAGCCTATAAGTTTCTACACAGGTAAAATAATGCAGTGATTACTTGACAGATACGTATACCTATAGGATATAAACATGTGAATTTTATTATATATTGTATTTCTTTTGGATTGCAGAATCGGAGATAATTGACAATATCAACAAGAACAACCTGTCCAAAGCCATATTTTTAATGCAAAAGGCAGTACTGTTTACTAAGAGACTGGACAGTTCTCCTAATAAGCTTCTGGAGGTAAATGTATTCGCATTTTATGATAATCATACTTTATGCATATTGGTGAGACTGCAGAAATGTATTGCAATCCAGCTGACCAACTGAAAACAATCCGTTGTGTGGTTTGCTAATCTCAGCAATGCTGTTAAAAAGCATGGTGATAGCTACCTCTAGTGCCTTCTTTACAAATCTATATATTTAAAGTTAAATGCTAGGTGATACTTTTTTTTGCATAATTACATTGATCCAGCTCGGACCTATGTAAGTATGCATATCTCATACCTAAATAATTGCTAAGGAAGCTGTAAATCATTGTAGTAGTCACCACTACTACAGTGATCAGTGGCGGCCTGTCCATAGGGGCCGCCCCCCCCCCAGCAGTAATTTTTTTTTCATTTAAACATGTCCCTTTAAGAAAAAATAAAATAAAAAAAAAGTCCTTATGTGCACTGTGTCCTGGCGCCGGGCGCAGTGCAATATGGGAAGGGCCACGTCTATGCAATCACGATATTGCAGACGAGGCGCTTCATTTGCTGCAAAAAACTTGCTCTGTGGCGCAGTCGATCGCGCCACAGCTTCTGGCGCGATGGACTGGCCGCGCAGGTTTCACTTTCACCTGGGACATGGGCGGGCAATCAGTGATTGCCACTATCTTCTGGGTCCTGTGCCATACAGTTGCCCTCCTAGTAACCATGGTGGAGATTGTAATGTCCCCATCCCACTTCTCCACCTTGTGCAATCAGGGAATGCCTTGTATTCTTTAAAAATTGCTGTGGTAACAAATAAGCACCCCCCTGTTCTTACTTTGTGGAATGGCACAGGACCTTGAAAAAAGTAGTAATCACTGTAGTAGCAAGGACTACTACAGTGATTTGCAGCTTCCCCAGGGATTGCTTGAAGCGCTGTTTTCTTCCGCCTGAAGCTTTGGCCTGTAAGCAGCTTCTCAGCTTCATTATGTGCAGTGCAGGGCTATAAACCATGCATTTTATGTGAGACAAGCATGTGATCTGGGCCCACACTGGCGGCGGCACTGTACTGGTTGCACAGCTGAAGGAACCCTGCTGCAGCAAGGAATAAAATATGAACTCTTATTCATGCAACCCCAGAGTAAATGAGCATTCTGAGGGTAGTTTGTTTAATTCCTTGAGCCAAAAATGTTTTATTGGATTTTGATAGGAAATGTTTAAAATCCTTGTCAGATTATCCTTCACCTCCTGTATTGGACACACAACAGGAAGTGAGAGAAAATCTCGACACCAAATTAAATCCCCTGTTAAGCCTCATACACACGATAGGACTTTGTACAAACTTTCCCTTGGATTTTTGTACAAAGGGCGTCGGCCCTGAACTTGTATTGCATACACACAGCAGGACTTTTTCAGCCAACTTTCACCAAATCATGTGGTTTTTCTGCTCTTTACTGCCACCTTTGGTCAACTTCTGTATTGTTGTCTGATCTTTTGCATTGGTTCTGAGCATGCCTGTTTGCACTTTGTACAAAAGTCCTATGGTTTTCTCTACACATGATCAGACTTTGCTCCATCGGACTTTTGTTGCCAGAAAGTTTGTCCGTTCGCACAGCCAACAAAAGTCAGATGAAAACCAAAAAAGTTTGTCCGATGGAGCGTACACACGGTCGGATGTTGCTCCAAAACAGCTAATTTGCATGTTTGTTGTCAAAAAGTCTGATCGTGTGTATGGGCCTTAAGACAGAGAAACTTTGAACCCTTAGCGTTCCATTAATTGTATAGCTCAACCAAGTAAATCCAATGCAAACTGACTGCATCCTATTTCACCCAAAGCTTTGTCCTGACATATTGGAGCAGTGGTATGCAGACACAAGCACTGATGAATAAGCTTTCTGGTGAACTTTGCTATAACTGGATACTATTGTCATGGCTCCAAGGAGAGAAATGTGCCCAAACCATGGCTTGCTGTAGATTGAATAGAAAGGGTAATTTTAGTACATTAAAAATAGGCTTTGTGGAAATATGGAGTTTTAATTTTAAAGAGGTTTAAAGGTAAGAACTTTAAAGCCCGACTCTGGGAATTTTTAATTGTCCCTCAGCAGGGTTTAATATTTATATTTATCTATTCTCTGGCATTGTCTTTCTCAGTAAATCCATTCAGTTACAAAACCTCAGTCTTTCTTGTTGCATGACGCTGTATGTCATTCAACCCAGAAGGCTGAAGAAATACTATGGGTGCATGGTGCAATGGACCCGTTCTTGAGTGGGTGTAACATTGACACATTGCACTAATAATCTAATGATGCAAAGAGCAGCACTGAGCTCACTGAGGTCTGTCCGCCACTGTGAGAAGATCTGAGGACAAAGAGGACCCTGGGAGTCATGTTACCATCCTAAAAACATGTACAGTGGTGTCTCCAGCTTTCATATTTAGGGGGGCACATGGGGGGACAGGGACAAAAGTAGGGGGGCAACTATAAAACGCAAATATATATATATATGTATCAGTGCCCATCAATACAGCCTGGTCAGTGCCCATCAATACAGCCTGGTCAGTGCCCATCAAATGCAGCCTGATCAGTGCCCATCAAATGCAGCCTGATCAGTGCCCATCAATGCAGTCTGATCAGTGCCCGTCAAATGCAGCCTTACCATTGCTCATCAATGCAGCCTTACCATTGCTCGTCAATGCAGCCTGATCAGTGTCTATCAAATGCAGCCTGATCAGTGCCCATCAATGCAGCCCTACCAGTGCCTATCAAATGCAGCCTGATCAGTGCTCATCAATGCAGCCTTACCAGTGCCCATCAAATGCAGCCTGATCAGTGCCCATCAAATGCAGCCTGATCGGTGCCCATCAAATGCAGCCTGATCAGGGCCCATCAAATGCAGCCTGATCAGTGCCCATGAAATGCAGCCTTATCAGTGCCCATAAAATGTAGCCTACCAGTACCCAGTACCCAGATCTCCCATGGAGCTTGGATTTGAATATCCCGGCAGCCGCTGTAACAAAGTTCCCCCCTCCTAGACCGGCTCCTATGATACACATCACACTGGTCCAGTTTCCTGGCATTGAATCAGTGTTCCATCTATCACCGGACACGAGCCAGTCTAGGAGACGGGACTTTGTTACAGCTTCCGCTGGAGGAGGAAGGAGGGGAGGACGGGTGCGCTGGGATGACACTCCTACCTGACACCTCCCCCCAATGTGTGGCACCTGGGGTGAACCACTCTCCCCGTTGGCACGGATGCTCTCCCTTGTGATTCCTCTGCTCCTCCTTCCTCCCTCACACTTACCGGATCTCCATCCTTCCCCCTCTACAGGTCCCACACACACACAGCATGGCCAATCCTGGGCCCTGCTATATGTGGCAGTGTGTGCCATAGAAACTAAAATTGTTGCGGCGTCAGGCCCAGAGAAGTAGCGAGTGGGCAGTGCCACTTGAGCTGCATCGCCCCCCTCTGTCTCAGCTCACTGTGCCTGGGCGCGGTGCACCCTGTGCACTGTGCCCAGGACCGGCCCTGTTGGGGGGGTACATGGGGGCCCCCCTCTGTCCCAATGATGCTGCTGGACATGTAAAGGTAAGTATAAATAAAAAAATACGGGGGGGGGGTATTGGGGCTTTAGGTGGGCTGGAGGGGTCCAGAGTTGGTTTATAACAGTAGATGGCTTAGATCAACCACATTGCTGATTTGTTCTTGTGTTGTTTTATATGCAGGATTCAGAGAAATTGATTCAACAGGCTGACGCTGAAGAGAATGCAGTCTTTTTATCTTGCGTTAAACAACCAGAATCTAAAAATGGGAAATTGATTATTCCTCCTCCACCCATTTTAATTAGCAGAACAGAAAATTCAATGGTGTTTAAGCCAGCTCCATTCGCAGCAGGCATTAAGGTGATCATGATCATAGACTACGTGGCCATATACAACATGGGCAGCAATCATTGAATCAGGTTTAATATACTATTTCTGGTGCTTTTCTGTATTTTACACAGGTGGCTTGGTACTGCCTATTTGGACGCTGTGTTACAGGACCCAGTTTAAAAGTAAGGCTAAATGATCACCATCTTCCTGGGACAGGAGAAGAGGTAATCTGCTTTTGACTTTGCTGTGATGTATTTCCCATTATACTTTTAACTTACGGTAGGTAAAAGTTTAAAGCTCCGCACAAAGCTAAGGAGGAATCTTTTCCTTGGATCCGCAAAGAAAGGGGTGCAGGCGTATCGTTATACTTATGCAGAAAGTAACATGCACATAAATATAAGGAACTCTGCTTTTTTGACCAGCCCGTGTAACCAGCAGTGTCAGCCTACACGCCTCAATCAAACCACACTCTTCGCCTTTCGCCCTGCTCACTGGGGCTTAGTCATAGGGGTCTAAGACTTTGAATTTGCTGCTTTTTTAAAAGTAGAAATCCAGGGGAAATTTTTTTCTGTAATGCCGCGTACACACGATCGAATTGTATGGCGGACTTAGTCCGTCATACAATCCGGCGGACAATCCGGCGGACTTTCTACCGAACGGACATGGCCACACACGGATACACAAAAAGTCAGACGAAAGCTTGCACGATGACGTACAGCACGTACGACGGGACTAGAAATAGGAAGTCCAAGACACAGCAAAGCACCCTTTGGGCTCCTTCTGCTGACTTTGCGTTAGTGGAAGTTTGGTTAGAGACGATTCGCGCTTTTCAGACTTCAGCTTAATTCGTCCGTTATTTTATTTTTTTATTTATTCTCGAATTGGAATATTAATCATAAGATGAGGATGAATAAAGACATTTGTGATAACTGTGTGTGAATATAAGCAGCAAAGCAACTTCACTTTTCTCGCATTATGAAGAAGAAAAGAATGGGCTATATTAAAAGATCACAAAATTAGCAGCATGACGAATATGCTAGCTTCAATATGAACACTAGTTTTACAAGACAGAGCGCTTCCGCCCTGTAAATCCTTTCTGGGCATGCGCCATTCTTAGTCCGTCGGACTAGCATACTGACGAACGTATTGTCCGCTGAAACCAAAGTACGACGGGAAGATTGGTGCAAACCGGCCTTCTTAGTACTCCGGACTACACGCTGAAAAAGTCCGCTGAAGCCCACACACGATCGGATTGTCCGTTGAAATGCGTTTCAACGGACTAAGTACGTCATACAATTCGATCGTGTGTACGCGGCATTACATGCACAAGTGAAATAATCTACCTCTAATGCTGATTATCCTATTGTCGACTATCTGCTAGTTACTACAAATCTTTTTCATCTTGGGTACTACACACAGCACTCCTCCAGGGATGCAACTAACAATTCATACAGTAGAAGATCATGATGTTTTCTTTCTCTCATCCTCATCACAAAAAGCCGTGCATTCTTTTTACATAATACAATAAAACCTTGGTTTGAGAGTAACTTGTTTTGAGAGCGTTTTGCAAGACAAGCAACATTTTTATTTTTTTTATAAATTTTGACTTGATATACAATATCTCACAAAAGTGAGTACACCCCTCACATTTTTGTAAATATTTTATTCTATCTTTTCATGTGACAACACTGAAGAAATTACACTTTGCTACTATGTAAAGTAGTGAGTGTACAGCTTGTATAACTGTAAATTTGCTGCCCCCTCAAAATAACTCAACACACAGCCATTAATGTCTAAACCGCTGGCAACAAAAGTTAGTACACCCCTAAGAGAAAATGTCCAAATTGGGGCCAATTAGCCATTTTCCCTCCACGGTGTCATGTGACTCGTTGGTGTTACAAGGTCTCAAGTGTGAATGGTGAGCAGGTGTGTTAAATTTGGTGTTATCGCTCTCACTCTCTCATACTGGTCACTGGAAGTTCAACATGGCACCTCATGGCAAAGACCTCTCTGAGGATCTGAAAAAAGAATTGTTGCACTACATAAAGATGGCCTAGACTATAGGAAGATTGCCAAGACCCTAAAACTGAGCTTCAGCACAGTGGCCAAGACCATACAGTGGTTTAACAGCACAGGTTCCACTCATAACAGACCTCGCCATGGTTGACCAAAGGAGTTGTGTGCACGTACTCAGCGTCATAGCCAGAGGTTGTCTTTGGGAAATAGATGTATGAGTGCTGCCAGCATTTCTGCAGAGGTTGAAGGGGTGGGGGTCAGCCTTTAAGTGCTCAGACCATACGCTGCACACTGCATCAAATTGGTCAGCGTGGCTGTCATCCCAGAAGGAAGCCTCTTCTAAAGATGATGTACAAGAAAGCCTGCAAACAGTTTGCTGAAGACAAGCAGACTAAGGACATTGATTACTGGAACAATTTCCTGTGGTCTGATGAGACCAAGATAAACCTATTTGGTTCAGATGGTGTCAAGCATGTGTGGCGTCAACCAGGTGAATAGTTCAAAGACAAGTGTGTCTTGCCTACAGTCAAGCATGGTGGTAGGAGTGTCATGGTTTGGAGCAGCATGAGTGCTGACATACTGAAGCAGAGCATGATCCCCTCCCTTTGGAGACTGAGCCACAGGGCTGTGTTCCAACATGATAATGACCCCAAACACACCTCCAAGATAACGAATGACTTGCTAAAGAAACTGAGGGTAAAGGTGATGGACTGGCCAAGCATGTCTCCAGACCTAAACCATAATGAGCATCTGAGGGGCATCCTCAAACGGAAGTTGGAGGAGCACAGGGTCTCTCACATCCACCAGCTCTGTGAGTGGAAGAGAACTCCAATGGCAACCTGTGAAGCTCTGGTGAACTCCATGCCCAAGAGGGTTAAGGCAGTGCTGGAAAATAATGGTGGCCACACAAAATATTGACGCTCGGTGCCCAATTTGGACATTTTCACTTAGGGGTGTACTCACTTTTGTTGCCAGCGGTTTAGACATTAATGGCTGTGTGCTGAATTATTTTGAGGGGGCAGCAAATGTACACTGTTATACAAGCTGTACACTCACTACTTTTCATTGTAGCAAAGTGTTATTTCTTCAGTGTTGTCACAAAAAAGATAAATACACTATATATATATATATATATATATATATATATACATATATTATATTTTATTATATAAAAGATATAATAAAATATTTACAAAAAATGTGAAGGGTGTACTCACTTTTGAGAGATATTGTACAAGCAATGTTTTGTCTTGATATACAAGTAGCGTCATGTCACAACTGAGTATAAAAGAGTAGAGTGGCGCTTCTAAGTGTAGCAATATAGTTACATTTAATGAAGGTACAACATTTAGGAACTCACATGGTTTATGATTAAAACAGGCACATCTAAGTATGCAGGCATCCAGAGAAAAGATGTCCACATAGACCATCCTCCTCACTGTCATTGACGTCGTCCCTTCCACGTTGCGCTCCGCGAGCAGTTCAAGCCTCACTTTCAGAAGCTCTACAGGAGGGTAGTCTTCCTGGTCACGATTGCAGACAGCTTTACGCCAGATGCCTGCATACTTAGGCCGCGTACACACGGGCGGATTGTCTGCCCAACTAAGTTCGTCAGACAATCCGACAGACAGTCCGTCCAACATTTGAATGAACGGACTTGACCACACACGATGAACAGACAGTCCGCTGAAAGCTTGCGCGATGACGTGTACAGCACGTACAACGGGACTAGAAAAACGGCGTCCAATACACTGCAATGCAACCTTCGGCCGTGTAAATCCTTTCTGAGCATGCGCCATACTTAGTCCGTCCAACTTGCCTACACACGAGCGGACTGTCCGCTGAAACCAAGTTTGGACGGACAAAACCAAGTTTGGACGGACAAAATTACGGAAATTCCGAAAGACTTAGTCCGTCAGACTGTCCGCTGAAAAAGTCCGCTGAAGCCCACACACGAGCGGATTGTCCGCTGAAACACGGTTCAGCGGACTAAGTTGGGCAGACAATCCGCCCGTGTGTACGCGGCCTTAGGCCGCGTACACACGCGCGGACTGTTCGCCCAACTTTGTCCGTCCAACAGTTTCGGCAAACAGTCCGCTCAAACTTAGCATGGACGGACATGGCCACACACGACGGACGAACAGTTTGCTGAAACCGTGCGCGATGACGTGAACGGCACGTACGGCGGGACGAAAAATACGTATACACTGCATTATAGCTTTCGGCGTGAAAATCCTTTCTGAGCATGCGCACAACTTTGTTTGACGAACAAGCCTACACACGGGCGGACTGTTCGCTGAAACAAGGTTTCAGCGGACAGTTTTTCGGAAATTCCGAAAAACCTTGTCCGTCCAACTGTCCGCTGAAACTGTCCGCTGAAAGCCCACACACGAGCGGACTGTCCGCCCAAACACTGTTCAGCGGACAAAGTTGGGCGAACAGTCCGCCCGTGTGTACGCGGCCTTAGAGTTGGCTCTTTTAATCATCAACCAAATGTTGTACCTTCACTAAATGTAACCATATTCCTACACTTAGAGGCGCCCTCTTCTATTTTATACTCTGTAGCTCCTGCTGATTTTTGCGTCTAATCCCCTTTCGGAGGTTTCTATTTGTGGATGAACATTTTATGGTTACACAACCCATCACATTGCTATAATCTTTTTATATGGACTAAAAACTGAAGGACTTATGAATAAATGGTTGTAGAAGGAATCCATTATTTCTTAACGGGAAATTCGCTTTGATATACAAGTGCTTTGGATTACAACCAAGGTTTTACTGTACAAGGCATTCTATTAATGGACAAGGGAAAATACCATCCTTTACCTGCCTGGCCTGCCCCCTTTTGCAAAGAATGCTTTGTATTCTGTGAACAGTATACAAGGCTTTTTGTGAATGGACAAGGCAATAGAAAATAGAGTGAGAGACATGGTACTTGCAGCACCAGAGGAAGAGCACTGCTCAGGGCTGTAAGAAACTAATACTTGTACTGTAACCAGCAGCCAATATAATAAACAACATTAAAGGTAAATTATTTCATGGGTGCCTATGGCAAAACATTGTTTTTATTGGAGCTCTACTTTAAGCTTAACTGATGCCGTGTAGCTGCAGTACCGGACAGTCAGGGCGGTTTCATAAAATGTGTGCTAACGTCACGTTTATGCATATATTTCCTCATTTAGCAATACATTATACTAAGTGGAGGCTTTACAATCATGAGTAAATATCATCCATTTTTCTGATGTGCTAAAAAAAAATGCACATGGCAAAATGTATTTTTTAGGCTTTTGCATTCATCGGGGTGGTTATGTTTTAACTGTGTTAATGCAGAATGCACTGACAGAGAAATAGGGGCATATTTAAAAATCCGTAACACATGTACCTGGAAAATGCACCTGCTCTTTAAGCTGAACTCCAGGCACAAAAACTCAGTGTAAATATTTTCATCAATAGCCACAAGCCGCTTGCTATGGGGGCACTTATGTCTGCTCGCTCCTCAGCCCCGTTTCTAAAGATTCCTAATGGTAATCTTTGTATATCTCTTCACAGGTTCCAGCAAATGGCAATAATTTATTGAAGGCTAGGTGCCTGAAAAAAAATGAGAGGTACATCTTTGCTGTAGCAGCATATTCAAGAGATGGACGTCTCATTGGGGATTCAGTTGGAGAAACCACTAAACCAATTCTTGCCTTTCCTCCTCTGTCTGTGCCTGCCACATGGGCCTACCTAGCACAGGTAAGTTTCATTAGTATAGATTAGATATGTATACAGTGAGTATAGAAAAGAATCACCACCCTTTAATATAATCACAATTTGTTGCTTTGCAGCCTGAAATAAAGACAGACACAGTTTTTGTTTTATCCAGTTGTATTTACTCAGTGCAACTTATAACATCCAAGTGAAAGATGTAACACCAACATGTCAGAAAAAAATCAAAAAATCAAAAACAGAATCACTGAGTTGGAGAAAGGGTCACCCTCCTTGTGTCAGTATTTTGTTGAACCACCTTTTGCTTTAATTACAGCCTTTAGAGCCCTTTCACACTGTGCCGCCTAGGGCGTCAGCGGTAAAGCCACGTTACCATCATTTTAGCGGTGCTATTCGGCCGCTAGCGGGGAGGTTTTAACCCCCCGCTAGTGGCTGAAAAGGGCTTAAATCCACCCGCAAAATGCCACTGCAGTGGCGTTTTGTCGGCGGTATAGCAGCGCTGGCCCATTGATTTCAATGAGGAGGAGCGGTGGAGGAGCAGTGGAGGACCGGTGAAGGAGCGTTGAGTTAACCGCTCCATCACTGCTCTAAAGAAGCTACTGGCAGGACTTTTTCTGACGCCCTGCCAGCGCACCGCTCCAGTGTGAAAGCCCGAGGGCTTTCACACTGGAGACAATGGAGCAGCTGTTTTAGGGAGGTTTGCAGTCACTATTTTTAACAGTATAGTGCCTGCAAAATGCCCAAAAGTGTGAAAGGGGTCTTACTCTGTTGGGATATGTCTCTACTAATTTTGCACATACTTTGCAATATTTGCCCACTCTCTTTGCAGAACTGCTCAAGTTCAGTTACATTTGATGGTGACCGTTTGTGGTCTGCAGTCTTCAAGTATTTTCACAGGTTTGGGCTCTGACTAGGCCGTGCAAGGGCATTCACCTTTTTTTCCTTCAACCACTGTGTGGTCATTTTTGCTGGTCATTGTCATGTTGGAAGGTAAACCTTCATCCCATTGACAACTTTCTGGCAGAGGACAGCAGATTTTTCCCATCTATTTTTCCTTCTATCTTGAAAAGTGCTGCAGTTCCTTCTTCACACCCCCATAACACGATAATACCACCTCCATGCTTTACTGTAGGAATGGTAGTATTTGGATGGTGAGCTGTATTGGATTTCCACCAGACATACCATTTGGTGTTGAGGCCAAATAATTTAATTTTAGTCTCATCTGCCTATAGCACCTTTTTCCATGTGGCCTTAGAGTCTTAAAGTTGCATTTTGGTAAAACTTTTTTCTTGCAACCCTCCTATACATGCCACATTTGTAAAGAATTGATAATGTTGTCGTATGACCACTCTGTCATAAATTCTTGCAACTGTTTCAGAGTTGCTGTAGGTCTCTTGGTAGCCTCTCCGACCAGCTTCCTCCTGGTACATTTATCCAGTTTGGAGTGGCATCCAGATCCAGGGGAGGGGTCTGTGTTGTACCAAATACCTTCCACTTCCTACTAATAGACTTCACTGTGCTTCTAGGCATTGATAAAGCCTCTGAAATTTTTTAAATATCCATCTCCTGACTTGTGCCTGTCCACAACTATATCCCAGAGTTCTTTTGACAGTGGTTTGCCATCCATAGTTAATTGTTTGCTTCAGTTGCAGTAGCAGGGACTGAAATGCTCCAGGAAAGCTCTTTTCATGCTGAGCTAATCAAAATGACCACAGCTAATCACATTTGAAAGTCAAATGGCTTTATGTGCCATTGAGAAGGTGATTGGCTACACCTGATTGAGTTTACAATTCATTTTTGGAAAGAGGGTAATCCTTTGAACTCAGCGATTCTGTTTACTTATTTATTTTTTTATGACATGTTGTTATATCTTTCACTTGGATGTTTAAAGTTGCACTGAGTAAATACAGCTGGATAAAACAAATACTGTTTCTGTCCATTTCAGGCTGCAAAGCAACAAAACATGATTATTTTAAAGGGAAGTGACTCTTTTCTATACCCAGTGTACACGCAACTGAATTCATGGTTGAAATACATGTATGCAAACGTTGTTCAGCCAGTCTTGTGGTCTCCCACCTTTGGCAAACTGCTCAGACAGGAAGATCACTCTAGTACTTCCAGTTCAGCTTTACTGCTTCCTACATCACCTCCCTTCTAATTGATTGGAAATAATGGCACTGATTCATTGGGGGTTATTTACAAAAGGCAAAACCGCTTTGCACCAAAAGTGCACTTGGAAGTGCAGTCGCTCTAAATCTAAGGGGCAGATCTGAAATGAGGGGAAGCTCTGCTGATTTTATCATCCAATCATGTGCAAGATAAAATGCTGTTTTTTATTTTCCTTACATGTCCCTCTCAGATCTACAGCGACTTTACTTCCAAGTGCACTTGCAGTGCAAAGTGGATTTTCCTTTAGTAAATAACCCCCATTCTCTAACAACAAGCTGGACGTGGAGAGGAATTTAGGAAGCTGTATAGCTGATGTAGGAAATAAGTGTATCTCAGGGGCACAACGGTAAGTGAATGGAAATGTTTTCAAAGTGAGGGGAAATCCACTCTTAGGCATCAGTCCTGGGAAATGGGGTCTAGATACAAGATTTCCTCTCACCTCTTGTTCTAGTGACACTCATAACAATATAGATGCACTAATTATTTTTGTTGCTGGCATTGGTCACCATGATGCAGAGGGAACAAAGACAGAAATGAAAACTTTACATGGGTTCTAACCCATGCCTACATTTCCAGAACAAAGATGTGAAATGAATTTACATGCATTCAGATGGGGATGTCCCCGCTCTCTCTCACTTAGCATGTTAGGACTTCCTGCTGGTTGTTTTTGCAAGTGGGTCTAGTGACCATTAAAAAGGCATCATGAATTCCCATGGAGTCCAGATATTGGTGTAAACAGCTGTTTAGCTGTGCTTTGAGGTATTTCAGATTATGAACATCATGACTATGTTTATATGTGACAGCCTTGTTAGTTGCTTTCATTTTAATGCTCTTAGATATCTTGCTGTAAATGGCTTTTTAATAGAGCACATACATTTTATTACCAAAAGTTTTGGGACACCTGCCTTTACACGCGCATGAACCTTATTGGCATCAGAGTCTTAGTTCGTAGGGTTCGATATCGAGCTGGCCCACCCTTTTCAGCTATAACAACTTCAACTCTTCTGGGTAAGATGTCCACAAGGTTTAGGAGTGTGTCTATAAGAATGTTTGACCATTCTTCCTGAAGCGCATTTGTGAGGTCAGGCACGTATGTTGGATGAGAAGGCCTGGCTTGCAGTCTCTGCTCTAATTTATCCCAAAGGTTTTCAGATTGAGGTGCAGGCCTATCAAGTTCCTCCACCCCAAACTCGCTTATCCATGTATTTATGGACCTTGCTTTGTGCACTGGTCCAAATCATTTGGTGGAGGGGGATTATGGTGTGGAGTTGTTTTTCTGGCGATAGGCTTGGCCTCTTAGTTCCAGTGCAGGGAACTTTTAATTAGTCAGCATACACATTTTGGACAATTTCATGCTCCCAACATTGCGGGAACAGTTTGGGAAAGGCCCCTTTCTGTTCCAACATGACTGTGCCCCAGTGCGCAAAGCATACATATGTTTATGAACTTTGCAGGTCAAAAAGTAGATATATGATTGCATTATGTTTATCACATATCGGTGTGTGTCTTTAGGTATTTTCAGTAAATATTTCTGATCTTGATCAAATTATCTTTATAACTTAGTCCCATGTAGATTTCAGCCAGTTAATGAAAGCTTTGGGTCCAGAAGAAAATGTCACTGACATTTGTAAAATATCCAAACAGAAAAACGTCATCACCGGGTAATGGTTCTTTAGAACTTCTCCGACAGAGGTTACATGATCCCACATAGAAATATTGATGCGTTTCAGCCCGGGTGGGCTTTAGTCATAACCAGTCATATAGTCATAGTCATATAGTATTTTTGAAAAATACTATAAGTGAACAAAAAGGGTTGTAAGAGACTAGTATATGCCAACAGCACATGTAAAAAAATGCCAATGACATTGCAAGGGGTAACACGTCAGCCAAAATGCTGCAAAAAATTGATACAATGCAATGACAAGTTATGAGAGATAGTTGTGATTCCTAATATGCCACATAAACAATTCTGTTCTGAAACATGTAAGCATTTTCAGCTTAAGATTGAATGTTAACAGAATCCTATTTCTAGAAATGTCCTAGACGTGTCTGGCTGTTGTTTAATTGTGCAGACGATTGTGAGTTTTCCTACAGTTCCAATCTGTTTTCAGCAATGAAATATTATTTTCATTTGTACAGAGCGCGTATCATGTTGGCA
The DNA here is from genome assembly GCF_037356315.1 of Lithobates pipiens. Lineage (NCBI taxonomy): Eukaryota > Metazoa > Chordata > Amphibia > Anura > Ranidae > Lithobates > Lithobates pipiens. The sequence goes on along the minus strand of NW_027507903.1, from coordinate 278,072,713 downwards.
ACTATAAAGTAGCTAAGAGGGCATGCTCCATGCTATGGAACTACTTTGTTTTGTCACCAGTTCCTTCATCTACTGATCTGGCTATATCACAAAACAGGGAAGGTTATATACATCAGACAAGGTAAGTAGCTACAAGAAATGTATCCGTTGATCCATTATTTTTATTTGCTGCCTTCTAATTTTAAATCATGAAAGGCCCTCATGTTATAGTAATCCCCCCCAGAAAACAGAAAAAAAAAGAGCTGAATAACTAGGTTGCAAGTGCTACTGTCTAAGTAGTATAAACAGTATTTAATGGTGCAGCGCAGAATTTAGAGCTGGTACCTCTGAGTCCTTAATGGAAAAGCAGGCATTTGGTTCAGGAAAACGCAGAGCTTCTGTGTGCCTCTATTTTTGTGACTTGTTCAAGCTGGCCTTTCAATTTGACCACTCATGCCACGTACACACGATCGGAATTCTCGTCGGAAAAAGGTCTGATGGTTTTCCCGATGGAATTCCGCTCAAGCTGTCTTGCCTACACACGGTCACACCAAATTCCGATCGTTTAGAACGCGGTGACGTACAACACGTAGGACGGGACTTGAAAAAGGAAGTTCAATAGCCAGTAGCCAATAGCTTCCATCTCGTAGTTGAATCTGAGCACGCGTGATTTTTGGAGTGTCAGAATTGCATACACACGATAGGAATGTCCGATAGAAAGTTTTTCCGTTGGGAAAATTGAGAACATGCTATCAATTTTTGGCTGGCTGAAATTCGGACAGCTAAATTCCGATGGAACATACACACGGTTGCATTTTCCGATGAAAAGCTCTCATCAGTCTTTTTCTGGCCGGAATTACGATCGTGTGTATGATCTATTTAGCATCAGTGTATCATCCCCTTCAGTATATACTGAACAAAAATTGGCAGATGTAAAGCTGAACACACATCTAACAATTTTTGCAATTAGCCAACACGCTGATAGAAAAAGGCTGAACAGATTGCTCCAGTCATATAAACGAGTTAGATGAAGGAATCTTTCTCACTGTGCTATTGTATTCTGACTTTGGGGTCTCCTCCCCCCTGATTGGCTGCAGTACCAATCAAACACAAATTTCCCAACAAGCCCATTCATGAAAAGCTGGTCGTTAGAATGGAAACAGCCATAGACAGATCAAAATTCATTTGGTCCCTGCTAAACCGGCCGAATTTCGAGCCATCTATAGCAAGGCTTATAAACACAGCTCTCCTATTCTCTAATTATTATGATTAAGTAATAAGGAATGTCCATAAATATCACTTGAAAATGGTTTTAGGCACTGGAGAAGGTGTTTATAAATTGTAAAGAAGCTGTGGTTTTAATATTTAGCAGTATGTTACTTTGTATATTTTCATGCCTATATACAGTGCCTTAAAAAAATATTCACCCCTCTTGGCATTTTCCGTGTTTTGTTGCCTCAAAACCTAGAATTAACATGGATTGTTTGAGGATTTGCATCATTTAATTTACAGAACATGCCCACAGCTTTGAAGATATTTTTTTTATTGTGAAGCAAACAACAAATAGGACGAAATAACAGAATGAGTCAATGTGCATAACTATTCACCCCCCTAAAGTCAATACTTTGTAGAGCCACAGCTCCAAGTCACTTTGGATAAGTCTCTTTGAGCTTGCTACATCTTACCACTGGTATTTTTGCCCATTACTCCTTGCAAAGTTGCTCCACCTCACTTGTGAACAGCAATCTTTAAGTCTGAGTACAGATTTTCTATTGGATTGAGGTCTGGACTTTGACTAAGCCATTCCAACACATTTATGCTTCCCCTTAAAGTGTTGCTTTAGCATTGTGTTTTGGGTCATTGTCCTGCTGGAATGTAACCTCCACCCTAGCCTCAGATCACACACAGAGTGGTACAGGTTTTGCTCAACAATATCCCTGTATTTAGCACTATCCATCTTTCCCTCAACTATGACCAGTTTTCCAGTCCTGACTGCTGGAAAAACAGGTGTTCTTTGTATGATGTGATGTGTAGCGTTTTCTTTGATGGCCAAATCTCATCAGACCAGAGCACCTTCCTCCATACAGTTTGAGAGTCTCCCACTTGCCTTTTCGCAAACACAAAACGTGCCATTTTGTTTTTTTCTGAAAGTAATGGTTTTCTTCTTGCCACCTTGCCATAAAGCCCAACTCTATGGAGCGTATGTTGTTGTCCTATGTACAGATACTCTAGTTTCTGCTGTGGAACTCTGCAGCTCCTCCAGGGTTACCTTAGGTCTCTGTGCTGCCTCTCTGATTAATGCTCTCCTTGCCTGGTCCGTGAGTTTTGGTGTGAGGCAGTCTCTTGGCTGGTTTGCTGTTGTGCCATGTTCTTTTCATTTGGTTATGAGATAGATTTGATGGTGCTCCTAGGGATCATCAGAGAATTTGATTTTTTTTTTATAACCTAACCCTGACTTGTACTTCTACAACATTGTCCCTTATTTGTTTGGAGAGTTCCTTTGTCTTCATAGTAGTTTTTGGTTAGTGGTGCCTCTTGCTTAGGTATTGCAGCCTCTGGGGCCTTTCCAAAAGGTGTGTATATGTACTGACAGATCATGTGACACTTAGATTGCACACAGGTCATTTCACTAATTATGTGACTTATGAAGGTAATTGGTGGCACCAGAGCTTTTTATGGGCTTCATAACAAAGGAGGTGAATACATACACACGTGCCAGTTATTTTTTTATTTCTGAAAAATAATTTTATATATATATATATATATATATATATATATAATTTTTTTTCTTCTAATTTTACTTTACCAACTTAGACTATTGTGTTCTGATCCATCACATATAATTCAGATTAAAAAAGACATTGAACTAAAGGCTGTAATGTAACAAAATAGGTAAAAAGCCAAGGGGGTGAATACTTTTGCAAGGCACTGTACCATCAACAAATGCATAGTTGTTGGTTACCTAGGGTAACCTCGTAGGATTTGACTGAACATTGTCACACAGAAATTAGAATTTGTTTTCTTACCAGTTGTTGAATACCTTTTGATGTATTTCCCTGGAAAACAACATATTATATTCTACATAGTATGCATGAAATAATAGATAATGCATAGATATTTCTAGCCACTCTGTCATGCATTTCTTATTTTTTTAAAAAGGGCTATTGAGGGTTTCCATGGTAACTATAATAGCCAATGTAGACCTGCTGTGTATATGGAAAATGAATAATTAGCACTTTGTTACTCTCAAGTAGAATGTTAGTCTTTGGTAATCTCTAACATCTTTCATCTTCTCTAGAAACTAATCAGCTTTGATAATCATGACGCAATTAGTATCATTATTAAAATAACATTTTATTTTTGTAATTCTTATTATATAAGCTTAAGTCTTTGATAAACCTGTGGATGTGACGCATATGCTTTCCCATAGTTTGTGTAATGACACCATATCAAAGTCTTCTCCCATACTGCTGCAACTATTCCTTGGAAGTATTTTTACAGTGAGTGAAATAAACATAAAAGAAGGAGCACTCTTTTGTGACTCGCTTTGTGATGGAGGTGTTCTTCTCAAGGGGCAAGTAAGTAATGAGTTAATAACTGTTATTAATGAGTACTGATTTACCGAATATTAATAAATATATATGAAAGGGAATGTGATACAGCTATATTATTGATGACTGAGATTAAAATTAATATAAGATAATTAATACTAGATCAGAAATGACCTTGGGTCCTTTGAAAATTATTGAAAAAAATATTCATTTTTATTCACAATAGTATAATTAATGTCAAAATCAAAGTAATAATGTTATGGGCATAATTGACTTTAACATAAAAATATAGATTGCAATGTCAGAAAATTAAGTGAATGCTTTTTCGAATTTAGAACTCCAGGAAATTTAAAAAGTCTGTTAACTGCAGTTAGTTTATTAATAAAAAAAATCATAAAAAGCATTTAAAATACTGAAAGTATAATTGCAATATACATGTCTTTTTTATTATCTTCCTACAATTCCCTGCACAGAAGAATAACGCTTGTAAAGCTAGGTTAACATTTGCAATGCACAGTACTCTCTGTCTAAAAGCATTACCCAATCCAAATGTCCAATTTCTTTATGGGGTATAATTATTAAGCAGTGGTTTAAATTGCACAGTGGTCTGCATTTTATAAATGGGCTGTAAAAAAGCGGTCCGCGGTGTACATCGTGGAGTATAACAGAGAGTGACAGTGTAATCTGCTCCCCATTATAAATATGCCCCTATATGATTATCTTTCACTGCACACTTTACGGATATTATTAAAAATTCTCACAATGTTCACGTTTCCAAGATCACTTTTCCAACGCCTACAGAAATAAAGATTAGTAATAACAAAACCTCAGTCAGGGGCACACCTTCCTTCTTGTTTGCTGCATATGAATAACATGGTCCTTGGTTGTCCAAGAAGTAGAGGCCTCCTGAAGCACTGGAATAACAAGCAATCTTTAAATCCTACAATAATTTGTCTCCCACACAGCTTTGATGCTCTAAAGCAGTGGTCATCAACCCTGTCCTCAGTGCCCACTAACATACCAGGTTTTATGTATTACCTTGGGGAGATGCAGACTAGAAAACTGCAATCACTGAGCAGCAAATTATATCACCTGTGATGTATTTCAGTTATCTTGCAAAACTGACCTCTTAGTGGGCCCCCAGGACAGGGTTGACGACCACTGCTCTAAAGGACAACTTTACGCATGCATCGTCCTCTATACAAGTGTGAGTAGTGTGACCAGATTTGCGTTTGCCTCCAAAATGCTCTATGCTGTAACCAAATCACTTCACCTACCAATGTGTTTTATTTGGAAAAAACAAGGTATCCCCCATTGGGAACGGGACTATGAGGGCAACAAGATTACCAAATAGGATTGTTTAAAATAGCATATTTTTATTGATACAAAAAGGAACGTATGAACATACACATGTGATATAGTGTCTGTGTAAAGACACATAAAAAGTACACCTTTCACTGTATAACCATGTTGAAAATACATATACTTTGTTGTCTCCAATGTACCCAACACGTTTCTGGTTTGAACACCTTTCCTTAGGGGTATTGGTAAGGAGATATGTATTCATTCAATGGTTCACTTGGAGTAGTGTACAGTCATGCACATGAGTAAAAACATGGACAAGATCAACCTGCCTTCGCTCGGGTGGGACAGGCATGAAGGGGCGTCAGCAGCGCCAGGTCACATGAACCCCCACAGAGGTCCCCAATATGGAAGCCACAAGTATGGGACACAAAGGTCTTGAAGATTCTGTGTCTTCTCAGTAAAATATATAGTCTGATATCATAGAGAAGTAATATGGTCTTGTATGTCAGCAGGTCCCCCTCATGGTAAACATCTCCCTAGCTAGAGTCCAAAGACTGAACATCCGTCTACGGTCCTCCTGGCTGTAGCACTTAATGAACCTGATTTATGCTCTGTTGTTAAAGAGACGACATGCCCACATATGTAGCAGGAAAACATGAATGTTTTATCAATATCAGTCAAAGACTATGATTTTTGTCCTTTTGAGTGTTTTATTACATATTCTTTATGACGACTACGTAGAATGTAAAGGATCAGTCCTTTCATTTCTAAAAATCTACTGAAAGTTCATGGAGACCTAAAGTAGAATTCCAGCTAAAGACCAACTAGGCTTAAAAATGTTTCCTCCCCCTCCTAATACCTATACTAACTAATCTATGTAAAAAAGATGTATATACTTACCTATTTTCAGCCGATTCAGTCCAGTCACATAATGTGTCTCTCTCTATCCCCCTGCAATCGCCTCTGACTGACTTGGGGATCACATGACAGGACCAGAGCAAGCTGAAAATAGGTAAGTATATACATCTTTTTTACAAAGGTTAGTTAGTATAAGAGGAAGGAGGGAGCATTTTTAAGACTAGCTAAGCTTTAGCTGGAATTCTACTTTAAAGTGGATCTTCACTGCATCTGATCACCACAAACCAACAATACTATTTGATTCATTTTTATTATTTAAAGCAAACTCCAACATTCCATCCATGTCCCTATGCTTTATTTTTTTGCAAAATCAATCACTTTGAAAATCAACCCCATAGCATTTCTGACCTTGGCTATCTTGAGTGGCTATCTTGAGCAAATGATTTATGAAGCACCAGGAAGTAACTGAATTTAGGTAAAAAAAATGTTTAAAACATGTAAATATGATATACTTTCCTATCTATTTACTAATGCTAGCAGCATAAGGATTAAAATGAATAATGAATGTTGATTGGGAGAGGGAAGTTCCATTTTCGGTTCCTGTGAACAGGAGGTGCTGCAATTGGAAGGGAACATCCAAGACCCCCAGGTGTATGGAGATGGAAGCAGAGAAAACTTGCTGTTGGAGTGTTCAAGACATTTTAAAAGCAAGGGTCTGACTTACCACCAGGCCACCAGGCACCATTTATAATTAAAATGCCACTGTTAGGTGGACTTGACCTTCAATATTAGAACTGTAAACAATGGTGTAAGAACTTCCATTAAATAATGGGAAAAAATGGTAGCAATTCAATATAACCTACTGTGTTCAGATTAGTTGGGTAATTTCACCCCACTAGAATGAAAATTAAATGATTAATGCCATTTGCCTGCAAATGTGTTGTAAATGCCTTTATAAAAGTGCTCTGATGGCACCACTTTATTACGCTTCTGCCCAACATTTCCTTACAATGTAATAGTCATATCCCCAAATAACACTTTATATTGTTTTCACAACATTCTGGATGTCAGTAGGGCATACAAGGACTATGCAGCTGCTTAATGTTCCATTGACCGAAGAGTATTATGCTCAGCCAACTTGAAAATAAAAATTTATTGCTGCAAACCTCTCTAGGAAAAAACAACAAAAATAAAACAAAACTTGTGTTGTGAGGTAATGGGGATTATGGAATCTAAGAAGCGAAACAGTTGACCAAATTGGTAGTGAATGGAGTATAACCAAGGAGCAAACCATAGTAATTCTTCACTGCACATTAGAAGGTTATTATTGAAATAACTCTCTTGAAGAGACAACCACAACAGGCAATTTGGAAAATCAAAGTTTATATAATCCACAAAGGGAAATATATGTATTACAAATTGATTTGCAGGAAACAGAGTTTATAAAAGTATTTACATTTAGATTGGCAGAACCCTTTAGTATAAGATTTTACAGAAATATCTGCTCCACTGAGCTAAATATCTGTTTGTTATCTTTAGCTTTGTCGGATAGCTGAATGCGAAAGATTGTTAGTGGCTCTTGATGTTAGTACCTTGCTGAGCGATGCCAACTATGCCCTTCAAGCTGTTGTTCAATGCTATGGTCTGATTGCTCCAGTAATCTATCACAGAATCCCTTCTGTTCCAGTAGTGCAGGTAAGCAGAAATGTACCCATACAAATTCATTACAGCCATGATAAGCAATCATTTATATTTATGTTTTTAAACAAAACAAGTCATTCAGATACAAGCAATAATGATTGATCCGGTCTGATGTAAATGTACCTATTAATATTAGAGAGGTCTGTTGTGAAGCTTCAAATCACACATAAGTAGTCAGCACCGAGTGTGGTGCCACACAGTGGGTGAATGAAGCCATTCTGTGCAAGAGAGATCCTATTGCTCTCTAATTAGACACCCGTCATTTGTTAAACTAACCAAGTTCCAAAAACCTTTTCGTTTCTTGTATATTATGCGGTCATATTTGTATTAGCCTTTACCCTTTTAATTACAATTTTGTTTGTACATCTCCTATTGTTAAGCACTATGGGTTATTTACATTGGATCTTATGATTTATGTTTTGTGGTAACGTATATACTTACTTTTCAGTGCTGATTTATTTCTGATATGTAAAGGTTGAAAATTTGAAAGTATATGTATAGATTTAATAAACAGCTAAAACATTGCCAACAGTAGATATGCCTACGGATCTTTTATCTGTCTTTTTGTCATTTTTCACTGGGCTTCTTTTTCCCCTTGCAATTCAGATGCTGATGTCTTTTCTTTAATCTTAGCAATCAATAAAGCTCATGGTGTTTGAGTTATGTTATTGGGATTTAGTCTTAAATTGATGTCTTGGATTGATTGACTACGCTATCCATAAATATGAGGTGACCATTGTCTGATACCATGGATACGATCATATTTGTTTGGCAATTAGACAGTGGAAGGGGGGAGTAACTGCAAAACATAAAATAGAGTTGGTCAAAAAACGAGATTGGGATTTTTTTCCACCTTCTCATGGTATCCTACTTTACCTATGGAAAGAAACCTGCATCTATGTTTATGACAGAAAAAACAATTACACGTTTTATAGATATACATATCTGAAAGATACAGTAATTCAGTGTCCATGATAATATCCACTACGCCTGCAAGAAACACTATAAATGAGTATAGTTTGATTTCCCAGGCAAGGGCCATAGGAGAATATGTGTATGGTGCTTGAAAGTACAGGGACCATCGAGGGACATAGGAATTGTAGAAATTCTTAAATGGTTGGTTATACTGCCACTTCCAGGACATTAACAAGCAAAAAAATTTTAAGGCAGCCTTCGTATAACCCTGCCTCCAATTATCATGCCTCTGTTTTTTGCTTGTGTCCTAGGAGGTTTGACAGCTTTTGCTCAGCACTGCAGAAAAAAAAGCTTACTAAATTTCCGTCTGTATTTTTACTAGCTCTTTTATTTTTCTTCATTCAAGATACTTGGTAAAACATAGATATTTTTCTTCTTTGATGTCTTCAATCAAGACTTCAATTATGCTGTTTGAGCTAGTCTCTGCACAGCAGCTATCTGGATCAAGGTTCTTTCAGCAGCAGCTTTCCAGGTTGCACCTCAGGGAACTGAAGATTGCATGGCTTGTTGGGAATATGACCTTTGGACACTAGGGTCTGTATTTTGGTGATTTCCAGACCCTTGTGTAGAGTGTAACTTAGTCACAGAGCAATCTCCAGGTCCAGAGCTGCGGCACAGCCACTGGTGTGACCCAGTCTTTCAGGACTCCTGTAGTAAGTGAAGCTGGTCTGGCTGAAGCACCAGGAGTTACCTCATTGATGGTATCAAATGGATTTATTTTCAAATCCCTTCCACCGTCATTTTGCTGTGGTAATTTTTAAGGCTGATGAAAAAGAGCATTGACATGATCTGCTATGGGGAGTGTAGCGCACATGCGTACCATGTTTATTTTACTGCTATTCAGTCTAGTGGAAGAAGAACTTCATCTGGTCTGGGGTCTAGTTCCACTGCCTGTCTTCAGTAACTTGGTCACCCTCATTGTCATATAGAATTATATACTTAGTGGTTAGGTAGGTTTGCTGTGTGGTTGCCACACCTTTAAAACACCTATGGATGTTTGTTAGAAGGGTTTATTTTCATCCTTTTGGTCCTGATGTTTATTGTATTCTAGTTTGCATTGCAATAAGTCCTCATTCCTGCCTGCCTTTATATACATGTTGTTGATCACTCCACTTTCACCTTAGAAAAGATTTAGGGTAGTGCTCTTCAGTTTTGGAGAGCTAAGGGTTTCTTCTATTATCTCCATTTTCCTGTGTCCCTCAATGGACAATAAAAAAAAATTGTATGTACTGAAGCTGGCTTAATATATTTTGATTGCATCACTGTGCATTGTATTGTGCTGCAGCGCATGTGTGTTGGAGCTGCATTGCCTCAAAATGAATGGCACTGCAATGAGTAAATCCACATGTTACCCATACTGTATCACCAATGTGTGTTTGACCCATCTTTTGGGCCCCATCATACATAGGTATGCCCTTGTTATCAGGTTTTGAAATTGTTACCATTCTACACATGGGAAGGTTCCTAGAGGAATGAACATCTTTTGATATCTCCATTTATCACTCTACCAATCTGGGTTCCTAAAACTTTAACCGTACTTTCACTTACTATATATTATACATTTCTACCTGTCCCACCAGCATCTAAAACAGCCACTCTGATAGGATAGCTTCATTGAAGAGAAGTTCTTTTTATATTTCAATATTTTTTATTAAAAGAACAAAAAAGTTTAGAATAACCAGACACATTGCCAGAAAGGCGTAAATTTTTGGAATCGTCGCATCACAATACAGAGAAATAAAAGGTATGGCTATAATCATCTATCACAATAACAGAACGTAACAGGTGTGATATGTATCTAGAAATGAATGGGGGTTAACAGTAGTCTCCCAGCTATATTCCGGAGTACCCCTGTATGAAGGGAAGGTAGAGATCCAGAGTCACGGGAAGTCCCGGTTGCGATCCCTGGGACAATCTCAGGACTCACAGTCTTATGTGGCCCCATACGTGATCGACTGTATTCTGTATAAAATTTCTGAAAGAGAAAACAAGTAATGAAGAGAAGAAAAGAGAGAAGAGAGAGAGAAACAAGGGAAAAGAGGGAGATGAGGAGAGCGAGGGTCATCCTGGAGTTTACTACTGAGTTGAAATCAATCCACGGGTCCCATATCTTGTTAAATTTCTTGGTTTTATTACAAAGAATATGGGTGAGTTTATCATTAATCATAATCCAATTGAGTTTACTTTTAACCTGGTCAAGAGAAACTACAGACTGTTTCCAGTGTCTAGCAATTGTGATTCTCGCCGCCAACAATATATAGTTAATCAATTTTACAGATTTTTTGGGTGTTTCGTCAGGTAGTTTGTGTAAGAGAGCGGCTTCTGGAGATCTGCGATCTGTTAAGAGGGGGATTGCCACCAGATAGGGTGCATCGTCCCCAACTGTCCACATCGTCGGAAGCAGTTTGGCGAAGTAGAAGGATGCATCTTAGCTACCCTAGTGGGTATCAAGTACCCACATAGGAGCGTTTTATAGTTGGCCTCTATAAGAGTGGTATTAATGGAAATTTTGGATAGCTGATAAGCAATATCTTGCCATTCAGTCAGATCAAAGGTAAGGTTCAAATCCCTTTTCCACTGGTCCATATAGGCAAGTTTTGAGTCTGGCTTAGTAAAAGAAGTATATATCGCAGATATCCGATCCCTCTGGAAGGCTCTGGCCTAACATGTCAATTCAAATGTTGTAAGCGTAAGGGGGCCCACCACTTGGTTAAGTTTGGATATGACAAACCATGCGATTTGGTTGTATCAAAATATTTAATTAGGAGGCATTAGAAACTTGTCTTTAAAATGTTGTATAGTATATAACTGATCCCCGTTAAGGAAATCGCCAATTCTCAGTAGCCCCTTATTGGGCATCTATGGAGCAATCTCGATGGGCAATCTGGGCTGCTTGGTAATATGCTTGTAAATTGGGAAGACCAAGCCCCCCCTCCATAGGTTTAGGTGTATAAAGTGTTCACTTTTGTATTCAAGGTATCTTGTTACCAATTTTCCAATGCAAATAAAAAAGGGGATATTGGGCATCCCTGTCTCGACAGGGAATAGTGGTGATTTATGACCTCTAATGGAAACTTGGGCTACTGGGGAATTATATAACGTTTTCAGCAGGGAAAGGAACGTAGGACCGAACCCTAGGGTCTCAAGAGTGACAAAAAGGTAGTTCCAATTTAGGCTATCAAAGGCCTTATTAAGGTCCAGTGAAAGGAGCAAGAGTTCCCGGGTGAGTGGAGCATCCCGCGAGATCAGGTTACGCGCCACTGAGATCAGGGTTATGGATCTACAAATTTGATCTAGGGTCTGATGTCCCGTTATAAATCCCGTTTGGTCTTTATGAATGTAATGTTCTAAAAAGGTGTTAAGGTGAGAGGCCAAAATTTTCATAAGGATCTTTAAATCGCAGTTTATTAGTGAAATTGGGCAGTAGTAACGAACGTCAGTAGGGTCCCTGTTGGGTTTAGCGTTAACACTAATATAGGCTTTATTTTCATGCAAAGGGACCGTACTGCCATCCCACAGGGAATTAAAATAAAGAGCCATCTGTAGAACTAATTGTCTGGAATTTTTTTTATAATAAAGATTAGGAAGACCATCGGGGCCAGGAGATTTATGGAGTGAGAGTGTTGTGATAGCATCGCAGATCTCCTCGCCCATAAAAGGTTGGTCCATAAGGTCTTTATGATCATCTGTGATGGACAAGAGGAGGAGATTCCCCAAGAATTCCCTAATGGATGGAGGGGCCGCGTCCCAAGGACTTCCATATAGATCAGCAATCATGGAGCTCCCGAATAATTTTTTGGGGGTCCTGAGAGAGATGGCCTACTGACAGTCTAATTTTGGGGACTGCCAGGTGGTAGTGCCTAAGGGTAAGCTTGCATGCTAATAAAGAACCTTGGTGGTCTTGCCAAGCGAAAAACTTGTGATTCGTCCACTGTAGTTGTTTCTCGGCCTTAGTGGTAAGGCAGATATTAAGTTCCAAGCGGGATTGTTCCATTTCAATAAATAGATTAGAGGACGGAGAGCTGTTTCATTGTAGAACATACGTATGTAATCAATAGTAGATGTATGATTCCATTGTTTGAGTTATACACTCGCGTGAAGCGACTGAAATGTCTACTTTTCTTTCTATACTATTTTGCTATTCAACTACTATTTTTGTACTTATTCTTGAAAATTTCAATAAAAAATACTTTTAAAAGAGGACGGAGAGCGTTTATGTTGTTTAGTTAAAGCTTCAAACTCCCTGGTCTTGGCAGAGATCAATTCAGTGTGAGCTTTTTTGAGTCTGGAGGACAAATGAATAAAGGTTCCCTGGACAGAAGCTTTGTGTGTGGCCCTGTTAATAGCAGGGGATGTGTCTCAGTGGAATGTTAATATCAAAGTAAGTTTGTAAATAGTTAGAAATCTCAAGACAGTGAGATTCGTCACCGAGTAGAGATTCATTCAGTTGCCAATGTGGATTTGTTGTCCTACTGGTAAGGTCCGAGATCTGAGCCATAACGGGGTCATGGTCCGACCAGGAAGTAGATAATATCTTGTCAGACTTAAATTTAGGCAACAGTCCTGAGAGGAGAAATATGTGATCTATACGTGAATAATGTCTCATGTGTTCTTGAATAATGAGAGTGATATCTAGCGGTGGGGTTTGCTTCCCTCCAAGCATCCACTAAATCATAATGATAAATCAGTTGTGCAAATTTGTGACTCTGTTTAGGAGGGGGTCGGAGTCCTGCGGTGTGTGATTTGTCTTTAGAGAAGTTCTTTTTACAGAAACAATGCCTAGAGCCTAAATACTTTTTGCTATACCCTAAAAATTGTGCTTCCAGGAGAGAGATTATTCAGCTCAAATGCAGAGAGGATCACCTGTCACTTAACAGCACAGTCTACTAATGACCGCAAAAAGCTTATTCACAGCAAAGATGGGTGCAAATTTAGGGTCAGTCAGGATTTATTAAAAAAAAAGTGCATGCATAGGTCCTTTGTACCAAAGCTAAATACATTTCAATAGAAATGCGTTGGTACTAGATATAAAAGTTGGAAGCATGTTACCCGGAACATTGTTACCATGCTATCAGAGTTAGTAAAGCCACATTACCCAAATCTGTAAATTGATGTCACTGGGGCCAGAAAGAATATTTTTTTTTTATTCAATAAATTTAAAATAAAATTAAATTGAGTTAATATAAGTGAAATACAAACATTCAGTGTGTAAAGTACAGTACAAGTCTCAAAGAGCAGTCAGGTACAATTCTTTCATGTGGATAATTCAGTAGTATTCAAAAACTTCTGAGTATACAACGTTTAGGGTATAATGTTCATTACTTATCATGTAGCCATACAGGGGGGAGCCAAACTCCTTTCTGTCCAGATGCTCCAGGACTTGGGGAAGGCATCATATTTCAGAGCGTTCATGGCCAACAGACGCTCAAAGGTATAGTTATCATTGCCCAATCTCACCACATCTGAGAGGTTAGGAGCTAGAGTTGGTTTCCAGTTCCTAGGTACTGCTAAGTGTGGTACTAGTAATATGTGGGTAACAACTGGTTGGTATGGGGGTGGGTAGAGGTCTATCCCTATGTTCAGTAGGGCTAGGGCAGAAGTTGGGCTTACCAATATCCCCTGCAAGTGGATACTAATTTGAATGTTTGTCTCCTGAAGCTGGTGAGCAGGGATGAGTTTGATGTTTGAGTCAAACGTAAGTTCGACTCATACATCGGCTGTTCATTTGTTCGTAGAACCAACAAACATATGGTGCGCTCGCTGCAAGTTTGCCTGCCGTGTAGTGCCCATAATGCACTGCAAAATTGCAATGCATTGACAGCTGCTGATTGGCCAAAGCATGCACCTGACATGCATGCTTTTGCCAATCACAGCGCCATGTGCTGTGAGAGCCATGATTGGCCAAAGGCAGTGTGCTTTTCATAGCTAAGGGGCTAAGTCCACACCCCAATCTATATAATGTTGCTGATTACATGGCGGCTGTATATAGTGAATGAACGGAGATTAGGCAGGTAGTGCAGTGTACAGTCAGTCAGTGTAGTATATATAACACAGCTCAGAGTATATAGTGCAGCTAGTGAAGTATATATAATACAGTTCAGAGTATATAGTGCAGTCCGTGTATTATATATAATACAGTTCAGATTATATAGTGCAGTCCCTGTAGTATATATAATAGAATTCAGAGTATACAGTGCAGTCTGTGCAGTATATATAATGCAGTTCAGAGTATACAGTGCAGCCAGTGTAGTATATATAATACAGTTCGGAGTATATAGTGCAGTCCGTGTAATCTATATAATACAGTTCAGAGTATATAGTGCAGTCCGTGTAGTATATATATATAGTCCAGAGTATATAACTCAGTCCGTGTATTATATATAATACAGTTCAGATTATATAGTGCAGTCCCTTTAGTATATATAATAGAATTCAGAGTATATAGTGCAGTCTGTGCAGTATATATAATACAGTTCAGAGTATATAGTGCAGTCCGTGTAGTATATATACAGTCCAGAGTATATAACTCAGTCCGTGTATTATATATAATACAGTTCAGATTCATATAGTGCAGTCCCTTTAGTATATATAATAGAATTCAGAGTATATAGTGCAGTCTGTGCAGTATATATAATACAGTTCAGAGTATATAGTGCAGCCAGTGTAGTATATATAATACAGTTCAGAGTATATAGTGCAGTCCGTGTAATATATATATACAGTCCAGAGTATATAGCTCAGTCCGTGTATCATATATAATACAGTTCAGAGTATATAGTGCAGTCAGTGTAGTATATATAATACAGTTCAGAGTATATAGTGCAGTCCATGTATTATATATAATACAGTTCAGATTATATAGTGCAGTCCCTTTCGTATATATATAATAGAATTCAGAGTATATAGTGCAGTCTGTGCAGTATATATAATACAGTTCAGAGTATATAGTGCAGTCAGTGTAGTATATATAATACAGTTCAGAGTATATAGTGCAGTCCGTGTAATATATATTATACAGTTCAGAGTATATAGTGCAGTCTGTGTAGTATATATAATACAGTTTAGAGTATGTAGTGCAGTGCAGAGTATATAATACAGTGTATTGAAATGGTTGAGGGAAACCCTATGACAGAATTAAGAAAAAAAATGGCGTGGAGTCCCCCCCCCAAAATCCATTTGGGTTTGGTATAGGTTTTAAGGGGAATTCCACACCAAAATAAAAAAAAACAGCATGGAGTCCCCCCTAAAATCAATACCAGGCCCTTTAGGGCTGGCATAGATTTTAAGGGGAACTCCACACTAATTTTAGAAAACATGGCATGGGGCCCCCCTAAAATCCATACCAGACCCTTATCCGAGCATGCAGCCTGGTAGGCCAGGAATAGGAGGGAACGAGCACCACCCCCCTTCTGAACCATACCAGGCCGCTTGCCCTCAACATGGTGGCGGGGCTTTGGGGGGCCCCCCAAAGCACCTTGTCCCCATGTTGATGGGGACAAGGGCCTCTTCCTGACAACCCTGGTCGGTGTATTAAAAATGCACTGATTACTGTGTAAATGTCACTGACAGGGAAGGGGTTAACACTAGGGGCGATCAAGGGGTCAAATGTGTTACCTAGGGAGTAATTCTAAATGTGAGGAGAGGGCACTAACTGGCCTCTATACAAGGAACTGTCAGTCTCCTCCCCCTGACAGGACATGGATCTGTGTGTTGATGGGGACAAAGGCCTCTTCCCGACAACCCTGGCTGGTTGTTGTCGGGGTTTGTGGGGGGGCCCCCAGATCCCGGCCCCTCTATGTGAATGGGTATCGGGTACATTGTACTCCTACCCAGTCACAAAAAAAAGTAAAAAAGTCAAAACCACAACCGGCCTTTTTTTGACAATTCTTTTATTAAAAAAAAAAAAAAGATGTGTCTTGTGATGTACATCCATCTTCAATCACGCTGCCCAACGGACCCGAAAAATAGAAAAACAAAAAAGCTCCACCTCGATGGGAGGCCTCCTGGTGACTGCTGTCTTTTGGCTTTGACAGCTGTTATATAGGCAAGGACAGGGCCACACGGTAATGTAACCGAGGAGCCCACCCCCTTCTGACCTCATGTGATGCCAGAGGGGGCAGGGTCATCCAGTTACATCAGCGGATGGCCCCGCCTTTGTCTATAGAAGAGTTTTTACAACGAAAAGACAGCAGTCACAGGAGTCCATCGAGCGGCGTGATTGAGGATGGATGTACATCACAGGACGCTTTTTTTTCTTTTTTAATAAAGGAATTGATAAAAACTGTCTCTTGTGGGGACAAGGTGCTTTGGGGTGGGGGGCATGTTGAGGGCATGTGGCATGGTATGGTTCAAGAGGGGGGGCACTTTCTCGCCCCCCCAGTCCTGAACTTCAGGCTGCATGCTTGGATAAGGGTCTGGTATGGATTTTGGGGGGGCTTACATGTTTGCTAGAACATTTTGCTAGTTCCAGGTGTTCTGGTGTGAACCAAACTGGGGGGGGGGGGTGTTCAGCCCATCCCTACTGGTGAGATTAGGGGAAGCTACATTTCTAAGGACAGTCTCACTATTTTAGGAAGGACAATGAGTAACTGGGGGATTGAAGTCACCTGAGACTGAAGGACCATGTTACCAGAGGTCGCATGCTCATAATACCCGTAGCACTGTTCCCATTTGGTGAAGTTAACACGGTCATAGTAACCTGTGATTTATTCCCATTAGAGCTGCACAATTCTGGTTAAAATGAGAATCGCAATTTTTTTGCTTAGAATAAAAAGATCACGATTCTCGCAGCGTAAAATGTTTCACAAAAAAAATGGGCTAACTTTACTTTTTTTTTTTAATTCATTAGAGTAATAAAAAAAAAATTGCATTTGAAAGATCGCTGCGCAAATACAGTGTGACATAAAATATTGCAACAACCACCATTTTATTCTCTAGGGCAGTGATGGCGAACCTTGGCACCCCAGATGTTTTGAAACTACATTTCCCATGATGCTCCTGCACTCTGCAGTGTAGTTGAGCATCATGGGAAATGTAGTTCCAAAACATCTGGGGTGCCAAGGTTCGCCATCGCTGCTCTAGGGTGTCTACTAAAAAAAATATATATATATAATGTTTGGGGGTTCTAAGTAATTTTCTAGCAAAAAAAAAGATTTTTTACTTGAAAACAACAAATTTCAGAAAAAGTTTTAGTGTTTAACCACTTGCCGACTGCTGTCCGCATATATAAGTTGGCAGAATGGCACGGCTGGGCAAAGTAACGTACCCGTACGCTACTTTGAAATTCCCGCCATGCGTGCGCGAGCGCCTGCCGCAAGCTCTGTGACCGTGCCTGCTGGACCCGCGGACTCGATTGCCGCGGGCATACCCGCAATTGTGTCACGGAGCTCAAGAATGGGGAGAAGCCAATGTAAACAGCATCTCCCTGTACTGCCTAATGACAGGACACTGATCGTCTGCTCCCTATCATCGAGAGCAGCGATCAGTGTCCACGTCACACACAGCCCATCCCCCAGACAGTTAGAAACACTCCCCCTAGGACACACTTAACCCCTCCCTGCCCCCTAGTGGTTAACCCCTTCACTGCCAGTGACATTTTTACAGTAATCAATGCAATTTTAAAGCATTGATTGCTGTATTAATGCCAATGGTCCCAAAAATGTGTCAAAACTGTCTGATGTGTCCGCCATAATGTCGCAGTCACAATAAAAATCGCTGGTCGATGCCATTACTAGTAAAAAAAAAAATATTAATAAAAATGCCATAAAACTATCCCCTATTTTGTAGACGCTGTAACTTTTGCGCAAACCAATCAACAAACGCTTATTGCGATTTTTTTTCCTGCCAAAAATATGTAAAAGAATACGTATCGGCCTAAACTGAGGAAAATAAATGTTTTTTTTTTTTTATAGATTTTTGGGGGGTATTTATTATAGCAAAAAGTAAAAAAAGTTTTTTTCCAAATTGTCGCTATTCTTTTGTTTATAGCGCAAAAAAAAAAAAAACGCAGGGGTGATCAAATACCACCAAAAGAAAGCTCTATTTGTGGGAAAAAAAGGACGCCAATTGTGTTTGGGAGCCACGTTGCACGACCGCGCAGTTGTCAGTTAAAGCGACACAGTGCCGAATCGCAAAAAGCGCTCTGGTTAGGAAGGGGGTAAATCCTTCCAGGGATGAAGTGGTTAAGTGGTTAAACTTTTTTCACTTGCACACAAAGTCTATTCCATTGACAAATTGTTGCAATGTTTATACTTAAGTTCAACTGATAAAGAATGTTGTGATTCTTGGCAGACTGCCCAGTTTTTCTCTTCTTTTCTTTTGAGGGCTGTGGCATCAGAAGAGCAGAGAGAATTCTTTGCATAGAAAGAATTGTGAAACGCTTTAGTCAAGATTGCGATAACGATTCTTGGTGATTAATCGTGCAGCTCTAATTCCCATGTACCGTATACTACAGTATAGCTGCACTGCACAAAGTTTTGAGTTCATTTTACCTGTAGTGCCAACTCAGCTGCTTTCTATCTGTGGTAAATAAAACCAAAGCACAGTGACCAAAATTCACATGGAAGCACCAGTGACCAAAACTCACATGGAAGCACCAAATATGTGTTGACTATGCAAAGGATCTTTACCTAATTAGACCGATTCTTAATAGTCATTATTTAATGTGCTATAATAAGAGTAAGATATTACAATAGACGATTATTTTCTAGCAACAAAGAGGTTAATACTATAATGCATAATTTCACATTTTTGTTCATGTTTTCAGATCCTAATTAAATGCTTGGCAGTTTTTCAAGAGATCCCCAGCAGCACCTGGCAGAAAAAACAGGCTGGTGTAACAGAGGGCGTACTGTACATGACAGCCTGCATCGTGTATTATGTAGCCAAGGTACTTATTTAGATGCTTCCAACATGGCAATCAAAAGAATGCTTATTATATTTCTATTTTAGGATGACATTCAAAGCAAACACTTCTCCTGTTACTTATGTATTTCTGATAATTGAACATATCATTATTTCTGAGTCGTGACCCTTTTATGAGCCTGTGTAAATATTGTGTATGATTAACGGATTAATGCATTTAATAATCTACCCTGTCTAATCCCATGATATGTATATTTTCTTTTACTACCACAAAGGCAGGAGAAGCTGTAGGAGTCTGGTTCACTAAAAGCAAAATTGCCAGGTTCATATCGTAGAAGAGAGCATTTTCCAATGTACAGCTACCTGCCGCAGCCAATTGAAAGTTATCTGTCTTTGATATCTCTTTAGATGTTTGAATTCTGGTTTCTGTGGGTGCCTAAAATTTACACTAAACTGTAATTTTACACACTGCTGTGTATAAAAAGCAATTTCCAGATATTATGATGATCTGCCTGACGCCATCAGAAGATTTAGATGCTTTTGTAGCAGCTTAGAGATTCTCAGTCGTGCTACGGCCTCATGTCAGCAGGCGTGGTTCTCCTGCGTTGACATGCATGGAAATGCTTGTCCAATGCAGGTCAGCAAAACCCCATTGACTTTAATTGAGCAGTGCAGACACATGGCAGATAAGGGCTATGTATGACCTACTTTGCATTGTGTTACATTGTGTCCTATTAAAGTGCATTGTGTTTGAATAGGAAATGCAGCATTTAAAAAGAATGCCGTCAACATGATCCCTAAGATGATAGTTTTGCAGCACCCAATTCATGAGCATTATAGCATATCTAAGGCCAGTTTTTTTATATTTTGTATAGAGTGGAATATTGTAAAGCAACTACATGGGATCAGTAACGAGAAGTTTTTTTCATGCTAATACTAAAATATACCAGCTATATTTGCAATTTTAACTTGTATATTCAATATATACAACAATGACACACATAGTGAGGATGCTAGTGAAATTGAATACAAGCAAATATCTCCATCCCAATCTTATTCGTAACGCATCTCTGGCAGGGCCGTCTTTAATTTTGATTGGGCCCTGGGCAAACATTTTCTTGGGGCCCCCCCTCCACTTACTGATTGGCTGCTAGAGATTAAAGCAGATCACTACTGTTCGCTGATTGGTTGCTACAGGTTAATGCACATCATTACCTCTCACTGAGACTGCGGACATACTGCGGGAGACAATCAGAGACTGCAGACATACTACAGGAGACAATCAGAGACTGCGGACATACGGCAGGAGACAATCAGAGACTGCGGACATACTGCAGGAGACAATCAGAGACTGCGGACATACTGCAGGAGACAATCAGAGACTGCGGACATACTGCAGGAGACAATCAAAGACTGTAGACATACCGCAGGAGACAATCAGAGACTGCGGACATGCTACAGGTGATGGTCAGAGAACTTTCAGCAACGCACAGCTTGACAGTTGAATAACACAGCTCAGGGTTTAAGCAGTCAGGCATTTTATGGGTGCAAGGACATACCTGGGCAGCCAAACCTACTACATACATTTAGAGGTATGTTGGCGGGGCTTCCATTCTCTGATCTCACTACAACAGCCGGGAGCTCCACTGATGTTTGTAGGGGGCCCCGTTACCCGTGAATTGGGGCCCCAATGAAGGTTTTGCAGAGTGCACAGAGGACACGGGAGGCTGTATTCCCGTGCTAGCCATCTGAGAGGGGGCGGGGCCGGGAGCTCCACTGACGCTCTGACCCCGCCCCTGTGCAGCCTGTATGCTCGGAACAGCTGTGGTGAGAGCCAGTGATCGGAGTGGGAGCGTCAGTGGAGCTCCTGGCCCCGCCCCCTCTATACTGGCTGGGGAATACAGAGGTCCAGCTCCACTGACGCTCCCACTCCGATCACTGGCTCTCACTACAGCCGCTCTGTTCCGAGCATACAGGCTGCACGGGGGCGGGGTCAGAGCGTCAGTGGATCTCCCAGCCCCGCCCCCTCTCAGCTGGCTAGCATTGGAATACAGCCTACCGTGTCCTCTGTGCACTCTGCAAAACCTTCATTGGGGCCCCAATTCGCGGGTAGCAGTGCGGGACCCCCTACAAACATTGGGCCTAGGGCAGGTGCCCCGTTTGCCCTGCGCTAAAGACGGCCCTGATCTCTGGCCATTCTTAAAGGGCATTCATGCGTCTGCGTTTATAAATGTTTTAATACATATTTAAAATTAATGTAAAATGCAGGATGAGTTAGGTGATAATTCATATAAATTGCATGTAAAACCCATGTAATGCATGGTTTACATGGATCTTGTATTAAAATAAAAGCCGGAACTCCCTACTTACGTTATGTTACTTTTAAAATGTAATGTTGTAACATGCACTAAAAACACCCTGCACTGCATTAAAAATGCTTTCAGAACACATGTAAAATGCTTATTCAAACATGCATGAAAACATGCATATTTTCCAACGCTCCGCTGTGAATGACCCTCAGTCTAGAGCTCCAAACTGTGGCCCGTAGGCCTAATACGGACATTTGCTTGCTTTTATATGGCCCTTGAGGCCTTATTCCTGCCATGGACACCAACAATAGGGGGAAATTGCTGCCACTGACATCAATAATAGGACACTATTTCTCCCACTGACACCAACAATGGGACATATTTCCTCCCAACGACACCAACAATGGGACCTATTTCCTCCCAATGACACCAACAATGGGACATATTTCTTTCCAATGACACCAACAATCGGGCACAATTCCTTTCACTGACACCAAAGACATTGGGACATTGTTTACTTCAACTGGGCACAGTCCGCCCCCCTGAAAGTCTGAATGAGAGTAAACTGGCCCTTTGTTTAGAAAGTTTGTATACTTATCTGCCCCGTGAAATGGTTTTGCACAAAGTAGCCCCAATTCTCCTCTTCTCAAGTCCCTCACCAGCGCTTCTGACTCCTCCCTCCCCCACAGCAAGCAGCTTCCTATGTGGGCACCCAAGCTGAGCCACAGCTCTGTGTGTCCATTCAGACATGGAGCCACAGTTCAGCCCCGCCCCTCTCTCCTGATTGGCTAACTGACTGATAGCAATGGGAGCCAATGGCGCTGCAATCAGTAGGGAGAGTCCCGGACGGCCGAGGCACATTGCTGGATAGAGATGAGGCTCAGGTAAGTATTGGGGGGGGGGGGGTGCTGCACATAGAATGCATTAGGATAAAAAAAAAACTTCTACCTTTAACCACTTCAGATCCGCGCTATTGCCAAATGACGGCATTAGCGCGGACCTACATTTCCGGGACTACGTCTATTGACGTCGTCCCGGTTACGAGCGGCCTGCGCGCCCCCTGAGGGGCGCGCGCGGCGCGCTCTGTGATCGGCGAGTCCTTGAGACTCGCCTGATCACCGATCCGTGTAAGGGGTCGATCCCGACCCCTTATCACGTGATCAGCTGTCAGCCAATGACAGCTGATCATGTGATAAAACGGAGCCGGTAATCGGCTAGTATTCCTCCTCGCGCTGACAGCGCGAGGAGAAAAAAAAAAGCCGATCGCCGGCGGCCGTGTTCGGGACATCAGTCCCGATCACGGCCAGCAATTCAAGCGGACACCTGCCCCCTGCCAGTGCCCACCTGCCACCCGCAGTGCCATCCTGAAATAAAGTAAGTGCCCCCCTGTCAGTGCCACCCAGCAGTGCCCATAGTGCCCACAGTGCCACCCAGCAGTGCCCACAGTGCCACCCAGCAGTGCCCACAGTGCCACCCACAGTGCCACCCAAAATCTGCCTCAAAGGTGCTGCACCCCAGTGCCGCCCATCAGTGCCCAGCAGTGCCGCCCATCAGTGCCCAGCAGTGCCGCCCATCAGTGCCCAGCAGTGCCACCTATCAGAGCCACCTATCAGTGCCACCTATCAGTGCCCATCAGTCCCATCTATCTGTGGTACCTATCAGTGCCCATCCGTGCCACCCATCCGTGCCACTTATCCGTGCCACCCATCTGTGCCATCTTATCTGTGCCCATCTTTGCCCATCAGTGCCGCCTTATCTGTGCCCATCGGTGCCGCCTTATCTGTGCCTATTAGTGCCGCCTTAACTATGCCTATCAGTGCCCACCAGTGCAGCCTATCAGTGCCCACCAATGCAGCCCATCAGTGCCCACCAATGCAGCCCATCAGTGCCCACCAATGCAGCCTATCAGTGCCGCCTAATCAGCGCACTTCAATGAAGGAGAAAAATGACCCGTTTGCAAAATTTTATAACAAACTATTAAAACATGATTTTTTTTTTTTTTTTTTTGCATCTTTTTTTGTTTGTTTAGCAAAAAATAAAACTCCGAGCTGTAACTAAATACCACCAAAAGAAAGCTCTATTTGTGGGAAAAAAATGATAAAAATTTCATTTGGGTACAGTGTTGTATGACCGCGTAATTGTCACTCAAAGTGCATCAGCGCTGAAAGCTGAAAATTGGTCTGGGACTGAGGGGGGTTTAAGTGCCCAGTAAGCAAGTGGTTAAAACCACTTTAAATACAGTTGTTTGGAGGTGACATCACAGCTGGCATTACAAAGAATACCTTTTCTTTTAATATTTGTATTTAATTAAACAACATGATCCACGTACAAATATAAAGATAAGCGTTTGGCAGGGTAGTAAAACTCTATGAAAATACAGTATGTCATCTGTGCACCAGATTACAGATTTAAAAAAAATGCTTTTATTGCACAATAATCACATAATAAGGTAACATTTTTGTGCACAAACAACATATATTTAAAAAAAACTTTCTTTATGATACTCCTTGAAGTGTCTGAGTGCCATGTATACTTCTGTTAACACAAATAACCTTAGCCTAAAGTAGGACAAAATAACATTTTTCTATTATTGGCTAGAGTAGGGAAAGCATAAATCTCTATTGTGTTTTTATTGCTATTAAAAAAAAAATGAATAAAGAAAGGCTTTTTGTATGTTTGGAGCACAATTTAACACTTCAATTTTGGAAATGGCTATATGACATTCTATTTAGCTTTTAGAAGAGTAGGAGAAAGTGACATTTGCTGTACTTTTTTATATGGTAATCTAAAGTGAAATATCCTGCAGCAGGCCTTCCGGCTACATCTCTCAAGGACACTGTTCTGGACGCAGGGTTAAATTTACACAAAATGGTGCCCTGGGCAGAAATTAAAGTGCATCCACCTGTGCTGGGCTACTGTAACAGCACAGGGCCATTAGAAACCTATTGTTATATACAGAATCATTGCTACAATGTCAGAGGAATTATCATAGTCACATTAAAAGAAGAACAAAGTTAATGGAACCAGAACAATTTCATTCTACAAGCTGGTAATGCCATACCAGCCAGTAAGTGATACCATTTCACCAGAAACACTGTCACCAAGATATTAAGATCAGTGAGTCTGTTTTGCCCAAAGCTGAAAAGGCCAGAATGGTATTGTCATGCTACCAAGAATTAGAAATCATATTAGTGCGGACTGTGTTGTTAAGCTTCTAAAATCGGAAAGGCTGTTTCTATTTTCAAATTTTACAAAGTTAATATTACTTTACTGACACTGTATTATTCTACCTACCTTGTCTCCCCATGACAGTTTAAAAAATCTTGCCTATTGACGCTTAGGGGCTCATACACACAGAGGGTAAAAAACGAGCTGCAAAGCCACTACCAGTGCCAGGAAAAAACAGCTGTAAAAACTTGCTTTTGGGAGCTTTTTGTATTGGTGTTAATGCACGTGTAGCCGTGCTAGCTTTTAGCGGTGTTTCTCTGCCTCTATTCAAAATCAGTGGTTTCCTCTGAGAGCCCATTGATTTGAATAGAAGTCGCACCAGAAGTCAGATGGTGCAACTTGTGCGCTGAGGATCTTAAAGAGGAAACCCCCGCCAAAATGAAAATTAAAAATAGTGTGAAGTCCCTCCCAAGATCCAAACCAGACCCTTCTGAGGCTGTTCACTTCACTGGGTATATGTGAGGGTTTATATCCACTTTAAGTACATGTAGCGGTGTGTTGCCACTAGTTACTAACATCCACCATGTCACCCTGCTGCCTTCATATATCACCTCTGAGACAATGAACAGTCATTTGCTTTGTTTTAATTTTTTTGTTTATTGAAGGATATAACTTGGTTAGGGAAAGGGGTATATGGGATGCCCATAGATTAAATCACTTTGCCATCATATTTATAAATTAGAACGTTGGTTGAGCCTTGAAGAAATAATGCACATGTATAACATCTACAGCCTCTTCCCTGCATCACCATGAAGATTATTGCTCCTCCTCTGCGTAACTTATGCAGACTATTGCTCCCAGGAATCCTTCCCTCCTGCAAAACTTATTCTGTAGAACATTATGTTTCTTGCCACATCTTTTAAATGCAAAAGAATCCACTCTGAATAGTCTCTAATGCTGACTCTGATGTTGCTGCTACTAGGCCAGAGGCCTGCAGTACCTCTCCCCAGAGGCCTAGTAGTTTAATAACATGTGTTGAATGGTGGGCTACTGTTCCCAGCTAGCCTAGCTTTCAAATCCTACGCCCTTGGGCCACATCGATTTGACACTATTCCCCACAGTCTCTCTTCTGCTCCAGCATTCCTCATCAATGACCGTGTAATGATGAGGACTTCATCCATGACCGTGTAAGGACTTCCTGGCATGTCTCCACATCCAGCCCTCCACTGTGGTACACTCACCAACCTTTCTCTGCCCCGAGTCCATGGTGAAGAACTTAACTGGACCGTATGTTCCAACAGCTTCTCCTGCCCCTCTGCTCCAAGAATTTCTTATCAATGTCTGTGTAATGATAAAGACTTCACCCATGACCGTGTAAGGGTGAAGTTCCCTCACGGCTCTCCAAGGCCTCCTCCTGTGATCGGCGCACCACCCCCCCCCCCCCCCCGATGGGGATGCCCTCCTGCTGCTGTATAGTATTCCATCCTCCACTACTCCCGACCGACAACTTCTCCCAGTGGCCTGTTACCTCAGCTTATATAGGAGGCCTGCCCCTACCAATTTCAGTTGGGGATTGGTCAGGGCTCCTCACATGAGCTGCCTGCCGCTCCAGTTCTAGGCCCTGCCCCTCTTCCAGAACATTCTCCCTGGAAGCAGGGGAGGAGCTTCAAAACTGAAGTACAGGTGGTCACACCCATTGCTACACTAACCACTCCCTGCCCCCAGATCAAAACAAACAGGCCTAGCTTGCAGCATAGGCCTGCCTAAATTTAACTGTACTGACAGAACCTAGCAACAATCCTCACTCTAGCACCTACCTATGGTAGAGGGTGCTACATACAGTTATAATGTATTTGGGGATATGAAACAGACAGCATGATGCCTCCAAGAGAACATTCTAGCAACAGTTTTTAATAAAATAATGAGATGACATAAGGGGTGGAATTTATACACTAAATGAGCCTGGGATCTTCTGTCTTGGCATGCCACCAGGTTTAATTTGGAAACAACTCTCCAGATTTGTGCGAGTTGAAATGAAGGGGTGATATGTGGCTTGGCATTTGAGCAACACATGGTTGTGCTTATGTGGAAACTTTGAGACCTGAGGACAATACAAGCAAAGTTTAAAAAAACAGCTTGGCTAATCACAAACCCCGTATGCCATCTTCCCCACATGTCAAAAGTTTAATCAATATACCCAGGTCATGATCAAGACCATGAACAGCCATAATAAAGTTAAAGTGGTTGTAAACCCTCTATCCCAACATCAGCTCATTTTTCACTTGCGATGTGGCTATAAATCATTTGAATTATTAACACTTTTCAATTATTTTGTAGCATTTCACTTTTATTTATGGACACTAATATGATTTGCACTGTTGTTTTGTGTGAATTATATGCATATTACATCTACTGAGCACTGCAATTATTGTTATATTTGTATAAAGGTTGCCTCCAAGTTTGTCCAGGGGTATATTGGACCTTATGCAAAGATAAATCCAGTCTCATACACACTTTGTTTATCTGGGCATTTAAAGTCACTGAATTCTTTCCATGTTTCTTTGCTTAAGCCTCTGGTCCTGAATAGGTTTTCTTGTTCTTCATCTTTAGCTGTCTTCTCAGCTGATTCATCCCAAGAATTCAAGTTACTCATAGAAAAATAGTACTGTATCTAATTGAGATAGTATCTAATTCATTGGAGGGTTTTGGGCCCTGAAGAAAGATCTAGGGGCTCTTCAACTGATGCTTCAGCTCCCTACCTGGCAAATCAATTTCATTTTTGCTTTCCATTGGAACCAGGAGCTCGATATGCTCTGAAATCCAGCACCATGACTACTTTCAGTTGTGCAGCCACCAGCACCTCTGGGTTTCACCCTGGCAAGGTGACATATGGCTGGGCATCCGAGCAAAACATGTTGCTACTTGTTGAGCCCACTTGCTGAAGTAATCTTACCTGTGTCCTCTGTGCCTCCTGAACTGGTAATGTTTGGTATACCACTGCAGTTGTTCTGTTATACCTCAGTGTCCCTGTACCTATTGCAAAGTGTGTGCCCTTGTCCATGCAGACTCTGTTGCAATCACTTAGGCTGTCTATCTTTCAGTGGACTTGGGTCCCAGTGCATGGCCGTACCAAAGAGTGTCAGGCATGTCTGCCCAACCTCTTTTTCATAACTTCTCTGGCAACAAAACAAAGTTCTGACTTCACAACACCACTGGATTTCACATGTTACTGGAAACTGTAAGACCTGTACCTAACCCATTTGCTTGCTAACAACCAAAGACCAAATATCAAAATGATATGTTCAATAGCTTGTTGTGTGAAATGTAATCATGTATCTGACAGCTATAAAACAATGAGCTATTCTCATTTTCTTTGTTAGCAGTAATACATAAAACTATGGATAATGTGATCTGGTTTTGGCAGAGGTATTATCAAGCATTTCATGTTGATATATAGAAAAATTCCTTTGTTCAATAAAAATGCAGAATATTACACGTACCTAATTGTTCAGGTGCTGAGGAAATGATTTGTAATTGTCCTGCTCAAAGCAAGATCAAAAGACATGGCCTAATGGCAGTGATATTTTTCATCTCTTTAGAAATGTATGAAGGACAGAACACAGCAAACAATATTCTGTTTGCTGTGGCAGTTCATTGATGTATGGTGTAATGAGATTGTTAGGAAAGTATAATGAATAGCGCTGCTACAGTGTAAGGGAAAATAAGACTGAAATGCACATGGGATTGGCGTCACATTAAAGTCTGTTGTACGCATTGTGCATGTAAACAGCTGAAACCAGGAGGAACAATTGAATGCTAGGTTTCACAAGAGGCTTTGCTGCAAGAAATAATTGATGTAGCAGATTATAATACATGAGGAATGAAACACCCCATGGTGGTGACTACTTGCTCCAGTAGCTGTTAAAGAGCCAGGCCTTCTCCATTGGTGGTCTCTGATGGTACACTTAGCCTGTTCGATGCCTACACTGTAGCTGGTATGGACAGAAGAAACAGTTCTAGATTCAAGCGTATGTATCATTATTTTACATTCTTTATAGGGATATCATACAACTAACAGTTTTAGATCTGAAATTACCCCAGAACATCATGTTATATGTTTTATTATGTTTAGCCACACCTGAATTTTGCTGCTGATGTATATAGCCTTTTAGGTGCACATACTGTAAGCATAATAGTAATGGTTTAGTACAGAGTTTATCAAACTTAACATGCTCGTCAAAGACAACACCAAGGCTTCACATGCATGCCTTTGCAAAAAGTAACGCTTTAAATTGACCAGGTACATTTAAAATCTTGCATATTACTAAACTGAAGTTGTAAAAAAGCTGTGGCATTAATCAGCCTTGCTAATACTTATACTTGTGTTTGTAAGTCTCTTATTAGTGTGTGAAACCCCAAAGGCACCCCTGTGTCTTCAGGGTGTCCCTGTATCCCCCCTTGTGTCCAGGTGTGCACAGTGCATTGCCTATATTAGTTGCACCTCACTAGGGTAGTTTAAAGGTAAGCTCCAGGTATGGTTTGTACCCCAATTCCAAAAAGAGTTGAGACGCTACATCAAATCTACATAAAAAACAGAATGCAATGATTTGCTTCTAAACCTATATTTTATTCGCAATAAAAAATAATAAACATATTAAATGTTTAAACTTATGCTATGTACACACGAGCAGAATATCCAACAGAAAAAGTCAGACGGAAGCTTTTCATCGTATATTCCGATCGTGTGTATGCCTCATCAGAATTTTTTTTTTTTGGAAAATTCTGACAGATCTAGAAATAGAATATGTTCTAAATATTTGTGAAGGAACTAACAATTCCTATCGGGAAAACCGCTTGTCTGTATGGTGTTCTGATGGACCAAAGACGCATGCTCTGAAGCAAGTACGAGACGGAAGCTATTGGCTACTGGCTATTTAACTTCCTTTTTCTAGTCTCATCGTACATGTTGTACGTCACCGTGTTCTTGATGATCAGACTTTGGTATGATCGTATGTACGCAAGACAGTTTCAGCAGAATTCCGTCGGAGCTCCGTCGGAAAAACCTTCAGAGTTTGTTTACCGGTCGTGTGTACAGGGCATAAGAAATTATACCATTTTAAGAAAAAATAAGGTTGACTTTGAAATTGATGGCAGCAATACATCTCAAAATAGTTGGGACAGGGCTATGTTTACCATGGTGTAGCTTGCCCTCTTCTATTAACAAGACTTTTTTAACACCTGGGAACTGAAGCCACCAGTTGCTGGAGTTTGGGAGAGGTATGTTGTCCCATTGTTGCCTGATATAGGATTCTAACTGCTCAGCAGTCCTGGGTATTCTTTTTAATATTTCTACAGTGGGTGTGACTAGAGATTTTTCAGAATTTTTGAAGCCATGTAAAAAAAAAGTTTTCCCTCTTTTTTTGTGGAAAAAAATGGAAATTATTGGAAACATTTAAAGTAATTTTGTTACACTGGGAAGGAAATGCAGTGTATATAAATGTATTATGCTTAAAATAAAAGTACAGTTTATCCTGTAAATAAACAAAACTTGTTTTATTTTATTTTATTACAAATGGAATAGTAAGGACTGTGTATGTTAAGAACATTACAACTATACATGAGAACAGATACCCCTCCCCCTTTTTTCTCTCTGAATAATTTCAAAGCTTCCTGCCAATATGCATATTCAGTTATTGATAATGCTGATCCAGAAGCATGTATTGCTCATGCAAGAGCTTGATCAAGCTTGAACAAGGGTTCAGTGGTTGTATGTGGCTTTTTGCTGGCAATTTATCGGAGCAATGGTTGGTGTTGGCACTTTAATCATCATGGCACCATGGTTGATATGGTGTCAAGATGATTGGAGCGCATTATTTCTATTATTGCATTGTAATATAGAATGAAATAGTTCAACTCACCATAATGCAGAATGTGCCATCAGATGCAGTGTTTTACTTACCACGTCGCCTGCCACAAGATGTAGATTGTCACTTGCCACATTGCCTGTCACCAGATGCGGATTGTCACTTCCCACGTCGCCTGCCTTCAGATGCAGCTTGTCACTTGCCACATCACCTGCCAACAGATGCGTTTTGTCCTTTGCCACGTCCCTGCCACCAGATGCATTTTGTCCCTTGCCATATCGCTTGTCACCAGTTGAAGCTTGTCATCTGCCACATCGCCTGCCACCAGATGTGGATTGTCACCTGCCACCAGATGTGGTTGGTCACCTGCCACCACATGAAGATTGTCACTGCAATGGTGGCAGCACAGGGGTGCACATTAGTTCAGAGGAAAGCCTGGAATAGTGGGTCGTGAGGGGGAACAGTGATAATGGGGGGTGGGTGGTGAGAGATCTGCTACTCTGCCTCACCTCCAGCAGTGTAGCGGTGTTCTGCCTCACTCTGTGGGATGAAGAACAGTGATGGGGGCAAGCGGTGGGAGATGATCTCATCCCTCTGTTCCCTGCCTCACCTCTAGCAGTATAGCAGCTCCACTGTGAGCGCAGAAGAGCAGTGATGCAGGCGGGCGGTGAGAGATGATCCCATCTCTCTGCTCGCTTGCTTCATCTCTAACAGTGTAGCAACCCCGCTATGAGGGCGGAAAAGCGGTGATGTGGGTGGGTGGTAAGAGATGATGTAATCTCTCTGCTCGCTCCACCGCCGCATGTCAGACAGTGCAGCCCCGGCTGCAAACAGGCCATGGCCTGGTAATGGGCCCCGGTCTGGGTGATGACCCCTGCATGTAGGTTCACCTATTTCTAGTGGTCAGGTGTCCACAAACATTTGGCCATGTAGTGTATGTGGTAATTCAGGTCTTATGCAGCACATTAATAATTCAATGTGTCTGGTAATATTCTTTGCAAGTTGTTCAACAAGGTTGTCGTAGTTTTAAAAAATAGGATAATTGTACATTTTTGTATTTCCACTGCAAGTCAAAAAAATAGCTGACATACATTAATAAACTTCCTATTGATTTAAAATGATCAATAACAAAAACAAAATATAACTATTTGGCATTATGGCTTTAGTTGCTAGATAAAAAAAATATATACACAATTCCCTTAATAGGTCATTTTGTTTAGCACTTTTATTAGTGATCAGTTTGCCAAAGCAGCTGTGATTTAGCTAGTTTTAGGTTTGTTAGCGAACCGATAAATACATTAATATGTGCTGAATTTTGTGTGAAAATCCACTTCAAAAGATCATTTTAAAATTCTGTTAAACGTGCTTTATAAAGTGGATTGAAGGTCAAAAGGTCCGTTCTAATATTACTTCAACTTTTTTGATTTCCTTAGGGCTAGCACAAAACCATTTCATTTTAGAATAGTTTGATCCGTATCTTTTTGTTTTTTCATATCGTTATGCAGTTTAAAACCTTTTAGCAGAGTCCAGTGAGCATCTTTGAAGCTTTAGGCGCTTGTGTCCGGAACTAATTGCCATCCAATAGCCACACAGAGAACAGATAGCCTCAAAAGATATCTAATAAGACTGTTATGTCTTATTTTTTAAGGAGTACTCTGTATATGAATAGAACTAGTTTATTGCATATACAATTATCATCTTGTAGAAATGCTTTAAAAATCGTGCTTTTAGTTATGATTTGCAGTGTTCAATATATATATATATATATATATATATATATATATATATATATATATATATACGCGGCAACAGCCATGTATGATCTTCCAGCATGCAAACCGTTTACAGCAAAATTTTCCTCTTTCTGTCTTATGAAAACATTGTCAGTGGAACACGAAGTGAAGGGGGGAAGTCTAATGGCGTCCTAGTTAGCAGTAAAACCTGATGGGTTTTAATTCCCTAAATGGAAAATTGTATCAAATACTTCCCGTAATTTTCCTTTCCTGATGCCAAACCATGGCAGCATACTAGTGATAGGCTCCGCCTCTCTTCCACTCCCTCAGAACCAGTGAATAATTATTAGGCCCCACCCTATTCTTTGCAATTAGCTACATACCGAAACCTACAAGGGTGGGTCCGTATGCTGCCATAGTTTGGCGTCAGGAAAGAAAAATGATGGTAAGTATTTGAGGTAACCTCTTTTCCCTGACGAATTCCAGCTGTAAAGATGAACCTACTGGCAGATTTAGTTCCTATAGAGGAAACACTGCAGGATCCCATCAAGACCCATTTGCCTCTGACATCAACAAGGCATGTTTGTTTTTCGGACCATTCTCTGTAAACCCTAGAGGTGGTTGTGAGTGAAAATCCCAGTAGACCTGCAGTTTTTTAAATACTCAGTCTGGCACCAACAACCATGTCCAAAGTCCCTTAAATCCCCTTTCTTCCCCGTTCTGATGCTCAGTTTGAACTTCAGAAAGCCATGCTCACCATTGTATAGATGCCTAAATGCATTCAGATGATGCTATGTGATTGGCTGATTAGCCATTTGTGTTACCTAATAAAGTGTCCGGTTGGTATATATGTATAAAACTGATGTAAATGAACCATATGTAAAGTGCTGCGTAAAGTTTTAGTGCTATAAAAATAGCTATAATAATAGCAATAATTATATGGTGTGAAAAAAAAACAACAAATATGACAGGCTTAAGTCACAAAGCTCTAACAATCATTATATGCAGCAATGAAAGCCCATGGGATCTGAAAATAACACTCATGCCTCAAAGTGGTTGCTATAGCAGATAACACATTCATTTATAGCTTAGTGAATAACCTAATCACAAATGTTGTAACAACACAAATGAATACATTATGAAAATACACAATAGCTTTTCTTCAGGAAATGATGCCGCACACATACCGTTTCTTCTTATATTATGCCCACTTCTACATTTTACTGCTGCTGATATAGAGAAACACTTTGCTTCTAAGTAAGAAGCTCTTCTCAGGCAAAAACTGGTTTGAGTTTCCAAGCCAAAATTATTTCTGTTTCTAATTTAACCATTTGCTGTCCACACTATATACATAAATGGTTGGATGGCACACTCCTGAGGGTGGGGCGGTGTAACAATTCGGTCACTTTGAATGCGGCTTTGAAATCGTGCAACTTCACTTGAAATTGCACGATTTCTAAACTGCATGTCAGTGCGACTTCAGGTGCGACTTGAAAGACATCTGTGCAACTTCATGCACAGATGTCTAAGCTGAAGTCGCACCTGAACTTACAAAAAGTAGGTGGTGCAATAACTACTTTCAAAACCAGTGGAACTTTGATGCAGACCAATGTGACCACTTCCACTGTGGACAATAGGTTCCGACTTGCCATGTAATTTGAAATGATCAAATTGCATGACAAGTCGTACTGGTGGTACCAGGGGCAAAAATTTCATTTTTTTTTAGCCATTGTACACACGGTCGAAGGTCCAGTGCCAATGAAATAGAAAAAAAAAAAATATATATATATATATATATGTATATAATATAATTGGTCCACCCTCATATTATTCATTTGAAAGCTAAGTTCCACTCAAAAGTGGAACTTCCACTTTAAGGACTCCTCACCCCCTGACATGCCACATTTGGCATGTCATTTTTTTTGGGTGGGGAGTGAATACCTAATTTTGACAGGTACCCAGCTCCCACTTCCACTCACGCCGTCTAGGCGGCGACTCCTCTCCCTCCCTGCAATCTTCTGGGACACGTCACAGGTCCTAAAAGATTGCTTGACCATTCAGGATGCAAAGCAGCAAGCTGTCACAGCCGGGTGCCCACACTTGCAATGTGGGTGCCACGGAGAGGAGAGGGAGAGAAGCGAGGGTCATGGGACAGGTAATTGTGTTTATTAAAAGTCAGCAGCTACACTTTTTGTAACTGCAGACTTTTAATAAACTGAAAAACGAGTGGAACTCCGCTTTAAGGTCATCACAGAGGACAAGTGGGCACTCCTTGCATCTGGAGGAAAATAGATTTAACCTCCATGGAAAGGCTTCTTTATGGTAAGAGCGGTGAAAAAGTGGAATAGACTCCCTCAGAAACTAGTTTTGGCCAGATCAATAGATTGTTTTAAACAAGGGCTGGATGCAATTCCAAATGCACAAAATATGACTGGATGTTAGCATTTATGGGTTATAATGCCAGGGATTGTTGATCCAGTGAATATCCAATTGCCTCCTAGGAAGTCGGGAATTTTTTCCCATGCTGGAGCAAATTAGACTATGATTCATAGGGTTTTTTTTTGTCTTCCTCTGGATCAACTGTGGGTAAAGGATTCTGTATATGGAGGTTTATTTATTCAATTAATTTTTTTGCTGCTGTTTGAACTTTATGGATTTCTGTCTTTATTTCATCCTAACTACATAACTAAATATGCACAGTTAAGCAAACAAAAAAACTGTAATTAAAAAATAAATAAAGGGTGGATTTACATCTCTATACAGTACATTATCCAACAGGTTTCTGTGCATTGCACTGCAGTATTGTGCCTTTTGAATTAAACCCCATAGTTTGTTCCCCAAAATGCACAGACAGGAACACTCTGTGGGGAGAATTTATCAAAACTGATGTAGACAGAATCCGGAATAACTGTGCATGGCAACCAATCAGTTTCCATCTTCAGCTTAATCAGTTGTGCTGCGTTAGAAAAGAGGTGTAAGTGCTTTGTATTCTGCATTGCGTGCATTCACCAGCCATTTAAAATGAATGGGCTGCTTTAATGCAATGCTTGTTAGCATATGTAATAATAGTGTCCATTAATGCACCCCAACTCTGTGAACCCAGCAAAATCCTGGTAGAATAAATATTTTAGTTCACTTGACACTTGAAAATGTTTTCTGACTGAAGCAACGTGCACTGTAGCCAGTCATAGCAATGAAGATTAGAAATCTGCACACACTGGTGTTCATAATAACAATAACTTCCTTTTAAAGCATGTTAATGAGTGTTAACAATACAATTTAAGGTTGTTCACTGTTTATATGCGTGTGCGTATATACAGTGTGTGTGTATATATATATATATATATATATATATATATATATATATATATATATATATATATATATACACAGTATCTCACAAAATATTTTATTATATCTTTTCATGTGACAGCACTGAAGTAAGGACATTTTGCTACAATGTAAAATAGTGAGTGTACAGCTTGTATAACAGTGTAAATTTGCTGTCCCCTCAGAATAACTCAACACACAGCCATTAATATCTAAACTGCTGGCAACAAAAGTGAGCACACCCCTAAGTGAAAGTGTCCAAATAGGGTTTAGGTCTGGAGACATGCTTGACCAGTCCATCATCTTTACCTTCAGCTTCTTTAGCAAGACAGTGGTCATCTTGAAAGTGCTCTTGGGGTCATTATCATGTTGGAATACTGCCCTGCGGCCCAGTCTCCAAAGGGAGGGGATCATGCTCTGCTTCAGTCACAGTACATGTTGGCATTCAGTGAACTGTAGCTTCCCAGTGTCCGCAGCACTCATGCAGCCCCGGACCATGACACTCCCACAACCACGCTTGACTGTAGGCAAGACACACTTGTCTTTGTACTCCTCACCTGGTTGCCGCCACATACGATTGACACCATTTGAACCAAATAAGTTTCTCTTGGTCTCATCAGACCACAGGACATGGTTCCAGTAATCCATGTCCTTAGTCTGTTTGTCTTCAGCAAACTGTTTATGGGCTTTCTTGTGCATCATCTTTAGAAGAGGCTTCCTTCTGGGATGACAGCCATGCAGAACAATTTAATTCAGCGTGTGGCATATGGTCTGAGCACTGACAGGCGGACCCCCCCACCCCTTCAACCTCTGCAGCAATTCTATCAGCACTAATACATCTATTTCCCAAAGACAACCTCTGTTCTGCGTGGAACTTGTCCTGTTAAACCGCTGTATGGTCTTGCCCACCGTACTGCAGCTCAGTTTCAGGATCTTGGCAATCTTCTTCTAGCCTAGGACATCTTTATGTAGAGCAGCAATTATTTTTTTCAGACCCTCAAAGAGTTTTTTGAGAGAGTGAGAGCGATAACACTAAATTTAACACACCTGCTCCCCATTCACACCTGAGACCTTGTAACACTAAAGAGTCACATGACACCAGGGAGGGAAAATAGCTAATTGGGCCCAATTTGGACATTTTCACTTTTTTTTTTTGCCAGCGGTTTTATTTTGAGGAGACAGTAAATTTACATTATTATACAAGCTGTACACTCACTACTTTACATTGTAGCAAAGTGTAATTTCTTAAGTGTTCTCACATGAAAAGATATAATAAAATATTTACAAAAATGTGAGGGGTGCACTCACATTTATATATGTATATATAAAATAAAAAAAGAATATTCTCTTTGAATGAAAGACTTATCTTTTAATATTTTTATTTTTATGAAGGTGCTCCGTTCATGGGAGGAATACGAAATAGCAGCATCTGTAATAGAAACTGGGAAAAAGTTACTTGATGTCACAGAAAGTACAGTACAGTCAAAATTAAGTGATGACCTTGAAAAAGCAAAGGATGGAGGAGAAAAAGAAAAGGTATGGTTTTAAAAAAACTCACACAAGGAAACAGAACTTAATATGTCCAGCATAGGAAATTATATTAATACTATACTATGATTTTGTCATTACTTTGTACAATACTCATTAAAAAAAAATGCCAGATAAATTATTGCCCCTCTTCGTCTACAATTACAAAAAATGGATTTTGTGAAATTGCATGTTTTTATCTAAGTAGGTTTTCCAGGAAAACGTCTTTAATCGCCATTTATTGGAAATAATTGGATACCAAGATACTCTCGGGCATACCAGTCCTTCTGTCATCAGACCTACCCGATTGTTAAAAAAAGTACAATGGCAATAACCAATAAAATTATGGCAGTCCATAGCCTGGACTGTTCTTTTTTTTTTTTAGATGTAGGTTCAACATATATAGGTAGAGTGCATACTATAATGCTTAGCGTATAACCAAATATGACCACAGGTTGATGATGTCATGTTTGGAACAAGCATTTATCTTCTATTGTATTGTGTGTGTTTTGATGTTGCAGATTTGTTCTTTAAGTGTGGTTAATATACAACTCCTTTGGGCCACAGGTACAGTGCCTTCAAAAAGTATTCATACTCCTTAAAATTTTCCACATTTTGTTATGTTACGATTAAAAACGTAAATGTATTTTATTGGGACTTTTTGTGATATACCAACACAAAGTGGCACATAATTGTCAAGTGGAAGAAAAATGATAAATGCTTTTCAAAATTTCTTACAGATAAATATCTGAAAGTGTGGCGTACATTTTATTTTGTATTCCGCCCCCTAAGTCAATACTTTGTAGAACCACCTTTCGCTGCAATTACACCTGCAAGTCTTTTTGGGTATGTCTCTACCAGCTTTGCACAGCTAGAGAGTGACATTTTTGCCCATTCTTCTCTCCAAAATAGTTCAAGCTCTGAATGGAAAGCGTCTGTGAACAGCAATTTTCAAGTCTTTCCACAGATTCTCAATTTGATTTAGGCCTGAACTTTGACTGGGCTATTCTAACACATGAATATGCTTTGATCTAAATCATTCCAATGTAGCTCTGGCTGTATGTTTAGGGTCGTTGTCCTGCTGGAAGGTGAACCTCAGCCCCAGTATCAAGTCTTTTGCAGGCTCTAACAGGTTTTCTTCTAAGATTGCCCTGTATTTGGCTCCATCCATCTTCCCATCAACTCTGACAAGCTTCCCTGTCCCTGCAGAAAAGCATTCCCACAACATGATGCTTCCACAACCATGTTTCACAATGGGGGTGGTGTGTTCAGGGTGACGTGCAGTGTTAGTTTTCTGCCACACATAACATTTTGCTTTTAGGCCAAAAAGTAACATTTTGGTCTCATCTGACCAGAGCACCTTCTTCCACATGTTTGTTGTGTCTCCCACATAGCTCCTCGCAAATTGCCAACGGGACTTCTTATAGCTTTCTTTCAACAATGGCTTTCTTATTGCCACTCTTCCATAAAGGCCAGATTTGTGGACTGCACGACTAATAGTTTTCCTGTAGACAGATTCTCCCACCTGAGCTGTGGATCTCTGCAGCGCCCCCAGAGTTACCATAGGCCTTTTGGCTGCTTCTCTGATTAATGCTCTCCTTGCCCGGCCTGTTAGTTTAGGTGGACGGCCATGGCTTGGTAGGTTTGCAGTTGTGCCATACTCTTTCCATTTTCGGATGATGGATTAAATAGTACTCCGTGAAATGTTTAAAGCTTGGGATATTTTTTTAGAACCTAAACCTGCTTTAGACTTCTCCACACAACCTATCTGGTGTGTTCTTTGGCCTTCATGATGCAGTTTATTCACTAAGACCGAACTTATAATAAAACCGAACTTATAATATTTCCTCCCCCACGCGCCTCTTCCCCTGATTTCTCTGTCAAGTGTAATGGCACACCCATCCACCCATCCCCACATGTCAGGGTGCTAGGTGTTATCCTGGACTCTGAACCCTCTTTTCAGCCCCACATCCAATCACTTTCCAAAGATTGCCGCCTCAACCTCCGTAACATCTCTAAACTACGTCCCTTTCTAACCAATGAAACCACAAAGCTCCTGATTCACTCCCTGGTTATCTCTCGCCTTGATTACTGCAACTCCCTCCTCATTGGTTCACCTTTAAATAGACTATCCCCCCTTCAGTCCATCATGAATGCTGCTGCCAGACTCATACACCTTACAAACCGCACAGTGTCTGCTACCCCTCTCTGCTAATCCCTCCATTGGCTGCCACTTGCCCAACGAATTAAATTCAAAATACTAACACTTACTTACAAAGCCATCCACAACTCTGCCCCCAGCTACATCACTAGCCTAGTCTCAAAATACCAACCTAATCGCCCACTTCGTTCCTCCCAAGACCTCCTGCTCTCTAGCTCCCTCATCATCTCCTCCCATATCCGCCTACAGGACTTCTCCCGAGCCTCGCCCATCCTCTGGAACTCACTACCCCAATCTGTCAGACTGTCTCCAAATTTATCCACTTTTAGGCGATCCCTGAAAACTTTCCTCTTCAGAGAAGCCTATCCTGCCTCCATCTAACAACTTCACTATTGTCTCCATTAGCTCATCCCCCACAGCTATTACCCTTTTGTATAACTTGACCCTCCCTCCTAGATTGTAAGCTTTAACGAGCAGGGCCCTCTGATTCCCTTTGTCTTAAATTGTATTGTATTGTAATGTCTACCCCAACGCTGTAAAGCGCTGCGTAAACTGTCGGCGCTATATAAATCCTGTATAATAATACCGTAATAATAATAATAATAATAAGGTTCCCTAACAAACCTCTGAGGGCTTTACAGAACAGCTGGATTCATACTGAGATTAAATTACACACAGTTGGACTCTATATACTAATTATGTGACTTCTAAGGGCAATTGGTTCCACTAGATTTTAGTTAGGGGTATCAGAGTAAAGGAGGCTGAATACAAATGCACGCCACGCTTTTCACATATTTATTAAAAAAAAAAAAAATTAACAACCATTTATCATTTTCCTTCCACTTCACAATTATGTGCCACTTTGTCATGGTGCGTTCTGATAAGGAAACCCTATAAAAGGGGCCAGTATAATACTTATGACAGAGCAAACTCTGAGACGGCCTTGTATCAGTGTGCTCTCCGTAATTACGTGTTATATAATACAACTTAATTTGGAACTCCTCTTGTCAGAAGGTGTTTTTACAAGTTTCCTATAAGATAAGAAATTTGAGATAAAAATCACTTTTCAGTATCAAAAACAACAAAATGGCAAAGGAATGGATCAATAAGATGATCAGGTTATTTTATTTAGAGTTGATAACCAACTCTATCTACTTTAAGCAAAAACAGTTTCATCCTACTTCTTCCGTTGGCACTCTGATATCTGTTGTACTTCTTCTGGTGTCTGCCAGGCTATAGTAATTTGCCCCTCTATAGTTGATAATTTAAACTAAAAAGAATCTATCAAATGGGCATACCATGAAAGTCATTAGCATCATAGCCTGAGCAGATACCTTCTTGAAGTGTGTCATTACTGTTCCATGCACCTTTTTATGGGAAACATCAACTCTAAAAATGTCCATCTGTTTCCCTTTGTACATAAGGGCAAAGGGCAGAGAGTGAATGCTGGGATTGCTCAGAACCTCTCAGAAGCAGTATGGGTATGATCTATACCTTGAATTGGTCTGCTCACACTCTAATGATTGTTCATCAATATTTATATCTATCAAAGTGATAGCAACATTATACAAATGTTAGAACAGTGAACACTCTACAGTCATGACAATTGTTTTCATTAATTTATTAGTAATATGCTGTGTCTGTTTATCCACTTCCGCCCCGAAAGGATTTACCCACTTCCTGACCAGGCCATTTTGTGCGAAACGGCACTGCGTCGCTTTAACTGACAACTGCGCGGTCGTGCGAAGTTGTACCCAAACTAAATTGATGTCCTTTCTTTCC
This sequence comes from Lithobates pipiens, assembly GCF_037356315.1. Classification (NCBI taxonomy): domain Eukaryota; kingdom Metazoa; phylum Chordata; class Amphibia; order Anura; family Ranidae; genus Lithobates; species Lithobates pipiens. Next base: position 278,031,607 of record NW_027507903.1, on the reverse strand, counting down.
CACAATTAGAGTTTTCTGTTGTTGGTATTTGATCAGTTATAGTGTCTACAAAATAGGGAATAGATTTATGCCATTTTTATTATTATTATTATTTTCTACTAGTAATGGTGGTGATCAGCAATTTTTAGCAGGACTGCGACATTGTGGCAGACAGATCAGACACCTTTGACAATTTTTCGGGACCATTGACATTTATACAGCGCTCAAAGCTAAAAATAGCCGCTGATTATTGCATAAATGTCACTGGCAGGGAAGGAGTTAACACTAGGGGGCGATCAAGGGGTAAAGTGTTCCCTAGGGAGGAGTTTTTAACTGTGGGGGCAGTGTACTGACTAGAGGAGGAGAGAGATCACTGTTCCTGATCACTAGGAACATCAGATCTCTCTCTACTTACAGAGATCTGTCTGTTTACATTGACAGATCCCTGTTCTGGCTCTCTGAGGACCGATCGTGGGTCGCCAGAAGGCATTGCGGCCGCCGGCCACACACCTCGGCTCCAACGTTGCACCGCGCACGTGTCCCATATAGCTCTTAAAGCACCAATGTACACCTACGGCAGTTTGCGCAGCTGTGCCTGCCTGCTGCAGTAAAATGACGGTGGCTGGTCGGGAAATCTATTAAAGTATGTTGGTGTGTGACAGTGATAGATCTGGTATATTTTTACTGAAAGTTCCTGCTTATTAATAAGCCTATATTACACAGTAATGGTCCATTTATACCTTTGGAACTAAAGACACAACCTTCCCTGTGTAAACGTTTTTTGTTACAAAACAGGGTGGAATAAAACTTAAATAACATTGCTGGCAACTAGAGTTTTTTGGTAGAAGAAAATGTCTTTATTGCTTCAACCTGCTAGCAAATGTATTTTCTGTGTGCATGCTATCTGCAGTGCATGTACATTGTACACTCCCAGGATCTGTAAAGTACTGTGTACAGTATTGAAGCCAGGTCCTTTTATGATGCTATTCCAGCACGCATGCATCCAGTAGCTGAATAGAGAAGACACCAGGTCAGAAGATGACCAGGAGAAGATGGCACAGCAGTGGATAGAGTAATGAAGGACAGCACAGACCTTGCAACACTGGAGAAGGCCAAGCCCAGGGGATGGGTGTGCGCAGCATGATAACATACTGATGTGATGTATTAAGTATTGGAGTTTTAATCAACCTGACAAATATATTTTATGTTGTATTTTCTGCAAAGTTTAACTGTTTTTTGTTTATTGGTATGTAGGGGTCCTTTCACAAAAAGCATCAAAAAAAGAAACTAATTATTGTGGAAAAAGTTAATGAACAATTGACTGCCCTGGAACAAGATCTTCTAAAATTGACTAAACCAGGTAAGTTGCTTCTGTCTAAACTATGGTGCCTTATTAAATATAAACACACAGGTCCATTTAGGAATTCGGCCCAAAATGCAGTGAGGTATCCCATGGAAATAGATTTACAGTATACTGTCGTATGGGATTCAGATTTTTTTGGTGCAAGTTTAATACGCATCATTACTTAATGTAGAATCACAGTCTTTTTTTTTTTAATGGGGTTAAACTCCCTGCCATTTTTTTGCTGATTTTTGTGAGGGAGAATCCTCTCACTTTTTTTATTTTTTTAATAGCCATCTGTCACCAGACCCATATGCAAAGGACAATGTTTTTTGGGTTGCTGAGGCATCCTTAGGGAGATTCCTTTAAAGTTTCTGATGGGGTTTATAGAAAGTGAATCTAATACCTGTTCCTAGATGAGAGCTGACAAAAAGTGCAATTTCCACTTACCTTGGGAAATTACCTCTCACCTTTTTGTTGAGTCTATGGGCCTGTAAATAAGAAAAAAATCTTCCAGTGGGGATACAGCAATAAAAACCTTACTCGATCCATAACTATGTCTTCGATTCTACTATAAAGTGTACTTTTTTCAAGTAGTAGGAAGCAGTTAAAACCCCTTTCACCTGTTTTCCATTTGGGGAGATTTCCCCTTGCTTCCCAACTGGAAATGAGAGGAAATCTATCCTAAGTGAGAGGAAATCCCCACTTAAATCAGAGCTCCACCCAAAAGGGGGAGATCTGCTTGTTTGCTTCCTAAGGGGGTAGCAGATAGCTGGTTTTGACAGGTATCTGCTCTCACTCCGGGGGGACTTTGTCGTGGAGAGGTCCCCCAGAAGTTTGGCCCCCCTCCTCCTTCCCCCACTGCCGGGTCATTCACAAAGTTTGTCTGTTCGCACAGCCAACATTTGTCCGATGAAAACCGAAAAAGTTTGTCCGATGGAGCGTACACGCAGTCGGATGTTGCCTTAAAACAGCTTGTTTGCTGTCAAAAAGTTATATCGTGTGTAAGGGCCTTAAGAGTATTTTTGCCATAACGGATTGTACTTGTTTTTGAACTTTTACAGCCCTATGGAAATTACTAGCTAAATGTTTAATAAAAATGGTAATAATGATCGCTGTTAAAGCCAGAGCTATATCTTTTAATAAATAATATTAATACAAGGAGAGTTTGTTGCACATGTGTAACAGTGCTGAACGTAAATCCTAGTACAGTAATAGGTATCATGAGAACCATGAATAAAAAATGTACTTGTGTTAATCCATAGGTAGACGGAAATCATTTTAATTTCCATACTTCTATGATCCATTGAATAAACGACTTTGTACACTGTAGTTTATAACAGTGTCATTTAGAATACATACTTATATTCTCTGCCAAAAGATACCTGGCTATAATTTCCCTAATATCCTATACATTCCTAAACAAAGGACAATATCCAACTATGGGGACTCTCCTAAATGTAATTAGCCTAACTTGTGGCAATTAAATTAACAAGTGTATAACTAAATCAATGAGATATGCATCTTAATCAGCTAATTATGCAAGTTGGTTGCTGAAGCATATGATAAATTAATTAAGTCAGTTTACACTCTAGTCATTAAATTATAAAAAAAATAGGATAGATTTAGATTTTAATGGCATGAGACTGAAAGTAACCTTTAATATTTTCCTTTCAATAAAGAATATATAAAACCTTGGCTGTGGTCATGTTCCACGGTTCTTGTATTTTGAACCGAATATTGTAGTTTATTGCTTAAATTTATGTTTACTTAGTGAAATGAAAGCGTGTGATGTAAGGTTATTTTATATATTAAATAAGAACATGAAACTCAAATAAAAAAAAATGGCACCTATGTCTGATGTGTATTCATTGATATCAACGTTTAAAAAGAGCAAATGCTAAAGTTGACAATGGAGTCGCGGTACTTTTTTAACCCATAGAGGGCATCTGACATCTTTGACTGCTGAATTCCAGACATACAGAATATTATATAAAACACCAATGCATGTAGTTAGGTATTTATTAAAAAAACAGTAAATGTATTTTCAAAACTAGTCTGAATTCGCCTTTATATCAGCTCCCTTTACAATAACACTCCAATAGTGTCAGTCAGGTTCTGCTGCTCTGCATTTGTGCTTATAGAAAACATGCTGAAGGCATAAGAGACCAGAGTATTGTCTCAAAAATATGCTACTACTGCTTCTTTATTGCTAGTTATCATGATTATGGGTGAGGGGGGTATCTTGGCCAAGCTATGCTGTTACCGTGGTGAAGGTTGAGGATGTAGCTGGGCTGTCTGGCATAGGAGTTTGTGCTACTAAATAAGCTAAGCATAGTAATATGTTTCTGGTTTTGTTACTTTTCACAAATTATATAAAATATTTCAAGAAAAAATCTTTTATTGCTTTTAATGGTAAAACCATACATGCCAGACTAGAGCATAGACGATGCAAATGTATCCACCTAAACTTTTTGGTGGTGTTTAGATTTGGCTGCAGATTTAGTTTGTAAACTTTAGACATGAATAGCAAACTAGAGAAAGTACAAAGTTTATTATTAATAATATATTACTAATAACCAAAGTATTTGCATATCTTTAAATATAGAATGCAAATAAATTACATGATTGCTTACTGACAAGGAAAAAATCCTAATATGTTTTGAATTGACCATTTTTCATCGATATAATAGCTTATTGGGAGTTTTAGGCAAGACAGCCCTGAGCGGTATGAAGAAATGAATATTAAATTGCTGTTATTTTTTAATAATCTCTTCCTGCACAAGCTTTTCTCATATTGCATCTTCCTTCCTGAGTGCTTTAGGGATGAATCTTTTGTTCTGACAGCTCTGCCCTGCATATTGTAATTCCAGTAGTAGAAATCTGGTGACTGCTAAACAGCAAATAGAAGTCCACTACTTGGTATTTCATTTTGACTGATCTGAAGGAACTTTGAGCTAATTTCCATAACACACACTCCACACAGTGAGATGGTATGAAAGGCGTAAAGAAGGCTGACAATCAGAGTAAACACTAAAAAAAACGGCAAAGTAATAAGCAGTCACCCTTCTTTAACAGGAATGGAATGTATTCCAGTCATAATTTTGCAAAATAAATTTTGCAAAAGAAATTACATCAATTCTTTTTTTTTTTTATTTCTTTTTTTAGGCTCTGTTGTTTAGTGGCCTCCGAAAAAAGCATGCTGCACCAATGTGTTATACAGTTTACATTGCCTTAAATGTCCTATCTCTGGAGATTATTTTGGGGAAAAGAAAGCATATGTTATAATTCCATTTTCCATTCCAAGTTGCTGTTATCCTTGAAAGAATAGGGCTACCATTCTTCAAACTGACTAATTTATACACGTAGGGGTTTATTTGCTAAAGCTGGAGAGTCTAAAATCAGTCTCACTTTTGCATAGAAACAAATCAGCTTCTAAACTCAACTTGTTCAATTAAGGTTTGGCAATAAAACCTGGAAGCTGATTGGTTTCTATGCAGAAGTCAGATTGATTTTGCACTCTCCAGCTTTAGTAAATAAACCCCACTGTGTACTTGGGAAAAAAAGAGCATGCCTTCAAAACTGTTTATCTTTACTTCTTAAAATACCCAAAGGTGTTTGAGTGTCTACATGTAATAATTTATGGTCAGTTTTTCTGTTCCTTTATTACTATTCATTTTTTTATTTGAATGTTCTCTAGCAGGTAAGAAAATACCTTGTAAACACTTGCTTACCTACTTTAAAAAATGTCATACATTTTCCAATATAGAAATCAACTTTGCTTGTCTAATTTAAAAAAATGTCATACATTTTTTTTTCCAATATAGAAAAGCACCTTACGGTATCTATACTGCAACATCACAAACTTAACAAGCAGCAGTTTAAAAAAGAAACATAGGACTATGCTCATTTACAGCCATACTAACTACAAATTCTTGAAAATACTTGCATATCAGAGACAACTCTCAGAACCTCCACAACTTACATCACAAGATTAGGAGGACTCTGAGGCAACATTTTAGTCTTAGGTCTCTACTATCAGAAAATCTGCTGTGTTACTGTGTTACTGTGTGACTTGGCCAAGTAAAGGCTCATTGTCCTTGCCAGGTGGATATATGCTATCGACCCTTGAGAACATTTACAGTTCAGTTACGTGTATGCACTACCAACCCATCAATGACCTAAACAATGTACAGGACCCTGAGGAAAGTCCACATTTATTTACTTGTTGGTACCTTGTAAAAAAGACATATAGTACCTCCTTATTAGGGCAGACATGACCTGAAATCCTAGCTCAAAATCGTCAGTGTCCCCTCTTATTAAATAAATGTGAAATTCCTAGTAAATCGGGAGTTTGTTAATACAATAATGTACCCCAATCGGCTTGGACCTTCTTCAAAATTCCCACGCATCATCAAAAGGGGATCTCACTCTTCTATAATCTTCTTCAACAAAAAAGCATATTTACCAAATCTGCTCCACTTATTAGATGGGAAGATTTAGGATGCACCTATACGGTGGGCCAGTGGGAAAAAGCTTGCAACGCCACATATAAAGCCACCTGTTGTTCCACACTTTGAGAAGTGTCCATCAAACTAACACAACATTGGTATACTCCCGATAAAATATCTAAATTTAACAACAAACTAGACAACAAATGTTTGAGATTATGTGGACAAAAAGGTGATATGTTCCATACATTCTGGACGTGCCCTAAAATTTCAATATATTGGGAGCACATTTTTCAGTTACACTCTGCAATCACCAACACAATCATACCTCTAAATCCTTCTCTAGCTCTACTTTCTCTTGATATCGATCGTTACCCTAATCCAATCAGAAATGTCTTAACAAATGTTTTAGCCCTTGTACACACGGTCGGACATTCCGACAACCAAATCCGTCGGATTTTGTCCGAAATTGTTGCATACACACGGTCGGACAAAGTTGTCGGAAAATCCGATCGTTCAGAACGTGATGACGTTATTTCGTTACGACGGGACTACGTTCAGGCTAGTAGCCAATAGCTTTGATGTAGGAATTTGATCTGAGCATGCGTGGCACTTTGTCCGATCGGAATTCTCTACACGTGATCGGAGTATGTCCGATCGGAGTATTTTGTCAGAAACTTTTACCAACAAGTTGGAAAACTTGGTCCGTCGGATACTCCGATGGAAATAGTCCGATGGAGACCACACAAAGTCGGAATATCCAACAAAACGGTCCGATCGGACACATTCCGTCTGAATCTCCGACCTTGTGTACAAAGGCTTACTGTCAGCCAGAATCAGTATTACCAGGAAATGGAAAAATCCTGATCCTTCTACAGTAAAAGAAGTGGTAGAATCGAATTCTATGAATCAACATTAGCTCTCTGACATAACAATAAAGAACATAACTATAAAATGTGGCAGCCATGGTTAAAATGGACTAACTCCCAAGACATTACTCAGGTTTTATGTTCCTAAATGTGTTGCGTAAACCTTTTTTCTTTGTATCTTAGTGTAACAGGTGGATACCTCTGTCCCGGACACAGTATAGCACCCATAGGGGTGTTCGGGACAATAATCGATTTCATTACCTCTAATTTACCTAGATTAGCCATATATATAATAATATGATGATAATACCTGTACTATTGTTCTTATATTACCTCTACAATGGGTATATCTATAGCTACCTGACAATTATATTTGATATTTCGCATTAGACACTGTTGTATATGTATTTACATGTTGTAATGGTATTTTATTTTATCTTATTGTATGTTACTTTTCTTGATACACTTTCAATAAAAACTATTGAATTGAAATTCCTAGTACAGGCATACCCCACATTTAAGTGCACAATGGGGTTTATTTACTAAAGCTGGAAAGTGCAAAATCAGGCTCACTTCTGCATAGAAACCAATGATTTTGCACTTTCCAGCTTTAGTAAATAAACCCCATTGTGTACTTAAAAGTGGGGTATGCCTGTAAGTCCAGTTTACTGCTGAGTTCTAGTCAGCAGTGAAAAAAAGGTGGGAGCTATGTTCCCAGATGGCAGGTGACCCTGTAACTGCTGGTCTGCATGTAAACTGATTTACTGTAGACTGGTCCAATCCAGTTTAAATTGCAGTTAAAATAGATATATTCACTTAATCCCCCGTATACACAGGCAGAATGTCAGGGGACATTTGCTGGTAAAAAAATACTGCCTGACATTCTGCCTGTGTATATGTTGGACGTGCATGCTGGAAAACCAGCAGCTGACCGTCTCCCAATCATCGCCCTCGGCCAATGACAGACAGCATTGATCGGGGTGTTCTGGCTGGGACAACCCCCTGTCGGAACTCAAAAGCTGCTGTACTAACCTCGCATGGTTAGTACAGCAGCTCCTGACCAAAGCAACCCGTGGGGTTGCGCAAAAAAACTGTAGGGTATATCTGACTTTAGTGTTTTCATTACCACACTAAAGCCTAGTACACATGATGAGATTATCGGACGAATGATCGTCCATTTTTTTTGCATGCTAGTCTCCATATTGAATGCGAATAGGTTACTAAAGTATGAAAAATTTTGTATGAAAGAAAAAAAAAATTGGGAGTGCTGTAATGTATCTGTATTTTTTGACGAAAACTGTACTGATTAAACAAAAATGGCACGATCTGGTATCTTTCGTGAAAAAAAATTGTGTTTGTCCTTTCTGAAACAGCTGTGTATGAACAACTAGATTATTGTACGATAACGTTGAAAGGGGAATTTTTCGTCCAGTTTTCTCATGCTGTATGAGGCTTTAGAAAAGCACACAGATAAACACTCTACAACCAGTATGGCTGTCAGTTAGGTCACCAGTATATTTTTATGTTATTATAGGAAAGTAAAGCACCCAGAACAAATTCAGAAAGGCTGGCATTCAAATCTTTGAGCTGTGAAACAGCAGTACATTAGCATAAGGATCCTCAGTGATCCTCAGTGATATTCAAGGAAGTTAGAGGTAGAGGTACCATCTCTAGTATAAACTGCATTGCTATCTGCAGAATGTTGTCCAGCAATAAATAGACATCCCGGCAGTACCACAAAGTGCTCCTAGCTACCCCTTTGCATATTTTGACTTCTTTTATGTCTTATCCTCCCTGAGTTTCCCTTCCCAGGCCTTTGCATTTAAATGTGTATTGCTTATTCATTCAGATGCCTCTTATCTTCTAATCCTCATAGACACAATAAAACGATTAAGCCAATCTAAACCTGGCCATACATGGAGCGATTTTCTTTCGTGCAACCATCTGTTGCAGGAAGGAAAATCGCTTGATTCCCCTACCAACACAGTCAGTGTTGAGGGGGAATCCCTCCCATAGAGCCATTGAGTTCACCCGGAGGGGGAGAGCCGTCCCCACCGGGAAAATACAGCAATTATTGCTAGTGGCTCTAGAAATAATGACATGTAAAATCCGACAGGCTGGTTGTACCCAGATTGATCAATCAATCAACTTGGGTACATTCAGCCTTCCCATACATGGTTTGAATCTGTTGAACCAGCCAAGATTCGAACTATCTATGGCCGGCTTAAGACCCAATACCATTTCATCAGAAAAAACTCTGGCCTGTCATAACACTTCTGTGAAAATATTTTAAACACGATTTTGCCTAGTTTTACACGTATGTTTAATATGTACTGATTAATAATGTGCTGTATATTCAGCTTGCTTTGTCTATTCCTGTATTAGGAATTTCACAAATTACATTTACTGATCCATGTGGTTTGCTTATAGAAAAAAAAGTAGTGATAAGTAATTACACTGATAAAATATATAACTTCACCATAATGTTGTTTCTCACTCTGATGCTCTCCTTTAAAAAAAAGAAAAAACAATTAAGAGATTCTTGCCACTGGAAAGAACAAGCTGAAACAGCAAAACGTAAATTTACCACTTGCTGAGCGCACATGTTGGAACAGAATTGTAAGCAGTGAAATTGCAGAGAAGCTTTAAAATGTAATATTGCTCAGTCTCAGAGTGACTTTCTTTATTAGTAAAATAAAGTCAGTAAATTTAAATATGTATTACTATAGTAATATAACTTTATTATTATCCTTTTGTTTTACAGTAACTGGAACAGAGCTCACTGGACAAGAGGATCCTATACTTCTTCATTCAGTAGTAACATGTTGGGCTCCAAATGCAGCTTTTAAAGAAAGTATGTATTTCATAAACCAGAATTCTAAAAACGTATATATTTAAATTCAAGAACTAAAATGTAATAATTTGAAACCTACCAGTATTTTAGGTGGAATTCCAAGCACCATCTAAGTAATCTTAACAATTTTCCCTCCCCTTTTCTAACACCTATTTTGAATAACCTATGTAAGACAGATCTGTATTCTATTTCCCCTGTGGCTAGAAAAGCATGGGAGTGGTGACATCACCCAATAAGCTTACTATGGCACATTAATTGTTGGCGCTCCTTCATCACCCCTGAAGCCACGCTTGCTAACAGGCAAATTACATTTTTTGCGAGCGGAAGAAAATATTTGTTGATCCTGCCATTAAAACAGTGTTGAGCCTTCTCATTCTCACAGAAACCTCAAGTATGTTGTATCTATCAGGAGGTGATAAGGTGTTCAGGAGAGCAACCAAAGGTGATGAGGTGCATTCTTCCACAGAGCTCTCTGTCTCTCTCTAGCTCTTCCTGCTCCAATATGTACTTGCACTCCATTTGCAGACATTACCCCCACTGCTTAGTGATCTTGGATGGGACTAACAGAAAGATAGTGCAGCACAAGAGCTATCAACATTCGACAATTCATCTATTTAGATTTGATGCAATTCACTTAGATACCTCAAAATGGCTATTGGAGATCTTTCTGGAACTAGCCCATTGTGGGACTTGCATAACATGACATACATGCTTGTATGTGTATATTATATTCCGTCATCCTTTTATTACTTTACAATTCACAAACCATCTTCTTCGGCTTCTGTGCACCTTTAGGGCTCATTCACATGAGATCTGTCTTCGTACATTTTTATTCTTTTTACAACTAAGGCAAAATACATTAATTGCAAGAAAATAGGCAGTTTTCACACCATTATATAATATAATAATAATATATGTTGCTTAAAAGAATACGTTTTGTATTCTGCATTTAAATGCATTACCCATGTTAATTCAACTGGAATTGAATTGGAACTTTCCTTTCCATGATAGGTATCCCTTTCTGGTTTGTATACTAATACATAAACCCCTTTTAGGTTAATTTTGCAAAGCTTGCTTTAACGTAAAAAGAAACTAAGAAAGAAATTGGGATGATTGCAAAGGCAATGTTAAATAATTAATATTTTTTTAAGTGGTTTTATAAGATGTGATAACTAATGCTTTGCGAGGTTTCCAAAAAATACTCAACTAGGCACTAAACAGTTTTGCCTTTTTCAAAGATATGCTCTCCAAAATGATATTGTTTTACCATGACAAGAACTCCCAGGCTCTGTTTTGCCGACAGCATCTTGTACTGCTACTGTTTAGATACATTGGTGCACCCTGAATCCCCCTTATATGTGATGGGATGAACGATGTCTACTTTTCTGGGGGTATTTGATTATGTCTCTTTAAAGTTAAATCTGAAGCTAGGGTCCACATTAAAATTAATGTGGCAAATTCTTTTAAACATCTTGGGAGTAAAACAAGGCTTCCAGTGATGTTCAATGGCCAAAAGATGTCACTCTTCCCTAGGTTTTGTGTAGCTATCAAGTCTGATATTGGCGTAGCTTTGCTTCACCAACTTTAGATTGATGCCATTGTCATTTCAGTCTAATGATATTTATCAGTAACCTGAACACTAATATTGTAGGTATTTTGCTGATGAAATATTATTATTTTTTTATATATAGGTTGAGCTCCACACATGCAGGTTAATGTCAGCATTCTATAAACCATCACAGTTTCATATTAGTTAAGCTTAGACATACCAACACAAATTCTGATAATCTGCTTTTTTGCCAATAATCATCTTGCGTATGACCACCTCCAGCAGTCCTGTCTGCTCAGACATAGGGATGGTCCCAATGTTCGAATCAAACGTAACTTCAATTCACACATCGGGTGTCCATTTGTCTGCAAACAAAGCGAATATATGGGGCATTCGCGGCAAATTAGAGCACCGCGGAGTGCCCCACCTGACCTGCATGCTTTGGCCAATCACAGCGCAAACTGCTGGGAGAGTCATGATTGGTCAAAGGCAGGGTGCCTCTGTCCAATCATGCCTCAGGGGACTAAGTCCTTGCCCCACACTATATAAGGCTGCTTACACAGCGGCCGTATGTTGTGTGATACATTGAGAAGAGAACTTGAGCTAGATTAGGCAGGATCGTTAGTGGCGTGCAGGCAGTGTAGTATATATTTAAATTGCCATCACTGTAGAATATATACAGTGCATTCTGTGTAGACTATATACAGTGCAGGCAGTCTAGTATATATATATATATATATATATATATATATATATATATATATATATACAGTGCAGCCGGTACAGAGTATATAATACAGTGCATTGAAGTGGTTAAGGGGAACCATATGACAGAATAAAAAAAAATGAGATGTGCCCCCCCCCCATCCATACCAGGCCCTTTGGGTCTGGTATAGATTTTAAGGGGACCTCCACGGCAAAAAAAATAAATACATTTTTGTCGGTGTCCCCCCAAAATCCATACCAGACCCTTATCCGAGCAAGCAGCCTGGCAGGCCAAGAAAGGGGGGTGATCGAACACCTCCCCTCCTGAACCATACCAGGCCGCTTGCCCTCAACATGGGGAGGGTGCTTTGGGGTCCCCCAAAGCACCTTGTCCCCATATTGATGGGGATAAGGGCCTCTTCCCGACAACCCTGGCCATTGGTTGTTGGGGTCTGCGGGTGGGGGGCTTATTGGAATCTGAAAGCCCCCTTTAACAAGGAGGTCCACAGATGCCCCCCCAAGTGAATGGGTAACGGGTACATTATGTCTTTTTATATATCTCAGAAGGTGAAAGAAAAAAAAAAAAAAGGAAAATTGACAATAACACTACAAAAATCAAAAATCACCTTGTGGCGCTACAAACGAAACACTGCTAAATAACAGTGCCCTACAATGTCCAAAATTGAACTACGTGAGAATTATAAACGCATGTGCATAAATATAGTACAATGAACATTAAAATAAATTGTGATTAAATAGCAATCAAAAATCGCATATAAGTAATAGCAATCAAAAATCGCATAAAAGTAATAAAGTGAATGAGTGACAGAACATAAATAGAGCAAATAAATAAAACAAAATATTTTCTGCTACAAATAGTGCTCTAATAACGATGTGCAGTCCCAAAGAAATTTGGTCTCAAAAATTCGATATTCAATTAGACACACTCAATGTCTAATAAGAAAAACTGATGATAGCATTAGTTCAAAGACTCCTTCTCGAGTTAAAATTCTATAGCAAAGTGTCCATAAAACGCAAAACCTCCACCGCACCCTAGGTGTTCGTGCCCCCCTCGTTTAGAACACTCGTTTAGAACACACATTATGTCTTTTGGCTGTGACAACTGTTATATAGGCAAGAGCGAGGCCACCCAGTGATGCGGGGTCATCCAGTTACATCAGCGGGTGGCCCCGCCCTTTTCCTATATAACAGTTGTCAAAGCCAAAAGACAGCAGTCGCCGGGAGGCCTCCAATGGAGGCAGAGTTTTTTTCGTTTTGCTATTTGTTATTTTTTCGGATCCATCAATTGACGATGGATGTACATCATGGGACACTTTTTTCTTTTTTAACCACTTCAGCCCTGGAAGATTTGGCTGCTAAATGACCAGGCAATTTTTTATGATACAGCACTGCGTCACTTTAACTGACAATTGCGCGGTCGTGCGACATTGTACTCAAACAAAATTGACGTCCTTTTTTTCCCACAAATACAACTTTCTTTTGGTGGTATTTGATCGCCTCTGCCATTTTTATTTTTTGCGCTATAAACAAAAGAAGAGCGTCTATTTTGAAAAAAACACAATGGGGGTTATTTACTAAAGGCAAATCCACTTTGCACTACAAGTGCAAAGTGCACTTGAAATTGCACTGAAAGTGCACTTGGAATTGCAGTCACTGTAGATCTCGGGGGGACATGCAAGGAGAATTTTAGCAAACAGCATTTTAGCTTGCACATGATTGGATAATAAAATCAGCAGCGCTTCCCCTCATTGAAGATCTACCCCTCAGATTTACAGCGACTGTACTTCCAAGTGCAATTTCAAGTGCACTTTGCGCTTGTAGTTTGCACTTGTAGTGCAAAGTGGATTTGCTTTTGTAAATAACCCCCAATATCTTTTACTTTTTGCAATAATAAATATCCCACATTTTTTATCAAATAAAATAATCTTTCCCTCAGTTTAGGCCGATATGTATTCTTCTACATATTTTTGGTAAAAAAAAATTGCAATAAGCATATATTGATTGGTTTGTGTAAAAGTTATAGCGTCTACAAAATAGGGCATAGATTTATGGCATTTTTATTATTAATTTTTTTTTACTAGTAATGGCGGCGATCTGTGATTTTTATCAGGACTGCAATATTGCGGCAGACAAACTGGACACTTTTGACACATTTTTGGGACCATTGACAATTATACAGCGATCAATGCTAAAAAAATGCACTGATTACTGTATAAATGTCACTGGTATGGAAGTGGTTAACACTAGGGGGAGATCAAGGGGTTAACTGTGTTCCCTAGGTATGTTCTAACTGTAGGGGGATGGGACTATCTAGGAGCAGAAAGAAATCAGTGTTCATACTTAGTAGGAACACATGATCTGTCTCTACTCCCCTGAAGAAACCGGAATTTCTGTGTCTACACACACTGATCACGGTTCTCGTTCTGTCACGAGAGATCGCGGGTGCCCAGCGGTCATCGCACCCATCTCCAGTGGCACACCCCTAGTGGCCAAAAGGCCAAAAGTGACTTAAGGTAACTGCGTTTCGCTCAGCCGTGCCATTCTGCCGCAGCAAAACTGTGGTGGCTGATCAGCAAGTGGTTAAAGGAATTGTCAAAAACTGTCTATTGTAGTTTTTACTTTTTGACACTTTATTTGGTGAATGGGTAGGGGTACAATGGGGAGAGGGGGGAGAGAGCAACAGGAGAAGATGGCGGCGGGAGACCCGATACCCATTCACATGGGGGCTGGGATTTGGGGGCCCCCTTGTTAAAGAGGGCTTCCAGATTTCGATAAGCCCTCCACCCAACTGACAACCAATGGCCTGTCAGGCTGTTTGCTCGGATAAGAGTCTGGTACGTAATTTTTTTTTTTCATTTTGTCGTGGAGTTCCCCTTAAAATCTGTGTCAGACCCAAAGGGCCTGGTAGGGATTTTATGGAGGACCCCACACTGTTTTAAAAAAAAAAAAAAGGTTAGGTTAATTTTTCCTTGGTTTTTTCATCTATATTGCCAGGAGGCGGCAATACATTACTGCCGCAAGCAATTTTAAATTACATTTTCTCCTTTAGAAATGTAATTTTGCTGTGGCAATGTTCTACACATTGCTCGGATGCGCCACTTTACAGGCAGATGAAGGGGACCCCCCAGGCACGATATTTAACCACTTGCTTACTGGGCACTTAAACCCACCTCATGCCCAGACCAATTTTCAGCTTTCAGCGCTGATGCACTTTGAATGACAATTGCGCGGGCATACAACACTGTACCCAAATGAACTTTTTATCATTTTTTTTCCCACAAATAGAGCTTTCTTTTGGTGGTATTTAATTACAGCTGGGAGTTTTATTTTTTGCTAAACAAACAAAAAAAGATGCAAAAAAAAAATCATGTTTAATAGTTTGTTATAAAATTTTGCAAACAGGTAATTTTTCTCCTTCATTGAAGTGCGCTGATGAGGCAGCACTGATAGGCTGCACTGGTGGGCACTGATAGGCTGCACTGGTGGGCACTGATAGGCTGCATTGGTGGGCACTGATAGGCTGCACTGGTGGGCACTGATAGGCATAGTTAAGGCGGCACTAATAGGCACAGATAAGGCGGCACCGATGGGCATAGATAAGGCGGCACTGATGGGCAAAGATGGGCACAGATAAGAGGGCACGGATGGGTGGCACAGATGGGTGGCATGGATGGGTGGCACTAAGGGGCACTGATAGGTACCACTGATAGATGGGACTGATGGGCACTGATAGGTGGCTCTGATAGGTGGCACTGCTGGGCACTGATGGGCGGCACTGCTGGGCACTGCTGGGCACTGGTAGATGACACTGATGGGCACAGATATGTGGCACTGGGGTGCAGCACCTTTGTTGAGGCAGATTGTGGGCACTGCTGGGTGGCACTGTGGGCACTGCTGGGTGGCACTGCTGGGTGGCACTGTGGGCACTGCTGGGTGGCACTGTGGGCACTGCTGGGTGGCACTGACAGGGGGGGACACATTTTTTATTGATGTGGCACTGGCAGGGGGCAGGTGGGCACTGGCAGGGGGCAGGTGGGCACTGGCAGGGCTGGCCGTGATCGGGACTGATGTCCCGATCACGGCCGCCGGTGATCGGCTCTTTTTTTTTCTCCTCGCGCTGTCAGCGCAAGGAGGAATAATAGCCGATTACCGGCTCCGTTGTATCACATGATCAGCTGTCATTGGCTGACAGCTGATCACGTGATAAGGGGTTGGGATCGACCCCTTGCTCGGATCAGTGATCAGGCGAGTCTCATAGACTCGCCGATCACAGAGCGCGCCGCGCGCGCCCCTCAGGGGGCGCGCAGGCCGCTCGTGCACGGGACGACTTCAATAGACGTAGTCCCGGCAAAGGAGATCCGCGCTGTAGCCGTCTCAAGTGGTTAAAGGAATATTTCATTTTTATTGTTTCATTTTAAGTATTATTAAAATCACTGCTGCTGAAAAAACAGTGGTTTTAAAAACTTTTTTTTGCATTGATTCATGTCCCTTAGGGCAGTACCCAGGTCCCTATACACTTTTTATGGCAATAACTTGCATTTAAGCCTTTAAAATTAGCACTTTTGATTTTCATGTTCATGTCCCATAGACTTTCATAGGGTTCGCATGCTCGCTTACAATTTTTTGTCTGTTCGCATGTTCTGGTGCAAACTGAACCGGGGGATGTTTGGCTCATCCCTACTTGTTAGGGCAGGATAGTCTTACCTGATAGATATATGGATATAGTTGGAGCAAGACAAAAGTTATTCAATGGTTGTATTGCCACAAACAGTGCCAATGAAAACTATTTAGTCTTATGCCGTGTACACACGACCGTTTTTCCTGTCGGAATAAACTCTGAAGGCTTTTCCGATGGAGTTCCGCTGAAACTGTCATGGGTACACACAATCACACCAAAGTTTGTTTGTCAAGAACGCGGTGACGTACAGCACGTACGACGGGACTAGAAAAAGGAAGTTCAATAGCCAGTAGCCAATAGCTTCCATCTCGTACTGGCTTCAGAGCATGCGTCGTTTTTCGTCCGTCGGAACAGAATTTTTGTAAAAAAAAACTCAGATGAGGCATACACACGATCGGAATATATGATGAAAAGCTTCCGTCTGACTTTTTCTGTCGGACATTCCGCTCGTGTGTACGCGGCATTAGACATTTTTATGTTTTATGATCTTGGAACACTGAAATATGGTGGAATATATTTTTAGCACTGATATAAAAATAGGAGAAATAGACTTGATGATAACAGATCTAAAAGTTATTTAAATTATTTAAAATGAATAAAAAAAAACTGACTGCATAAATATATACCCCAATTAATATGACTTACCTAAATTATAACTAAACTTTAACTACTGCAGCCAAATTACATTTTCCAAATTACATAATTAGTTAACTAAAGATCAGTTCCATTTAAGTAATTATTTGTCTGAAAGCCTAATTCTCTCCTCTAGGCTCCGGTATCTTTTAGATTGTATCAGTTTTGTTGTATTTAATTAACCCTCTACCCTCACAAGTCTTCCAGGGCCTGCTGCAGAAAAGCACCCCAAAACATGATTCTGCCACCTACTTCCGCACCTAGATCACCTCCATTTAGCCAACTATATTTAACCACTTCCCACCCGGTCAATATACATATACGGCTGGGTGGGAGCTTTCTACTCCTGAGAGGACGTTCAGGAACGTCCTTCAGAAGGAGGGGGATCGCGCGTGCAGCGGCGCGATCGCGATGTGCTCGTGTCAGCCCTCCTGATCACATTACGGCCATGTCCAATCACGGCCGCCATGTGATGTAAACAAACAGCCGGTTGCTAGGCAATCGGCTCTCCTCTCCTCACACGGAAGTCGTCGCTGAGGAGAGGAGAGCAGATCGCTGCAGCCGGCTGGTGTTCAGTGAGTATGAGCTGTTTTTACAGCTTTTTACTAACTGATCACTAGTCTAGTGTAAAACACACAGTGTAAACACACATGTCACCACAACACACATGTCCCCAAATAATAAAAAGACATGTCCCCAAATAAAAAAACACATGTCCCCCCCATATGTCCCACTAAAATCACATGTTCCAATGATTATCTGCACACATATGTACGTGATCACCTGCACACATATGTACATGATCATTTGCGTACATATGTCCGTGATCACACAAATCAATTATTATACACTTAACTGAATTTTTTTACCAAAAACATGTAGCAGAATACATTTTGGCTTAAATTTATGACAAAATTCGATTTTATTGGATTTCTTTTAAAATAGAAAAAATAAAATATTGTTTTTTTCTCCAAATTTCCGCTTTTTTTGCGCTTATATCGCAAAAAATAAAAAACTGAGTCGTGAATAAATACCACCAAAACAAAGCTCTATTTGTGCGAACAAAATGATAAAAATTTCATTTGGGTACAGTGTAGCATGACCGCGCAATTGTCATTGAAAGTGCGAGAGCGATGAAAGCTGAAAATTGGGCAGGGAAGGAAGGGGGCGAAAGTGCCCTGTATTGTAGTGGTTAAATAAATGTGTATCTATAGCATGGGTCTTCAAACTATGGCCCTCCAGTTGTTCAGGAACTACAATTCCCATCATGTCTAGTCATGTGTGTGAATTTCAGAGTTTTACAATGCCTCATGGGATGTGTAGTTTCGCAACAGCTGGAGGGCCGTAGTTTGAGGATCCCTGATCTAGAGGATCCAATTTCTGGTGAGTCAGTACTGTAGCATAACCCACACCATGAAGACAGAAGAGCACTCCAAGCAACATCATGAAAAGTAATTTTAAAGCATATTGAAGCACAATAAAGGTGATTCAAAAGTACACATTTCAAAGTCACTAAAATGAATACTATAATTAGTGATTAGGAAACGCGAAGATGAGCTTGGATTCGGTCCGAAACCAGAAACAAGCTATCATTGCCAAGCCAATCAACCAATCATTCCCTTCCTTGCAGCTGCATATACACAAAGGGGCGGGGAGGATCATGATATCATTGAGCTGTTATGGCCACATGGCCTTATTAGGTCAGTGACATTGAGGGTATGGCGCAACTGTAGATCTGCCAAGAACATCAAAAGTGAGTGACTGTGCAAGTAACAGACAAGTGAGGAAGGTCACCAAGAGGCCTATGACAACCCTAAATAATTTACAGGCCTCAGTGGTGCGACTGGATACACTATACATACAAAAACAGTTGCAGCTTTATAAAAGAATGGCAGAAAGAACTGTTACATAAAACCCATCTGACATCTTGTCTGCAGTTTGTCAGAAGGCATTTTGGAGACTCTGAAGTTACCTGGAAGAGAGTTATAACACCAAAATGTAGCTTATTGGCCAATTAGCGCTAACTCTCATGTTTTGCATTAGCTATACACTCTGCATCATCATAAACACGCCATCCCCACCATAAAATGTGTGCGGTAGCATCATGTTGGGGGATGCTTTGCAGAAGGTCCTAGAGGGATTATGAGGATAGAGGGTAAAAAGAATACAGTCAAATTGAGACAATCTGGAAGAAACTCGATCCTAGGGAGAACATTTTTCTTCTGGACCAGACAATGGCCATCCACAACTCTACCCTCATTTTCATAATCAATCTCATCTCAAAATACTGCACAAACCATCCACTTTACTTCTCCAAAGACCTTCTCATCCAAAGTCGCCTTCTCCCATGCTTGTGTCCAAGATTTATGTATACCCTCTCCCACCCTCTGAAACTCTTTACCCCAACCTGTATGGCTATCTCCAGTTCTGCCTGAAATTTTACAGTTTTGAACAACACAGTTCACTACAGTTTGTATCGCTTTTGCTTCCCCTTTAGATTGTAAACTCTCAAAAGAAGAACCCCTTATTCCTCTTGTCTTGAATTGCATTGCAACTGTGCTGTCTCCTTTTATATTGTAAAATGTATGCAAACTGTTGCTGTTAAAAAAAAAAAAAAAAAAAACTATAATAATCCTGATAATGACCCCAAGCAATTAAGTCTACTTTTACACTGGGGTGGGGGTTGGGGGGGGGGGGGGGGGCTGTTATAGCGGTGCTTTTCAGCCGATAGCGTGGATATTTTAAACCCCGCTAGTGGCTGAGGAAAGGGTTAAAAGCACCTGAAAAGCGCCACTGCCCAAGCGCTTTGCAGGTGCTTCAGCAGCCCTGCCCATTGATTTCAATGGCAGGGGTGGGGGTGGAGCGGTGTATACACTGCTCCTCCCCTACTCCAAAGATGCTGCTTGTAGGACTTTTTTTTCCTGTTCTGCACTTGGGCTTTCACACTGGGGCTGCAGAAAAGGCAGTTTACAGGCACTTTTCAGGCGCTATTTTTAGGGCAAAAACACCTGTAAAATGGCTCAGTGTGAAAGTGTAAAGTAAAAACCATTTAACAAACAACAATAGCAATGTCTTGGACCTCTATCCAACATAGATTTTGACTCACAATGCCCATGCAACCTGCCAGAGTTGGAGCGATTTTGCATAAAGAAATAGGGGGAAATATCAATGCCCAGATTTATACAGTCAGCTATTTTGTGGTTTTCACTTAAAACCACTTTTGACAATAAACAGTATATTACTGTTGATCTGTATGAAACCAAAATCAAAATTAAAGCCACTGGGATTTAATTTTTCATGATAATAATACATAAAAACGGGTAATACTTTTTATAACCACATTTAATGTTGTTGCATAATATGACTGTGGGCACCTGCCATGCTGGCACTCATCTGTCAGATTTAGTCACCACTGTGGATGGTCAAATGGGTTGAATATCAGATTTCCCACCACAAAAAGAAGGGGAAGTGTTTGGTGGCCCCATCAGACTGTTTACAGACAGTAATTCTTTTGGTAAAGTTGGTACATTTTTATGTAAGGTAGACTAATAATCTTATCTTGACTCTTTTGATACAGTCATGAAATTCAAGAAAAAATCTCGTTTCCTGGAATTTATTGTTCAGTTGTTGCAGCGAGTTTTATTAGAGGAAAAGCATCAGAAAGTACTTGAGTGGTCTGCAGCTGTGCTTGACTATTTGAAAAGGTAAAGTTTTGCATCTTCCTGCGTAGATTGTGATATAAGTAAAATTCATGAAGAAAAAATGGTTTCTCCTTTGTACATTTCAAGTCATTCATTCTGGACTTGGTATTGAATGGTATGAATTCAGCCCAGAAGTGTTTTTTATCTATCTATCTATCTATCTATCTATCTATCTATCTATCTATCTATCTATCTATCTATCTCTGTTTCTATCCTCCCTCATGTGATCCACCCATTTGAGTGCGTTATCAGAAAGCTGTACTTTTGTTAACTGCTTCCCGACCGCCTCATGCAGATATACTGCAGCAGAAGGGCACGTACAGGCAGATTAACGTACCTGTACATTGCCCTTTAAGAGACAGCTCGTGGGCATGACGCTGGCGGTGACCGCGTGCCCGCTGGGAGCACCGTGACCGCGATCGTGGGTCCCGTATACCCGATGTCCGCGGGTATACCCACGATCATCTCACGGTTTGGAAGAACGGGGAGATGCTAATGTAAACAAGCATCTCCCTGTTTTGCCTAGTGACACTGTCACTGATTAGCTCTCCCTGTAATCGGGAGTGCGGATCAGTGATGTGTCACACACAGCCCCTCCCCCCCACAGTTAGAATCACTCCGTAGGACACACTTAACCCCTACAGTGCCACCTAGTGGTTAACCCCTTCACTGCCAGTGACATTTTTACAGAAATCAATGCAATTTTTTAGCATTGATCACTGTATTAATGCCATTGGTCCCAAAAATGGGTAAAAATTGTCCAATGTGTCCACCATAATGTTGCAGTCACGATAAAAATCGCTGATAGCCGCCATTACTAGTAAAAAAAAAAATATCAATAAAAATGCCATAAAACTATCCCCTATTTTGTAGATGCTATAACTTTTGTGCAAACCAATCAACAAACGATTATTGCCATTTTTTTTACCAAGATATGTAGAAGAATACGTATCGGCCTAAACTGAGGAAAAAAACATTTTTTAATATTTTTTGGGGATATTTATTATAGCAAAAAGTAAAAAAGAATGTGTTTTTTTCAAAATTGTGGCTATTTTTTTGTTTATAGCGCAAAAAATAAAAACTACAGAGGTGATCAAATACCACCAAAAGAAAGCTCTATTTGTGGGAAAAAAAGGACGTTAATTTTGTTTGGGAGCCACGTTGCATGTCCGCGCAATTGTCAGTTAAAGTGACGCAGTGCCGAATCGCAAAGAGTGCTCTGGTCAGGAAAGGGGTAAATTCTTCAGGGGCTGAAGTGGTTAAGTGGTTAAACTTTTTTCACTTGCGCAAAGTCTATTCCATTGACAAATTGTTACAATGTTTATACTTAAGTTCAACTGATAAAGAATGTTGTGATTCTTGGCAGACTGCCCAGTTTAAAAAAAATTTAAAAATGTACTTTTTATTTTCAATCTGTAGTCTCTGTATTTTGGAAAACTGTCAAAAAGTTCAATGGAGTCTACACCTTTGGCGTATAGGAAATGTAATTTCCTGCTTACGAGTTTCTCAGAATAAAATTTAAGGCACCCCCTACACTAGGGATTTCATTTTTTGGGAGATACACTGACTTTTCTACTAAATGGATGTAGACACTTCCGTGTTTCCCATTTGACCAGTAAAATTTACTCAGGTGGTTATAATGAAACCAGGCTCTCTATTAGGAAATCAGTCTGGGAAGGACACACAATGAAACAAACAGCAATTTCTCTTTCAGAAAAATGTAGAACTCTATAACATACTTGTCTTTCAAAATCCTTGCAATGTAAAAAGAAAATTGTCCTCAGGAGATACTTTTTTTTTTCAATAAAAGTAAAATTACAATTTAGGCTGGGTTCACACTGCTGCGATGCGGGAACACTGCAAATCTACTGCGGGTTCCCGCATCGCATGCCTCCCGGCGGCAGTTCACACTGCCCTATGTGAACTGCTGGGAGTGTCAGTGAAAAGTTAATGATACCCCCAGATCAGTTCGCATATCGCAGTGCGATCTGCAAACTCGGACAGGAATCGGATCGCATGGTGTGAACACCCATGCGATCCGATTCTGCTGCGGACCAAAAAAGGGTCCTGTGCGAGTTTGGGCCGGATGCGATGCAAATTCAGCCATACTATCTGTATGGCTGAACTTGCATCGCACAGAGATCGGATGTGATTTGCACTGCAGTGGGGTGTGAATCACATCCGATGTCGTACACCGCAGCAGTGTGAACCCAGCCTGCAGTGCAGTGCGAATCACATCCGATCTCGTACACCGCAGCAGTGTGAACTCAGCCTTAGCATTAAAAAAAAGTAATGCATAACTGAGAGTGCCTGACAGCAGATAATAAAGGTTTGTAGTGGAAACGTCAGCCAAAACTTTTTTTTGTGGGAAAAAGTTACATGCTAGGTTATTGTTGTCCACCTCCCTTAGATATACTGCTAAAGCTGGCCATACATTATACAATTATCTTGTACAATCTTCCTAGATTTACCAAAATCATATAATATAAGGTCAAACTTAAACACTTTTAATTTATATGCAGTCAGGCAGGCTCTTGCACTACATAGTTGAAGGTAAATCTAAGGGGAAATCTGAGGTGTGAAGGTTGGTCCACTGCTAAATGTTGATCACACGTGTTGCTTTCCAACTCCATAATTCTATCGAATAACTTCCACTTATCCCCCCCCCCCCCCCCCTCCGGTGCCACATTTGGCACCTTTCAGGGGGGAATAGGTACCTGTTTTTGACAGGTACCATTCCCCACCAATGGCAGATCAGGCTGCGGCCTGGTCTCCCGGAAGTTCGGCCCCCTCCTCCTTCCTCCACCACTGGACCAATTAGAAAGCACAGTTCACTTTCACTTGCGCAGTAGAGGGCTAGCTGTGAGGTCAAAAGGCTTCACCGCCGGGTTCCCTTACCCATAATGGTGGCGGCTGCACCCGACAGCTGATCCAAACATCGGTTATGGTGTTAACATTGTGGGCTCCCTGGACAGGTAAGTGTCCATATTGTAAAAGTCAACAGCTGCAGTATTTGTAGCTGCTGACTTAAATTTTTTTGTGGGGGGCTGGACCTCCTTTTAACAGCAGAAACTTCAGGTGACCACTTATGTCTGATTCCCAATGCTGAAAGTTATCTGCAGACACAGTAATTTAAAGCAGAACTGTGGGCAACCACTAAAATTGTAAATATTCATATTGTCCACTGTCCAGGCCTCAATCTGGATCCTGCATATAAAATGTTTATACACTATGTAAAATAAATTTTCCATAATGCTGTACTTCAGTTTGCTGGCATGGGAGAAGGTCGAAGAAGGACTTGGAAGCTAAAGAACAGTACTGTGTTGTGGCATCCTCCTCTTCCCCCAGCATATTGGAATAAAGTGGGCATGTTGATAGTTGGGTACATTGTGCCTTCGCCCACTTTTGATAACAGTGGCCACAAAGCAGTCACTGATCAGATCTATGACAGTCATTGGACACATTGGGGTAGATTTACTAAAACTGGTGCACACAGAAATTGGTGCAGCTGTGCATAGTAACCAATCAATTTCAGTTTGTTAAATTAAACTTTGAACATGGAAGCTGATTGGTTAGGCACAGCTGTGCCAGATTCTGTGTGCACCAATTTTAGTAAATTCAGCAAAGGGATTCACCTATTTCAAATTCAAATTGAGCAACATACCATTTTGGGTGTTGTTTGGGCTAACGTTGATTGCCATACTTTTATTTGAAAGGCTACAAAAAGGCTTTAAAGTTCAAATAAAGTCACAAAAATAGATATGCAGTCAGATTGATGTTGTACAATCAGCTTCCAGTGTCATTGTTTTACCTCCACTTCCATGGTTATGCACATGTGTAGGGTGTCTAAATACGACTGTGCAGTCCAATAGGTACTATAGTTGCACCCAGTGCACCAAGTAACCAGCACTAAATACAGGACTCTGTTTCTCTACAACACTGGTCTGTGTAAGGATCTTTGTGTTTATGAGTGTGACAATACCTCTGCTATACTTGAGGCAAAAGGCATTCATGGCATCTCCAAGCAAAATGCAGTGTGTTACAGATCGTAGTGTGAAGGGTAACAGGACTATAAAGACATTAAAATGTGACAATTCAGCTAGGCTTTTAGCTAGATAAAAGGCAAAATTAACATGTTTAATAGGCAGAAATGTTTATTTAAACCTAAACATCTCTGTTCATGCATACATCAAACCTTGCTTGTTTCCTTTTAAGCCTAAATATTAAGCTACTTGCATACATCTAATTGTGATTTTTTTTTTTTTTTTATGATGTTTAGTGTGGGCTTTTACCATCTATGTGACATGCATTTTTCCAGGGTTTACCATACTATTACACTGCTTTCAAAGTGACATGTATGGAGGAAAAAAGCAAAGTAGAAACTCATTTCAAAATGACATGATGAAAAAACCCTATGGACACCAACTATATGGCTTGCACTGGAAAATGACTGTTAAAATCTATAAGCCTAATTTGCAGTGCTATTGTGGAGAAGTAATAGTCCTTAAAATTGATTTATGGACATTATTTGTTTGTTATTTGTTTTTCTGGTTCCTCAGGTTTTATTACCTGTTGATCCCTTCAGTAGATCCATTATATTTCAACTTCCTTTACTAGAGAGACAACACTTCATTCTGCAATAACATCAGGAAGTAGCATTGTCCCCCTGAGGATTGATCAAGTCATTCTAAAGTCTCAAGGTTTTTAACCCTAATGCATTACCCGTATTAAGGTAAAAGACATTCCACTAGCTGTTCCTATTTGATCCTGCACTGTGCCCATCTGCAGCTGCTCTGGTCTATTCTTGGTCTCGCAGGACATATTGAGAGCAGTTGGCTCCTGCTGCTGTCAATCAAATTTGCTGTGTGTGTGTGTCTATGGATGCACACAGCCCCACTCAGGAGTGCACCCCCAATAGGTAGAGTGGAGAGCAGCACAGAGGAATCCCAGAAGAGGAGTTAAGGAATTGAACAGAGCAGGTAAGTATAAACCTCTTTTTTATTTTAGGAAAATTTCAGCTTAAAGCCTAACTTTTTCTAATAATTTGTAGGTGTTACAGAAACAGTTTTTTTTTTGAGGAAAAAAAGTTTAAACCATATAAATGAAAACTGGCTATTTTATGTACAGGCAGTGTTGCGTGGTTTGCCCCAAATTCTACAGCTGTCACCTTTGCTAGATAGCTGCATCTGCATGTGAAAGTGGAGAAAACTTTTAATTAAAAAAAGTAATAAAAAAAAAAAGATTTTGTTTAAAGAAAATGTCTTCTTGAAGCCACCTTTCTACTGGCATCTTGGCAATGTATCGAACAGTCTTTGGCACTCTGCCTTCTACTTGTTCTTTAAAGTAATAATCTTTGCGAATAGCAGAAACAAAAAACTAATTTCACAAATTTTTTTTTGAGAATGCACTCTCTAGTAAATCTTTTGGGTTAGTAATATTTCAAAGGCCATCACAATATATTGTCATGTAGTATGTGGTTCTTCTAAGATAATAGCTTCAGATTCAGTTTCTTGCTTAGACAGATGGATAGGTCCATTGAAAACTTTCACAACTCTATCATGTACAAGTCCTGTGAATCATGTATAAGCCCTGTGAGTGTGGTTTAATCTTTGCTATACAAAAAAAAACCTTCAACAAATGCTCAAATACCAAAGTGCATTTTCTGTTTCCAATATATCAAAATAAAAGACGAAAACCCCTGACAACAAACTGAATTTGATTTCTCAAGCAAAGCATGCTTCTGTATAGGTTCTCCTATAGCCAGATGGGTTTTTTTTATGTGCAGGTAGGGAAAAAAAACAATACTAATTTATTTTTTAAGCTAATTGATAGTTAGTAGGAAAGAACGTGTAAAACGGTAATTTATACATACATTATATTGCTTCTTTTTTAAAAAACATTTTTACAATTAAACTCCTGATATAATCTGTATACATTTTACACACAGGACATTCTTGTTGTTTAAAAATAAGAAAAATCGTATCTTTCGTTTCCAGATATGGGAGTTTTACATAACAATCCATATTTAATTATGACACTGTCAAAAGATTTTAGATTATTTTTGGATTAACCAAAGTTTGTTCACAAACTCTGTTTCAGCTATATTAATTTATTGCTTAGCTTATATAAATAAGTTTGTTATGCAGTCCCAGTTAAGCAGCCCATAGCTAATTTGAAATTCTTTCCTTCCACCACAGGTGGAAAGAATGAAAATCACTCAAGTCCCCCATCAACACAGTCAATGTTATGCCCCGTAAACACGAGCGGAATTTCCGTCGGAAAAATCTTGACTGTTTTTTCAGACGGAATTTCGCTCAAGCTTGGCTTGCATACACACGGTCACACAAAAGTTCTATGAACTTTTTGCTGCCAAGAACGCATGATGTTCAACACTACGATGAGCCAAGACATTTCTGAGCATTCGTCAAATTGTTTCCGAGCATGCGTAGGAATTTTGCGCGTCGGGATTGCTACAGCCGATCAGAATTTCCGATCAGAACTTTTTCCATCGGAAAAATAGAGAACCTGCTCTCAATCTTTTGCTGGCAGAAATTCCACCAGCAAAAAGTCTGATGGAGCATACACAAGGTTGGAATATCTGACCAAAGGCTCTCACCGGACTTTTGCTTTGCGATCGTGTGTAGGGGGCTTTAGGGCTCTTTCACACATGCTTGTTCATTTTCATGGACTTCACTTACTCAGTGGGGGTTTATCCCCGCTGAGCCAGTGGATGAAAAGTCTGTCTCTGCTCAGTGTGCAGAGGTGGACCTGTCAGAGCCCCGCTCTCCTCTATGGGGAATCAGATGAAAACGGCTGTCCGTTTTCATCCGATCCACCAGATGCATGGAAAAAAGGGTTTCCATCCGTCTGGATTTAGTGAAGCGCATCAGTGTCAGATGTCAGCAGACATGTCACCACTGACATTCGTCGCTCCTTAGAGGTGCATGGAGCGTCCGTTCAGGTCTGCCTGAAAAAATTGACAGGCGGACCTTGGCGGTCCGTATGTGTGAAATGGCCCTTAATTGGGGAATGCCTCCCGCAGCACTGTTGTGTTCTTACGGTGAGGGAGCTCTCCTGGCTGGCAAAAAGAAATGATTACTGCTAGCGGCTGTAGCCGTCGGCAGTAATAGCATGTAAAAAATCCAACATAATAGGAAAAAAAATTCGGAAAATTGAACGATAGATCGACTTGTGTATAATTAGCCTGCCCACAGATAGATTGAATCTCGGCCGGTCCCTTCTGAACTGGACACATTTTGATCCAGCTTTAGGTCTGCCATCTTTTCAGGTTAAATAGTTTTTGGGACAGTGTGCATTAGATTACCACATTTTGAGACACCTGATTTTAGCTCTCACTCTTTTTCTTGTAGAAATACAAGTTTTGTGCTAAGCACAAGTTTCCATTTGTTTTATAAAATACGAGAAAGATAACTTGAATTTTGTATTAGGTTTGAAATCACTATGCTTTAGTGCCCATTATACAAAGTTCTACTACCCTAAAAGATAGTGGGCGCCATTCACTAAATCAGATCGCATGTAGTATTTAGGTGTCCAGAAAATTTTTCCCTAAACATCATATGCGTTCCTGAAACTGTCAATTCACTATACCGTTTTGTGGAATTTGCTGCAAAACGCTAAGGTAAATAATGCATTAAAAGGATGTATAGTCAATTCACAGAAGGAACTAAATGTTTAAATGCATGCAGTAATTAAGTAGTAGTACTACTCAGCGGGCGGTCCTGTTTCAGATAAAACTGGTCTCTGCAGTGGATTTGCCACACTTTTATGAGCAGTGGGAGAGGGGGCCCCCCTCCTGCTGCGATCCGGTGCCCTCCGCCACTTATTGGAGCCGCCGGGCAGCAGTGAAGGCGATCGCATCTGCTCACTAGCTTGCCATGGAGACGAGTGAGGGGAAGATGGCCCCCACTAGTCTCCATATCATTGCAGAGCAGAAGCGACGTCAAAACGTCACTTCCACCCATAGCTCTTAAAGAGACATATTTTTATTTATTTTTTTCAAATGACATTAAATTTTTTATTTTTTTTTATTTATTGCATTTTAGTGTAACTATGAGATCTGAAGTGTTTTTGACCCCAGATCTCATATTTAAGAGGTCCTGCTATGCTTTTTTTCTATTACAAGGGATGTTTACTTTCCTTGTAATAGGGATAAAAGGGACACACTTTTTTTTTCTTTAAAATTAAAAAATAAAATAAATGAACAAATAATAAAAAAAATAAAATTTAATTTTTTTTTAGCGCCCGATCCCACCAAGCTCGTGTGAACGCATAGGGGAGCAGCGCCTGCATATGAAAATGGTATTCAAACAACACATGTGAGGTATTGCCACGATCGTTAGAGTGAGAGAAATAATTCTAGCCCTAGAACTCCTCTCTAACTCAAAACATGCAACCTGTATAATTTTTTTAACCGTGCCTATGGAGATTTTTAAGGGTAAAAGTTTGTCGCCATTCCACGAGCAGGTGCAATTTTGAAGCGTGACATGTTGGGTATCAATTTAATTGGCGTAACATTATCTTTCACTATATATAAAGAAAATTGGGCTAACTTTACTGTTGTATTATTTTTTAATTCAAAAATATATTTTTTCAAAATAAAAACTGCGCTTGTAATAAATATGGTGTGACAGAAAGTATTGCAATGACCGCCATTTTATTCTCTAGGTTGTTAGAAAAAAACAATATATAACGTTTGGGGGTTCTAAGTGATTTAATAGTAAAACATTTTTTTTTTAATTTGTAAACACCAAATCTCAAAAAGAGGCTTGGTCCTTAAGTGGTTGAAGAAGTATAGAAAAGCTTGTTTGGCTATACTTCTCGTGTGGATCACAGGAGTGCAATTCGTTTTACACGCCTGTGACCCGGGCTGAAGTCCGCTCTCTGCTGATGTCACCAATGTCATTCTAGGGTCCACATCATCCCAGCCATGGTGTCTGGATCCACCAGGTGCCTGGACTGACACCCAGTTCAGCCTCTCAGCGAGCCTTTGAGAGCCTGAGACGTCCGCTTCATCTCCTCCACAGTTCAGCGCTCCAATGAGCGAGGAGGGAGAAGAGCACAGAGCTGTGACTGACAGTCTACAGCTCTCTGCTCACGGAGCTCTGAAAATGGAGTGATCGGTGGTGTTTGATGACTCGGTTCTCAGTGTAGAGGCGCCGGGGCGACAGATGCAGAATCAGACCCACGCTGCATCCACCTACTGTAGGTAAGTATGATTGGGGTAAAAAAAAAATCCTTTTCTTCTCTTTTAAGGCAGACTGTGCACTTTGCAAGTTGCTCCAGAGCTTAGTACTTGAGGTAGAGCTTCACCTTACAAAGAATACCCAATCACGTGCAAGGAAAAAAAACAGCATTTTTGCTTGCACATGATTGGATGATGGAGGCAGATCTCCCTCTCTTTTACTAAGCTCTGGAGCAACTTCACTTGCAAAATATTCACTGCATGTGCCATTACTTTTTTAAATCCACATATGGAAATTACATATAGTAAAATCTATTTTCTCTGGTCATTTCACCAGATTTTTAGAGACTTTTTTGTGAATATACAAGCATATACATCATTTGCTGCAAAAAAAACCTCCCAATCACTGCAAACTTAATACAATGTGCATTAATATCACAATGGTATAATCCCTTGTTAAAGTGGGGATACTTTACCTTTTCACAATTAGATATCTTCCCACTGACAAGTTCCCACTGACACCATTGATCTTTTTAGCTATCTATAAGGGGGTAATTCTTCCCAATGACCATAAGGACCATTCTTTCCACTGACCATCACACTAATGTATCATGAGTTGTAGATATATAATCGTATTTAGCAGGGGTTTCCTGAGACTGGAAAGTTATTTCAAGGGTCCCTCTGTGTTGAAAAGTTTGAGAAAGGCCGCATGAAAGTGTAACTAAAGGCAAAACTTTCTTTTTCAATTTGGACAGAGTAATGGAGGGTTAAAACCCCTGTCAGTTTGTTTTTCTGCCATCTTTGGCCCATTGCGGACATTTACCTCCACTTCCTGTTCCATAGCTAAAACAGGAAGTGAGAGAAAATCCCTGCAAATTAAGGGAATCCCTTGGGGTCCCTGAAGTCAACTAGCTTCCCTATTAGAATATTTCCTCTCTATTACTTTTCTGTGGACAACCAAAAATTTGGAGTATTCTTTTAACCACTTAAGCCCCACACCATTTTTTCCCCAGACCACTTTTTGCGATTCGGCACTGCGTCGTTTAACTGACAATTGTGCAGTCGTGCGACGTGGCTCCCAAACAAAATTGATGTCCTTTTTTTTCCACAAATAGAGCTTTCTTTTGGTGGTATTTGATCACCCCTGCGGTTTTTATTTTTTGCACTATAAACAAACATAGAGTGACAATTTTGAAAAAAAACGCATTATTTTTTACTTTTTGTTATAATAAATATCCCCCAAAAATATATAAAAAAACATTTTTTTCCCCAGTTTAGGCCGATACGTATTCTTCTACATATTTTTGGTAAAAAAAATTGCAATACGCGATTATTGATTGGTTGCACGAAAGAAAGTCACATTGTGTGTGGCCTGCCCTAAAGTGAAAATGCATACAAAACAGCTACTCCCCTTTAAACTACGCCTATGAGAAAGTTTTGTAAGCATTGGGTTTGCTATACTAAAGGTAAATGTGCTGGCCCCTTTGCAAGGGAACATTCCTTTAGCTTTGTGAATGAGGTGAAGCTCTGATGACCTCCAATCATGAACAACCAAAAATATTGTTTTTTATTTTTAATAATCTAATTTTCCTTTCACGTGATCGTGTAATTTTTAAGTGAATTCTTACCTGAATTCTGTTGCAAAGTGAACTGCCTATTTTCCTTTTGTAAATCAATTCTTATAAGTCTAAAAGGATGCAAATGGTAGAATCCAGGAGCACTATATCCCAAGAATTCCAAAAATCCAACATAGTAACATTAGTTTTATAATAATTATATCTTATTGTTATATCTCTTAGCCCTTGTACACACGGTCGGACATTCCAACAGAAAATGTCCGATTGGACCGTGTTCTCGGATAATCCGACCATGTGTGGGCTCCATCGGATTGTTTCCCTTGGAATATCCGACGACAAAGTTTTAGAGTTGGGCTATAAAATTTTCCAACAACATGATCCGATCGGACTTTGTCCGATCGTTTGTAGAGAATTCCGATCGGACAAAGTGCCACCATGCTCAGATCAAATTCCTAGACCAAAGCTATTGGCTACTAGCCTGAACGTAGTCCCATCTTAACAAAATAACGTCATCACGTTCTGAATGATCGGATTTTCCGACAACTTTGTCCGATCGTGTGTATGCAACACCAGTTTCGGATAAAATCCGTCGGACAAAATCTGACGGATTTGGTTGTCGGACTGTCCGACCGTGTGTACAAGGGCTAAGAGGTTTTTCAGTTCTGGGTTTTTGCCTACTGGTTTTATGGATGCAGTCTGTTTTCAAACCTTGCACTGCTACAGTATGTCAGGGAGTGAAGAGTACATAAGTTCCTAAATCTAGCTCCAACTTAGTTATGTCCTAAGTTACTTTAAATATACAGAATGCTTTGTATGATTAGAAAGTTTTGTCTTCCTGACCATTATAAAGTGTGCTAAAGTGTGATTTTAGGCTGGCCATACATGATTCTGATCTTGGTCTATTTAACAGGAATCGGCCAAGATTCAAACCGTTAATGGGCAGGCTGAATGTACCAAGTTGATGTTGGGTACAACCAGCCTACCGGATTTGCTTGCAATTATCGCAAGCAGCTGCTAGGAATAATCACTGTCTTCTTCCGGTGTGGATGGCTTCGCCCGCCCCACCCTGCCGGGAGAAGACAATTGCCGATTCCCCTGTTAGCACTGTCTGTGTTTTAATGGGAGTATTGTGCGAATCTCTTTCCTGCAACCCATGGTTGCAGGAAATAAATTTGTACCACCTTAGTGTTGCCTTGTCAGTGTCGACTAGATTGTGTTAGATCTTTAATTCTACCAAGGTGGACATTTTCAATTTATCCTCACTAATAGTGCAGGGATCAATCATCTGTTTTAGTTTTTTGGAAAAAGCTCCACCAAGGTCCTTTTTGGTGGTGACCTTGTAATTGACATAGGTCTTATTCTGGGCATACGCTGATTGAAATTTGGCTGGCTCATTGGGGACTGGCTACATTTAGATCAGTGTGTTGGGATCTCTGCTTGACAGAAGTGCTATGTTTGAAAATGTTGTAAAATTTAACAGAATACATTGTCCTGGCAGGGGGTTTCGCCCATTTACCTTACTTGTCCTCGACTCTTGCATCCACCTCGCTCCCAGCCTGGTGGCTGAAGGAATAAAAAAAAGCTACTGTCTTTGGCCATTTTTAGAAACTGGGCCTACTGATTCTGCTGCACACATTGAGGTGCCATACTAGGGTGGTAAAGTATGTCCATGCTCTTGAAAAGTCTGGCAAACCTCTATCAGATCTCTATCTATCGGACACTGTTGTGACATCTGTGTTTTGGGGTTGTTAGCAAGTCAGATAGCGCAGCATCAGTGGTTGATGGACATGCATATGTTAACAGCACCCTTCAACACTGCAGAGCTGTGCTATTATGTGAGTTCAGGGGTTGTACACAATCCTTTTATATTTTCTATGCTGAATTTTTTTATGGCTTTTATTAAGAAAGTGGTATTTAAACTCCTTTTTGTGTTGTTAAAGTAAATCTGAAATGTTCAATACTGTCGAAACAGCACAGGTTTTGTAAGGCAAGTTAACTTTAAATGCAGTACGCAAATGAATGAATGTACTATGTTGTGTTTATTAATTATTTATTAATAACAATGTGCAGCATTCTGTACGTAATTTATAACATTAAATGATTATTAATTTACAATACAGAATATTTCACTTCATATGCACTTATATAGAAAAAAGTTTCATATGGTTATGGGCCTTGCTTTCACTTTGTGAAATTGATTTCTAAATTGAAGTAGCAAAATAGATTTGAATCAATAAACTGTCATCTCACACTTGTACAAAGAGAGTGAAATGTTGACAACCACCTGCTTATTGATTTTTGTTTCTACCTGCACGAGTATTGCAGGGTATTAATTTGTAATGTAATTCTATTTTTATTCAGTGAAATAGTAACAGACTAAAGCCAAATTCTAGATTCTGATTTTATGAAGGGTCAAGATGAGACTTAAAAAAAAGCTGAATTCTTTACAGTTTAGAAGAAACACAGATACAAAATATTTCTCTTTTGCCCTCTCAGGTGACAAAGGGGGTAAATCCCATGAAGGGGTCTCCTGATTAAATAGATAATTGCTCTAATTTATGAAAAAGTCAAAGGAAAACAAAAAATGTGACTTATAGCAAACATTCACATGTCTCCTTTGAATTTCTAACCTCACTAGGCAAAATGCCATGGGGCTTGTGCTTGTAATGGTTACCACACATGACTTTCCTTTCTCCAGTGTTTTCAAATCCCACTTCAGTCACATTTCAAGTTCCACATCAATATTTCATAGTTGGCTTAAATATTTATTTCTTCAGCCATTGTTTGTTCAAGTGTTGTGAAATACTTAAGGCACATCTCAGCAGATAGTAGAGGACTGTGAACTTTTGTCTTGGGAAATAAACGCAACTAACGGGTCCATTACCTCACTAGTTTAACACGTCCAGCTGCAGCTGCTGGACATCAAGTACAATCCTTGGAGGTGTGTACTCCAGTGGTGACATTAGCACAAAAGGGATATCAGACAACTCTTTTACATGTCTGTGTCACATGATTCACAGGTCACCAGTAATCCTTTGCATGTAAATGCTGCCAGATCTGACCCCATTTTTCCTGGATGTTGTTTTTTTGTTGGGTAACTAACTTGCATCTTTTCCACACTGGAACACCAAAACATAGCTGCCAACCTCCAAATATTTTTTTAGTAACTGAATTTTTGGAACATTTACTGACAGAACAACGTCTTGCAGGACAATTTTATGGGTCAAGTGGTAGACACACCAACTAGAAATAAAGCGTTACTGGATCTACTGATTACCAACAACACAGACCTGATCACGGATGTGGAAAATATGGGGCAATTTAGGTAACAGCCATCATAGGTCAATTGGCTTCAGTATAAATCACACAAATAGGAAACATAAGGGGAATTCAAAGACACTGAATTTCAAAAGAGCCAACTTCCCTAAACGACATGCCTTTCTAGAAGGCATAAATTGGGATAAAATCTTGGAACAAAGAACACGGAGGAGAGATGGGTTTGCTTTAAGAGCATATTAAATAAGGGTATTAGCCAATGCATCCCATTGGGTAATAAATTTAAAAGAGCGAATAAAAGTCCTGGATGGCTTAACTCCAATGTAAAAATGCATATAAAGGCAAAGGAGAATGCCTTCAAAAAATACAAGGTTGAGGGATCATCATCAGCATTCAGACTTTAGAAAGAATGCAACAAGAAATGTAAGGGTGCAATAAGGATGGCTAAGATAGAACATGAAAGACATAGTGGAGCAGAGCAAAAAGAATCCCAAGAAATTCTTTAAGTATGTAAACAGTAAAAAAAGGGAGGACAGCCCATATTGGCCACATAAAGAATGAGGAAGGTTACACAGGATGGGAAGATGGCGAAGGTATTGAATTTATTCTTCTCCTCAGTCTTCACAAGGGAATGTGGGGGGCTTCAGTAACCAAAACTGCAGTGTTTATCCTCAGGACACATCACAGGAAGCACCTCCATGGTTAACAGAGGACAGAATTAAAATTAGACTTGGGAAACTGAACATTAATAAATCACTGGGACCAGAAGGCTTGCACCTGAGGGTACTGACTGGAATGGTACCAGCTGATTGTAGAAGAGCCAATGTAGCACCAATACTTAAAAAGGGCCCAAAATACATTCCTGGGAATTACAGACCAGTTAGCCTAACATCAATAGTATGTAAACTCTTGGAGGGGATGATAAGGAACTATATACAAGAGTTTAGTAATGAGAACGGTATCATTAGCAGTAATCAGCATGGATTCATGAAGAATCGTTCTTGCCAAACCGATCTATTAACCTTCTATGAGAAGATGAGTTGCCATCTAGATAAAGGAAGTCCCATGGATATGATGTATCTGGATGAGGTTAGTGTTGCGCGGCGACTTATATAGGAACAATGGGTGGGGTCACTGGGTGATGTCCCGCCCATTATGATGTCACAGTCCCCGCGTCCTCTGGGGCTGTGACATCATAATGGGCGGGGACAGCACCCGACGATGTCCATATATAAGTCGCCGCAAGCCGCATCCCTGTCATTGCGGCCAGAGACAGCGACGAGTCAACATCTCAAGAAGAGAAGAACAGAAGGCCAGAAGGCGGCGAAGACAGCAGTGACAGAAGACCGGGCCACTGCCAGTAAAAGAGCTGGAAGAAGGAGCGGAGGACCGAAGAGGGGGACAAGGCCCCCAAAGTCATAAGAAGACCCCCGGGTGGCGGCGAAGAAGAAAGCCGGGCTCCTCCGCTAGTAAAAGAGCTAGCAGAAGATATCGAAGGAGTCCGGAGAGAAGACCCCCCAAGACAGAAGAAGACGTGCAAAAAATTATTTTTAACCCTTGTATGTTGTGTTTTATTTACATTTTTTTCACAGGTGAATGGGTAGGGGTACATTGTACCCCATGCTCATTCACATAGGGTGCAGAGCCAGTATCCGGGGGCCCCCTTATCCGGGGCCCCCCCCTTCCCCAAAGCACCCCCCATGCTGATGGCACGTGGCCTGGTACGGCTCAGGAGGGGGCACACTCTGCTCGTCCCCACCCCCTTTCCTGACCGGCCGGGTTGCGTGCTCGG
This sequence comes from Lithobates pipiens, assembly GCF_037356315.1. Classification (NCBI taxonomy): domain Eukaryota; kingdom Metazoa; phylum Chordata; class Amphibia; order Anura; family Ranidae; genus Lithobates; species Lithobates pipiens. Next base: position 277,994,978 of record NW_027507903.1, on the reverse strand, counting down.
ATAAGGGTCTGATATGGACCTAGGGGGGACCCCCACGCCGTTTTTTCGGCGTAGGGCTTCCCCTTTAAGTCCATACCAGGTGTCGGGGCCAGCAATGTGTCAATCTCTTGATGTCTTTTTCAACCTCGCCTACTATGTAACTATATGTAACACATTTTTACAGACAAATATCATATATTCTAGAAACTTGTATTACTTAAAGCTGACTCCAGGCAGAGGTAAAAATAATTCATGAGGTTATTTATGCTTTAAAAAATGGTGAAATGTATTTTTATATGCTGCTAGTGAACGTATTAAATTTGGCTTGGAAACAGCGTCTTGTAATCCCCTCTACAGAGGAGGGAAAGTGAGGGAGGGGCAGCACTAGAAGTCAGTGATGATGCTGTATGTACAAAAGCTGACAAAAAAACATGCTGATATGGGGAGAGAGTAGGATGAGGGGGGGATGTAATGCACAGGACCCTGCCTACTGTGCTTCTCTATAGTAGCATTGCAGTGCAAGTGCGTTTTGAAGTTGTGTTGGGTTCCATTCATAACCAATGTCATTGCAGCAAATCCACCATGTTGTAAATAGACCTTCACCATCCATTCACAGGTTGGGGGATAGGAGGTGACCTAGGTTATTTTGAAAATTGAGGTCCCGTGGCCAGCTGTAAATCTCAGAAATGAATGGATAACATTTCAACTCCTAAAATACCTTCCATTGATGTATTTCAACAATGTATTTTGCTTGCCTGGATTTCAGATAAAAAAAAATAGTAATTATTACAAGACAGTATTTCAGATTAAACAAAAACCATATAAAGCAAACTGGTTTGTTTTAAAGCAATGACACTAGAAGATAAGTGTCATAAAATCACGATGTATTAAATATCGTGCATGACTAAATAGGTGTGGTTTAATGGCTGAGGCTAGTTCATTATAAGCATAGTAAAATATGGGGATGTAGGCAGAAGCATGTCACTGTTTTATCATGCCCATTATAAGAAATTGCCAGCATGTTTCAAGAAACTACTAGAAAACACTTCCATGCTATGGAAAATTTCTTGCAAATATCTCTGATGCACATTACTCTTTGAAGTAAATGAAATGTAAATATGCTTTTTACTTTTCTATTTTGTTCTAGCTAAGAGAGTTAATATTTCACTGTTGAATCATACCCAGTCCCCTATGCAGAGGGCTCCCAGTATGGAAGGTCAGAACAAGGTGCATATACTGGAATCATTTCAGGAAAATATTTAATCAAGATCGGATCCAGGAAATAGTGCTGCTGGTGTTCATAGTTCTACAACAGTTTCAAAGACAGTTATTTTCACTGACAGCATATCACTCATAGGGCTCTTTTGCAAATGTGCCAGAGTTCACTATAGTGCAGAGCTGGTATAAATGCAAATAGGGTTCTGAGCAAAAATGAAAGTAGGACCTCAGGAGCTAAAAGTCAGCAAATAATATATTAAAATGCAGACAGGAAATTTTAGGCAAGCACTTGATAAGAGCAAATGTTTCAGCATCGCCACCATTCCCTGTATTTTGCACAGCGCACCCTAGAATGCATCATTATGCATAATGCACAATGCACTAACAAGCCGCATACATTTTACAGCTCCTACCTGTGGGTCTACAGGCTGCCACTGGCTTCACTGCAGGCAGATTCAAACCTTTGTCATGATTGTGCAAGATCTTGATTATCATCAGTACTTTGAGCATGCAAGTTCATTCAGTATCTTTTTTTTTCTATATTTCTCTATTTAGGAGGAATGAAACTATTCTTGGAAAAAAACAAAGTGATCCAGCAGATGATGTGCCAGTAGCAAATGATTCTTTTAGGAGATACACAACAACCCTTGTTGAGTATCAGAAGGTATGGTGCTTACTAAAACCCCTTTTTCTTTATATAGCCTTTAAAGAGAACCTATCAGGGTAGAAATATAGGACTTGCCATTGTTGACTAGATGTCATCCTTATCCAGGCTTCTTTTATTAGTAAGTCATTGACTCCTACCAAGCACCCAAATAAGTGTTTTTCAGTATCATCTGTTAATACATGTAGCACTGACCCCCGAAGGAGCGGCTGGTTTTATTAGGCTTACTGTTACCTTCTTGACCTCGTGTACGTCTAGGGGTTTCCCGAGATAGATGGCCCAAAGAATTGCAGAAACTGACCCTGGATCCACTTTTTGGGATATTTATTTGCAAAAACAAGTAGACAGAACAGTCCCTCAAAGAAGGGTAGAGGGTTAGTTAGGAAGTTCAGGTACTTTTGGAACTGCAAAAGATAGGAAGTCTCTCACTATAGGAATCCAGAGAATTACCTTTCACAACTGGATTCTCAGAGCTACCGGATAGACCTCCTCTCACTAGGCCTAGCAGCCGATAGAGTGTTTAAGCAAAGCAAAGTCTCTGCCACAGACTTGGATGTAGAAGACTTGAACAAAAGTCTCTGCCACAGACTTGGATGTAGAACACTGGAACAAAAGTCTCTGCCACAGACTTGGATGCAGAACACTTTAACAAAAGTCTCTGCCACAGACTTGAATGTAACTGAGGGACGTAGATAAATTTGGAGAGTTATCATACGGTAACAGTATCTTGCAGCCAGTCTGGTGATACCGTATGAGTTTAGATTCACTTAGTGTCTTTCAACTGAGCCTCCAGGCTCCTTCTGAGAAGCCTGCCTTACGCGTGGCCTTCTCCCAAAGAGTTCCCCTGGTTGCTTCTCCAGTTGCTGGGCCTCCCCACAGATGAAACGGCACCAGACCACCTTTGAATCCTCCTCCCAGTTACTTTGCCTCGGGCTAGCCAACCCCAAGACTTGAAATTGGATGGATCCGCACCCCAGGCCATGAGGGCCATGGGGGCCATGGGGGCTGGTCAGGAGGACCAGGACCAAACAGACAAAAAGCTCTTCTGGACCGGAACCCAGAAGCATGTGATCTCAGTACCAAGTACCCTCTCCCAGAATGCACAACAGGATGACACTCCCACTGGGTTGGCTCAGAGAAAGAATGGCACTTAATATGCCCAGCTAGACTGCATTCTCACACTTGCCAGTGGTGACAACGACACCTGTGGCCAAGCAGAACCCAGTGAAATCCAGGTAGACTGGTACTGAAACCATAATTTGGTATAATTAACCCTAAAACCCAACTATGGCTTTAGAAATTCTAAATAGAGAAAAACGCATAGCGAGTGCTCTTCAGGAGCCGGCACTACATACACATTTTTAGAAAATCGCTGCTAAAGCAACAGTAAACTCTTTCAGAGCCTATCCCCCCCATAGATGGCATGTAAAATGTTTGGAATTAGTAGATGAGGTAGGGCCTAGCATACCCTCAAAAAAGATACTTTAACACCTTTATGGCACAATGACAAGGAAAAGTGCCTTATTTTCCTCCTTCACAGGATATGGTTTTGCTAGACTTTGGGGTGGATTTACTTAAAGTGGAGGTCCACCCAAAAAAAAAATTAAAAGTCAGAAGCTAGACATACTGTAGCTGATGGCTTTTAATAATAGGGCACTTACCTATCCTGGAGTCCAGCGATGTCGGCACCGCAGCTGATGTTTCCATCGGCTGTTGGTTGCTACTGCCACCATTGCGGGTAAGGCTACCCGGCAGTGTAGCTTTTCAGCTTCACGCCGGGAACCCTACTGCGCATGCGCCTACTGGTCCAGCGATAGGGGAAGGAGGAGGGAGCCCCAGCCATGACATCAATAGCCACGGGTGAGACTCCCGGAAGTGGGAAAGGATACCTGTCCGCCCTCCCCCACCCAAAGGTGCCAATTATGGCACTGGAGGGGGGGGGGGGATCAGATGAGCAGAAGTTCCACTTTTTGGGTGGAACTCTGCTTTAAGGCAAATAAACTGTGCACTTTGCTAGTGCAGTTGTTCAAGAGCTTAGTAAATGAGGTAAGGCTTCACTTTGCAAAGAATGCTCAATCCCATGCAAGGAAATAAATAAAATAAAAAAAACTGCATTTTTGCTTGCACATGATTGGATGATGGATGTCAGCAAGCCTCCCCTTATTTACTAAGCTCTAGAGCAACTGCACTTGCATAGTGCACAGTCTGTTTGCCTTTAGTAAATCCACCCCATTAGCTCAATATGCTAGTTTTTAGTGTAGAAAACCCAGTGTAGGAATTTTAACCCCAAAAACAAAAGTGAATTACATGGTGACTACCCATCACCCTAACTTCTAACATGCCCCTAATCACCCTCACCTTAACACTGGGTCTTATCACTTCCACTAAACTTAACATTTAACCTCACCCCCTAAATCACATTGTGTCTCTGCTTTTGATGTTATAGAAAATGGATAGTCTTTAAAGTGTTTTTTTTTTTTTTAGATACACATGGAAAACCTACCAAATGTAAAACATATAACTAATGTGTATTACATTCCTTGTGTGGCTGATATCTCAATAGCTGTTAAACAGCTAGAGGGAGTCCTTATATTGGTCTTACCCACTGGCCGAATACAATGATCACTGCTGGCGACTATACCTACTGGCAGTGATTAGACGAAAAAGAAAAACATCAGGCTGGTTGCACTGAAGTCGATCGATGGATCGACTTTAGTACAACTAGCCTTCCCATACACGGATTTAATTTTGATCTGCCTATGTATGGCTTAAGGCTGGATTCACACCTATGCAGTTTTGGTGCTTTTTGCAGATTTGCACTGCAGTCCATTCAACATGGTTTCCTATGGAACACATTCTCTAGTGCAAATCTGCAAAATGCAAAAAGCACTAAAAATGCATAGGTGTGAATCCAGCCTAAGGCCTGTTTCATATATACTTCAGCTTGTAAAAGAGCAGTGTTAACAGTAAGCTTTTACAAAGCTTTTACAGAGCTTTCAGCAAGCTTTGTTGAAGCTTTTAAAGCGTCCTTCAGTTCCACTTTGAAAATGTTGAACACAGATCCTTAGCGGTATGCTGATTGCCACTTTAAACAAGCTGCTAGCAGGCTTCAGCACTACTTTGAACCTTGTTGAAACGCCAACTAGCAGCTTTTTTTAAAGTGACATTCAGCACTCCCAATAGGATCTGTGAATAACATTCCTAAACAGGAGCTAAAGGGGGCATTAAGGGCTTAGAGAGAGCTACTCTAAACCTGGCAAAAGTTTCCTGAAAGTTTTATAAAAGTTTGTTTTCATACTGCCTATAATACAAGCTGAAGCCATTTGAAATGGGCCCTTTTTTTATCTGGTGGGGGAATCCCACCCATAATACCCTCCTTCCAAGACATTCTATTCAGACAGTGCGACTATCGGCTGTCAGAATGCATTAAATACATTAATAATAATTGAAAGAAAAAAAAAATCCAGCATGTGCTTTTATTTCTTTGCAGTGCAGATGTGCTAAAGAGTCATTCTCAAAAGAGATTGATCTCCGAACCATTGGAAGCCTGTTGCTGAAAAGCACTGGCCCATAGCAACCAGTCAGCATTCTGCTTTCAATGTCTGGGTTGCAAAAATAACAGCTAGCTCCTGTTATCAATGCAGACACTTTGATCTCCTCCAACATTTAAAAAAAAACAAAAAAAAAGCTATTGTTGCAGGTCTTCTTGGCATCTAGATAAAACCGTCATCTCTTTTATTTTAAGGAACAGGCTTCATCAACAGTCAAGCAGACAACAAAGCAAAATGTGGCAAAAAGATCAGAAAATGTCAAAGCACGGCCAAAAAAGAAGACTCAGAGCTTGCATCTTCACAAGTCTGTATTATATCTGGATTCTGTTCCAGCTTTGTGGTTGTGGGAAATTTGAGTGTATTAATTTAGAAGTGGTAATATTTTTAAATTATATGTTCCTAGAGGAAATTATAAGCATTTAAAGTAATGCCTAAATGATGTCTTTAGTGCAAATGTATGCAGTCATTAGTGTAATTAGAAGTAATTGTGTTGTTGCCTCCATAAACCATGGTCTGAGCACATCAATCTAATGAACACAGCAATTTGAAACAAAACTTTTACTTTCAAAAACAAAATATGCTGACAGCTTTGCCAGCTTGCCAACTTAGATCTTGTCTAAACACCAGCATTTCATTGTGGTTTACCGCACCTGCACACTGCATGTAAACCATATAGTGTATAGAAGGGGTAGGCAACCTCCAGCTGTTGTGGAACTACATTTCCCACAAGGCATTGCAAGGCTGGCAGTTACAATTACTCCCAGAGGCATGATGGGACTTGTAGTTCTGCAACAGCTGGAGGGCCCCCGGTTGCCTACCACTGCTGTATTGTATCATTGTAGGAAATTGTACAATTCCAATATCTGCTGTTACCCGTGGTGCGCTGTGAGTGAGTGAGTGAGTACACTGAAAGTCTACCGAGAGCTTAGTGATAGGAGTCTTCCTTATGCCAGGGTTTTCAAAGATTTATATGGTACCACTGTGATACACAACTTGACAATATTTATTTTGGTGATTGGAGCACATTACATAATTTCATATTCAGTATTTTTTGTATTTTTGGGGTTTTTTTCCCCCCATTTTTTGCCTTTTTCCAATTGTTTTCTGTATCCAGTTAATATTTTATTAATCAATTCAACTCCGGAAATGTAACCCCCCTTTGTGACCAGGTAATTTTTTTCGACACAGCACTGCCTTATTTTAACTGACAATTGTGTGGTGGTGCGACACTGTACCCAAATAAAATGTATGTATTTTTTTCTCCCAAAAATAGAGCTTTCTTTTGGTGGTATTTGATCATCTCTGCGTTTTTTTTTTTTTGCACTGTGACCAAAATAGACAGACAATTTTGAAAAAAAAAAAACTATATTTTTTACTTTCTGCTATAAAACATATGCAATAATAAAATGTAAAACATCAAATTTCTTCATCAATGTAGGCCAATATGTATTCTGCTACAAATTTTTGTTAAAACAAACAAACAAACAAACAAACAATAAGATATTGATTGGTTTGTGCAAAAGTTATAGCGTCTACAGATTATGGGATATATTTATGTAATTTTTTCATGTCTTTTTTTTTTTATTAGCAGTGGCGGCGATCAGCGACTTATAGCGGGACTTCAATATTGTGATGGACAAATTGGACACTAGCTGACACTTTTGACACTTTTTTGGGGAGCCAGTGACACTAATACAGTGATCAATGCTAAAAATATGCCTTTTCACTGTACTAATGACACTGGCTGGGAAGGGGTTAACATTAGGGGTTATTGAAGGGTTAATGGTGTGCCTAGCCAGTGTTTGCATACAGTTTGGGAGGTGCTTTTACTAGGGGAAGGCATAAATAGTTGTCCCTGCTTTTCAAGAAATACAGGATCCATGCCTTTCCTACTGACAGAATGACAATCTGCCTTGTTTACATAAGCAGACTGCCGTTCTGCCTCTGTACCGAATGATCAGTGGGTGCTGGCGGACATCAAATCTGCTGCACCTGCTGATCAGCCCTTGCTGTGTATAATCACAGTGGGAGCAGGCCACAGCGGCACGCTTTCGTTCCCGCTACTCGGAAGTGCAGAAACACGTATATATACATGATCCTGCGTACAACGGCCATCCTGTAGCAGTATATCTGCTATAGGGCATTTGGCAAGTGGTGAATTTGTTTATATTTCTATAGCGCTTTTTTCCCTGAGGAAAAAGGCACTTTATATGTTGTTGAGGCAGATTGTGAAGTAGCTATCTTGAGTGTGCTCAGTAGAAAATCATACTAGAGCCAATTTAGACAAGAACCAATTACACTACCAGCATGATTTTGGAGTGTGGGAGGAAACCAGAAATCCCAGAGAAAACCCACACAGGTTCAGGGCGAATGTGAAAACTCCTAACTGGAACCTACAGGCACACAGTTTTTCTCACCCAAAGCAGCACATTTCTGCTAAAAACACCTCTTCTGCACAAATGTGAAAAAGACGGAAAAACACGCATCGTGCACACGGGGCCATTTTTTCTTAATGAAACCCTAAACGTGGATAGCAACCCCATTTTGTCACACCACAAGCATGGCAAAACAGGCAACATGAAATTAATTTTGTTCAGTGCAAAAAAAGGTACATGAGCTACGACCGACATTCGGCAGTGTATGTCGGTCTGTCCCACAGAAGCTAGCCGAGCATGCCCGAAAACCAGCAGCCGACCGACTCCTGATCAGCGCTCTCAGCCAATGTCAGAGAGCACTGATCGGACTGTTCAGCCGAGGGGGGCCATCCCCCTGTCAGAACACAACAGCTCAGCGGGGGGAGATCGCTGTGTTTTTCAAAATTGTCGCTCTATTTTTGTTTATAGCGCAAAAAATAAAAACCCGCAGAGGTGATCAAATACCACCAAAAGAAAGCTCTATTTATGGGAAAAAAAGAACGCCGATTTTGTTTGGGAACCACGTCGCACGACCGTGCAATTGTCGGTTAAAGCGACACAGTGCCGAATCGCAAAAAGTGGCCTGGTCCTTTGGCTGCAAATTGGTCCGGGGCTTAAGTGGTTAAAGTGTATTTTTTCCCAAAAAAATCGTGTTTGAAAGACTGCTGCGCAAATACAGCATGACATAAAATATTGCAACAACCTCCATCTTATTTTATGGGTCTCTGCTATATATATATATATATATATATATATATATATATACATATATATATATATATATATATATATATATATATATATAAATATATATATATATATATATATATAATGTTTGGGGGTTCTAATTTTCTAACAACAAATACTGATTTGTACTTTTGTAACAACAAATGTCAAAATAAAGCCTGGTCAGCAATCCAGTGAGCTTGTAACTTCTTATTTAAAGAGGAAATAAAGCCTCTTAAAAAAAATACACCCTGCAAGACAAAGCATAGCATACTAGCTCATTATGAATTAATTACCTGAGATCGAAGCCCCTGCATCGGCCCTCGTTCGCCTCGAGTGACTTCCGGGTATCGCGGCTCCAGCGCTGTAACTGGCCAGAGCCGCGATAACGTCACTCCCGCGCATGCACGCTGGTGCCGCCACTAACAGCATGATTGCCATTAGAAACAGCATGCTCAGAGTGCGCCTGCACCTGATGTCTATGGTGCATGTGCCATAGATTTCGGTGCCGCTACTTCTGCAAATATCTCCTAAACCTTTTAGGTTTGGGAGATATTTCTTGCACCTACAGGTAAGCCTTAATCTAGGCTTGCGTGTAGGTTAAAGTGGTTGTAATGGGTTTACAACCACTTTAAGCAAACAACACAGGGCCTTTGCTACCCTGGGGGTTACAACAGGCACTGTGTATGGAAGGAAAATAAGTGCTGAGAATGTAAACAAGAAGTAGTTGTGGAGGAGTTATGTAGTCGAGCAGCGGAGAAGTCTTAGGCATACTACGGTATACACCGTGTGAGGCAAGCATTTGTCCCACCGGGATGCACAAGTGTCCCTGGAACACGTTAATCCCTGTGTGGGAAAACATGTGTATACTGTAGTACATCCATGTGAACCAAGCCTTACAGAGCTTATAAGACTACTTGAGATTTAAGTGCAGAAAAAGCAGCATGGTCACCCTAACACAGTTGTATTAGTACACATATGTACTGGAATGTTGAACTAAATATGTTTCTTAAAGCGGAGCTCCACCCAAAAGGAAAAGCTACACTTATCTACCTCCTTCCCTCCTCTGCTGCTGCATTTGGCACCTTTTAGGGGAAGGGGGGAGCGGGTACCTGGTTTTGACAGGTACCCGCTCCCACTTCCAGCTCAGTTCACTGTGGCGAAGTGAGCTGGAAGTTCGGTCCCTGCCTACTTACCGCCCTCCCCCTCGCAGCTGCCCTGATGTGAAAGTTAGTTGTGCATGTACAGTAGGAATCTGGCTGTGAAGTCGCAAGGCTGATTGAAGAATCGGCCCGGGTGAGGGCACAGCTGGATGCCTGGACAGGTAAGTATCCTAATAGTAAAAGCTGTGACTTGAAATTTTTTTGTGGAGGGGGGGACTCCTTTTTAAATAATTTTGCCCATACATACACTGTTATTATTTTTTTCATGCTTAATGATAGTTGCTTAGATATTGTAAATGTTGAGCCTAGACATAAAAAAAGATATACAGAAAGAAAATACAAAAAGTTATAAAACGTAAAGCAATCACCCTTCACTATTAATCAAGTTAATAGAACTAAAAATACTATCCTTTGAAAATTGTACTGTTCAGCATTTTACTTAAATCTATACTCATATAAAGCTGTTTTTTCTTCTTTTGTTTTAGACTTTCAGGAGAAGAGCTTGAAAAAAAAGCTTTTACAACCTTGACCGTACTGCTGACACCTATTGTTGGTAGATATATAAAACGTAAAAGACTTATACAAGCCAGCATAGAAGAAATGCCATGGAGAGCTCAAATGAATCTAATCCTGGCACTAACTCACTTCAGCTTGTTTAAGAAAAAGCTTAGTCAGCTGTGCAGTGAAGAAGTGGTGTGTACCCAGAGCAATCACAGGTAAGGCATAGCGCGACACGTGAGTTGCCTAACAACAAATGTCTTTCATTAGTATTCTTTCACTTTATTAGCAAGAAACAAGCAATTACTGTTAGATCCACAGGTAATGAAGAGACATGGTAGACCCTGGCCTAAAGTTTACAAACTTAAATATTGTCTTGTCTTGTTAGTCCCTTTAATGCAGAAAGGACAAATTGGCCACCGGGTGACCTTTTCTTTTTCTCTTTGTTGCAGTCTGTTAATGGGAATGTGATCACAAACTTTGTAATTTTGCTATGTTGTAGTGTTTCTTTCTTAACACAGCTGCAGAGGCTAGGCCATTAGTCTCTGCTACTTTTCACAGCTTTATATGCAACTGTTGCATATTACAACTTTGTGCCTTGCCTGATTTTAAAGCTAAAGGCAAACTGCTAAATACACAGATGCACAAACTTGTCTGGCAGCAAGGAGACCCTATTTTTCTCTGTTGCAGTTATGTATCTCCTACAAGTCTTATACCTTCCCCAGGCTGTCACTGGACAATGAAAGAAAGATCAATAGACTGCTTAGCTAATTTCTTTGTCACTCTGCTCTCTCCTTCTACCAGCATGTTCCCTTTTACCATGTGAACATTGTGGCACAGTTGACTAAATTCTTGTGTTGCCTCTCCCTCTCCCAGTTTGAACTCTACAGGGCAGTGAACTTCATGAGGCTGGTCCCAGGTCAAATTCAGGTGCTTACCCTACTTGCAGAAAAGAAAGGAAAAAAAAAACCTTCAAACCTGAACTCCAGCTTAAAGCAGAGTTCCAGCCTGGGGGAATTTTTATTTTTTAAGTCAGCAGTTACAAATACTGTAGCTGCTGATTTTTAATATAAAGATACTTACCTGTACAGGGAGGCCATGATGTTGGCACCCCAAGCTGATTCATGCATCGACTACAGGTGCAGGCACCATAATTGCTAGTAAGGGAAACTGGCAGTGAAGCAAGTTCCTTTAGTGTATTCGGGAACACAGTTTCATCTTCCCATTGGGCCATAAATAGGCTCGCCACACTGGGTGCAAATTTTGCTCCCATGGCAACTCCTGTTTTTTTATGTTAATAATTGCAATTATACCAGAAGTAGCTGTTCTTTAGGAAAAAGTCTAGACATTTGATGAAAATTTTTCTCTGAATGCAGGGTAGTGTGGTGTGTGTTCTTAGGCCCTATAAAGTGAGGACACGTCCACTGTGGACATAATCCATGGTCCTTCTTCCTTAGGTATCCCTTCTAAGATTTGTAGCACTTGCTTTGTGTCTCTCAAATATTGTATATGTATTGTATATATAATCTTGTATTTTGTACGGCTGGCTGTAAATAGTTGTCTATGTATTGTCCAATTCTGACAGTAAGGGAATCTCTCCCATTAACTATCGGTCTAACGGGAGGGTTCACCTTATGTTTATGGAGCTTCGGTAATGAATCAGTTTCTCCCTCTTAACTGTGTGAGAAAAACATGGTATTGTGGATAAATCTTATACTCATAAGCTAATGGCTTTTCCTTGTAGTTAAGAGGACTGGGCTGGAAGGGAGCATATGTCTTTTAGACACATGCCCCTTCTATGACACTTCAGTGAGAGGCATGCCTCCACTGCAGCATTTTTATTGGACAGCTGGGGCTAATAGTACTTTACCATTGGTCCAAGACTCCAAGTTGTTCATTGAGCTCAATGCCTCTGACAAGAAGTGAGGAGAGGCACTGTGAGCTCAACCTCTCAGTCTGCTGCAAACCGAGTGAGCCAGCTGGTATTTAAACTGGTCAAGCTGTATGTAGCTTCTGACAGGGGTCTGGGGTCTATGTGACCTCAGGTCACTGAGCTACGACCCTTGAAGCTTGATTTTTTTTAATGTTCATGGCAGTTGAGGCTCTTCCTTCCCTGCCTTCCCTGACTGTACGTCCCTGTCAGTGTGTCTGCATATTGCCAGTGGTAATAGAGAGCATCAACCAGCCATGGTGTTACCAGGGTTTAGTACATGCAAATCTGTCCCCTATATGACTCTTGCAGGATTGTACATGTCAGTGCACTGATAGGTGATATGTAGTGCCAATCAAAGTGCATATGGGTGTGGCAGACTGCTGCCACCATAAAATAGATTTTTTTTGGGCAAGCTTGCTTTATGTGAGTTAAATTCCTACTACCACTATAGCAGTAGATTCTGATGCTTGTGTTGGTCTACTCTTCCTATAAAAAGAAAAAAGAAAAGAACTGCGCAATCCCTAATATTTCTATTAGGATATAAGCCACCCCACCTTAAAACAGTGCTTCTTATGACTTTAAAATACAAAAAACAAATCTAATGACTAAATGTGACATAAGACAATGCCTACAACTTGTGAAATAAACATATATAATAAACCCCCGTTTGCTGTGAACCCAGAAGTGAGATATGCAATACTGGGTCTATAATGCCAAGAATCCAAAAAAAACATGTGAAATTGAGTCAAATAAGACTATAAAAATTGTAGAAAGTGAATCAACATAAGTGTGACAATATTATAAAGTCCTTTATGAGTCCAACTGGAAAACACCCCGTGTTCAAAGGAATTGGTCCAATCCAGAACCCTTTAATTAGCGTGAAGCAAGACCAGGTGCACCTCCACCAAACAGATAGCACTAGCCCCTTACCAGATGCCCCAGTAAGGAGCGCTTTATCACAGATCAGATCAGAAGATAGGTCAGTCTTGAACCATCCAAGTGGAGCATTCTATCGTAAACCAGATTAGGGGATACGCCAGTCTTGAACCATCCAAACCAGGGAAAACACTTTTTGGAGCAGGACTCAAATATGTTCCATTGGAGAATCAAAAGGTCCACCATAGGAAGAAAACAATACTCCAAATAGTGTAAAATCATTTAATAAAACGCAAATAATAAAAAGAGATACACTTACAAACGTAAGAAAACACAGGGCATATCATCAAATGGGCAAGCGTCGGCCGATCGCGAACTCCAATCGATATCCCTTCCGGTACCAGTTCAATTGAGGCAAAGAAGCGCGTCACGCCACCCAACGCATTTCGTGAAAAGATCACGTCGTCTGGGGTATGGGTGACACGCCATGTTGCCTCCATTATATAGTAACTGTCTAGCACAAGTGACCTCCTCCATTACACAAGCCTACTCCATTTCCGGGATCATCCCGGAAGTGTGACATGTAGGTTATCAATCTATCAAATATCAACCTAATCCTCAAACTGGGTGATGTGAATCAAATAGACGTACAAAAGGAGAACACTGATCAATATAAATCCTAAACATAAAATAAAAACACACAAGGGCAGTGTCGCTGTCGGCCAGCGGGCCACCCCCTTCCGTACCCACGGAGAAGGACCAAGCCTCGCTTTCACAACCATTGGCGTGTGGGGTCAGAGGACCAGAGCGGCGGAAGTGACGCATATCCGTGCAGTCACCCGCCCCTCTCTGGTCCGCGGCCAAACGGCGACGCCCCCTGTAGCGGCGTGACGACACGCCGTGCGTGCCAGGCGGATGGACAGCGCGCGCCACCCCCAACACGGAAGTGCGTGCGCTCCATCTAATACCAGGCCTCGCTTACATTCCAGAGGTAGAACGGCAGAGAACACCTATGCCAGATAGATCTTTCCTTAAAAACACAAAAAAAGGGGATAAAATCAAAAAATCGGCACAAGATAAATGAAGAAAAACAGGGAGGAGGAGGGGACTTGTCCACACAGTCACAATATACAAAGATTACAATAACAAATGACAGTTAAAAATCAAAATGAGTAAAACATAAAAAGGCTCACTATGTAGTTAAGCACCTCAAGTTTATATAACAATATTGTAATAACAGTGCTAACTAGAATACAAAGCTCACCCATGGCTATAAAATAGGAGGGGCATCAACAACTATAATACAAGTACCCCAATCTAACTACCTAGACACTCAGAGCCCAGAGTTTTATTGGGGGCTATCTCAAAACATCTCAAAGTATTGTGAGAAAAAAGTTTTTTATATAATAAAAAATCCAGAGCTCTGAGCTACGGAGGGTACGGAAGGGGGTACGGAAGGGGGTGGCCCGCTGGCCGACAGCGACACTGCCCTTGTGTGTTTTTATTTTATGTTTAGGATTTATATTGATCAGTGTTCTCCTTTTGTACGTCTATTTGATTCACATCACCCAGTTTGAGGATTAGGTTGATATTTGATAGATTGATAACCTACATGTCACACTTCCGGGATGATCCCGGAAATGGAGTAGGCTTGTGTAATGGAGGAGGTGACTTGTGCTAGACAGTTACTATATAATGGAGGCAACATAGCGTGTCACCCATACCCCAGACGACGTGATCTTTTCACGAAACGCGTTGGGTGGCGTGACACGCTTCTTTGCCTCAATTGAACTGGTACCGGAAGGGATATCGATTGGAGTTCGCGATCGGCCGACGCTTGCCCATTTGATGATATGCCCTGTGTTTTCTTACGTTTGTAAGTGTATCTCTTTTTATTATTTGCGTTTTATTAAATGATTTTACACTATTTGGAGTATTGTTTTCTTCCTATGGTGGACCTTTTGATTCTCCAATGTAACATATTTGAGTCCTGCTCCAAAAAGTGTTTTTCCCTGGTTTGGATGGTTCAAGACTGGCGTATCCCCTAATCTGGTTTACGATAGAATGCTCCACTTGGATGGTTCAAGACTGACCTATCTTCTGATCTGATCTGTGATAAAGCGCTCCTTACTGGGGCATCTGGTAAGGGGCTAGTGCTATCTGTTTGGTGGAGGTGCACCTGGTCTTGCTTCACGCTAATTAAAGGGTTCTGGATTGGACCAATTCCTTTGAACACGGGGTGTTTTCCAGTTGGACTCATAAAGGACTTTATAATATTGTCACACTTATGTTGATTCACTTTCTACAATTTTTATAGTCTTATTTGACTCAATTTCACATGTTTTTTTTGGATTCTTGGCATTATAGACCCAGTATTGCATATCTCACTTCTGGGTTCACAGCAAACGGGGGTTTATTATATATGTTTATTTCACAAGTTGTAGGCATTGTCTTATGTCACATTTAGTCATTAGATTTGTTTTTTGAATTTTAAAGTCATAAGAAGCACTGTTTTAAGGTGGGGTGGCTTATATCCTAATAGAAATATTAGGGATTGCGCAGTTCTTTTCTTTTTTCTTTTTCTACACGTATATAACACTTTTGGTATGTACTAGAATTGCTGCATCAAAAAAAAAAAATTATTTTTCGGTTACACACTGTAGCGCAGATTTCCTCTCTTTTTTTTCCTACTCTTCCTATAGTCAACATGCCTGTGTCTCACCTTAATAATTCCTTGATCATCCTATGTTCACCTCTGCACCAGTCTCCCCAATTTTGGTTGATTGGTCATAATTCCTAAGTAGGGACCTTGTAGCTGGTGACATTCACTTTCAAATTATTGATAGCATTGACCAGATGATTGTTGCATTGATCTTTATGTGTGACATGGTGCTGGACGCTAGCTGGTTCATGCCATGGCAAACCCTTTTGGCTGTTCAGATCTGGGTAAGGCTCTGGTTTAAATGCTGTTCAGGGGAGCAACAGTGTTGAAAGGCTTTGGTATGCCTACCTTTCTTTAAAGACCATTCTTTTGCCTCTTCATTGGACAAAATCTTTAAAGATTCTACAGGGAGTAGGTGTACACACTTACCACTGCTGCACAAAGCTGAAGATCAATGACACAGTTTGACACCATCCATTTTTACATCAGTATCAAAAGGTTACCAAATAGTTTTACCTTTTGACCTCTGACCTTATTCTTTGCTTTGTGTCTTCCTATGCCTTAGACACATCAGACACATCAGACATACCTATTTTAAGCCATTCAGTGATTGTCCTAATGGGCTATCGTTTCTGAAACCCAAAGGAGGCATTCATCCAATTTAGGCCTTTTGTACAGAATTTATTCGGTCTGCAGTGATTTTGTTGGTTTTACTGAGGAAGACAACCACTATTTGCAATCAGACCTTCCATTTGACCTTTTCTTAGTTTCAATAGCGTTCACAAAAGGCCCACCACACTGATTCTGAGTCTTATTTATCTCATAGGTATTCCAGTTATTTGATACCTGGATACTAGACATGTGCAGAGTAAAATATTTCGTTTCGGAATTTCGTTTTCGTCCGAAAACTTAATTTATTTAGTTACTCCCGAAATTCGTTTTTATTTATTTCGTTTTTCGTTCAAAAATTGCATTCGTCCGAAAATCCACATGAATTACGGTCGAATCTGTCTTTGAAGGCTTATTGTGTCTGTCGAATGTATAAAGAAGATTCGACGGAGCTAGTATATAGCATACTTTAGAACCCTATTAAAGTCTATGGGACTCCAACGTTCAAAATCTAAAGTGCTAATTTTAAAGGCTAATTTGCAAGTTACTGTCCTAAAAAGTGTTTGGGGACCCGGGTCCTGCCCCAGGGGACATGTATCAATGCAAAAAAAAGTTTTAAAAACTGCAGTTTTTTCGGGAGCAGTGATTTTAATAATGATTAAAGTGAAACAATAAAAGTGTAATATTCCTTTAAATTTCGTAGGGGGGGTTGTCTATAGTATGCCTGTGAAGGGGCGCATGTTTCCCGTGCTTAGAACTGTCCCAACACAAAGTGTCATTTATGCAGGAAAAAAAGTCCTTTATAATCACTCGCAGCTATTATGAATTGTCGGCTCCGTAATACAGAGAACACTCATTGAAAGTCATTGATAAAAAAATAAATAAATAAATTAAAAAAAAAGCGTGGGGGTCCCCCAAATTCAATTACCAGGCCCTTCAGGTCTGGTATGGATATTAAGGGGAACCCTGCCTCAAATTTAAGAAAAAATTTGGCGTGGGGTTCCCCCTAAATATCCATAACCAGACCCTTCAGGTCTGGTATGGATATTAAGGGGAACCCCGCGTCAAATTTAATTTTTTTTTTACGTGGGGTTCCCCCTAAAAATCCATACCAGACCCTTTATCCGAGCACGCAACCTGGCAGGCCGCAGGAAAAGAGGGGGGGACGAGAGAGCGTCCCCCCCTCCCTCCTGAACCGTACCAGGTCACATGCCCTCAACATTGGGAGGATGCTTTGGGGGTCTGTGACCCCTCAAAGCACCTTGTCCCCATGTTGATGAGGACAAGGGCCTCATCCCCACAACCCTGGCCGGTGGTTGTGGAGGTCTGCGGGCGGGGGGCTTATCAGAATCTGGAAGCCCCCTTTAACAAGGGGACCCCCAGATCCCGGCCTCCCCCTGTTTGAAATGGTAAGGGGGTACAAAAGTACCCCTACCATTTCACAAAGAAAGTGTAAAAAATGGTTAAATAAAACAAACACACTTTTGAAAAATTCCTTTATTAAAAATAAAAAAATAAAAAAAAGATTCCAGCGGTGGTAATCCACTCTTGCTATCCAGCGACGGACGGTCATCTCTCCAGCGATGTCTCATCTCATCCAGCGCAGCGAATCCATCCTTCTTCTGTCTCCGTGGAGGAGACACTGCAGGCTTTCCGGCGGCTGACGTTTCTTATATACGGAGGGCGGGGCCACCCGTCACTTTGACCCCGCCCCCCTCTGACGCAAGGGGAAACCCGGGGTTCCCCGTGACGTATGGGTGACCCCGCCCCCTCTGATGTAACGGAAACCTGCCTGTGTTACATCAGAGGGGTGCGGGTCACCCATACGTCACAGGGAACCCCGGGTTTCCCCTTGCGTCAGAGGGGGCGGGGTCAGGTGACGGGAAGCATTTATTTATGTCCGATCTTTTGTTTTTCGGATTTTGTGCTTTCGTTATCGTTTGTCAAAACGAAAACGAAAATAGCTGAAATTCGGACGAAAATGCATTCGGACGAAAACGAATGCACATGTCTACTGGATACTTTGTTACTGCATGAGCAGACCTCCCTGCCCTTTAACTCCACTGCTCAGTGTGGACTTTGGAGGACTTCGGATGGATCCTGAAAATTAAGAAATCATGTCTGATTCTGTCACACTATTTGAATACTTGGCATTCTCCTGGATATCCTTCAAGGCATTTTTTTCCAGCTGCAGGAAAAGCTGCAGAAACTGCTGAGTCAGGTTTGGCAATTTTTCAATCTGACATCATTCTATCTTAGGGAACATCATGCGAGTGCTGAAGCTGGTGGTATCCACCTTTTTAATCATTTTAATTTTGCTCAGTTCTACTGACACTTATGTGTCTCATGCTGTGACACTTCACAGCATGAGACAAATCCAGTCTCTTTCTGGACAAGAGGATTTGGTTACATCCTTAAACCATGATGTCTTCCATGGTGTTTTTGTTTCCTTTCATTGGAAGCTTGTTATGATTGACACCAACTTTCTGGCTTGAGGCAGAGTTTTCGATTATCTGATTATGGTTGTTGGTTTCAGGAGGAATCAAAGCTTCCAATCAACATCCCACAGTTAAATGCAATCCCTCTGTTCTTGTTTTACTTGACCCCCTTTCTGACTGTTTGTTTATTGTTCTGGGTTCAGTTGGACAGTGCCACAACTGTGGGCTTACCTCAGTCATTAGGGTGGCACCAATAATGTTGCGGTAATGATGGAAGTAGAGTCCAACCTGTCCTAATATTAATCAGCAATTTCTGTGGTAAACACTCCTGGATTGGAAGACTGCCAGGTAGAAATTTTCAGCAGAAAACAGATGGATCTGTGGTTTTGGTCTCTCCTTCCTAAAGTGTTGCAAGACCTTTGTCTATGTTGGGTTACACCACACATGGACTTGCTAATATCATGGTTTACCAAGAAGCTGGACAGGTTATTTTTTAGGACATGTGACTTGATGCCAGTTGCAGCAGATGTCCTGGTAACGCCAGGGGATAACTTTATGCATTTATTCTGTTAAAAAATGTACCTTGTCTATTTTGAAGGATCAAGACCAAGAGCATTCCAGTAATTCTCATAGCACTGGCTTGTCGTCTTTCATTTGTTAGGTGATGCTCTGTAGCCTCAACCTGATCAGCCAGATCTCTTATCTCACCCTGCCTCTTGGTTGTTGGCTTGACAGTCTGACTGTTGAAGCCTAGGTTCTGAGACAGGAGCATTTTGGATATTTATAGGCTGCAACCTGGTTTTCTGCACATACTTTTTATAAAATTTTTAAGGACAATATGTCTGGCTATTTAAGGCTATTTGTTTTCCTTTTTTGAGTTATTTCTTGTTATGGTGGTTTGCCCCTCAGTTTAGACTGCTTTCGGACATCCATAGGTTTCCTTATTGCCTATTATCATCAACGTTGTGTCTCTCAGTGGACCGTAAAATCCTTTTCTCTGAGTCTATCAAGGGATAAGCTCCTTCCTCTCATATGCTGTTATTCTCTCTTTGGAGTGCTTGCTACAACTGAACAGGTGTGACGTGGGAGGGCCTATAGCAGTGATGGCGAACCTTGGCACCCCAGATGTTTACACTGCATAGTGCATGAGCATCATGGGAAATGTAGTTCCAAAACATCTGGGGTGCCAAGGTTCGCCATCACTGGCCTATAGGATTTAGAGGTCTGGCGTTAAGTTTTCTATGTGTGTAATGGCTTACTTGTTCTGAGACAACAACACTGAATTCCTGTTGATAAAATTGGTGCTTAGTGATACTATGTATGTTACAACTTTGTACTGGCACTTTTCCTAAATTATATACAATTTGAATTTATATAAGAAAAAGGCTGTACCCCTCAATGGACTTCAGTTTTATGGTGAGTACCAAAAACAATCCTATTTTACCTTTCAATACATCGTTTCTTGAGTCTCACATGTTCACCCTTCTAGACACTGCAGCTTACTACAGTGGCAATACTGTCGATCTAGAAGGCAGTAAGCAGGACTAGATGTGGCTGATTAATAAGCTACAGCTAAGGGCAGTAAAAATACTCATAGCTACGCCCCCTGTCTTCTCTTTCTCAATCTTTTCATCTTCGCAATCTGATAGCCAATACATTGCTGTATTGAGCAGGGGTGCAGATAGATACCTGTGGGCTATTGCTGTATGTAAGATGTGAAGGCCACATGGCATTTCTTAACAAAAAACACTAATTTAAACAGATGCCTCAAACAGTATAAAGAAATGTAAGCAGAACAAGGTCTCCTATATGAAAACTAAACCATGCTGATATATCTGTCTGTACAAAGAGGAGTAAGAAAAAATATATATGTCAGAGTTAAGGGTGCAGTAGCTATTAGTTTATCTATTACTGCTGTTGTTGTGTGATTGGTTTTAAAAAGAACCATTCGTGATTTTGCTTATACAGATATCTGATGTGTAGTTTTTAAGAGTTATTCCAACCAAACCTTTTTTTTCTGTTTGGAATAGAGTGGTAAAGCATTAAACCTCTGTTAGGTTTTTATTGCTATCTATAACTTTAGTGAGATTTTTTTGCCATTTCCTGTCCTGCTGACATTGTTGTCACTAAGATAGGCAGTGAGGAGTAGCATATTTTTTTATTTAATTTTTTTAGTAGAGAACGTTTTTCTTTTAGTAGAGTGCGGTAATGTTGGAACTTTTGTCAGGTTAGTACTTGCAGATTTCCCCTCACTTTCTCCTTTCAGAAAAATCAGCAGGGCTGGAAGTGTGTGTTGGGGGTGTTTGTTGTCCAAATGAGGCACAGATAGCAAAACAAAATAGATATAAAATTCATAGAAGCGCTAACTCTTCCGCTTTCTATTAAAAAAAAGGTATAGTTCAGCAAACTAAAATACGAGAGGAAAAAAAAAATATACAGTGTATATATATATATATATATATATATATATGTGTGTGTATTGCAAAAAAAGTATGTGAACCCTTTTGGAATGATATGGATTTTTGCACAAATTGGTCATAAAATGTGATCTGATCTTCATCTAAGTCACAACAATAGACAATCACAGTCTGCTTAACCACTTTCAGACCGGACCATTTTGCTGGCTTAAGACCAGACCACTTTTTGCGATTCGGCACTGCGTCGCTTTAACTGGCAATTGCGCGGTAATGCGACGTGGCTCCCAAACAAAATTGACGTCCTTTTTTTTCCATAAATAGAGATTTCTTTTGGTGGTATTTGATCACCCCTGTGTTTTTTATTTTTTGCGCTATAAACAAAAATAGCATTATTTTTTACTTTTTCTTATAATAAATATCACCCAAAAATATATAAAAAAACATTTTTTCCCCTCAGTTTAGGCCGATACGTATTCTTCTACATATTTTTGGTAAAAAAAATTGCAATAAGCGATTATTGATTGGTTTGCGCAAAAGTTATAGTGTTTACAAAATAGGGGATAGGCTCGCTCGCAATGGCAGGGCGGCATTTAAAACTGGACGTACCTGTACGCCAGTATGCCTGCCCATGCCATTCTGCCGACGTACATTGGCGTGCGCCGGTCGGGAAGTGGTTAAACTAATAACAGACAAAGAATTAAATGTTACCATGTTTTTATTGAACACACCATGTAAACATTCACAGTGCAGGTGGAAAAAAATGTGACAACCTAGACTAATGAGCTCTCTCTCCAAGAACTAGTTGGAGTGAGGTGTCAGCCAACTGGAGTCCAATCAATGATATGAGATTGGAGGTGTTGGTTACAGCTGCCCTGCCCTATAAAAAACACACACCAGTTCTGGATTTGCTTTTCACAAGAAGCATTGCCTGATGTGAATGATGCCTCGCACAAAAGAGCACAGAAGACCTACGATTAAGAATTGTTGACTTGCATAAAGCTGGAAAGGGTTATAAAAGTATCTCTAAAAGCCTTGCTGTTCATCAGTCCACGGTAAGACAAATTGTCTCTAAATGGAGAAAGTTCAGCACTACTGCTACTCTCCCTAGGAGTGGGAGTCCTGTAAAGATGACTGCAAGAGCACAGCGCAAACTGCTCAATGAGGTGAAGAAGAATCCTAGAGTGTTAGCTAAAGACTTACAAAAGCCTCTGGCATATGGTAACATCCCTGTTAGCGAATCTACAATACGTAAAATACTAAACAAGAATGGATTTCATGGGAGGATACCACAGAGAAGCCATTGCTGTCCAAAAAAACATTGCTACACGTTTACAGTTTGCACAAGAGCACCTGGATGTACAGCAGTACTGGCAAAATATTCTGTGAACAGATGAAACCAAAGTTGAGTTGTTTTGAAGAAATACACAACACTGTGTGCAGAAAAAGAGGCACAGCACACCAACATCAAAACCTCATCCCAACTGTGAAGTATGGTTGTGGGGGCATCATGATTTGGGGCTGCTTTGCTGCATCTGGGCCTGGATAGATTGCTATCATCAAAGGCAAAATTAATTCCCAAGTTTACCAAGACATTTTGCAGGAGAACTTAAGGCCATCTGTCCACCAGCTGAAGCTCAACAGAAGATGGGTATTGCAACAGGACAACGACCCGAAGCATAGAAGTAAATCAACAGAATGGCTTAAACAGAAGAAAATACGCTTCTGGAGTAGCCCCGTCAGAGTCCTGACCTCAACCCAATTGAGATGCTGTGGCATGACCTCAAGAAAGCGATTCACACCAGACATCCCAAGAATATTGTTGAACTGAAACAGTTCTGTAAAGAGGAATGGTAAAGAATTACTCCTGACCGTTGTGCACGTCTGATCTGCGACTACAGGAAACATTTGGTTGAAGTTATTGCTGCCAAAGGAGGTTCAACCAGTTATTAAATCCAAGGGTTCACATACTTTTTTCCACCTGCACTGTGAATGTTTACATGGTGTGTTCAATAAAAACATGGTAACATTTAATTCTTTGTGTGCTATTAGTTTATGCAGACTGTGATTGTCTATTGTTGTGACTTAGATGAAGATCAGATCACATTTTGTGACCAATTTGTGCAGAAATCCATATCATTCCATATCCATATCATTCCAAAAGGTTTCACATACTTTTTTTTGCAACTGTATATATATAAATATGTGTATTTTGAAGGTGCCTGACCAATATATCCAGGACCATGTTAGACTATGCTTATATAGTTACTGTAAGGTAAGTGGTTCGTAACTACAACTGCACCATCTTTCAGAGTCTAAAATAAAATCCTAACTTAAGTTTTAATTTTTCTTGTTATTTAATAAGATTTAATTTTAATTAATACTCTTGGGGTAGAGATCAAACTGTTAATGTTCATTTATATGTAAATCTTTTAATCATGTGTATGAAATTAAGAAGACCCTGGCAAAGTGACAAACGGAGCCTTTAGCTCAGTATGTAAATTAGGAAATAGCACTCTCCAATACTTTGAGCCCTACAAATGTAAAAAGCATTATTGATAGTTTTTGTACATAGAATATTGGAACATTATTATACCCACTTGTAAAATGTATTTTACCATTGACACAGTAGCTGCAGGATATAAAGCAAGTAATAATGCAGCTGTGAACACATTACAATAAACTTAGCACACCTAAGATACATTTTTTCTTTATTCATCTCTCATTTCAAACGTAAGACTGTGACCATAATAGGGTTGATTTACTAAAACTGGAGAGTGCAAAATTTGGTGCAGTTCTGCACAGAAACCAATCAACCTCCATTTGTTTTGGTCAAAGCTTAATTGAACAAACTGAAGTTAGAAGCTGATTGGCTCCCATGCACAGCTGCACCAGATTTTGCACTCTCCAGTTTTAGTAAATCAACCCCACTGTGTAGAGGCCTACATTTTTAAAAAGCTACAAAATGTACTCTCAACTAGATTTATAGTTATTTAGTATAGTTTTTTCCAAAGTACATCACTACTTACATGCAGTATCATGCCAAACAGGTATCAGTCATTGATTTTGATATTCTATATTCTCTAAATTCTTGCTACGAAAAATGCCCATTAGTTTCCAGTAGCTGTCACAGATGTTTGACTCACACTTGGATTAGTGCACTAGCTACTGACACTTCATTTTAATCATATAGGTAAAGGGTCACCATTTTACAGTTGTCCTTTTAAAAAATATATGTAATACTATCAATTTCACTTAAGCGTTTACTCTGTTTTGTTATTGGTACCTTTGAGGGGGAGCATGTTAAGGTAATATCACATGATAGTTCTGTTGGCATGAACTGTAGTTAGAGACATGCCCTGCCTACATCATAACCTTACCTAAAGGACCAGGCCACCCAAAAGTTTTATCCACTTCAATACTGCACATAGTCATATGACGTCCTTGACTTTGTGCGAGGATATCTGTATGATGCCTTCAGCTACAGGCTTCATTCAGACATCATTCTTTCCAACCAGCGATTCTATGCACGATAAGAATGATTCCGCCGCTTGATCGTTCTTATAGGCGACGAGAGGGGATGTCCCCCCATCCCACCACCATCCGGTGCTTCTCCAAGCTCTCCCGTGCCATCGGGGGCCCAGAGAAATATGATGGTCACAGTCATCTCTATGACCGTCAGAGGTTCCCAGATGTAAAAAAAAGCCACGATCGCGGCTGTTAGCATGAGGTTGGTGAATTTTTTTTCTTGATCTCATGCTTTCCAGCCTGGAGGAGAGATGTGGGGGTCTTATTGACCCCACATTTCTCCATAAAGAGGACCTGTCACAATAGATTCCTATTACAAGGGATGTTTACATTCCTTGTAACAGGAATAAAAGTGATCAACAAAAAAAAAGTAAAAAAAAAAAAGTAAAAATATAAAAAATTAAGTAACTTTTTTAAATTTATAAACGCCCCTGTCGCTGGTAGCTTGCGCTCAGAAGCGAACGCACATGCAAGTCCAGCCAACATATGTAAACGGCGTTCAAACCAGACATGTGAGGTATTGACGTTTGCGTTAGAACATGTGCAACAATTCTAGCACTAGACCTCTCTAAACTGGTAACATGTAAATATTTTCAAAGCTTTGGCTATAGAGATTTTTAAGTACCGAAGTTTGGCGCCATTCCATGAGTATGCGCAATTTTAAAGTGTGACATGTTGGGTATCTATTTACTCAGCGTAACATCATCTTTTACATTATACAATAAAAATTGGGCTAACTTTACTGTTTTGTTATTTTTTTAATTAATGAAACCGTTTTTTTTCCAAAGAAAAGGTGTTTGAAAAATTATTGCACAAATACCATGCGAGATAAAAAGTTGCAATGACCTCCATTTTATCCCCTAGGGTGTCTGTTAAAAAATATATATATAATATTTGGGGGTTCTGAGTAATTTTCTAGTAAACAAATGATGATATTTACATGTAGGAGAAAACTGCCAGAATAGGCCCAGTATGGAAGTGGTTAAGCCACTGGTTTCTCATAGGGGTATGAATACTTTTTGAAGGCATTGTAGTTTGCGAAAATTACTCACTGTCGCCTCCTAAGTAAGCGAGTTCCCATTTTCGGTGTGGGCATCTGAAGTCCACTTGTAGCTCCTTTTGGAATTCCCAATCTTGCGCAGCACGGCGGACTTGTATTGCGAAGGCTGGCCATTGACTCCTTTGATTGATGACACATATATCCCAGAAGCCAACGGGTGTCCGCATATGATGTACCTCACCACGGTGAGGTACATCTGAAGTTTATCTGTGTAATGGCCAAAACAGGTATTTAAGCCAGATTTTCTGCTGATTTTTTCCTTCAGATGTACCAAAACCATATAATATGAGGTCAAACCTTAGGAGTTTCAATTTATATGCAATCAAGCAGGCCCTTGCAGTAAATCTGAAGACAAAAATCAGCAGAAAATCTGATAGTGTGTATGGAGCTTAAGAATTGAAAAAAAACCCTAAAACATTCTGATGATACATGGCAATGTGATCAGCAACGCAGGGGGGGGGGGGGGGACTCCACTTTAACTGACAAAACGTATCCATTTTTATCTGCAGGCGAATTAAACAGTGTAGATACAAATGTAACAATGTTACTTTGTATCCTTCTGTTTTGCATCTGAACAGTGTTGATAAACACTGAGTCACACAATTCTTTTTTGACAGCAGCAGCTGCCAGAACTGCTGTATGTATACAGTAATTCCCAGCTTCATTATTATAGCCGAGAATTTGCAACAAGTGGAAGTGGGGGAACTCAGCAGAGGGGAACAAGGACTGCTACATGTGTCCTCTGTACTATGATGATGTTTTTTGCACATGTTTGGTACACCCTGGGTCTCAAACTAGTTAAGTGTGGTTGTTTATGATTAAGTCATGATACCATCATGATTCAAAATTCACAATCAGGGGTGCCACACAGGGCTATAGATGCATACAAAATGAATATATAGACATTGTAGTGGTTGGGGTTAATGACCTACAGACAAGGCTGGACTAAGTGACAAAAACAATTCCTGTATGTAATACATAGCAGCCCACATGACCAAACTGGCATGCTTGTTGACACCATAACAATAACGTATTGGCATTCCTGCAAGCCATATAAGGCTTAAGGGTTCAGTATGTTTAGCCTACTAAGCAGGAGCTCATACAGATCTCACACAGATCTATACATTTCACTGGAATAATGCCATAAGTAAAAGATTGACAATCAATGCTCAACTTTAGATAGCACCTCCAAACATAAGCTCTTTCACCAGATTTGCTAGTATTTAACCAATTCCGTACTATTGACTTTTTCACAAATCATTAATACAAGGATAAAGATATCTAATAGAAAATAATTGACAGTTAAAATATGTATCCTGCTTTTGGATATGTTATCTCAGCGAATTGAGCCTTTTGTCTGTTTTATTAGGGTTATGTTCACAACACTAACCTACACGGTAAAATGTAGCCTTCATCATGCGGACTAGCATCCTGTCGGCCCCAGCAGGCAGATGTGCGATGTGCGTGTCAGCGCATCACACAATTCGCTTTTTTTTTTTTTTTTAACACTTTTGCATAGTGACACTTCATTCATGTCACTGCATAGCAGAGCAGTGCATGGCCATATCCAGTATAGAGTGAAAAAATCCAGACATGGTTAATTTTTCTTCACTGCAACACACATCCCACAAGCATTTTGATGTGAACAATTGTTTTCTATGTTCCCTAGAGGCGACCTGCATTTAATTGTGGAAAAACGCAAGTCAGTACACATAGGGGGTTATTTACTAAAGGCAAATCCACTTTGCACTGAAAGTGCACTTGGAAGTGCAGTCGCTGTAGATCCGAGGGGGACATGCAAGGGAAATAAAAAACAGCATTTTAGCTTGCACATGATTGGATGATAAAATCAGCAGAGCTTCCCTTCATTTCAGATCTACCCCTTAGATTTAGAACGACTACTTCCAAGTGCACTTTCAATGCAAAGTGGATTTGGCTTTCGTAAATAACCCGCATAGTTTGAACAAGCCCTTAATGTATATGTAAACCCAGGAAAAAATTTATGTGGTGGCTGCAGTAGTTTTCTTTTTTAAGGCTAAGAACATTTTCTGCAAGTACAGAAAAATATCTCTTGATCCTGCCAGAAATCCGGCTTCCTTATAACTCTTTGTGTACTGTGGAACTATGTGATATGGAAGAAATGGAATGGAATGTTCTGTAGTCCTAGCACGCTTCCTGTCCTTTGGTGACGATGCTGGTCCTTAGTACATATAGAACAATGAGGGAGCATTGTCAAGCTAAAATAGGCATTGTGTTACTGGCAGGATCATCAGGTGTAAATAAAAGAAAAAGAACAGAAAAATAAAACGAATGCAGCTACTACTTATAAAGAATGGTATGCTGAAATATATTACATTTTTATTTATGGGTTTAGATACACTTTAATAACATTTTAATCAATTGGTTTAAGAATTTAAGAACAATTGTTGGCAAATGCATCACTGATTGCTTACATCACAAGTTAACGTTTTTACATGCCAGATCACAAATGTTGAACTCCAGCTATACAGTGCTGGATAATAATTTTTTTTAAAGATTTTATTTTGGCTTTGAGCCTGTAGAACATAACTTCTGTGATTTTCTCCCAATGCCACATGCAGTTAAAAAATACACTATTTTGTCTGACACATCCAATAATGCAGGCCCCAGAAAGCAGATTTGCACACAGGTTTAACCACTATTATTAGGACATTTATTAGAAAATGGCCTTCTTGTTTTCCCCATCTCTCCTGGGATCTCTGTATGAATCTTCACAACCCGCTTTTAAACCAATTACTTTGGTCAGATTGAAATTTTTCTAGTTGCTATTACATTTGTTACGAGAGCTCTAGCTATTGATCTACTTTTTATGAGAAATCAAAAAGAGCCAGAGAAAGTTTCACTTGACAAGAGCATTCTCCCCAAGGTGTTTGTCATAATGTAAATGAGAAAGCTCTAAAAGAGGGATATGTCGGCTGATACAAAAAAAAAAGGGGGGCAACAGATCTTGAATTGATAAACCTTTATCACATCATAGATGTAGTATACCTTAAAGTACACACGCAAATGGCAATTACCATGCAGGAAAGTTTATTTTAGTCCTCTGTCAAAAATCGTTTGTGTATGGGCTTTGCTTTACTTTCATGTCCTTAAATTTCAAATGGCCTGGATAGAAGGTGTGTCTGCATAGGCAACATAGTGGTGTTTATGCAGTGCCTCATTACCTTTGGAAGTTTTAATGTTTTATTGTCATAGAACATTGACATGACAGTAGATTATTAAACCTAATTAGCAGGAATATGCATTATAATATATATAATCCTACATAACTTATTGTAATAAACAATTACCTTTGCATTTCATTCTGCGACTGCTGCAATTTTTAGAAACTGTCAAATACTGTCAAAAACGTTCAGTATGGCGGTCGGGAGGCTTTCCATACAACATTGGTATACAGAATGCCACTAGAAATGTAATTTGCTGCATGTGATAAGTGACTCATTCCTTCCTAGTCTACATTGAGATATACATCTCAATTTTTAGGCTGCAATAAAAGGTGAAATTTTGGTAGAATAATCTTTAAAGCTTGGTAAACATGGGCCAATACATGGGCCAATCAAGAGAAGCCGGCTGACATTCAGCCCGTGTGTACAGCATGTCTGACAGCTGGGAGATCGCTTTACTAACAGTGCATAGTTAGTACAGTGAGCTCCTCCCGAGCTCATAATTTTTTCCTTTAGTTTAGCCCACTGGGATGAACAACAATAAAAACTTGGGGTGTACCTAATCTAAGCCCCTGTACACACGGCCAGACATTCCGACGGAAAATGTCCGATCGGACCGTGTTGTCGGATAATCCGACCGTGTGTAGGCTCCATTGGACTTTTTCTGTCGGAATGTCCGACCAACAAAGTTTGAGAGCTGGATATAAAATTTTCCGACAACATGATCCGATCGGACTTTGTCCGATTGTTTGTAGAGAATTCCGATTGGACAAAGTGCCACGCATGCTCAGATCAAATTACGAGACCAAAGCTATTGGTTACTAGCCTGAACGTAGTCCCGTCATAACAAACGAACGTCATCACGTTATGAATGATCAGATTTTCCAACAACTTTGTCCGACCGTGTGTATGCAACAACAGTTTCGGACAAAATCCATCAGAAAAAAACCATCCGATTTTGTGGTCGGAATTTTTGACCGTGTGTATGGGGGCTAAGGCTTATCTACTTCTAAAGGGTTATGAACACTACAGCTTTGCTTAAAAGGTTACAGGTCTTTGTGGTTGAGAGTGGAAGAAACTATGCATATAACAACTGTTACTCAGGTGCTTCACCACTCACGTCTTTATGGGAGAGAGTGGCAAAAATGAAGTAATTGTTAACTAAAACTCACATGACAATTCATCTAAACTGTCCCTCAATGCATTTGAGAGATGCTGAAATCAACTGGAAGACTTTTTTTGGCCAGATGAGAAGAAAATTTAGTTTTTTGGCCCTAAGATTAAATACTGTGTGTGGTGTCCTGTTGTTGTTTTATCTTCATATTTTCCCAGACTTTTGGGCTCACTTAATTGGGCAGTTCCAAAGTTATCCTGAGAGACCTCTGGTTCTGGCCAACTGGGCACCGCTGGTGTCTCTTGGCACACTTCCAGCCCAACAACTAAAACAGCTAAAATAAAATATATACTTTCATCAGTACAGTGCCATGTTCAAATGGATCAGGGGTTCTCTCTTAACACACTATGGTATTTTCGGGTTTGGGGCCTTTTCTTTCCCACTGCCCAGTTCCCAGAACAATTGAAAATCTCTACACAGGTTCACACTGAGCAGCAGTAATGGGGACACGGTTACTTCATGGCAGACAGTCTTGAGACTAATGGCAGACAGTCTTGAGACTAATTTCAAAGGTTACCAGCACTGTGGAGTACTTCTTATAGTCACTGTATATACACATTAATCCTACCTGACCCTGGATCAATAAGTCAGAGTCTATGAACCGAGTATAAGGGAATCTTCTCAGGTGGGACCTCTCAACACCAGGCAACCCAGCGACCACTATTGTCTGCCTCTTGATGCCTCTTCTTTGTGGCTTTGCACATAGTGAAGGTATGTTTTCTAGGAGAGATAGATTGTTAGAGTTAAAAAATAAAATATATCAAAAATGTGCTTAACTATAAGGCAGGGGTGCTCAACCTGTGGCCCTTGGAGCCCTCTGATGTGGCCCTGAACCTCAAACTGAATGCAGGAGTTTTGGTGCACTTACTGAAAGTGCAATATTATAGATGTCTATGGCAAAGTGCAGCTAACCTGAAGGAAAGTGGGTAAACCACAGTATGTTTGCATGAAAACAGCCTAATAGGGGGCTCATTTACATTTGTGGTTTGGAGAGAAGCAAAACCCCATAGTTGAGACATGGTTTTACCGCATACCCCAGTCACTGCTGTAGCATCAGGGATCATAATGGCGACCCTGCCCCATGCTCCAGGGGGCCCGTGTGACCTCCCTGTCACATTCTGTTTTACAGTTGGACAGGAGGAGTGGACAGGGCAATAGTTACAAGAACGGATCCTCTAGATTTTTCTCCTGCACCTAGTGAAAGCTGGCTTCTCTTCCCCCTCCTGCTGACAATTAGCGGCTGCAGGTAGAAAATGTTTATTATGCTATTCAAAATAAAAATTTCAAAATTCTGAACGATTTCACTTCATTGTGACCTGCGACTGGTTACCAAATCATTTACGTGTCCCTCACACTTCAAAAAGTTGATCGCCCCTGATATAAGGCATCATGCTTCAGTGAAGTAAAGCAATTTAAGTTCACTAAACTTTTTCAAACTTTGCTTACATAGACTGGTTTTTAGCTAATTTATTGTTGAGTTGTGTTTAAGCTATCAAAGTCATATTTCAATGAAAAAAAAAAAAATACAAATGATCCAAAATGACATCAGGATTTCTAAGCTACTGACTTGTTTTTGTTTAAACACTTTTTCCTTATATTTTTTCAATAGAAATAAATGATAACAAGTTTTGCCCCCTAAACTATACGTATAAGGGGTTCTCTGTACCACTTTACAATTGTACATGAGCTCATGTGGAAGTATTTATAAATGAAACACCAGAGACAGGAATGTATATTAAAAAGGCTACCACTTTCCAAGCCCCCCCCCCCCCTCCCTTTGTTTTTGTTTTTCTATTAGGTGTAATATTGATCATTGGGATAGATACATGTTTTAGAGGTGGGATTTAATTTATTAAACGGCTTAAAATAATTGGACTTGTAACCCTAAATTATCCTCCTCCATCTAAACTTAATCTTGCAAAAATCTGCTTTTTTATTCTTTCTTGTAAATGTTTCTCATACAATAACAGAGCAGATGATTTTTGTGTTATTAGTATAGCATTTGTACTAATGTGTTAGTACTAACATCTAAAAAAATCATGTGACCAAGACCATTCATGCTCATAAATGAAAGAATACATTACAATACAATACAACACATTGCAAAAAATGTGTACCAAAAAAATGGCGCCTTGTGGGGATGAGAACATATAAACAAACAGCTGCCCCCTTTAAAGTGAACGAATCACTGGAACTGTGCGAAATTCTAAAATAAAGAATAAGGCACTATTCATGTTCATATGAAAAAACTGGCACAAAGAAAACACTGCATCAGATTCAAATGTGCACATTAATGAGAAAATAAACAAGCATAAAGTCCATAAGTGAATAAATCCCAACACCAAAACTGAATACTCTGAGATAAAACTTCTAGATCTTTCACCACGAGCGCTCAGTATGAAGATGGTCACTCACCAGAGCTGTTTGACCCCTTTTTACGGGATGGTCAAAAAACATGTTGGGAACATCAGATTAGTTCCACTAATGCCATAAATACACACCAATTGCCACTCAGGAAGGAGCTAGAATTTAAAAAATGACTCCACAGGAAACACAGATAAAAGTCTCATTGTGTAGTAATTTTTAATAAGGTAAAAACTGCAGCAATGATAGCAGTTACACTCACATGTGATAGTGCCTAGCCTGACACACGCTAAACAGCGTGAGTCAGCTGATCCCTGGGGGTAGCGTGCATTCCATGTCTCACTCCGAAGCTGCAAAGCCTGGTGTGGGGTATCAAATATGGACCCGGAAATGAAACGCATTACATCACTTCTGAAGTTGTATTCTGTCATATGAGAATTTTCGTAAATTTAGTATTCTATTGGTTTTTGATATTAGACTAGCATGCATAAAAAAACAAAAAAAAAAATATCGGACGATTATCATTCGTCCGATATTTTTATCGTGTGTACTAGGCATAGGAGGCACGTTTTTTTTTTTTTTTGCAGAATAGGTTAGAGAGAGAAGAAAGGGTAATAGTCTTGATCTTAGTTTTAGTTTTGTTTCGCTTTAATAAAATGCCTTCTGTTCAGGATGCTTGCCCACAGAGGGGTTATTTGCAAAACATCCAGCTAATGAGAGATTAATATATCAGAGACGCATGTATGCTTTTGAATGAAAAGTACATAATTATGGAAGCAATGCGAAATTCTATTTATATAATATGTGTTAAATGAATATCTTTTAGCTGCTAATGACTATACAAACAAACAAGAGAAACACGGGGCAAAGCAGCTGGATTTTAACTTACTTTGCCATAAGGTTTATTTCCAATCCTGAAAGATCTGTCCATTTGGCATCGAAACCAAGGCCTCTGGATTGCACAAGAGACAATAGAAGCAGATATACCATGTCCTCATAAACTGCCAGATCCAGCCTTTGTACAGCTGGATTTTCCATCTCACTTGGTTCATGTCCAGTCAGATATCAGTTTTCCACTGGAGCCAATTTTTCTCATAAACCCATTTACTTTGGCCATTGTACGAGAAGCTTTATGTCTGACTAGACTTTATCTGCATTGGCATAGCCTAAAAAACATGCCGGCATATGAAAACCTGTATACTCCTATTTCTTAATGACATTTTATATGTATTTTATATGTACTATTTTGTTTCACCATGTTTCTTTTGAAGGTGATAAAACAAAGTGATTCCACAGGCTAGCTGTGAAAATCAGTCCACCTGAGACTTTAGACTGCATTTGCTTGTTGCTCCTCTCACAAGGGAAACCCAATGCATGGACGCACAAGGAAAAGCAGTAAATCTAAATGCATGCCCAGGTTAACACTGATAAACATGATTTTAAAACAATGCCAACATGATGCTGTAACAGAACAGCAGCTAGACTGAGACAGAGCAATCTGCTTCCAGGCTAAAGCTTCCAGATTCTGGAAATGCCTCCAGAGCTTGTATTAAACATTAAGGATAAGTATCGGGTTATTTTAAGAATGCTACTTTGCAATAGCTGTTTTGTTTTTTGTAGCCCATGTCAATAGTACCTGCTCTCTAGTTTTAACTTGTTAGTTAAGTGGAAAAGTGTCTGTTTTTTTAAGTTGTTGTGACTGAATTAATTGCTTGGAATTAACATTTGTTTTGGTTCCATACATGTGTTTTTCCGTGTTTGTGCAGCTATAGACTTCTAGATCCTGAATTATTCACTTTGCATCATGCTGGCACTGTCGTCATGGCAACTGAAACAAAAGCTGCGGATGAGCAAGTGTCTAGCCCAGGTCACCTTCATCCCTCACTTAAACTAGATCTTCCACCAGATGCCAAGCTAACGGGTAAACACTTTATAAAATTCAACTACAATATCCAATATTATTCTGTGTTTTTGCATTTAATTACGATTGTAATTGCATTCTCAAAATGCCTCCATTGAATTGCAAATTGGCTGTGTAATAGCTTCACTTTTAAGTGACTGTGCATCGAGCATTTTGAAAAAAGACATGCTTTTCACCATGTGCTGCTGCTGAAATCACTTAAACAGTGTTGTGTCTTCCGACAACCCACAATTTGTAGGCAGTTGACAGATGACTTTTATTTATACATTGCTGATGATGATGATGTAATAAATGAAAGCCATTTGTCAGTTGATTACTTTAGGTAATGTGCTAATGTTTCGCTTATTGTGTAAATGTAGTTTGCTTCTCATAACGTCTGATATCAGATGAGCACATTCTCACATCTCGTAAAAAGTATAAATGTTTCAGCAACATTTTACTAGCATGACTTGTGTTACCTTGTTACACACTATCAATGAAATACTATAAATTATCAATTAAATACAGTATGTAACAGTATTAGCTGTCAGACACAGTGTTCAAAACGTTTTTACATTAGTTGTATGGGTTTTTGGAGAAGACTCCCGAAGGCTAATTTGGAGCATTCAGGAAAAAAACAGTAAAGTAAAAAATGTGAAGCTTAGTTTGCAGTGTTTCTGTGACCTTGGTTCCTGCTGGTTCCAATAAGAGCCGGTTCACACTGGGACGACTTGTCAGGTGACTTAGCTGCCTGACAAGTCATGTCCCGTTCTGTACAATGGAACCGTTCTAATCGGAGTGACTCAAGTCGCTCCGACTTAGAAAAAAGTTCCTGTACGACTTTGGGGGCAACTTGAGGCGACTTGCATTGACTTCTATAGAGAAGTCGTTTTGCAAGTCACCGCTGCTGTCGTGTCCAGGTTGCCTGAAGCAGTCGCGCTGCAAGTCGTGCTTCCTCAGTGTGAACCGACCCTTAAGGACATGTTTTGGTTGGGTTTCCTTTCTGTGTAACACCCATCAACTGAGCAGGAAGTAAAAGCACATCTTTCTAATGAGCACACAAATGGAAGTAAAGTCTGACAGAGGTTCTAAATCTTCCTCCCTTTATTGGAAATTTTTTTTTTCTACCATGCCACCAGGGAGAGATGTTCAGCTTACCTGGAAATATAGTATCACTGTGACCACTTGGTGACCATAACACAATCGCCAGGTAGAAGCTTCACTGATGATTACTGATACAGGCTGGAATGTTGAAAGTATAGTGTTGTAAGTACAGTGTGGGTAGAAGCTAGCTAAACGTTTACTGAACATTACCTTTCTACCTCACATAAAATCCCTAGACCAATTTTTATTTTTTCGTATAAAAGTCTGGAGAAGCAGCAGCATATTTTTGAAAGCATGCAGGACACTACGTCATCCTCCAGGGCAATGGTAGGTAATGTCAGAATGGGGTAACAAAATCAGAAGATGGTCGGGTAAGTCAAAGGTTAGAAGGCAGGTAACAGAGAGAACAAAAGCCAAAAACAAGTCAGTTCAGGTAGAAAGGTAAGTTCAATTCAAAATTCGAATCCAAGTTCTTATTCACAAGGTACTTAGAATTAGGCACTGAGCTTGAGGTAAATCCCAGATGGGAAGGAAACACTCACTTCCTACAGCTTAGAGTACATAGTCTTCAGCAGATGAGAACAGAACTGCAGAAATGATACACAATATGGCACATAATCAGGTTTTAGTCTGAGGTTGGGTTGTGACAATTTTTATTATCTATATCCCCTTTGTTCTCATCCCCTATCACATAGACAAGAAATGGAGAAAAGTCTCCCGGAAAGGGACACAATCAGCAAAAAAGAGGTTCCAATCTCTTCTGCAAGCTATCTAAAACAAAAAAATAATATAAAAATAATAATGTAGAAAGACTGAGGCTGTTTGGCAGCACTGAAATAAGTGTCACATAGATACACTGGGATGAGACATTTTCTGGTTTTGAGCTGGTTTTACATCTATTCTTGGTGTTATCTGTTTTTTTTTTTTATTACAATAGTCCACAATTAGATTTATTCAAAACAAGGTTTCAGGCTAGAAATCTTGTCATGTCTTATCATCAAGGTTGCCATTCCATGCTTTTAATGACTCGTATAGCTATATTATACACAGATATGTTTTCAGTTGAATGAAATAAGAAAGGCCATACATTTCGCAATTTTTTGTCCTTCCACCACAGGTGGAAGGACAGAAAATGACTCAAATCCCTCCTGATGCGCTATTGTGTTCTGCTGTCTGGGAGCCTTCCCTACCGGCATAACACAGGCATTAGTGTTTCTGGCTATAGCCATCAACACCAATTGATCAGAAAAACAAACAAAAGGCTGGTTGCACACATTGATTGATGGGGGAATCAAACGATTTTCTTTGCGCAACCTGTGTTTGCAGGAAATAAAATCGTTCTGTCAATGGTCCGCTTAACCGCTTAAGGACAGCCTCACGCCGATGTACATCGGCAGAATGGCACGGCTGGGCACAAGCACGTACAGGTACGTTGCCCTTTAAGTGCCCAGCCGTGGGTCACGAGCACGCCTCAGGCGGCGCACTCGCGACCCGGGCCTGAGCTCCGTGACCATGGCCACGGGACCCGATTGCCGCTGGTGTCCCACGATCGGGACACAGAGCTGAAGAACGAGGAGAGGTAAGTGTAAACAAACCTCTCCTCGTGCTTCCTACTGAGGCTGTCACTGATCGTCTGCTCCCTCTTATAGGGAAAGACGATCAGTGACGTCAGACGCCAAGCCACGCCCCCTACAGTTAAAAAAACACACACACCTACACTGCCCCCTAGTGGTTAACCACTTCACTGCCAGTGACATTTTTACAGTAATCAGTGCA
This sequence comes from Lithobates pipiens, assembly GCF_037356315.1. Lineage (NCBI taxonomy): Eukaryota > Metazoa > Chordata > Amphibia > Anura > Ranidae > Lithobates > Lithobates pipiens. Next base: position 277,957,724 of record NW_027507903.1, on the reverse strand, counting down.
TTTTTAATTGCACTGATTGCTGTATTAATGCCAATGGTCCCAAAAATGTCAAAATTGTCCGATGTGTCCGCCATAATGTCGCAGTTACAATAAAAATCGCTGATCGCCGCCATTGCTAGTAAAAAAAAAAATTATTAATAAAAATGCCATAAAACTATCCCCTATTTTGTAGACGCTATAACTTTTGCGCAAACCAGTCAATAAGCGCTTATTGTGATTTTTTTTTACCAAAATGTAGAAGAATATGTATCAGCCTAAACTGAGGAAAAAATATATTTTTTATATATTTTTGTGGGATATTTATTATAGCAAAATGTAAAAAATAATGTCAAAATTGTCACTTTTTTTTGTTTATAGCGCAAAAAATAAAAACCTGAGGTGTGATCAAATACCACCAAAAGAAAGCTCTATTTGTGGGAAAAAAAGGACGTCAATTTTGTTTTGGAGCCACGTCGCACAACCGTGCAATTGTCAGTTAAATCGACGCAGTGCCGAATCGCAAAAAGGAGCTTGATCCTTTAGCTGGAAAATAGTCTGGGGCTTAAGTGGTTAAAGCGGTTCTAAAGCCTTAAGGTTTTACAGCTTAATGCTTTCTATGCATTAAGATGCAAAACCTTCTGCGCTGCAAAATCTCCCCCAGTCCGCCCTTATACTTACCTAGTCCAATCCCATCCAGCGATGTGCATGAGAGCAGCAGCTCTACCCCCTTTCTGGGCAGAATGATATCAGTGGGAGTCAATCAAATGCAAAGCCACCCGCTCTGTGTCATTAGACACAATGGAAAGCAGCTTTCTATGGGGGGCACTTGCTGAAGAGGAGGAGCCTGGAGTGCTGGCGGGGGACCCCAGAAAATGAGGATCAGGTCTGCTCTTTGCAAAAACCATTGCACAGAGCAGGTAAGTATAATATGTTTGTTATTTTAATAAAAAACAAAACAAAACAAAAAAACAAAGCAAACTTTAATGACACAGCATAAAATCACCTGAATCTTGTCAATGCTGTGCTTACTAGGTTGTGACAACGGTTTCGGTAAAACAATTTTATAATTTTAATGCCCTATACACAAAGTGAGGTCCATACTGTATTAGCGTGCTGAAGTGAGAGGTAGAAAACAGCAAGCCCGTTCTGATAGCCCAACATCACCGCATAGCCCCAGAAATGCTCTTATGGCTGAATGAAAGCAAATCTCTTCAGCAAAGTTTCAGTATATAGCACAAAGCTTTACAGTATGTTGTGTTTGTAATGTCACTAATTTTGGCCATAAAACGTGTTCCAGTTTCCTGTCTCAGAAGCTGGGAATTTTGTATAAGTATTTATTCTAGATTGAACTGATTCCTGTAAGAAACCTGGACACTAAACAATTCATGATTTTTGTTTCTGCTTTTTACTATATAAAAAAAAAAATACAATGCTAATAGCAGCAGCAAATAGCTGACATCATAAGCTGTCAACGCGTACTATCTCATTATTGCCTGACGCTTTCTGATAGTAGGCCAATGGTGACTTTCTTATGCCACTCTGGTGGTTTTCCCGACGGAATTCCGCTCAAGTTGTCTTGCCTATGCACAGTCACACCAAATTCTGATCGTTTATAACGCGGTGACGTACAACACGTATGATGGGACTAGAAAAAGGAAGTTCAATAGCCAGTAGCCAATAGCTTCTGTCTCGTAGTTGATTCTGAGCATGCGTGATTTTTGGCGTGTCGGAATTGCATACACACGATCGGAATTTCCGATAGAAAGTTTTTCCATCGGGAAAATTGAGAACATGCTATCAATTTTTGTCTGGAGGAAATTCGGACAGCTAAATTCCGATGGAGCATACACACAGTCGCATTTTCCGATGAAAAGCTCTCATCTGTCTTTTTCTGTCTGGAATTCCGATCGTGTGTACGCGGCATTAGAGTTGCTATTTGCATAAGAATAGGCACACTCCTCATCCTCCTTGTGACATTGCTTAGACCCAATAGCGCAGGAACATTACACTGTATTGTGGGATGGAGATAGGTAGAACTACTTACCATTACACTGCAAGGAAGTGTACAAACTGTTGGGGGTTTTGGTGGCACTGAAGTGAGACTTTATGCAGCAATATTCATGTGCTAACAGCTTAAAGAATATCTTACCTCAACATTTCATATTCCTGATATGTGTATGTTGTACCATTCACTTGTGGTAAAAATATTCTGTTCTCTTTGTATTGCTTCCTTTGTGTGAAATTCCTGGTGTTCCTGCCAGTCCCCCTGCTTTCCTATTTGAAATTGACCATTCTAGGCATATTCATCCCAAAGTGGTCAGTTTTCTGGCTGTTCTGGGAGCACAGCCTGCCTGTCCTCCAATGATCAGACTTGTGCTGACACGTCCACCTGCACAACTATTCACTGAGAAAGTTGGTATGTTACTGTATCTCCGCCTCTAGCTCTCTTAATACCTTATGATATATATATATATATATATATATATATATATATATATACACAGTATCTCACAAAAGTGAGTACACTCCTCACATTTTTGTAAATATTTTATTATATCTTTTCATGTGACAACACTGAAGAAACAACACTTTGCTAAAATGTAAAGTAGTGAGTGTACAACTTGTATAACAGTGTAAATGTGATGTCCCCTCAAAATAACTCAACACATAGCCATTAATGTATAAATAGCTGGCAACAAAAATGAGTACATATGCCCAATTACCCATTTTCTCTCATTAGTGCTACAAGCTCTCATGACTGAATGGGGAGCAGGTGTGTTAAATTTTGTGTTATCGCTCTCACTCTCTCATACTGGTCACTGGAAGTTCAACATGGCACCTCATTGCAAAGAACTCTCTGAGGATCTGAAAAAAAGAATTGTTGCTCTACATAAAGATGGCCTAGGCTATAAGAAGATTGCCAGGACAATGAAAATGAGCTGCAGCACGGTGGCCAAGACCATACAGCGGTTTAACAGCAGTTCATCCCAAAGGTGTTCTATTGGATTGCGGTCAGAACTCTGTGCAGGCCAGTCATGTTCTTCCACCCAAAACTCACTCATCCATGTCTTTATGGACCTTGCTTTGTGCACTGGTCAAAATCATTTGTGATGGGGGGATTATGGTGTGGGGTTGTTTTTCAGGGCTTGGGCTTGGCCCCTTAGTTCCAGTGAAGGGAAGCGTCAGCATACCAAGACAATTCCATTCTCCCAACTTTGTGGGAACAATTTAGGGATGGCCCGTCCTATTCCAACATGACCGCGCACCAGTGCACAAAGCAAGGTCCATAAAGACATGTATGAGCTAGTTGGGGGTGGAGGAAATCGACTGGCCTGCACAGAGTCCTGACCTCAACCCGATAGAACACCTTCGGGATGAATTAGAGCAGAGACTACAAGCCAGGCCTTCTTGTCTAACATCAGTGCCTGACCTCACAAATGCGCTTCTGGAAGATTGGTCCAACATTCCCATAGACACACTACTAAACCTTGTGGACAGCCTTCCCAAAGAGTTGAAGGTGTTATAGCTGCAAAGGGTGGGTCAACTCAATACTGAACCTTACGGATTAAAACTGACTGGGATGCCATTAAAGTTCATGAGCGCATAAAGGCAGGTATCCCAATACTTTTGGTAATATAGTGTGTGTGTATATATATATATGTAGATATTTATATATATTTGCATTGGAGAAGGTGCCCCTTCGTTATGCTTTAAAATAAATATATATATATATATATATATATATATATATATATATATATATATATATATATATATATATATAATACACAGTGCCTTGCGAAAGTATTCGGCCCCCTTGAACTTTTCAACCTTTTGCCACATTTCAGGCTTCAAACATAAAGATATAAAAATTTTATTTTTTGTGAAGAATCACCAACAAGTGGGACACAATTGTGAAGTGGAACGAAATCTATTGGATTTTTGAAACTTTTTTAACGAATAAAAAAATGAAAAGTGAGGCGTGCAAAATTTTTCGGCCCCCTTGCGTTAATACTTTGTAGAGCCACCTTTTGCTGTGATTACAGCTGTAAGTCGCTTGGGGTATGTCTTTATCAGTTTTGCACATCAAGAGACTGAAATTCTTGCCCATTCTTCCTTGCAAAACAGCTCAAGCTCAGTGAGGTTGGATGGAGAGCGTTTGTGAACAGCAGTTTTCAGCTCTTTCCACAGATTCTCGATTGGATTCAGGTCTGGACTTTGACTTGGCCATTCTAACACCTGGATACGTTTATTTGTGAACCATTCCTTTGTAGATTTTGCTGTATGTTTGGGATCATTGTCTTGTTGGAAGATAAATCTCCGTCCCAGTTTCAGGTCTTTTGCAGACTCCAACAGGTTTTCATCCAGAATGGTCCTGTATTTGGCTGCATCCATCTTCCCCTCAATTTTAACCATCTTCCCTGTCCCTGCTGAAGAAAAGCAGGCCAAAACCATGATGCTGCCACCACCATGTTTGACAGTGGGGATGGTGTGTTGAGGGTGATGAGCTGTGTTGCTTTTACGCCATACATATCGTTTTGCATTGTGGGCAAAAAGTTTGATTTTGGTTTCATCTGACCAGAGCACCTTCTTCCACATGTTTGGTGTCTCTCCCAGGTGGCTTGTGGCAAACTTTAGACGAGACTTTTTATGGATATCTTTGAGAAATGGCTTTCTTCTTACCACTCTTCCATAAAGGCCAGATTTGTGCAGTGTACGACTGATTGTTGTCCTATGGACAGACTCTCCCACCTCAGCTGTAGTTCTCTGCAGTTCATCCAGAGTGATCATGGGCCTCTTGGCTGCATCTCTGATCAGTCTTCTCCTTGTCTGAGCTGAAAGTTTAGAGGGACGGCCAGGTCTTGGTAGATTTGCAGTGGTCTGATATTCCTTCCATTTCAAAATGATCACTTGCACAGTGCTCTTTGGGATGTTTAAAGCTTGGGAAATATTTTTGTATCCAAATCTGGCTTTAAACTTCTCCACAACAGTATTACGGACCTGCCTGGTGTGTTCCTTGGTCTTCATGATGCTCTCTGCGCTTTCAACAGAACCCTGAGACTATCACAGAGCAGGTGCATTTATACAGAGACTTGATTACACATAGGTGGATTCTATTTATCACCATCAGTCATTTAGGACAACATTGGATCATTCAGATATCCTCGCTGAACTTCTGGAGTGAGTTTGCTGCACTGAAAGTAAAGGGGCCGAATAATTTTGCACGCACCACTTTTCAGTTTTTTATTTGCTAAAAAAGTTTAAAATATCCAATAGATTTCGTTCCACTTCACAATTGTGTCCCACTTGTTGGTGATTCTTCACAAATAATTACAATTTTATATCTTTATGTTTGAAGCCTGAAATGTGGCAAAAGGTTGAAAAGTTCAAGGGGGGCGAATACTTTCGCAAGGCACTGTATATATATATATATATATATATATATATATATATATATACATACACACACACACACACACACACACACACACACACGTAAGGCCTTTCATTTCTGTTTGAAATTGAATGGGTTATTTTGGAAGGTAAAGATTTGCATATACTGGTACTGCTGTCCTCTACCTGCCTCTGCTGCAGCTAGGTTTGTAAGTTTAGTTAAACGAGGAGTGTGGGTTTAGGAAAAAAAAAAAAGAATACACACAAAGGGGGAAGAATAAACTGCAGTCCTGCCACCCATAGGAGAAGTACAGATAAAAAAGCTTTGGCCATTCTCCTTTAACCACACGTTTTTGTTAAAATATGCTGTACTGTAATGACTGTATAAAAGTTGGGAAAAGTAGTAGGTGAGAGTGAACAGTGATGTAAGAATTTGCATGCTTAGTCATATAGAATATCTTTCGTTTTACTGTGTATGACTAAGTGTATCTCATCTGTTTATCACAATCCTATTCTTCTTCAGTATTGTGCATTTTCTGTAAATGTGTTAACCTCAAGCATATGCTGTATTCAATGTTCACTTGAATTATAATTGTAATAATTGTATGCATTTGTTCTAACACTTACTCATCTATTTTTCTCCTCATTATTTAGATTCAGCTGACTATTCAGAGCCGAGTACAAAACGGAGTGATATGGATACTCCTCGCACTCAGATGACCAATGACACTGAAACATCAGTCCCAGCTATGAAAGAGCAAGCAAAATTAAACATGTCTTCAATTATACTTTTGGAGCATCTTGGGAAGGTTTTTGATCATCTGAAAAAAGCACTGGTAGGGCATGTAAAATATCTGCTTCAAAATAAAATATTCTCTGTTACATGCTTTCTGCGTATTTTAATTAAGCTGTTTAATCGAAAAGATGAATATAATGATCAAATGCATTTGAATGGTCAATTATTATTCTGAATTTTTATTTTTGGTAGTTATGAAATAGTTACATGAAGAACACTAAAGAGCTGATTAGATATGTGGTATAGTATTAGTTTTATCTCAGCCCAACAAAACTGTATCAGCTTGATATCTATTAAGTTTAGGAATATTTTCTGTAATTATTTCATAAATCAGAGTATCCACAGTGTTAATATAAATTACTACTGATATTTGAGTGACACCTACAAAATTCATCATAACGTCACTAAATGCCCTGAATCGTTTGCCTCCTGAACGTACCTTCTTTCTGAAGTAATAAAAGGAATTCAATAACTACGTCTCCGTTTTGCAGTTCATGCAGCATAAACTCAATCAGAAATTAGATTCGTTATCTGTCAAAGGCAATCTGATGATGCCAACATTGAGGTTTCCCTGCTCTCAGTTGTGCTTCACTGAGCTGGTGTCAGTCATTCTTATATATAAATATTGCATGAGGGTTAGTGACTCGTAATCTGTCAGGGTGGCTGGACTTACAGAGTTGTTGATTTGCATGTTACCAGTTCTGCCAGAGGTGGGAAACCAAAAAGATTGATTTACAATTGTATTTAGAGAGTTGAGCAGCTTCACTTTTGCACTCTGTCTAAATTATATAATATATCTAATCATGTTTTCTTACAGTTAGGTTCATTGTGTTATCATGTTCAAACTATCAGTAAATCAAAAATACAGTTTTAATGTGTAATATTATATATATATATATATATATATATATATATATATATATATATATATATAAATGTTTTTGTTGCTTCTTATGCCACGTACACACGACCAGACTTTTCAACGGTGGAGTTCCGGCAAAAAAAATTGAAACATGTTCTATTTCTAAAGTCCGTCAGATTTTTGGACAGCAAAGGTCCGATGGAGCCCACACACGATCGGATTTTCCGACGGATTTGCTCTGTCGGACCTTTGCTGTCCAAAAATCTGACGGACTTTAGAAATAGAACATGTTTCAATTTTTTTTGCCGGAACTCCACCGGACCCAGTTCCTATTGAGAAATCCACTCGTGTATATGCTAGTCCGACGGATGAAAACCGATGCTAGGGCAGCTATTGGCTACTGGCTATGAACTTCCTTATTCTAGTCTAGTCATACCTCACCACATTCGAATCCGTCGGACTTTGGTGCGATTGTGTGTGGCCAAGTCCGTTCATTCGGAAAGTCCGTCGGAACTCTGCCAAAAGTCCGTCGGAAAGACCGTCGGACCTAGTCCTTCGAAAGTCAGTTCGTGTGTACGTGGCATTACAGTTTGTTTTACAGAGTAGTACAATTAACTTAGCATTGCATACCTATAAATTATAGCCCTATTTTTCTAATAGTCATATGAAAGCTTTATAGGTCTGCCATGTCTTTTAGGTGAGAGAAGTAATGAGGGCTGCTCTTGTTGACTTCATGGTAATGCTAGTTTTCTGTTTTTTATGTAGACCTATTGGTTTCAATATTCTATAAGTCACTGACTTGAAAGAAGCATGTGCATCAGAAAAGTTAGAAGTCCTTAACTGTATGCTTGTTTCCAATAAGTGACTCAAAGTATTGAAGCATGTCGGTCAGTATAATAGTCAGTAAATTAGCATGTTCAGAAGCAGAGATCTGCAGTGGAAACCTTATGTAATGAAAGGAAAAATTGGGTTTGTTCTAGGTTACCAACACTAAGGCCGCGTACACACGGGTGGACTGTTCGCCCAACTTTGTCCGTCCAACAGTTTCGGCAAACAGTCCGCTCAAAATTAGCATGGACGGACATGGCCACACACGACGAACGAACAGTTTGCTGAAACCGTGCGCGATGACGTGAACGGCGCGTACGACGGGACGAAAAATACGACGTCCTATACACTGCATTATAGCTTTCGGCGTGAAAATCCTTTCTGAGCATGTGCGCAACTTTGTTTGACGAACAAGCCTACACACGAGCGGACTGTTCGCTGAAACAAGGTTTCAGCGGACAGTTTTTCGGAAATTCCGAAAAACCTTGTCCGTCAAACTGTCCGCTGAAACTGTCCGCTCAGACAAAGTTGGGCGAACAGTCCGCCCGTGTGTACGCGGCCTTAGTGATACATTTTCCATCTCAACGGACAGCCCACTTATTTTATGACCTAATCTGTTTCTAATAAGAAGTTTTAGGGACAGACGAAAAACAAGTTCTGGACTGCCGCACTCTTCAGAAGACCACTTTCTTTTATTGGAAAATTCCATCACAGCTCAACAAACACAGCGAACAAGGAAAAATTGCTGACGTTTCGCACTAGCTGTAGTGCGAATAGTGAATAAGCACTACAGCTTGTGCGAAACGTCAGCAATTTTTACTTGTTCGCTGTGTTTGTTGAGCTGTGATGGGATTTTCCAATAAAAGAAAGTTGTCTTCTGAAGAGTGCGGCAGTCCAGAGTTTTGTTTTGCCAAAGTTTGAAATATCTTTTTGCATATTATTTGTAGTATTATTTGTAATTACATATGTACATGGTTGCAGACATATATGCTCATACTGTTTGTTGACTGAGTTCTACTTTGCAGTGCTATACAACTGTTGTGCTTTGTACCCCTTCTCACAATTCATGTCTACGGGCTTGTGTGGCTAATGTCTTCTGTAGAGTAATTGCACTTCATCACTGAAAGCTAGCTTTAGTGGCCAATCAATACATTAAGGCCTGTTTCAATCGGGCTTTATTTTGCTTAAGAGCAACGTGAACAACAAGCTTTTACAAAGCATTTTCAGAGCTTTCAGAAAATTTTGGTGAAGCTTTTAAAGTGCCATTCAACTCCAGCTTTTAAATGTTGAACACAAATCCCAATGGGAGTGTAGATTGCCACTTTAAACAAGCTGCTAGCAGGCTTCAGCACTACCTGAAGCTTGTTGAAAGTCTGCTAAAGCCTGCTAGCAGCTTGCTTAAAGTGGCAATCAATACTCCCATTAGGTTCTGTGTTCAGCATTTACAAACTGGAGTTGAATAGAACTTTAAAGGTTTCAACAAAGCTTATTGAAAGCTCAGAAAATGCTTTTACATTGCTCTTATACAAGCTTAACACAATAACAAACATGTAAAGTATGCAAGCAAAAATGAATTTACCTTAAGCTACTTTACATTGTTTTATTCTACTTATAACTCCGATTTTTTTTCTTGTTGAATATACAATATCCTCTACCTTAACTAAACATTTTAGACTTACAAGGTTGTATTTTATTCCATGGGCTGCTTGATGAAGCTTTGGTTTTGAAATATTCAGGTTCTTGCACATCGAGGAGGACACTGGACATTGCTTCAGAATGTGTGTCGTGTACTTTGGAACCTTGTACTTGAATTGCAGGTGACTGCCAAAGGATTTGATGCCACTAAAGGATTTTTTCCCATCACAAGGGACCTCCTGAACAGTGTAATATGGATACCATTCTACTTTGCAGCAGATTCAGTCCTTGACATGATACTTGTCCTCCAAAACACTGGTTCTTTGAAGGTATGTGATCCACTTATGATTTTTTTTATTTTGTCCTATTTAACCCGCATCTAGCAAAAAATATAATAGGTAAATATCACGTCATAGGGGCTTCTTAACAAAAAAAATGTAACTTTATGTACTACAAAAAAATTACAGTTTACAGATATTTTGGGAGACCTGACCCTTTTAATGTGCACTACATTTCATTTTTTTTTCTTTTGGTTACAAGATTCATGGAGGATGCACAGGAACAATGGCCCGCCATCGCTGACTATCACTAAAATTCAGCCCTGACAATCAAAGCAAGCATGATGGCCACTCAGTGACCACAATTAAGTAATTTTAACTCTAAAGCTTGTGTTAGGCAAATCACACCTTCCTGTTATGCAGTGGCTTTGCTCATCAGGCTGTAAAAATCAGTTTCACGGGGATGATTTTGTCTTTCGAATTTGACTGCAAAATTATACACTTACCACTGTAAAAATGTGAATGTGTCCCAAAGAAGATATGTTTGTATAGTAAATATTTGGCATTCCCAAGAGAAATGAAGTTCTGTCCCAGACAGCTGAAGATAAAACGTTACATTTACTACAGTCAATTAAAAATGTCCATATAGCAGAGAGAATCAGAGAGGAATAAAGCTGCTGGCAAACACTACTTTCATGCTACACATGATTCATTAGTGTCTTGAACAAATTCTGGTACAAGGCCAACACACATTACTCTTTCCCAGTAACATTTTACACTTGCTTACTGATTCTTTATTTTTAGACACAATAAAAAGTGCTCATAGCTACTGTTTTTCCCAGCTTTCCTTCGTTGCCTGTTTTATAAAGGGTGGACTGTAAGCAGCCTTTATTATGTTTTCTCAAGAACAGAAATCACCTTACGTATGTCTTCAAGATACTGTGATCTGTACATGTTCCTGGCTGAAGGTCATTTTTATTGTGTATTAGAAATAAAAAAAATATCGTTTTAGGCATAAGATAACTAGAGAAATTAAGATGAAATGAAATGATAAAGAAATAACTGTCATAAATACTGCAGCTTGGGAAAAGTCTGAATGGCAGTAGATGCAGAATAAAATGTAGCTTTCAGTTACAGTACAATAAAGTGCATGTGAATATTTAAAGCTAATCAGAGCCCTGCAATGTATTTTGGGTTATTTCTCATGGTATTCACGCAAATGTTCTTCACTTATAGCAGCCCCCTTTCCCATAAGGCAAGGAGGCCTACCGGTACTCAGTTGCCCCCAGGACTTATACACAATGCTATAGTGCCTAGCAACCACGCCAGGGCAGAGGTGAACTGAGCAAAGCAAATAAATACTTTTGGTTATCAGACAAATAGTGTGGTTCTATGACAGTCTAGGGAAAAGGCGGGCTGAGTTCAAGAAATAGTCCAAGGCGCCTCTAAGTGTAGCAATACAGTTACATTTAATTGAAAGTACAACCTTTTCGAAACTCACATAGTTAATGATTAACCACTTCCTGCCCGACCTATAGCAGAATAATGGGCAGGCAGTGGTTCAGTTATCCTGACTGGGTGTCATATGACATCCAGCAGTATAACTGTATGCTTGTGGGGGCCCGTGGGGGCATGCATCCGGTGATCAGTGGGTGCGGCGCGTCAGTCCGACACACCACTACACCGATCTCCGTAAAGAGCCTCTGATGGAGGCTCTTTACCACATAATCAGTAGTGTCCAATCATGGCTGATAAGAATGTAAATAGGAAGAGCTGTTGATCAGCTTTTCCTCACTCACGTCTGACAGACACGATTAGAGGAGAGCCGTTCGGCGGCTCTCCTGACAGGGGAGTCTGTGCTCATTGTTTATCAGCCCAGCAGCCCACCCCCGAATGCCTGCCCAGGGCCACCAGGGATGCCACCAGTCCACCAGGGATGCCCACAAAGGTACCCTAAAAGCTATGCAACCCTGGACCACCAAGGAGATGGCATTCAGTGCCCAGGCAGATGGCAATCTGTGCCCACTAGCAGTGACATCTGTCAGTGCCGCATATTAGTGCCCATATGTGTCGCCTATTAGTGCCCAGCAGTGCTGCCTATCAGTGCCACCCATAAGTACCAATCAGTGCAGCCTTTTAGTGCCCAACAGTGTCGCCTATCAGTGCCCACCAGTGCCACCCATGAGTGATCATCAGTGCCGCCTATCAATGCCCATCAATGCAGCATATCAGTGCCTCCCATCAGTGCCACCTATCAGTGCCCATCAGTGCTGCTAATCAGTGCCCATCATCAGTGCCCATCAGTTCCACCTCATTTGTGCCACCTTCATTAAATGTAACCATATTGTTACACTTAGAGGTGCCTCTTTGCTCTTTTATACTCTGTAGCTCCTGCTGGATTTTGCTTCTAATCCACTTGAGGAGGCTGACATTTGTGGATGGGTATTTTATGGTTACACAACCAAATCACATTTCTATAATCTTTTTATATGGACTATTAACTGAAGAAATTATGAATAAATGATGTGAAACAAATCATTTGAGTTTCAAGTATTTCTTATGGGGGAATTTGCTTTGATATACGAGTGCTTTGGATTACAAGCATGCTTTCGGAACAAATTATTATTGTAATCCAAGGTTTTACTGTATATTATTTTCTTGGCAAAATGATTTCTTTAGAACTAACATAGTGCAATTTGTTTTCTTAGGTTGTTGATGAAAATGAAAAGTTCAGTGTCCCCAGCTGCATGGGTGGCATTGCTGATGAGGAAGGTGGATCAAATCTTACTTTTGAATATCCACTTGATGATGTCACAGTAATTGATATGCGCTGGACATGTGATCTGGTTCTAAAAGCTATAGAAGTTTTATATCACATGAAAAGATGGAAAGCACTGGTTCATGTAGCAATCCAGTTCAATATACTGACTCAGTAAGTCTCTCTGCATTTGAAAAACAAATCAAAATATCTATTATATAAGTATATCTATGCCAGCTGCACACAATTAGGAAGCATTTTTTTTCTAAATTCACATGAATATTAAAGCATGAAAATTTAAAGATGAGTTTCTTGACATGAACCACCATCCTGAATTATAGCATGGTGCTTAAAAATAAATTACAGACAAGAGACTAAATACACTGTTGAGATTATACAGTATATTACATAAATCCTACCCTACTTGCTTAAAACTTTGCAATTCTGTTCAACCAGTTACACATTATTATCCAGGCACCACAGGTTTGTTTAGGGCACCCCTATCCTGCTGATTAAACTAGAAGATTAGTGATGGAGCAACAATGCAATTGTGATGTAATCCCAGGGAATTAGATTGCTGTCCCTTTCTCCCCTTGTCCTATTAGGAAATTAAAGTAAAGACAAACTGGGGTACAAAAGTAAAATGTGTGCATAGTGGTTTGTACAAATTTTCTTTTTTTATTACATTTACGACTAAAAATAATTAAATAAAATTAGTCAGGTAAATACGAACTATTGCATATTTATAATAGAGGATACTCGTCTTCCATGCATCCAACATCATTTATTTTATTTTTTACATCATTAAGCTGTGCTAAAATAAGTCCCTTGTTTCATCTCCAATGATTTACAGAAATTCAGGTGGCTCAGTTCGAGGTTTTTACAGACAAGATTCAATTCACAAAGCTGAACAAAGATAAGGATCTTTCTTTTCAGCCAGGGGATGGTATTTTTTCAAATCTCATTGGACTCAGTTGAAAATAACTTTGAAAATACGTATACTTATCCTTATGTGTTAGCTTTGTGAATTGAGCCTAATGGGAGCTGTAGAGCAAACCACTGTGCATTCTGTTTATCTTTGTTTTCTCTGGGAACCCTCTGTTGTGTATCATAACAAATATTTAATTATAAGTATTGAAAAACACATACAAAACAACAGCTTACAAATGTATAGACCTAAAGAAAATAAAAATTGACTTAAAACCATTATAGTTTCTCTGTAAAATAAATTTCATAATTTTAATGAAAACATGTTGCATGTATAAGTGTGTGTGTGTGTGTGTGAGTGTGTATATATATATATATATATATATATATATATATATTTTTTTTTTTTAATATTTATATTTACATATATTTATATACAGGCCTACTCCACTTTTAAGTACACAATGGGGTTTATTTACTAAAGCCGGAAAGTGAAAAATCTGTCTCACTTCTGCATAGAAACCAATCTAACCCCAGCTTGTTCAATTAAGCTTTGGTAATAAAACCTGGAAGCTCATTGGTTTCTATACAGAAGTGAGCCTGATTTTGCACTTTCCAGCTTTAGTAAATAAACCCCATTGTGTACTTAAAAGTGGGGCATGCTTGTATGTGATATCACTGTGGAGTTCAGGTATAAAACTTACTAAGTACTTTATCAAGCTGGGCTTAAAAAAAATAAGTATGAGTGTTCTAAGACTGAGAACTGAGTTATCAAAGACTGCTTATTGTTCAGTTCTCAGTTTTCAGAGAGCAGAGAGTTGGTGACTGCCGGTCCAGGCACTTGAATGGATCCTGAGCCTGGACAAGGTGAATGTCGTCAGCCAACAGCGGGTCCCGCTGAAAACGAGTCACAGAAGTGCAGGACGAACTGCATTCCTGTAATCCATAGAAGTAGGGCGAAAAAAGCTTTGGATATACTTCTCCTTTAAATGTGTGTTCCTGTGTATTTATTTTCCCAACAACAAATGAATGGCAGATCCCAAAAATAATAAATTACCGCTTTATTTTTGTTATTATACCTCACTTTCAGGTTTCAGGTCTGGTGGTTTAGGGTTCTGTTCCATTAACAAAATCAAAATGGTTTCACAATTTTTCAAATTTCTTGTTACGTTGTTGGGTAATCAGCATCTGTCTTAACGCATTGCATGACACCATAGTGATTTAATGAAGGGGGCCGAGTTACGAGTATGGCAATAAATGCTGGGGTATTTTGCCAATGATCATTTGAATTGAGGATGCCACTAGTAAAGTAAAATGTCTGCAATATTACATGATAAGCTCAGTTAAGTGTTAAAAACTACAACTAACCATTTTGTTTCATTGTTCAACAGCATTTTATAGATAACTGGCAACTAATTTTCATATTGGGACATCAAAGTGAATGACATTAAACAGTATTTGGCCACATTGTCATAGTGCCATATCTGTAGATTTCTTTCAGGAAAAAGCAAGACCAAATGGCTACACAACATTTTCTCCTGTCTTTTTTAAAACATTGCCTCCAAGACAGTATATATATGAAAATGTTAAAGGAAATCTAAAGGCTCTTGCATGACAGTCTGAACAAGTAGGAAATATAGTTACTATGTAATGCACAAGCCTCATAAGGTGAACAAAAACGTCCTTTACACCCCGTGACTGAGCCAAATCCTCCTTCTTGTGTGTCTCACACACTCCCCCTCCCAGACCCTGCAGCTCTCAATGGGAGCTTTTTAATAGCAGAGGCAGTTTTGTCAATCCAGAAAACAATTGGCAGGACCAAGCATGGCCAAGTGCTGATTGGTAGGCTTCATGCTTTTGAATCAGCAGTGATAATGCCCCTGCAACATTTTTTTCATCCCTCTTTAGTACAAGCAGGCACAGCCTACATGAGAGTAAAAAAAGCAACTCTAAATTCAAGATCAGTGTAGCATCGTCCAATAGGGGCAAAACTGTTGTTCCTACCTCATTTTGAAAGAAGCGGCAGTTCATAAATATCACCTTATGTGCCCTTTCATGCCCTCATAACCTAACAATGGTTACGGCAATTTCAATTGTAGCCAGGATGTGTCTGCTCATGGCTTCATTAGCTTTCAAATGATCATTAAGACCCCTTTCACATTGTGCTGCCCCGGGCATCAGTGGTAAAGAGGCTATTTTTAGCGCCGCTTTACCGTCGTTTTAGAGGCGCTATTCTGCCACTAGCGGGCAGTTTTAACTCCCCGCTAGTGGCCAAAAAGGGGTTAAATCCACCTGCAAAATGCCACCGCAGCCGCGTTTTGCCGGCGGTATAGCAGTGCTGCCCCATTGATTTCAATGGGGAGGGGTGGTGAGTTCACCGTTCCTTCACCGCTCCAAAGAAGCTGCTGGCAGGACTTTTTCTGATGCTCTCGGGCTTTCACACTGGAGTGAACGGAGCAGCTGTTTTAGGGTGGTTTTTAAAGATATAGCGCCTGCAAAATGCCTCAGTGTGAAAGGGGTCAAAATATAAGGTTAGCTGCTTGGAATTTATTGGAAAAATCTTTTTTATGTATTATTTTGGCTTATGTAGCGCTAATTGATGATGATGTCTTCGAAAATTTAACATGCTAAATTAAATTGCCTGTTTAGGCTGTTTAGAAACTTGTAAATATGAAGTATGTGTAAGATTTTAACATACCTTTCTCTGTACGATAGTGAAAGATTTACAGAGCAAGTAACCCCACTGTTGGTTCATGCACAGAGAATGTTGGCTGCCATCCACACACCACCAGGCAACAGTGATGACAAGGTTAGTCTCTGTTAATATTCATGTTACTGGATTTAAATATACTTATGTTTCCCAGGAAAATATTTTTTCTGTGAAAAAAAAAAGGTTTGTATCCACTAAATTGGATTTTCAAATGCATATTCATTATTATCCAAGTTTCTGTAGCCCTCCTTAACACTATCTACCACTGAAAAGGATCATGTGCTAGTCTTAATTATGTTTAATCATAACTATCTGTGTTCTGTTTGGTTAAAAGATGCCCAACTGCACCTTAAAAAAAATGGCTGATGTTCCATTTTAAAGCTACAGCTTGGAATCAGTATAGACATGTGTGGATGGGCACTTTGCCAACTCTATGTTTACAGGTAAATCAGACACTTATTGGTAATGTTTTTGTGCCCCGTGGTAAAAATACCCTTTGCATTCGCAAAGATAGGCTCAATTTTTTTATTAGGTGTTCAACATTTTGTTTATTGCACCTTTTTTAATATTTAATACTTGTACATATATTGCATTTTGTTCACACAACTGTTGTGTATATACAGGTATATACAGTATATATCAGTGATGGTGAACCTTGGCATCCCAGAATCCCAGATGTTTTGGAACTACCTTTCCCATGATGCTCAGCTACATTGCAGAGTGCATGGGTATCATGTGAAATGTAGTTCCAAAACATCTGGGGTGCCAAGGTTCGCCATCACTGGTATATATAATCCTTTCAATATGTAATATATATATTTTTTTAATTTGGATCATGCCAATTAAACGTATTTACTACATGTAAAGCTGTGTCATGAAATATAACTGTAGATTTTTGTTTTTGCGATTTTGAGTTTTTGATATAATGATAACCAATAACCTTTATTTTTTGCTCAAAGAAAAAGAAAAACACAATAATTTTGAAAGATCTTTTGGTGAAAGATAAAATGCTGTTATGATATTTTTTGCTAAAGGACAAGATAAACATCGGCTTGCCTCCCCCACACTGGATTAGCTGTAAAGTCACATTGCTATTATGCTATTTCAAGAACATGCACACTATAAATTGAATAAAAAGATTTGTTAACATAAGCTTTCAGATCTATTCTTTTTTGTGTTGATTTTTTTTAGATGCATTGCAGGAATTATATAGGAAAACAGCTTCATGTTGGCACAGTGTGTAATAAAGTGAGGAGTCCTGGAGAAGATATTGATCGGAAGGGACACATTGGTCATTCAGGTCAGGGCTATATTACATCTGTTAACTTGACATACATTTGTATCCTAAGCAAATAAACAATCACAATGTTCTTTATCTCCATCATCCCTAATGCATGCAGAAACACACTATTCTACTTTTCATCTTTCACACAGGACTTTGGTAGTTAATGCATCTTTTAAACTTTTTGTAGAAAAGAAAACTACTGCTTGTACCGCTTGTACACATTTAAGTGCCCCTCTGTGTCTTTCTCTTTTTTTTCTGTCTCTCTCTCTCTCAAAAAAAAAAAAAAAGTTTGCGTATATATATATATATATATATATATATATATATATATATATATATATATATATACAAGCTATACACTCACTACTTTACATTGTAGCAAAGTGTTATTTCTTCAGTGTTGTCACATGAAAAGATATAATAAAATATTTACAAAAATGTGAGGGGTGTACTCACTTTTGGGAGACACTGTATATGCAGTATACAGTGGGTATAGAAAATAATCACCACCCTTTTTTTATCCAGCTGTATTTACTAGTGTAATTGATAACATCCAAGTAAAACTCCCTTTGCAGAACTGCTCAAGTTCAGTTAGATTTGATTATGACCATTTGTGTCATTCCACAGATTTTCAATGGGGTTTAGGTTTGGGCTCTGTCTAGGCCATGCAAGGACATTCACCTTTTTTCTCCTTCAACCACTGTGTGGTCATTTTGCTGTGTGCTTTGGGTCATTGTCATGTTGGAAGGGTAAACTTTCATCCTATTGACAGCTTTCTGGCACAAGGCAGCAGATTTTCCCCAAGAATTTGATGGTAATTTGCCAAATCCATTTTCTTCTATCCTGACAAATGTTCCAGTCCCAGCTCCAGAGAAACACCCACGTAACATGATATTACCACCTCCATACTTTACTGTAGGAATGGTGTTACTGTGAGGGAAAAGGTATTTGATCCCCTGCTGAGTGGCTCAAGAAGAAGCACATTAAGGTCTAGCCAGTCCCCAGACCATAATTCCATAGAAAATATGTGGAGGGAGCTGAATTTTCGAGTTACCAAACATCAGCCTCGACACCTTAATGATTTGGAGAGGATCTATCTGTAAAGAGGAGTGGGACAAAATCCCCCCTGAGATGTGTGCAAACCTGGTGGCCAACTACAAGAAATGTCTGACCTCTGTGATTGCCAACAAGGGTTTTGCCACCGAGTACTGCGTCATGTGAAGGGGTCAAATACTTATTTCACTCATTAAAATGCAAATCATTTTATAACTTTTTTTAAATGATTTTTTTCTGGATATTTCTGTTGTTATTCTGTCTCTCGCTGTTAAAATAAACCTACCATTAAAATTATAGACTAATCCTTTCTTCGTCAGTGGGAAAACTTACCAAATCAGCAGGGGGTTAGATGCTTTTTTGCCTCACTGTATATGAAGACATATCGTTTGGTGTTGAGGTCAAATAATAAAATATTAGTCTCATCTGACCACCTTAAACACACCTCTGAGGCCACATGGAACAAATCAGATGAGACTAAAATTTAAAGATTTGGACTTAACACCAAACTATGTGTGGCAGAAATCCCATACATCTCACCATCCAAATAACACCATTACTACAGTAAAGCATGGAGGTGGTGATATCCTGTGGGGGTGTTAGTGGAGACAAATCCCAACAGACTAAATGCTGTAATTAAAGCAAAATGTGGTCCAATAAAATACTGACCTAGAGGGGTGATCCTTTTTACGACTCAATGATTCTATAACCCACAGAGCGGACTTAACATTATGCTTGTAAATAAGGCCCTAAAATAATCAAATTAAGATTTTACATGAATGTTTTAATGTCAATGTAACCTGTCTGGGCACTGTGGGGTGTTAATCTGGATTTTTCTTATATTTCAGATACTAGGGAAATATTTTATAAAGCAGAGTTGAGTCTGCCCAGAAGAAAAAGTGCCCTGTAGACACGGTCGGACTTTCCGACAACAAAATCCATGTATTTTTTCCGACGGATCTTGGCCCAAACTTATCTAGCATACACATGGTCGCACAAAGTGATCGGAAAATCCGAACGCTCTGAACGCGGTGATGTACAACACGTACGACGGGACTATAAACGGGCCAGTAGCCAATAGCTTTCATCTTGTAATTTATTCTGAGCATGCATGGCACTTTGTCCATCAGAATTGTCTACACACGATCGGAATTTAAACGATCAGATTTTGTTGTCGGAAAATTTTAGATCCAGATTTAAAAATTTGTGTGTCGGAAATTCTGACGGAAAAAGTCAGATGGAGCTCACACACGGTCGGATTTTCCGACAACATAATCCGATCGCACATTTTCCGTCGAAAAGTCCAACCGTGTGTACGGGGCATTAAAATAACATGTAAAGTTGGTCATACACGGATTGAAATTCCAGCTAGTTCGCTGTATCCTGACAGCAGAGGGTGCTGTTGTCAGGTTACAATGTCTCAATGGAGGGGGGGGGGGGGGTTGTTCAATCCACGTTAAATCTATTATCTTTAAAACTAACTGTGTATGGCCAGCTTTACTCTTCAGAATAAAGCAGTAATACACAGTAGAGTTGGACATAGAAGACACTGCCTTTTTATAATACAATTTCTCTGTAAATGAAATGATTTCTTTCATTTTTGTTTAAGCATACACATGAAATGCCACACGCCATGTTTCTTCTATGTACAGATATGTCCTTGTAAAGTCTAGCCGACTAGCACTCTTCTCTAATGCTTTTCACCTGAGATTAGGGCTTAATGAGAACATGTCACTGGAAAAATAATTTCAACAATAATATGCCTGGAAAATATATGTGCATTAACCAGTTAACCTCCAGAACATTTACCCCTTTTCATGACCAGGCCACTTTCTCCTAAAAGGCACTTTATTATTTTAACTGACGATTGCGTGGTCATGCAACACTGTGGGGGTTATTTACCAAAGGAAAATCCACTTTGCACTGCAAGTGCACTTGAAAGTAAAGTTGCTGTAGATCCAAGAGGGACATGCAAGGAACATAAAAAAAACAGCATTTTAGCTTTCACATGATTGGATGATAAAATCAGTAGCGCTTCCACTCATTTCAGATCTACCCCCTTAGATTTAGAGAGTCTGCACTTCCAAGTGCACTTTCAGTGCAAAGTGGATTTGCCTTTCGTAAATAACCCCGTTTGTTTTTTTCCCACAAACAGAGTTTTCTTTTGGTGGTATTTGACCACCACTGGGTTTTTTATTTTTTGCACTATAAACAAAAAAGACTGATAATTTTTGAAAAAAAACCAAAACAAAAGTCCAATTTCTTCATCAATTTAGACCAATATGTATTCTGCTATATATTTTTGGTAAAAAATCCCAGTAAGAGTATATTGATTTATTGGTGCAAAAGTTATAGTGTCTACAAACTATGGTACAATATATATACTGGAGTTTTTATTTAACTTTTTTTATAATAGTAATGGCGGCGATCGGCAACTTATAGCGGGACTGCGATTGTGCGGCGGACAATCTGACACTGACTGACACTTTTGACACTTTGTGGGAACCTGTTACACTAATACAGTGATCAGTGCTAAAAATATGCACTGTCACTGTACTAATAACACTGGCTAGGAAGGGGTAAAACATCTAGGGTGATCAAAGGGTTAAACATGTGCCTAACCAGTGTTTTTGTGTATACTGTGTGCTGCTTTAACTAAGGGATGTTCTGAATTTTATGCCTTGCTTTACACCGTCCCAGTAGGGCCAAAAAAAAAGTCCTACAAGCAGCGTCTTTGGGGCGGAGAGGGATCGGTGTATACACTGCTCCTGAACTACCCCTGCCATTAAAATCAATGGGCAGCATTACCGAAGCACCTCCTTCTTTGGAGTTAACAAAAGGTTAAAAGCACCCACCCTCCTGCCTGACAAAGGCAGATTTCTCTATCTCTATCACTTTGAATTCTTTAAAGATGAAAAAGTGAAAAAGTTGAAAAAAATATGTAATTAAAGATCCACACCACTGCTAAGAGGTCCAGACGCAACGTAATTTCACTAAAAGTCAAGGGGACAATCCAGTAGTAGTAGCCAGTGCATTTTTGGGATACCAGAGCACCCCCTTTTATCAGGGAGTGATTAACAACTATATGTATAGACTAGAAGTGAACTGGACCTTTAATGGCAGCCACAGGCCTTGTCAGCAGCTGCTTCGGCTGCCAATTCACTTCTAGACTATTTGCACTGTAGCCAATCAGGCCCCAATGAAGGGGGCACTCTTAGTCCACTTTCATCTTAGTAGTGGTTTGGTGCTTCAATTCTTGGCATGGAGATCTCTCTTTATCTATGTAGCCAGAGGTGAAGTTTAATCTTTGAAATAAAAGGGTTGCATACTTGTCTTTACCCTCAATGTCCCTTTTTGACCCCTATGATGAGGAAATTTAGCAGAACAAACTCACACATGCAAGGAAAGAAAACTGCACTCAATCACAGCATCAAATTCCAGTCATCAAGGAACACTGATGCTCAGGCTTGACCTCTGCAAGCCTCTCCAGTAACGATTATGATAAGCGCAAGCCAGCACTCCAGTACAACTAATGCCCTGTATACAGGTTCAGACTTTCCGTCAGAAAATGTGCGATCGGATCTTGTTGTCGGAAAATCCGATTGTGTGCGGGCTCCTTTTTCCGTCGGAATTTCCAACACACAAAGTTTGAGAGCAGGATCTAAAATTTTCTGACAACAAAATCCGATCTTTAAATTCCGATCGTTTGTAGACAATTCCAATGGACAAAGTGCCACACATGCTCAGAATAAATGGCAAGACTAAAGCTATTGGCTACTGCCCTCTTTATAGTCCCCACATACGTGATCTACGTCACCACGTTCTAAACAATCAGACTTTCCGACAACTTTGTGTGACCGTGTGTATGCAAGACAAGTTTGGGCCAAAATCCATCTGAAAAAATCAGATGGATTTTGTAGTCAGAATGTCCGACCGTTGGTACAGGGCATATGAGTTAGGCCCAGAGTGGCTGAAATACATCAGCATACCTGTTGAGCTGTTTTATAGGCATTTGATGTAAAAAAGCATACCACAAATCTTTACTGGAGTGCCGACTTAAGTTTATCAAACACACAAACTCAAAAGTATTCTAAATGAAAATACATATAGACCCACTCTGAAAAGATCATCCATAAAATGGCAACTCCTTAAATAATAGTGAAACTTGATGGCCAAATCTATACCAATGAGTGACTGCAGCAATTTAAATACTTGATTCCAGTGATTCTCAACTAGGGTTCCTCCAAAGGTTGCTAGGGGTTCCTTCAGCATTGGGCAAATTCTGCCTCTCATATAAGTTCCCACTGACACCATTGATCTTTTTGAGCTATCTGTAAGGAGGTAATTCTTCCCAATGACCACAAGTGTAAGGACCATTCTTCCCACTGACCATCACACTAATGTATCATGAGTTATAGATTTCAAATTTTTAGCAGGGGTTCCCCAAGACCGGAGAACTATTTCAAGGGTTCCTCTGTGTTGAAAAGGTTGAGAAAGGCTGACTTAGACAGTTAATAGAAAAAGTTAACTAGTACAGGAAAGAGCAATCATAATGGTAGATATAAGCAAATACAGTATAGCATCATGCATTCACTATATCTAATGAAGGGGAAAACATATATATAAATATTTTTCTCCAAATCAGCTCTGAAAATGCCCCCTCTGGCGAGAGAATAACACCTCACCCTTACTAAATTCACCAAGTAAGGTCAAAATTGTTAACTTAGTGCATGGTTTATGTGGCTGTCAATTGTCATGTGTTGGAGCTATGGCTTTCTCAATAGCAGTGCATCTTCCTTTTCTGTCCCTTGCATCAAGTTAACAGAGAAAATAATAGTTAACCAATAAATAAGACTCTTAGTCAGCATTTTTTCAATATAGCCCTCTTTTAAAAAAAGCTGTTTATATATAGTACATTTGTAAGCAAAAGGTATACAAATAAACATTCTTAGATCAAACAAATCCACATTTTTTTTCATTAAAAAAAATCACATTTATCAAAGATATTTTAATCTATACAAATATATGGAACTAATCTAGTAGTCACATTCAACAGGACTTGTTCTGTAATGTTGAAGACATTCTGTAGCTTTTCCAAGCCACTTTTTTTTTAACAATAATTAGTGTCAGGAAAATCTCCCAGCATTTATATTCACACAGGTAGCACTGACACCTCGATCCAATCACCATGAAAATGCAGTTATTATTGTGCAAAAACAGTCTGGGAGATGTGAAAATTGTGGAACCACCCAATTCTTGTTAATAATGTCATCCTTGGTGTTAGGAAGGCTTTACTGGAGTTAATCCCTTGATTTACAGAGCTGAAGGTGTGAACTGTTGTAAAAACGACAGGGAAGAGATGTTAAAATTAATATGGGGTATTATATTATATGGGAAAGACAGATGGGGCTAATTTAGAGTGCAGCTTCCAGGTTTCTTGTCAAAGCTTAATTGAACAAGTTGAAGTTAGATGATTAAGTTGGTTACCATGCACAGCTGCACAAGATTTTGCACTCTCCAGTTTTAGTAAATCATTCCCATGGTGTCCTAGGTTTCTAACCATGTTTAATGATGGTTTCTCCAGTGTGATGTAGATGGCCTCTTTCACACTTCTTGTGAATTTATTGTTCTCTGTCCAAAATGTGCACCTTACTGTCCTCAAAACAAGTCCCTTTCCCTAAACGTATAGGAAAACGTTTGAGTCTTTGCCTGTAGAATTCACCCTCCAATGTTGTCTCCCTAATGTACAGGTCTTTGCATTCCTCCCTACACTGCGCTGCAAATACCAAGTTACTTCACTTGTGTTTGGGTGTTGGCACTCTTGGAAGTACAAGCTTCCATCTCTGTGTTTTGCTGGAATAGAAAGACACAGGGATGCTATATTTGATAAAGATCTTTCCAACCCTCTAGCTACATATGGGATAACTATATGAATGTGTGCTTTGCTTCTCCCCTCTGTTGGATGGTGCTGTGTTTTTGCTTGATTTTGTGGATGTTTTAATAAAAGGCCAGTGTGAGTAGCCACAATCCAAAGCACTGTTGAGATGTCTTTGGCCATAGACTATGTGTTTGTTGTTACCATTTCAACCGAATGTTGCAAAGTTCTAATTACCCCTAGTCTGTGTTAAAGTGTGTGGGTGGGTTTACGATAGACCTAGATGGTTAAGTTCACTGCCCTATGTGACATGCAACACAGTTCAAAAAGGGTAATGCGTTATTCTCTACCTCTTCCCATGTAAACTCGATCTTTATAGGGTTGATTTTACTAAATGGCAAATATGCTATTTACAAGGACTTTTCCCTTAGTATAGTGAATGAGGTGAAACTCTTCTTACTTCCATCATCCAATCATGTGCAAGCTAAAACCTTTTTTTTTAAATTTTCCTTGCATGTGATTTGGTATTCTTTGCAAAGTGAATGTTCACCACATTAACTAACCTAAGAGAAACTAACCTAACCAATCTGTACACTAAAAGATTGTATTTCTGATATAAAAATTTTGACCCACATATCATCCACATACCTGAACCAATGACTTGGTGTTGATCCCCTGAAACAATTCAAGGCTCTCTTCTCCACTCCCACTATGTTCAGGGGAATTAGGGTGGGATAAAGGTTTTCACATGACGCAGCCATATTTTTGTCTTCAGAAATTATCCTTGTACTTGATATAGGTGGTGTTAAGCCTTGTACACACGATCAGATTTTCGGCAGGGAATTGTGTGATGACAGACTGCCTAAAATCCGACCGTTAGTACGCTTCATTAGACAATTGTAGGCCAACTTTCTGCCAACAAATGTTGGATGGAAGGCTAGTAAATTTTCAGGGGACAAAAGTCTGTTGTCAGATTTTCCTATCGTGTGTACATAAGTCTGTCACACAAATGTCCAAAGTACAAACACTCGGAATCAATGCTCACCAAACACGACATTAGCAGAAGGTACCCAAAGGGTGGTGCTTAAGAGCTTAAATTCCACGTAGTATGTCACTAAGCTCATGTTTGTTGGCCGACAATTGTGTACCATTTGTATGCAAGACAAGTTTACAGCACACGCCCTTCACACAAAAGTCTGACGCTTTGTCTGTGGAAAATCGGATCTTGTGTACGAGGCTTTAGACACAGGCCCAGCTAAGAACATACTTGTTCTGTGTGGATGTAAATGCTGAGGTATTTGCTTAACACACATTAGAACTGAAGGAGTATCTTGGATAAGCTGTGAAATGTCTTCAAAATTACAGAACAAGTCCAATTGAATGTGATTTAACTGCTATTAGACAAACGATGACCTGAATCAATGAGAACCTTCACAGAAAATTGGAACTACAGTGAACCAGCTTGTTACGGTTTTGTCATCTGCGTTTCTATTAGCATAAATACTGGTCTGATCCCTTTATTATGTTGAACTCAAGGGACATTGCATCTTTTATATCTGATAAGGAAAAAGACACCAGCTTTCTTTATCTCAAACAGTTGATTGTTTAACCACTTGCTTACTGGGCACTTAAACCCCCTCCTGTCCAGACCAATTTTAAGCTTCCAGTGCTGTCGCACTTTGAATGACAATTGCATGATCATACAACACTGTACCCAAATTAAATCAAATCAAAATAATTTTCCCACAAATAGAGCTTGCTTTTGGTGGCATTTGATCACTGCGGTTTTTATTTTTTGTTAAAAAATTTTAAAAGACCGATGAGTGGTGGGCACTGATAGGCGGCACTGATGTGCACTGAGAGGTGACACTGAGAAGTGGCACTGAAGGGCATTGATAGGTGGCATTGGTGGGCACTGAGAAGTGGCACTAATAGGTGGCACTAGTGAATAGGAAATGTAGTGGTGCGCTGTACGTAAGGAAAGTGTATCTATTGGTAAAAGCGATATATAAAATCCACAATAAGGGGATATGCGATTTCTAGGATCGCAACACACTGCACTTTGAATGTTATATTGTGTTTTTTTCCTTTTTTTCCATTACTTTACGTTTTTATGTTGTAGATTCTATACCAATAGTAACGAGTATTATTGTTTAATCAGTCACAGAGGCACAGTAGAACACTTGCACTTTATGCGATTTCACGATCGCAACACGCTGCACTTTGGATTTTATATTATTTTTCACTATTTTATGTATTTATGTTGAAGATTATTATTAGAAATGAGTGTTGTTGTTTAAATTAGCCACACAGGCACACCTTTTTATCATACCTATATTGTTTGCTGCATATCCCCTTATTGTGGATTTTATATATCGCTTTTACCAATAGAAACACTTTCCTTACGTACAGTGCACCACTACCTTTCCTATTCACTATTCCCCGGGGCTCAGATATTTCCCTTCCAGTGTGTGCAGCAGTACCTTATCTCCCTCTATTTCCATGACGTGGCGCAGGAATAACTTATTTTTACTAATTTTTTTAATAGGTGGCACTAATAGGTGTCACTGATAGCTGGCAGTGATGGGCACTGATAGGTGGCAGTGATGGGCACTGATGGGTGGCAGTGATGGGCACTGATCGGCAC
This sequence comes from Lithobates pipiens, assembly GCF_037356315.1. Classification (NCBI taxonomy): domain Eukaryota; kingdom Metazoa; phylum Chordata; class Amphibia; order Anura; family Ranidae; genus Lithobates; species Lithobates pipiens. Next base: position 277,930,697 of record NW_027507903.1, on the reverse strand, counting down.
TGGTAGGTTACACTGAAAGACAGCACTGCTAGGTGGCACTGATGAGGCACTGATTGGCACCACTGGTGGGCATTGATAGATGGCACTTGTGGGCATTGATAGGTGGCACTCATGGGCATTGATAGGTGGCACTGGTGGCCACTGTGGGCACTGGCTGGTGGCAGTGGCATTGACAGGCACAGAGGAGGCAGAGGAGGGGGCAGATGGGCCTCCTTCCTCTTTGGGACCAATGTCCTTTGAGCATAAGCCGGTGATCGGCTTTTTTTTCTCCCCACGCTATAAGCACGAGGCGATAAAAAAAACAATTGTGAGCTTTTGTTTACACACGTGATCAGCTGTCATTGGCTGACAGCTGATCATGTGGTAAGGGGCCGGAATTGGGCTCTTACTCAGATCGGTGATCACCCGAGTCTCGGTGACTCGGTGATCACAGCGCGCCCCCTGCAGGGGGCACGTGGCGAGTGCGCAAAGGGGAGGCCGTCCTATGACGACCTCCCGGAAATTCAGGTCCGTGCTGTAGCCGTCATTCGGCTATAGCACGGACGTCAAGTGGTTAACTACTTTGTCACTATGCAAAAGGGATTTTTTAAAATTCTTCACTACAAAATGATTTTATACAACCAGCTGTGTTTAGTAACACACAAGTTATTTATTTATTTTTTGTCTTTTCATAGTTTATGTCCAAAGACAAGAGATAATAAGGAATGACACTATTAACACAGCAGAAAGCTGCCCAAGAAAATGGGGGTTATTTACTAAAGGCAAAGCCACTTTGCGCTACATGTGCAAAGTGCACTTGAAATGGCACTGAAAGTGCACTTAGAAGTGCAGTCGCTGTAAATCTGAGGGGTAGATCTGAAATAAGGGGAAGCTCTGCTGATTTTATCATCCAATCATGTGCAAGCTAAAATGCTGTTTTTTTATTTTCCTTGTATGGCCCCCCTCGGATCTACAGTGACTGCCGTTCCAAGTGCACTTTCAGTGCAATTTCAAGTACACTTTGCACTTGTAGTGCAAAGTGGATTTGCCTTTAGTATATAACCCCCAATGTATCATTATATTATATTACATAGAAATGATTTAAACATAAAAAGCGTTATTACAAAAATGATGATTAATAGAAACAAAATGAAATACATATTTAAAATGGTGGACACATTTTCCCACAGCACACTCCAAAAACTTTCCTTCCCGTCTTTGTTGGTAGCTATTTAGTTGATAAATATGTGAAAAGCTGTTGTTAGCTGTTGTCCTGCACAGATAATGATGATAATATTTACATGTGCATTTAGTGTTTCATAGAACCTTTATCCACTGTAATTTATAATAGAGTGGTAGCAGGCATTCAGGTCAATGATGTAAAAAAGGTTATTGAAAGCAGTATTAATAGTATTTTCATTTCCTTAACACATATATATATATTGTCAGCCTAGGTTCACACTGACAGCAGGTTAGAAATCGGCTGAACTCACATAATTTCATACCCGCATGTCAGGTCCACTTTGGGAGCAATTTCAGAGACATCTGTGTGGGTTCATGGACAGATGTCTATACAAATCGCACCCCAAAGTCACCAAAAGTAGTACAGGAACTACTTTTGGGCACCAATTCGGACAGTACCATTGCTGACAATAGCAGCCGATTTGGCATGTGATTTGACATGTGAAATCACATGCCAAATCGCAGCAATGTGAACCTAGGCTTAATAATTGGGTGATGCAAATATTGCATACAGTTTTAATTTGCTATTTTACAGTAACTTCCATCATATTCATGTTTTGGAGGACTAGATCATCTTGAAATGCACGCTACAAATACAGCCCTAACCTTCAAAGCAGGTATATTAGCAGAAGATAACATTGTGCCAGAGGTTTACCCAGTCTGCTGAAAGCCAGAAGTTTCTAAATGAAATAAAAATCGATCCCATGCACTAGGAAGCCCCCTACTAAATGATCAACATGCTTACTTCATATACTGAGGTAGCATTGCTCCCTTGTTAGCATGATCAGCTGGGTGTCACTCTGTCACTGGTACCTAGCTGGTAGGGCTAGATACTGCAACAAGTTAGCAAGAGAGTGACACAGTAGGACCTAACAATTCGGTCCTAAAACTCATACTTATATCAACCACTTGTAGGTTTTTTAAAGTTTGTGTGGAAGCTGTTTGTGTTGGATTTTTGGAAAGCATTTTAAGGTTCACTTATTTGTACTATTTAAAAAATTGTGTTATACTGGAAATTATATTAAAAAAATGAATTATTTACTTAAATATTTGTTAAGTGATCTCCGACATAAAGCATATTCTACAATAAGAATGCCACTTAAAATACAAAATGGCCCAAGCAAAAGACTGATGTGAATACACAATAAATATACAGTATCTCACAAAAGTGAGTACACCCCTCACGTTTTTGTAAATATTTTATTATATTTTTTCATGTGACAACACTGAAGAAATTATACTTTGCTACAATGTAAAGTAGTGAGTGTAAATTTGCTGTCCCGTCAAAATAACTCAACACACAGCCATTAATGTCTAAACTGCTGGCAACAAAAGTACACCCCTAAGTAAAAATGACCAAATTGGGCCCAATTAGCCATTTCCCCCCCCCCTGGTGTCATGTGACTCGTTAGTGTTACAAGGTGTGAATGGGGAGAAGGCATGCTAAATTTGGTATTATCACTGTCACTGTCTCATACTGGTCACTGGAAGTTCAACATGGCACCTTATGGCAAATAACTCTCTGAGGATCTGAAAAAATCGAATTGTTGTTCTACATGAAGATGTCCTAGGCTATAAGAAGATTGCCATGACCCTGAAACTGAGCTGCAGCATGGTGGCCTAGACCATACATCAGTTTAACAGGACAGGTTCCACTCAGAACAGGCCTCGCCATGGTCGACCAAAGAAGTTGAGTGCACGTGCTGAGCGTCATATCCAGCAGTTGTCTTTAGGAAATAGACATATGAGTGCTTCCAGCATTGCTGCAGAGGTTGAAGGGGTGGGAGGTCAACCTGTCAGTGCTCAGACCATATACCACACACCACATCAAATTGGTCAGCATAGTTGTCATCCTAGAAGGAAGCTTCTTCTAAAGATGATGCACAAGAAAGCCCGCAAACAGTTTGCTGAAGACAAGCAGACTAAGGACATGGATTACTAGAACCATGTCCTGTGGTCTGATGAGACCAAGATAAACTTATTTTGGTTCAGATGGTGTCAAGTGTGTTTGGTGGTAACCAGGTGAGGAGTCCAAAGACAAGTATGTCTTGCCTACAGTCAAGCATGGTGGTGGGAGTGTCATGGTCTGGGGCTACATGAGTGCTGCTGGCACTGGGGAGCTACAGTTCATTAAGTAAACCATGAATGTCAATATGTACTGTGACATACTGAAGCAGAGCATGATCCCCTCCCTTCAGAAAGTGGGCCGCAGGGAAGTATTCCAACATAATAACGACCCCAAACACACCTCCAAGATGAGCACTGCCTTGCTAAAGAAGCTGAGGGCAAAGGTGATGGACTGGCCAAGCATGTCTCCAGACCTAAACACTATTGAGCATCTGTGGGGCATCCTCAAACAGAAGGTGGAGGAGCACAAGGTCTCTAACATCCACCAGCTCTGTAATGTCATAATGGAGGAGTGGAAGAGCACTCCAGTGGCAAGCTCTGGTGAACTCCATGCCCAAGAGGGTTAAGGAAAATAGGAGTATAGGTGCTGCAACATTCCCACATAAAAGCTCTGCCCGGTGCTCAGACTTTGAGGCTGCTGACACCTCCAATGTACCAGAATAAGAAAAGGGATGGTCGGCACACAGGATGACATCCAAAATAGTATTCCTTTATTAAATACATGTACAGAGCTGTAAAACAGCCTACGCATTGCAGATGTTAGTCCTTAGTCATGGCTAATAAAAAACTAAATAATTAACACTTAAATAGTATATAAAAAAAGTCACATGATTAACCAACACAGGTGAATTAAAAATGCAAAAGGGAAAACCCAGCATGACTCAATGGAACACATCACAAAAAGTAGACATATGAAAAACCAGGCATATAGAAAGTGACCCACAATAGCATGTGTAGTTTGTATTTTTTCCAAAATGGAACATCATAAAGATAGTGGGTGCTACACAAAGATGATATTGCCTAGATACTAAATGAATAATAATACTACATTTTTTTTATTTTGTAAGCATATGAAAAGCCTGGCATATAAAAAGCAATTCACAATAACACATAATTAATATTATCTCAAAACAGAACATCATTATGTTATGTGGATGCTTCATAGCCATTAGATGACCAGCCGCTGGAGTTATACTGCGACAGATTGGCTCTCCTGGGCAAATCTCCATAGCTATACGTCAGCCACTTTAAGACCACTAGGGGGTACATGCGCGATGACAGAGCCAATGCGCGTACTTGGTGTCTGCGATGTCCACCGGGCACCCGCGATCGCTCCTGAGAAAGACAGAACGGAGTTCTATCAATTCAAACAGACAGATCTCTGTTATGTCAGGGGAGAGGAGACAGATCTGTTGTTCAAACTAAGTATGAACAGCGATATGTCTCCTCCTCCAGCCAGTCCCATCCCCCACAGTTAGAATCACTCATTTATCCCGTTGATCGCCTTAACTTTGCGCAAATCAATCAATATATGTTTATTGCAAATTTTTTATACCAAAAATATGTAGAAGAATACATATCAGCCTGAACTGAAGAAGTAATGTTTTTTTATATTTTTGGGGGAGGGAATATTTATTATAGCAAATAGTAACAAATATTGTTTTTTTTTTTCAAAATTGTAGCTCTTTTTTTGTTTATAGCGCAAAAAATAAAACCACAGAGGTGATCAAATACCACCAAAAGAAAGCTCTGTTTATGGGAAAAAAACACAACATCAATTTTGTTTGAGTACTGCGTCACACGACGGCGCAATTGTCAGTTAAAGCGACGCAGTACTGTATTGCAAAAAATGGCCTGATCATTAACCACTTACAGACCGGACCATTTTGCTGGTCAAAGACCAGACCACTTTTTGCGATTCGGCACTGCGTCGCTTTAACTGACAATTGTGCGGCCGTGCAACGTGGCTCCCAAACAAAATTGACGTCCTTTTTTTCCCACAAATAGAGCTTTATTTTGGTGGTATTTGATCACCCCTGCGGTTTTTATTTTTTGCGCTATAAACAAAAATAGAGCGACAATTTTGAAAAAAACGCATTATTTTTTACTTTTTGTTATAATAAATATCCCCCAAAAATATATATAAAAACATTTTTTTCCCTCAGTTTAGGCCGATACGTATTCTTCTACATATTTTTGGTAAAAAAAAAAATCGCAATAAGCGATTATTGATTGGTTTGCGCAAAAGTTATAGCATTTACAAAATAGGGATAGTTTTATAGCATTTTTATTAATAATTTTTTATTTTTATTTTTTACTAGTAATGGCGGCGATCAGCGATTTTTATTGTGACTGCGACATTGTGGGGGACCCATCAGACATTTTTGACACATTTTTGGGACCATTGTCATTTATACAGTAATCACTGCTATATAAATGCAGTGATTCCTGTGTAAATGACACTGGCAGTGAAGGGGTTAACCAGTGGGTGGCAGTGTAGGGGTTAAGTGTTCCTAGGGGTGTGTTACTAACTGTGGGGGGGTTGGGCTTTCATTTAGTGAACACTGATCTCTGCTCCAATCACATGGAGCAGAGATCAGCGACACTAGTTGCTAGGCAGAATGGAGAAATGCTGTTTACACGGCATTTCCTCCATTCAGCCGTCCCGTGAGACGATCGCGGGGATGCCCACGGCGATCGAGTCCGCGGGTCCCGCGACCGCAATCACGGGAGTCCCGACCAGCGCAAGAGCTGGAAAATAAAGTTAAGGCAGTGCTGGAAAATAATGGTGGCCAAACAAAATTTTGACACTTTGGGCCCAATTTGGTCATTTTTACTTAGGGGTGTACTCACTTTTGTTGTCAGTGGTTTAGACATTAATGGCCCTGTGTTGAGTTATTTTGAGGAGACAGCAAAGTTATACTGTTATACAAGCTGTACACTCAAAGTGTAATTTCTTCAGTGTTGTCACATGAAAAGATATATTCAAATATTTACAAAAATGTGAGGAGTGCACTCACTTTTGTGAGATACTGTATATATATATATATATATATATATATATATATATATATATATATATTTTTTTTTTTTTTTTTTTCTTAAAGCTTTGCGTAAATTGTCAGCTCTATATAAATACCTGTACTAAATAAAAAAATAATAAAAGAAAGTAATTGTGCCTGAAGATGATAGTAGAATGCTGTTATACTTCAATTATGGTATAAGCAATGATTTAGTAAATTAACCAGTAACTGGTGCTTTGCACAAGAAAAGGAAAAAATGTTAATGGGAGATTAAAAAGAAATATAATCTATTCTGGATGTCTATCATGTTTGCTAAGAATTTGTGCAGTGCTCAAAATAGTTGTATGGTTGTCAAAATCCACTCGAAAACCTAGCACGTGCATGAAAATTTGCTTGTTGTTAGTCTGATGGCCAGGATTCTCATTTTTGTGACCAAGCTTTGGCTTAAACTGTTTCTGTAATAGCATCTAAATGGTATTTAAAACAAAATTTGATTACAATAAATGAAAATATGTAATTGTATCAGTGATTTGTAAGTGCTCTAATAAAAGCCAAGCTGCAAGTGTCTTTTGTTCAGCCTTGGCGTAGAATATTTGTAGTAGAGTACAGTAATCAAAAATTGCAAATACAATGCTGTTACATTCACTTATCGTGGACACATATAGCAAAAAAAAAAAATGACAAGGGACTCTATCCCTTACAATAAATGTCTATACAGGCATAACGCACTTTTAAGTACACAATGGGGTTTATTAACTAAAGCTGAAAAGTGCAAAATCAGGCACCAACCAATGAGCTTCCAGGTTTTATTTCCAAAAGCATAATAAAACAAGCTGGAGTTAGAATCTCATTGGTTTCTATGCAGAAGTGAACCTGATTTTGCACTTTCCAGCTTTAGTAAATAAACCCCATTGTGTACTTAAAAGTGGGGCATGCCTGTACTCACATTTTAAGCAGTAGAGTGTCTTGGTACATTGCAGCTTTGCACAGTTTTCTAATTTTACTGGAATGTACCATTAAAGTTTTTTTTACCAATAAAATCTAAAGATCAATTAACTGACATTACTTATAGTTACGGTTTTGAGGTTATTGTACTGCATTCTTAAGTGACAGCAAGACCTTCAGTCTTTTTGTGGATACATTACTAACTAAGGTCATCCATTCAGAAGTAAAAGTGCTCATAGAATACACCGTTTATGAGCAGATGAGTCACTTTGTTGGTTTTCACCCACGGTGGAAATTCTGGGCTCATTGATTAAAAATGAAGGAGATGTATAAAGAGGACACATCTTCTTGTTGCTGCACAGATTACTCACAGTTAGAGCTGTACATTCAAATTATAGTGAATAACATGTCTAACCAGTTAAGTCATTATTTTTCATAAAGGGCTACAAAACCAACAATTTATGTTCCCTTGCAGATGGTAGACAACTTAAGACACCTATATGTGTCCCACTGGATGTGATGGACACATTTTCTTGCTTCCGTGATAGTCTTCAGGAATCAAAATATTCAAGCAGAGCACTTAAACACAGCAGAAAACTACTGATGTTATTTCTTGCTTACAGCCAAGGTAAAACGAGTCAAATCTTTTATTTGAAAAGCTTTTGATATAGTTATTACTGCAACACGCTAATAGTTGCTCATATTTGAAAGTTTATTTGCTTACATGGTAAACTTTACTTTAAAGGAAACGATACAGTATTTGTAATGAGGACACAGCACATTTTTATTTTAAAGTTTGCACAAAAGTATTTTTTATGTAACTTTTAAATTGTTTAACATTTAACTTTTTTTGGTCTGCAAAGCTTTAGTGGGTAAATTTAATAAACAGAACAGTGGATTCCTTCCATAAGAATGTAAAAGAATGCAGTCAGCATCTTTTCTCAACGACTATGAAAGGAAAGGCAAACACGGAATTACTGGTAGCTACATAAAGATTTTACTGAGTTCCATAAAACAGTATTGGGTTAGATTAGACCTATGAACACGTTTTTAATAAGAGGAGAGGAAATGTAAGGGACAAGCACTGTGCAAGCCTGCTAAGAATAGATCATTTAAAAATAATCCCCACCGGGTCTTGAATGCAAATCTAAAATGTGCCAGCATTATCCTTATATAGCTGTGGTCATGGAGATCTAAAACCCTGTTGTGCTCCATTATGCCAGCCCTGACTTGTGCATATATCTCCCACTTGTACCTCCTGAGCTCCAGAGCTGAATACATGTGATTAAAATAAATAACCCTTCAATGTACAGTACAAAAAAAAGAAAATAGTCAATTATAACCGACAAGTGCAAAGCCAGATATGAGCTGGTCAAGGTACAATGTGCAAAAACACACTATACATTGCTCAATATACACTATATGTATGTGCTTCTAGTCATAGCACTCATGAAACATTAATTCATTAGTTGTGCAAATTTTCCTAAACACATAAATATGATAATAAACATTCAAGTGAATTAATTAGAATATATTACTTATTGTACAATAAAATGATATAAATAGAACCAAGAATAAAAGTCCATGTGCAAAATTCATTTGTAGGAATCCCAGTTTTCAAATAAAATGGGTTAAGTGACTACTCTGATTGTCCAGTTGAGTGAATAATGGATCCAAATAATGATATGTGGGACTTCGCCAGGGCGCACTACCCTTATGTGAAGAGAGGCTTATCAAAAAGTTATGACCCTCAAGTTATAGAGTAGACATAAACCGCTTTATTCGAAGATGCCTTTTGGGTCTGACCTCATCCAAATGTACCCACACATCAGAACAGGTGACATTCAAATCCTTCACATTGGCTACTTTCAGATTTCTCCCCAAGAGCTGATTGTTTACAACAGCGTAAGCCTCCAGATCGTATATGCAAGCAATAAATAAACCTCCCAAGGTGCAGTATCAATGGTTAAAGGCGATTTTTTGAATAAAATTGCACTTACTCCACTTCAGAGGTAAAAACAGCATTATGTCATTACAAGCAAGATAATGCCACATCCCAAATGGCCAACGTTTCATGCACATGCGTGGTGATGTATGTCGCCCCAACGTGTTTTGTCATACCTGACATCATCAGGGGTTCAGGCTGCACGTCTGTCACCATTCCTTTGTATAGTTAAGCTTGGAAAGGAAGACTGCCATTGATTGGCATTCCCCCCACATTATTATGCAAAAAGGTTGTTGCCAGGAAATCATCAGAAGCCATCCAGCAACCTCCCACCGTGATACATCAATAAAGATCATAATTTACAGCTGTTTTAACTAATGCTGGACTTATCTAGTCAAGGCCCACCAGAGGACAAAAAAATATATAGTCATTCATAACTTACAATGCCAGGTTGAACCAGTTAAAGCCCCCTAGAGGACAAAGATGTAAGACCATTCTTAGATATACTTTGGCCCCCTGGTTGTCAAAAAAGATATATACATACTTAATAACTTAGAAAAATAAAATAAAAATCCTCAGAGGATATAACAATGTGCTCCATGGTCTGAACCAAAAATATATCAGCTGCTGAAAATCACTATAAATGGGGGTTCCTCACATCAAATATAATGATAAATAATAAAGCATGTGTTGCGATGCAGAAGAATGGTGCTAACAAATATATAACGCAATACTACTTCAAAACATATAGTGAACTAAGCAAGTAAATATTTATCCAGCAGTTTATACCAGTGTAAATTAAAATCCAAGAAGCGCTAATAAAATCCTACTGGGAAGTAAACCACACTTCCAGTGCTGCAAGGAGTAATAGCCACCACAAGCTAATGGTATTTAACAGAAGATTCTTCCCTTTACCAAATCTTGGTCCTGCTGGTGAGTGAACTCAGGACATTTAGTGCTGTAAGAATTGTTTGTTTTTATTGTGCTCCACCTCCAGTGATAAATAATAGATTCATAGCTTATTAATTGACCTATGAGTTAAAATAGGTCAGACAGCGCCTTCTTCCCTGTACTGGAAAACCACTCAGGATCCTTGATCTTCACCTTTACTTGACCTGTGGAAGAGTTACCCCCCTTCATGACCAGGCTTCTTTTTTTTTTTTCGATATGGCACTGTGTTATTTTTAACTGACAATTGTGTGGTCATGCAACACTGTACCCAGATAAAGTTTGTATTTTTTTTTTTTTTACCCACACATAGAGCTTTCTTTTGGTGGTATTTGATCACCACTGCATTTTTAATTTTTTGCACTATAAACAAAAATGACTAACAATTTTGAAAAAAAAACCCACTATTTTGTACTTACTGCTATACAATATATCCAATAAAAAAAATTGTAATATCAAATTTCTTCAACAATTTAGGCCAATATGTATTCTGCTACATGTTTTTGGTAATAGAAATCCCAATAAGCAAATATTTATTGATTTATGCGAACGTTATAGAGTCTACAAACTATAGTATATATTTATGGATTTTTTTTAATACTAGTAATGATAATGATCAGCAACTTTTAGCGGGACTGCGATATTGTGGTGACAATCGGACACTTTGCAGGAACCAGTGAAACTAATACAGTGATCAGTGCTAAAAACATGCACAAGTTGTTAAACATCTAGGGCGATAAAAGGGTTAACTGTGTGCCTACTGGGTTTTAGTGTACTGTGTTAGGTGCTTTTACTAGGGGAAGTGATTTTTTTCCCCTGCTTTGCTGGAACACAAAATGTATCCCTTCCCCCCGTCAGAATGGAGATCTGCCTTGTTTACATATGCAGATTTCAGTTATGTGTGTTTCACCAATGATTGGTGGGTGCAGGAGGACATCCAGAGATTGACACCTGCAGATATAATAATCACAGCAGAAGCAGCCCACTGCAGCGTGTGCGAACCCCCTACAGGCGGAAGTGCAGAATCATGTATCTATACATAATCCTGCACAGGAGAGCCTCCCTGTAGCAGTAAATCTGCTATGGGGTGGACAGCAAGTGGTTAAACTCAACACTTACCACTAGGTTCTGTGGATATAAGCTAAACATCACAGAAAAACACCCATAGTGTAGTAGGTTCAAACAATCTGACCAATTTATTGAATAAAATGCACTCACAAGGTTAAAAATGTATATTGTAAATAAAGTCAAATCCAGTATACAATCATAGGGTACTTGCTGCTAATCCCCATCCTCAGCTGTGATGTCACCTGGCTCCTCCCCACATGTAAATTATGATCTTTATTGATCTATCACAGTGGGAGATTCCTGGATGGCTTCTGACTGTTTCCTGGCAACAACTTATTTACACAATAATGGGGAGGGGGGGGACACAACCAATGCCAATCTTCCTTTCATAGCTTCCCTATATAAAGTTGTGGTGATGGACGTGCGCCCTGAACCCCTGATGACATCATGTATGATGAAACGCATTGGGAGGAGCCAGGGCATATGTCACTACGCATGCATGCAGAACATCGGCCATTGCAATTTTGCAATTTTATTCAATATATTTTAACCATTGATACTGCACCATTGGAGGGTTATTTATTTCTTGCATTTACGATGTAGAGGCTTAAACTGTTGTAAACAATCGGCTCTTGGGGAGCAATCTGGAAGTAGCTAATGTGGAGGGTTTGAATGTCCTCTGTTGTGACGTGTGAGTAAATTTGAATGAGGTTGGACCCGAAGGGCATCTTCAAATAAAGTGGTTTACGACCACTCTATAACTTGAGGGTCATACCTTCTTGGTAAGTCTTCTCTTCACATAAGGGTGGTGTGCACTGGTGGGGTCCCACATATTTTTTGGATCCATTATTCACACAACTGGGCACTGGACACTATTTGGAGCTTGGGATTCCTTCACATTAAATTTGCACATGGACTTTTATTCTTGGTTCTATTTATATAACTTTATTGCACAATAATAATTGAGAAATAGTACGCATCACTTTTTAAATAATAAATAAAAGTCCATCAACCAAGTCCATGCAATTTCAATTGAAGTTAAGGGCAAAGAAGTCACCTCATATGTGCATACAATATCCCAAAAGAATGATGGGAAGAATTCTCTACCGGCACCATAGCATGCAGGGCCTCTTATCCTCAATTGTGGACCACCTAGATATGAGTGGTCAAACATCGCTCGATTAAACACGAGCTATGGTCGGATGGTCCTCATAAATGATCACTGGTGACCCTGCCAGCAACACACTTCTTGTTCCTAATCCAACCTAGTCCAACTCTTAAAGAAGTTCCATTAGAGATGATACCAGAGATGTTGAGGATGGATCAGGAATACTCTGCTGTGGTGTGAATGCTGGTTTATATGGCAAGGTAGATCCCTCCAGGGGTCAGTAATAATAAAAATACTTTATAATTGCTGCACTTGAGTGTTTTATATCATATTTAGGACATTTTGAACAATGAATGAATTTACAAATCCATGTTTTATAAATGCTGTGACTAGAAGCTCAGTGTATATTGATCATTATATACTGTGTTTTAGCACAGCACATTGGGTATATCCAGATGTACCTTGACCAGATAATACTGTATTTGGCTTTTCACCTGTCAGTTATATTTGACATATTTCTTTTGTTTGTGCTGCACATTGAAGAGTTATTCATTTTGAAATATCTGGTGTCAAGGTATTGTTCTGGCTGCAACATTTTATACATTGCAAACTAGCTAATTTTTTTTTTTTTTTGTTTATGTTTAATAAAATAGTTCTAATTTGCTGTACTTGTATAGAATGTTAATTCAAAGTCAAACATATCAATAATGTATTAATGCCCAAAATATATATATTTTTTAACAAAATTATTATTTATAGTAAAAAAATACATAAAAGAATACTAGTTTATATGTTTTTAGTAGACTTTGGGGTCGATTTACTAAAACTGGAGAGTGCAAAATCTGGCGAAGCTCTACATAGAAACCAATCAGCTTAACTAAACAAGCTGAAGTTAGAAGTTTATTGGCTCCCATGCACAGCTGCACGAGATTTTACACCCTCCAGTTTTAATAAATCAACTACTGTCCCAGCAAGATTAAAGAAATAAGTATAACTATTTGTGTTTTATTCTGTCTGTAAATGTTGTTTTAAATATATAATTTAAATGTGCAGAAAGTGCAGAATATGTCCTATTTCCAGGCTTACTGTACCTAGTTTTATAAATGTCCCAATTTTTTGCACATGTTACGGTGTACAGTGTTTCAGGCTAAAAAAATATTTAGCCAGATTGTGATGCTGAGACCTGTAGTCACTGAGCTCCCACTTTATAGGTCGCTCATAAACTTTATAGTTCTTTCCATGGTAGCAGAAGGATTTAAGTGTTTTCTGTAATATAACATTTCTAAAAGACTGCAAGAGGTAACAGCCACAACAAAACAAGGGAAAAACCGAGGACTGTAAATTAACGGTTTACAAAGCCGCACTACAAAAATTATTCCTTTTGTGGGTATATATGTGGCAGAGCAGTACTATAAAGATGTCATATTTTTACTAACCGTTATTTTTTTCTGGGCTATAAATTAAGTATATTATTGCATAACACATGAAACCTACAATTTTCCATATAAGGAGATAACACGGCTATTTGGAAAAGATCGTAGCATCATACACTATATTACTAAAAACATTGGGACACCTGCCTTTACATGCATATGAACTTTAATGGCATCCCAATGCGAAGGGTTCAATATTAGGTTTGCCCACCCTTTGCAGCTATAACAGCTTAAACTCTTCTGGGAAGGCTGTCCACAAGGTTTAGGAGTGTGTCTATGGGAATGTTTGACCATTCTTCCAGAAGTGCATTTGTGAGATCAGGCAGTGATGTGCATGAGAAGGTCTGGCTCGCAGTCTCCACTCTAATTCATCCGAAAGGTGTTCCATCAGGTTGAGGTTAGGCGTCTGTGCAGGTCAAGTTCCTCCACCCCAAACTCGCTCATCCTTGCCTTTATGGACCTTGCTTTGTGCACTGATACAAATCATTTGGTGGAGGGGGGATTATGGTATGGTGTTGTTTTTCAGGGGTTAGGCTCAGCATACTAAGACATTTTAAACAATTTCATGCTCCCATCTTTGTGGGAACAGTTTGGGGGTGGCCCCTTCCTGTTCCAACGTGACTGTGCACTGTAAAGACATGGATAAGTGAGTTTGGGGTGGAGGAAATTCACTGGCCTGTACAGAGTCCCAACCTCAGCCCAATAGAAAACCTTTGGGATAAATTAGAGCAGAAACTGTGAGCCAGACCTTCTTGTCCACATCGGTGCCTGACCTCAAAATACTCTTCTGGAAGAATAGTCAAACATTTCCATAGACACACTCCTAAACCTTGTGTACAGCCTTCCCAGAAGAGTTGAAGCTGTTATAGCTGCAAAGGGTGGCCCAACTCAATACTGAACCCTACGGACTAAGACTGGGATGCCATTAAAATTCATGTATGTGTAAAGGCAGGCGTTCCAATACTTTTGGGAATATAGTATATATACATATCTAGAACATGCAGTAAAGTCAAAGTGTTCTATGAATCTCATAAACAAAAATTAAGCAAGAGAGTGCTGACTAGAGGCATGACACCAAGACAGCCTACAAAAGTATGATTGCACCAGAATTGGGACAATCAGGAGACATAATTACAATTATTACAGCGAAGGCTTGATTATAAGCTATCTTTGCCAAGATTTGTTGATTATGCTGTTGCATGTAGCTTGCAAGCATATTTTGTATCTTTGTTTAGATAATTTGTACATAGTGTGAGATTTGTCATAATCGTATTTTGTTTTTAGACTTCAATGTACAAGAAAGGCAGAGTGGTATGCACATCTCCTATGGAAAAGTTGGTTTCTCTGCGGGGGCATTACAATCTCACCAGTCTGTCCCTCCAGACCTTTCAGATGAAGAATTTCTCTCTGTGTGTTCTATTGAAAACAAGCCAATCCCTTCTTCACAACTTTCAATTGTTATAACTTCCTATGACAAGACTATTGGTAAGACAATTTATTCTCTGACTGATAATAAGCCGTTAGATCAATTAATCTGTGGGTTGGGGATTAATGTCTTCCAGATCCAATAAGTAATGCAAAGTCAGACAGTGACAGGTAAATAGTCCCAAATATATCAAGTTAGTTTAATCTTCTGACTGAGATGTAGGGGGAGGGGACAATCCGAGGGATAGATTAGTATGCACATGGGATTTTATAGTGTTACCATTCTTTGAACAATTCAGTTTCCCAACAAGAGCTGAATATTGTAAGCCCAGACACTGCTCCCTGTCGTAGTATGCCATGCACTTGCCAATACATCATTTATCTTTTACTGACATATCCATTTATTTGCAAATTTGTTTCCACACAAACAAATTATAGGTTAACCTAATAAGTAAAGGTCCTGTGAAAAAAACACAGCCCATTCTAGCCAATGGATGTCGTGCCTCTCATTGTACATTGTAGCTGGAGGTAATTCATACCTCAGTGGTTTTTATTTTTATGTATTTATTTATTTATTTATTGGAGCACATATTCCAATAACAGCACACAGTATACCTGTTGGCTAGCTTTTTTTGCTAGGGACAATAATTTCTACATCTTTTTTTTTTATCTAAGTAGGTCATGTTATTCATAAAGCTATAACACAAAACTTAAAGCTGAACTACAGCCTTCCTTTCAGCACAGTTAGGTCCGGTTCACACTGAGGCAGCATGACTTACAGCGCGACTGCCTCAGGCGACCTGGACGCGACCACTGCGGCGACTTGCAAAACGACTTCTGTATAGAAGTCAATGCAAGTCACCCCAAAAGTCGTACAGGAACCTTTTTCTAAGTCGGAGCGACTTGAGTCGCTTCGATTAGAATGGTTCCATTGCACAGAGCTGGATGCGACTTGTCAGGCGGCTAAGTTGCCTGACGAGTCGCCCCTGTGTGAACTCTTACGGACTCATCTCCTGTACTGAAATCACATTCACTGCACACTGACAGCTTTTCATGGTATGCATTAGAAGGTGCAACAAGCCATATAGCAGGGATATGCAATTAGCAGACCTCCAGCTGTTGCAGAACTACAAGTCTCATGAAGCATAGCAAGACTCTGACAACCACAAGCATGACACCCAGAGGCAGAGACATGATGGGACTTGTAGTTTTGCAACATCTGGAGGTCCGCTAATTGCATATCCCTGCCATATAGAATCTGCCTTATTTCCTGGAGGATGTCCAGGATCATCTTGTCTTTTGCTCTCCAGCCATAATGTTCACCCCCTTAATTTATTGGATTTCCGTTCTTTCAATCATGGAGACTCAGCATAACATGGGGTCGTTACCTAGAATGACCTGCATGCAAATGCAGTCTGCTTGGAAAACCTACTTCTGTGACTGACATCCATGTATAAAGGCATTTATATATTTGCATAACTCCTCCCAAGAGCCAACCCCAGCACAAATTAAATATCCTTTCCTACAATTCTTCATTCTCACCAGTAAGTCCCACGCACCGGCACAAAACATACAAAAAATCTACTTTTTTATGCAGTGCCACATAAAATTAGAAAATGGAGCTGCACTAAAAATTACACAAAAAATGCAACTGGTGCACATTTAAGTTGAAATTACTCCCAACACCAAAGGAATTAAAGATTAGTCAATAGGTATAAACATATGTGCTCTTCATATGACTTGTGACAACACCACAAGCTCGTGTTCTTCCACCACATAGATTCTGTGCTTACCAGAGGCGAGTTATTATGAGCTTGTGGCTATTAACCCCGCCAGGGCATTGTTCCAAAGGAATGGTGATGACAGCTCTCAAGTGCTTGAGACCAAAACACACAGCAAATTACCACAGGGATTCAGTCATTCAATGGTCTCACTTGGAGGCCAGAAGGTAACCCGAAATGAAGAGGAACTCCCCATAGTGTAAATCGTATTAAAAAAGCATTTATTTAAAAGTAATGGTTGCACTTACACATAGTAAGACGTAAAACTTGCAAAGACAGAAGCCAGCCGGCAAGAGAACACCCATCTACTACTGTACACAGCGTCAGCATGTCAATCTTTCCAGTGCCACAGAACCCATGAATGTATTCATTCACTGCAACATGCTTACACAGCATTATCACAGCCCAATGGTGTGAATCCAGTGTAAAGCCTAGTGTAGCTAAAATAAAAATCAGTAAAAGAGATACAACCTACGGGCAGTAGGATGTGTTCCTTGTGCTGATTCCTCTTCTGTTAGTAGAAATCCTCCCTAGTGAATGCCCCTACCTTCACCATCATAATCTTTTGGTGGGGCGGAAGTTAATATAACTAATCGACTTTCATAGGCTCTCATTAAGAGAGCCTGACTAGGCCTGCCCTTTATGACTAGCTGCTCCATTCATAGTAGCTGCACTACAGTTTCTTTAAATGGGGGGGAGGGAGAGGTATCAATCACCCATCCATCCTTAGATCCTGTTTCATTCATTGAAACTGTAGTATGGCTTCTATGGGTGTAAAGGTCAACCATAGTCGGGATCTCTTGATGAGACCTCTGGCAGCCCATTAGCTTTACTAACTCCCATACTAACTCCTGCTGCACTGGAAGATTACCATGGGGGGAGGGGGGGGGGCTTTCCACTAACAGGGAACAAGCAAATGAGACACCTCCTACCAGCTAAAAGTTATGTCTTTGTGCTGATTTTTCTATTTATTTTTGCTATTTATTTTAGCTACACTTGGGCATTAAAGTGAATCTTTAAAACAAGCCCTTATTCATGGTGGTAGCTGTAGACACTGTGGATAAATTATTTGCTCAAATTCACAACAGAGGCACAACAATCTCAGACATTTTCTGTGGAGAGAAAGATCTTGGCATTCTGCGTACCTTCTAATGTAACCAAAAACCATATGTTTCTGAGCTCTCAGAACCTGGGATTTTTGAAGGTAAATTAATGTTTCCTGGCATGTTTTTCCTCAATGGCAGCATTCCTGTGACAAATAACTAGCTGAAACGGGTGGGATCATACATAGAAAGAAATGTATTTGAAAAGATTATTGCTTAGAACAAGCTAATGCTGACTTGATAGCATGTCTGCCGAATTCTACAGATGAGAAAGCTCCTGGGTCCATTCTGTAATGTCTCATAAACGTAAGCTGGGACGACCATGTTTTTTGAGGGTAAATTAATTTACAGTACATGGAGCTAGAGAAGTTAGTGATAGCTTGTTTTAAAACTGCTTTACTGCTTGTTAAGACTATGTAAATACTTTAATGTCCATAGTCTGAGTACAAGTGTCCCTAACATGATAATACATTTAATCAGAGCTAATTGTTACTAGTGCTGAGTGTGGATTTCAGTGGATCCCTGTTTATTCTGAAACAGGAGTAATTAAAATGTCCTATGTACAATGTATAAAACCAAACCTAAACCAAACTCAGTAAGGGCCTGTGTTAAAGAGCTTTTGTTTGCTTCAGATGGGTTTTGCATTCTCATACAAGTCTATGGGAATGCAAAGCAAACTTCAAGCAGGTGAAATCCAGATCACAAGACCATCTTCAAGTAGAATGCACCTGTCAATGAATTCTGAAGAATCCTAAACTGACATCAAACTTATGTCATCAACAAAACCCCAAAACTCATCAACAAAGGCCCTTACTCAGTTGATAGTCAATAAAAATCATATCTTTAGGTCTGGGTGCAGGAACTGTATGTGAAGTTTTGCTAGTCTCCATGGCCAAATGAAGCATTTACAGTCATTCTCAGAACTGTGCATTTTTTGTTTGCACACAGTAGATATGACATTATTATTGCAAATTCATAATTGTAATTAACTTTATAAAACAGAAATCCTCCATTCGGACAGACAACAGAGCCTTAAAGCACAAGCCCTCCATGAACTTGGCAATCTCTATCTGTATGCAGGGAATAAAAGGTAATATTTATTTAACTTATTGTCTCAGATATAGTATAGTATGCTTAAAAATGTTGGCTTATTAAATAAAGAGGAGAGATTGCAAGTAATGACCAAGTAGGTTAATGGTTTCATTTTGAAACTTGTACCCACATAATTACTTTTGCAATCCTGTTGCTTTGGACAATAATTCCAAATTTACCCGCTCAAAGTTTTATGCCCTGGTTGCCTTGTGTAGTACTGCACAGCTGATGGTTGATTTGTACCAGTTGCGGCTGGTGCTCAATATTTGGGGGGGGGGCAGCAAACAAACTTGCCCCTCCCGTGGTAGACAGAGGGCATCGACGATCATTGCCCCCCCACGTGGGGGATGGACGGCAGTGATCAGTGTCCTCCCATAGGGGATTGACAGTGGCGATTAGGAGGCTGATGCTGCTTCTTGTTCCAGGGAAGAGCTGTGGATGTTGCTTCTCCTCACAGTCGAATAGGAAGTGGGTCCTCCTGAGACCCGACTGGCTGGGAGTTCTAAGACTCCAATCGGGTCTCAGGAGTCTCTTCCAGATTAGCCGGGAGGAGAATCAGGAAGACAATAGCGAACATTAAGTCACTATTGTCACACAACTAGGTGGGCTCCCTGAGCCCACCCTTTTTTGAAGCCAGTTAGAGCCTTCAGGCTCTAATCATGTGATTAAAAAGAAAAAAACGATTGAAATCCATGCGTTCGGCACCCTGCATGTAGATTAGGGGCCAGGCGCATGGATTAGGGTGCGGCGCCCCTGCACCCCTAATGGATGGGCCGCCACTGATTTGTACTATTTTTTGTAATCTAAGACAATGTGTTTGACAAGTCATTATTGAATACTTTGACATTTTCCTGTAAAAACATAAGAAGAAGAAGATGAGGTCTAGTGTTAATAACCCCTAGCTAATTTTGGATACTTTTTTTAAAGTGTATGTTACCCCAAATGTCTTATTCCTAATATGTGTATGTTGTATCATGTGCTTGTATTAAATGTATCCTATTATTTTGCATTGCTTCCTATATGTAAAATTCTCTGGTGATCCTGCCAGTTCCCCTGCTGTTCTATTAGAAATTGACCGCACCAGGGCATGAAAGCCTAGCAATCCTAGAGTGGTTAGTTTTCTTCTTTGTATTCCACATGGGAGCACAGCATGTCTGTCCTCCAGATTTATGCTAACACTCACTGGGAAATCAGTGTACTGCTGTTTCTCTGCCTCCTGCTAACACACCCCCTTCAGCCTCCATCCCCAGCTCTCTAAGCCCCTTATGCAGCTAAAAACAGAGATCATAAGATCACTTATAAAACAAAAAGAAAAAAAAAGGTATGCATAATATACTAAATGGGTTGTTTAAGGGGTCCCATATATTTTATAGATTTTCTTCAGCATGAGTTTGTTAGGTGTAATGTAATACTGTATGTGTTTTCAGTTTGCAAATTGTATGCTATAATTTACTCTGCTAGCAAGTGGAAAATAATCGTGGAATATCATATTTGGTCGTATCTAATGCTAATAGAATATTTTATGAACAAGTACAGGAAAAGTGGAAAAGCACCATGAACAGAGGTAGCAGCCACTACCAGACCTCTGTTATTGGGAGGGGGGGTCATAGCTTTCATACAGGCTTAGATGTCTCCCCATCAATATTACACTGATCGAGTAAACAACATAATGATTCGTGTGTCAGTTACAGTAGGCTTCCAGACTCATAGGTTTGTAATATTTTCTGACCAATTTGTGAGCATGGTAGGCATTTTTAATAGTGAAGAAATAACAGGGTCACAATCTATATTTTGTAAATGCCATTTTCTGGTCATAATATTCTGACAGGCTTCAGTCAGCAGAGAGAGTGACCGTGAATGATTGCAAAGCTGTAGTTGCAACACGGCAGGGGTGTCAGACCACTTCATTCAGACCACTGCTGTTACACAGCATGCATTCTTTAGCTGTAGCCTCTTGCTAAGCATGGGAATATCTTTCTGTAGCTGGAAGAAGCTGTAAAAGCAACAATAACTGTAAAATATTAGACATGTTATGTTTGGAGGCACCCTGGCTTTATTGGTAACTTTTTTACATTGCAAGTGGGCTTTAATAACGTCTAAATTAATGATATACAGAGGAGTGCAGCGCATATCAGGGCTCAATAAAACATAAAAAATGTGATAAAAAGCCCATATAAATCCAATGGAAGATCCGAAGGTGGACAGTCCCCGCAGGCAAAGATTCCACTTGAGAAAATTGCTGCCTTCTATGAAATCGTCAGTAGTGGTCAGTATTTTCACTGTCTTCCGTTATATTGGCAAAGAAAGATTGGTGCTTGGTCTCTATTTCCCGTTGGACTCTAGGGTCTTCTAACAAAGAGGGGTCTAGCCTCCATAGTCTCGATGGTCCAAGTCGTAGGTCGCTTAGAGTGGTTGAAATAGGGGCATGATCAGACCATGAAATGAGACTAATGTCAAATTTCATGATGTATTGAAGGGTCTATTTATCCACCAGGAAGGAATCAATGCTTGAATAATATAGCTACGAGTGGGAAAAGTATGTATAGTCATGTTCAGAGCCATGCTGTGCTCTTCATACATCAAAGATGTATGGAGAGCACAGCATGGATGAATTTCGGACAGTTGGCAACACTAGTTGTCACTCCCACCTCTTCATAATACAGCAGACCCCCATAGAGACACCCATTAGATTAGAGTCCCCTTATATCAGCACCCCAACACTTATGGGTGGCTCTAAGGGGGTGGGGTGCTGATATAAGGGAACTCTGATCTAATGGGGGATCTCTAAGGTGGAGTGCTGATATAAGAGGACTCTGCTCTGTTGGGGGGTCTCTGGGGGATGCTGACTGCTGGTTTAATGGTTGTTCACAATCCATTAGATCAACAGCCAGTTAGTGTCCTTTTACATTAGCAGCTCCCATCCCTTAACGACCTCCATTACATCCCACTTACAGGAACAATTAGGTTGAGTTTCCTCATATCAGTGCCTCCTGTCCCTAAAGAGCCAAAATAGCTTTCCTTATTGGCAGGAGCGGCTGCAACGCAGGAAGTGTGGGAGCCAGAATTTGGGGGCAGAACTGGGAGGTGGAGCAGTTCTAATGTAACATTATTTTCCTCCCACTGTGCAATGGGGGGGGGGGGGGTTAAGCAAGAGAGTCAAGTAAAATGCAGAGAGAGTACAGGCAGGCACTGCTGTGGTGCACTGACAGGATTGGAATTCTCGAGGAAGAAGGTCCTGTGTCATTGTCTTGGTGGCTCTTATTTGACTTTTTTTGGAATAGGTAACGTTGGATTGTTCCTGTTGGTGTGCAGCCTTTTTATTCTTTCTCATTGGTGATCATCGTCGGCGAGCCGTGGCTTGCACCCAGCGCATCTGGACTTCAGTGATTGCTCACCAGTGCTGCGGTGCATTGATAGCAGAGCACCCGGCACTGGGACAGGACGGTTAGACTGAAGATATCCATGCTATGGGTAACCAGGTTCAGGTGGATTGAAACCTGGTCACCCAGCACATTCAGGATAGCACGGGACTAATTTCTGTGCCCCTTGAAATGTTGCGCCTGGGACGACCACACCGGCTGACCCTCACGCTATGCCACTGGATCTAACATTTGTCTGTATGCTTGTTGGGGAGATTTCTTCAGCGTTTCTGCCTATATTTTTTAAGGGTTGAAATCTCTCTCAGTTTATTGCTATCTCTGTGCACTTTGAGAAAATCTTTGCTCCCTACCTTTTCGGGTAAGGGTGTCAGGCAGAACCAGAAGTGAAGTCTCCTCAAGGGTCCAAAATAGCAATAAAAACTTGAAAGATGTTCTAACTTCTCCAGCTGTATGCAAAAAAACAAACAAAAAAAAACATTTGCCTAGAATTGATCTTCAAAGCACACTGGTACTTTGTCCTGTCAGGGTAAAGCAAAAGGTTTGCATTACCTCCCCCCCCCCCCATCCCATCCCCAGTAGTATGTACTGTGCCTAGTGTTTCTTTGCTCCCCCAATGCTCTGTATGGCACCAAAACTGAAGTAAATTTGCAGTACTTCTGTGTATAGAGAGGTCCAAGTGACAGCATTTGGCATTTCAGTGCTGTTACATGGGAGTCCGTAGCCTTGTGTAAGCTTGAGACTTTTAGCTTATACAGGACTCTTTTTCAGTCCATGTATCTGAACAAAGTTGGAGTGGTGCAGGTAAAAGGAAGGCAACTATATGTTGCTGGGGAAGTGTGCAATAACGTGGACCTGTATTGGTTCAACCCCCACCAGTCTTTATATTGGACCAGGCTAGTGTTTCCTGTTTATCGCTAGTCAGTATATTTACTATATGGCACTACAGTATTTTTCTAAGTTCCACCCTTTTTAAAAAAAGTTCTCCTACTATTGTGGTGCAGTATTTGCTGCATTATTTGCTTACAGTCAAGCAAACACATTGAAACGAAAAGGCTATAATACACAATATCAACTTGTAATGCCTCACAATGGGTTAACTTTCTTGTCAGTTTTCCCTTGGTATAGCTGTTTATCTTCTTACATTAGAGTGTGAAAAATGACATTCTTTGGAATGTACCATATTTATTATAGCAATTTAGTTATCAAGCTGACAGATAAAAGCTATAATCCATTACAGCTTTACATTGCATTGGAAATTAATTTATATAATCACACTCTGTAAATGTTTGTTAAACAAAATTGTGTTAAAAGTGTGAGGGCAGCCAGCTTAAGTACATGGGAAGAAAACCGCAGCTTCTTTTCTCTCGCTGTGTGTGTTTTATTGTTATGTGATTGAATATAAATGGTATAATGGATTGTAGTTACAACCTTGCTTGATTTGTTGAAAACATTCCTACTATTATTTAAAAAATCCAAAAGGAAACATTTTAAGATCCACTGTTAGACTAGCGTAAACCCTTTTTAAAATGACCCTTATCTAGACAAATCACTCCAATTTGTGAGCCCTTTGATGTTCTAAATGTTGGGCTGTATTTCCACAATTTAGACACATAGTAGTTATTTGAGTGGGCCATTTACTGCTATGGATATGTTTTCCTTAATGTGCGTCTATAAATATGTGTGTGTTTGTATATTTATATATATATATATATATATATATATATATATATATATACAGTGGCGGCTGGTGATAAAAAATGTTGGGGGGGGGGGGCGCAAACCCCTCCAGGTCCCTATCTACCCATTCTCTGCTGTCATGGCTCCTAATACCCGAACACATACACAGAGCGCACAGTACATACAGAGCACACAATGCATACAGAGAACACACAGTACATACACGACAGATACAATACACACAGTACATACACAACACATACAATACACACGGTATATTCACAGAACGCACAGTGCATACACAGAACACACAGTACATACAGAACATACAATACACACACAGTACATACAATACATACACAGAACACACACAGGACGCACAGTACACACAATACATACACGAAACACACAGTACATACAATACATACGATACACACACACACAGAACACACAGTACATACAGAACATACAGTACATACAGTACACACACAGTACATACAATACATACACAGAACACACACAATACATACACAGAATACACAGCACATACAATACATATGATACACACACACAGAACACACAGTACATACAGTACATACAATACACACACAGTACATACACAGAACACACATAGTACATTACACACACACACACACACACACACACACCACACAGTACATACAATACATACACAGAACACACACAGGACGCACAGTACACACAATACATACACAGAACACACACTACATACGATACACACACACAGAACACACAGTACATACAACACACACACAGTACATACAATACACACACACAGAACACACAATACATATACAGTACATAATATACACACAGTACATACACAGAACACACACAGTACATAGAATACACACACACACACACACACACACACACAGAACACCCAATACATACAATACACACACAGTACATACAATACACACACATACACAGAACACACTTCTTCCCAGCCTGAATGTCCGTTTTGAGTTTTCCACATTTTAAAACAACCTGTTGCTGTGAAGCTTCCCCATCTTATCACAGAGTCCAACAAAGTAGCTGGCAGCTGCCATGCCATGAGTTACTGTATCCGGAGCAGTCTACCTGAAGGGGGGTGAGCAGAGTGACATACAGAGTTCTGATGATATCAGCCGATTTGTGAGCAAAATTCAGTGGAGTAAATGCAGGAGGGTTAATCACACTTGCATTCAATTTTTTGGAATGTGTAGTGAAAAGGGGGGGGGGGGGGATCTAATCTGGTTTCACCAACAGCTGAATAGATGAAAAGTAAGAGTAATCCTCGGGTGACATAAAAATGTGATCTTTCCACACAAGCAGGCTTACAGGCAAAACACTCACTTGGACAGGAATCTCCACAATAAAATTCTCCTGGTGGGAGTGAGGACAGCTTCGTAAAGAAGTATAAGAATTGAAGGCATAATTAGCAGGGCCAGACAAGAATGCAAGGGCAGTAAACTAAGGCACTACAATTACACATCAGCTAGGCAGCTGAGCTGGCAAATGTTCCTCAGTACACAGTACTAACAAAAAGCCTCAGGGCTGCAAGGCACTTACCTTGCTTCCAGCTCCGCTCGGGCCATGCAAAGAATGGAGCTGTGAGGTCACTTCCGGTTTTCGTAAAACCCGGAAGTAACCTCTAAATTAAACAACAATGCTCCCGCCCATAGTGATTCTACGGGCGGAAGCGAATTGGCACTTTCATTTGCGCCACAAGGCGGGTTAAAATCCCGCAAATGAAGCTCCACGTCTGCAATCTCATGATTGCATTGACGTGGCGCCCGGACACAGTGCACTTAAGGACCTTTTTTAAAATTTTTTTTTTTTTTTTTTTAAAGGGCCAGTTTTAAAAAAAAAAATTTTTTTTTCATTTTTTTTTCATTTTTTTTCTTTGGTGACTGGGGGGGGGGGCGGCGCCCAGGCGCCCCCTATGGACGGGCCGCCACTGTATATATATATATATATATATATATATATATATATACAATGCATGCAGATTGTGGCTGGTGGCTGGCTGAGTGCTGTTCATAGTTTCCTAAAATCATCACAGCACCCTACCTCATTACTAATCCCAAGAGCCCTCATTCCTGATGCAGGCAATGGGCTGGCATTTGGGGGGAGTTTTGCCAAAATTAGAATGCCTAGCCATTTTGGCAATCTTCCTAGGCAAGGTTGCATTAGTATGGAGACCACTCCAGGTAACACCCACATGTGATGCTGTGCCTCTATGACTGAAAGATCTGATATGAATGAAGGGGGCAAACAAAGAACAGTACGGCTGGATGCAGGATATCCTCCAGCTGGGAAATAGGGCAGGCTATATCTGACTTGTTGGTTCTGAAACCCATACATTAACTACCAGTAATTGATTCCATAAACGTACTCCAATTAGTCCCTGATCCATGAATGAGTGAAATGTATTGCTTAATACACACAAATTTTCCTAAAACTGGAACCAACTCCTTTTATTCTGAGTTTATTAGGAAATGGTAAAATGCAGACACTATCTATTTTTTTTATAAAGATTTGCTCTGCTTTACAGTAACTCTAAATGAGGATTTTGTGACAATAGCGCCGTAATATTAAATATTAAAATTCTTATGTTAATTGGTAAAAAATAATCTTCAGGCTCCTTTCACACACTCATTGCCTGATGTGTTGAGTAGGGGATTTGTGAAAAATTCCCCTCCTGAAGTGAAGCAGAATAGGACGGTCCATTCAGTATTTACCTCCATTTAACAAAAGAAATCCAGACCCATATAAGATGAATGCATCCTTTTACATCAGACTGCCTCTGATCTGACACATTTAGGTCAGAAAAAATGGAAAGGGATGCAGACCTTTTCCATCATTTTTTGGACCTAGACAAGCTAGAAGGTAAGTTTACATCATCATGCCCATAGACTTAAGCTGGCCATACATGAATCAAAGTTCAAGTTCATGAATCAAAGCAGGGTTTCTGCAGCTCGATTGGTGCTGCAGGCTGTAGCGGCAGTGCCGATCAGTGTATTCTGGCGGAGAGGAAATCTCCCTGCTGTCATAATACAAAGGCTCAGTTGCAGGATTCCCCCATCCCCACTGAGTGTGTGGATGGGGAAATCAAGTCATTTTCTTTTATCATTGGACTCACTGATTGAACGGAAAAAAAAAGAGTCATCTATGGGCTGCTTTACATGGAACTTCCAATCAAGTCCTCCTGAAAAGAACTGACAAGCCGACTTGATTGGATCATTCATGTGAAAAGGGATTTAAGGTATTTAATCAATCAATTAATCATGCAATCTTTGCATCAACAGAACAATTCCATGAATATGATTCTGATTACATTCGCTTACTATACTGCCCTAGGCAGTCACATTTTTTCTGCCACATAATTCAAGTATATACAATGTTCAGATGCTGGCTTCTTTTTTTCACAGCTAACTAAATATTACATTGGGGCTTTGCTATAGGAACTCTCTTTTGACAAGACAATTAATTTGTCATCTATTAGCTCATAATCTGCTTTGCATTTGATATTCATCAACAAAGATGTTCTCCATTGTTGCTGTCATATTTATCTAGTGCTTCCAGTTGTGACTGTCATTGTCATTTACTATATCCAGCAGGTTAATCTACAAGATTTTTTTTTTTTTAGTTTGTTTGCTTCTCATTGGAATATTACATTGTGGTATTTGTTCCATACTAAGTGCGGTCATTTGTAATAGTAAGACAACTGAAATGAGCTGATTTTAGTTTCATTATTTCAAGGTCATCTGCAGTTTTCATTTATATATTTCGATTTTTCCAGGACATTTTGGAGCATATGCAAGCACAGTTTTGCCGGTATTTAGCACTGTGCCAGCAGTCTTGGGGCTTGTGCTGATAGGCAAATACAACTTTCTTGCATTCCATTTGCATTTGACATCAGTTTCTGGGATCATTCAGTTCAGAGGATACGACTCTCTTTACTCATACTTAATAAAGGCCTTTTGTTTGCACCCAGCAGCTGAATGTAACGGGGGAGTGGGGGGGGGGGGGGGTGAAAGGTAGGTAGTAACTATCTGTGAGTCTCTGGAGGTTGGCATTAAAATGTAACCTGTGGTTTTGTCCTGTATGGTAAAAATAGTTTAGCTTTTAAAACCTTCTGAACCTGTTGCAGATTTTGAAACCCATGCTTGTAGTACCTGCTTCACACTGGAATCGCTCAGAAAAGCACTGCCCAGTGCGTTCTGATCTCTGTGCATGAAACTTGGACAGAACGTGGGTTTCCTGCACCACGTTCTGGTGTGAATGGGTCCTTAACCACTTGCAGACCGGACCAATTTGCTGGTCAAAGACCAGACCCCTTTTTGCGATTCGGCACTGCGTCGCTTTAACTAACAATTGCGCAGTCGTGCGACGTGGCTCCAAAACAAAATTGACGTCCTTTTTTTCCCACAAATAGAGCTTTCTTTTGGTGGTATTTGATCACCCCTGCAGTTTTTATTTTTTGCGCTATAACCAAAAATAGAGCGACAATTTTGAAAAAAACGCATTATTTTTTACTTTTTGTTATAATAAATATCCCCCAAAAATATATAAAGAAACATTTTTTTCCCTCAGTTTAGGCCGATGCGTATTCTTCTACATATTTTTGGTAAAAAAAATGACAATAAGCGATTATTTATTGGTTTGCGCAAAAGTTATAGCGTTTACAAAATAGGGATAGTTTTATAGCATTTTTATTATTCATTTTTTATTATTATTTTTTTTACTAGTAATGGCGGCGATCAGCGATTTTTATTGTGACTGCGACATTGTGGGGGACCCATCGGACATTTTTGACACATTTTTGGGACCATTGTCATTTATACAGTAATCACTGCTATATAAATGCAGTGATTCCTGTGTAAATGACACTGGCAGTGAAGGGGGTTAACCAGTGGGTGGCAGTGTAGGGGTTAAGTGTTCCTAGGGGTGTGTTACTAACTGTGGGGGGGTTGGGCTTTCATTTAGTGAACACTGATCTCTGCTCCAATCACATGGAGCAGAGATCAGCGTCACTAGTTGCTAGGCAGAATGGAGAAATGTTGTTTACACAGCATTTCCTCCATTCGGCCGCTCCGTGAGACGATCGCGGGGATGCCCGCGGCGATCGAGTCCGCGGGTCCCGCGACCGGACTCACGGAGGTCCCGACCAGCGCGGGAGCGCGCCGCCGGCGGCGCGCTCCCGATGGCAGGGCGGCATTGAATATTGGACGTACCTGTACGCCAATATGCCTGCCCGTGCCATTCTGTCGACGTACATCGTCGTGCGCTGGTCGGGAAGTGCTTAAAGTCTGAGAATGCCTGAAATTTTTAATTACAGTACCGGTACAATACAGTGGGTAAATGTTTACATAGTTGCTTTTACTTCTGAAATGAAGATGGAATCCAGGAGCACTCCAGCAATGGAATACTCTTTATTGCAAAAAAAAGGCTAGCAACAATTTAAAAAGCTGGAGTGTTTTAATTGTTTTTTAGTCTTTGATGTGCTGAAAAAAGGAGGATTTGATGCACAGAGTGCTCCTGGATTCTATCTTCATCTTTAATAATGTTGGAATATATCTTTGTAGCAAGGTCTCGGCCTTGTCCAGTTCAATGAGGTCCTCCAAGGCCAAGGATAGCTGACATCCTTCAATATGTAGTGGGTTGTGAGGCATAGTGGGTGCAAAGATGGTGAAAGTCATTGGACGCCAGACACTTCTTGGATGTAAAAGAGGTTTTATTTCTTTTGACAGTACTTTTTGTATTTTTGGGGGAAAGAGGGATAGGGCCAAAACACCTTAAAGTAGTTATAGATTCAATTGGCAGACTTCAATATGAAGACAGCCATGCAGGGAAAGGCCCCAGCAAGCGCCACATCTGCACATGCAGGAATGCTGTCTCTTATGGTAACAGACTTTAACAGTTCCTAACTCAAACACAACAGTCCTTTCAGCTTCACTGCAACTTTCTCTTGTAGTTCTTCAACACTGAGCTCCCGGTCTCTTACTAGACCCACTGATTCACTGACTCTGAATCCTTTGAGCTCCTCTAAGGTTGGTGGTGGTATCTCCCTCAAACGTCACCCCTGCTTCTCTGTTGGGTCCCTAGCTTGGCACTCCAGATACTTCTCAAGCTTCACCCCTGCTAACTGATGAGGTCCCTGGCTTGACTCACAAGGCTGCTCTGCAAGTGTCTCCTCCATGGGTTGGGTCCCTGACTTGATCACCGCTTGAAGTTTCCTGATTCTCCCCGTGCCCGTTCGGTGAGAATGTGGTTCCGGTACTTGCTTCAGTTACTCACTGTGGTCCCCAGTAAAGGTGGTTGGTCCCCTTGTGTCGTCAGCTTCCCTTCTATCTCTGACCACTGACATATTCTCTGTCCGACAGAATTGTCACTTTTGGTTGGACTGCAAGCCGCAGTTCCAACCCTGCACTGCCCTCTTACTTCTGTATAGGCCTCTCATACAGCCTGGCAGCCAGATGCCCCCGGGATAAGCCCAATCTGGGGCATTTGACACACATCCACCCAGACAGCTGTCCAGATGGCACAGAACATAGATCACCTGACCTCACCTGAATATATAGGTTCTCCCAGCAGGCCAAGGGATCCAAGAAAACCCCATTGGCTGAGACACCCATATACTCATAACCTGGTCTTGGATTGCCTTTCTGTCTAGTACCACCAAGTACCCGGCCCGGTGGTAGAAGAGAAAAGTGCAACCAGGCCAAACATAGGGAGAAATCAATAGATCTGTATCAATCAATCAAGATAACTACCCCAGGCAAGTAAATTTGTGAGGAGCTCCCTGACTAAACCCCAGGATGCTACATTTCTATTGGGTGAGCAACACTAGGACCAACCCCAAACATGCTGGATAAGTATGATTTCTCTTGTTACAAAGACAGACGTCTATGACCTACCTCGGTCAATCATGAGTGCCAAGCATTTATGAACTTTATCTTTCTTACATAGATTTTGTCTGCAGTGTTATTTGAATAATTTATAGATATGAGTTATTATCCACCTGCAAAACATAAAGGTATATGAGTGTTGTCACCACAGGGTGGCACTGTGAAAAGCACAATTAATGATACACTATTCCAAGTCCTAGAATAGATATATGTAGGAATTGGAAGAAATTTACTTTTCAGGCATACTGTACTTATTTGTTAAAAGAATTAATAATGTTTATTTATTACAAATCATTCATGAAAAAGACTAGGACAAGAATAAAAACATTTACGTATGTGAATGTGATTTTAAAAACATGTGTCAGTTACCAACCAGACAGTCCAGAGTTTAAACTGACCCTCCATAGACTGGGTTGGTAGGGTGACAAAAAGTTATTTGGCTTCACAAATGAGCTCCTTAACCACTTACAGACCGGACCATTTTGCTGGTCAAAGACCAGACCACTTTTTGCGATTCGGCACTGCGTCGCTTTAACTGACAATTGTGAGGTCGTGCGACGTGGCTCCCAAACAAAATTGATAACCTTTTTTTCCCACAAATAGAGCTTTCTTTTGGTGGTATTTGATCACCCCTGCGGTTTTTATTTTTTACGCTATAAACAAAAATAGAGCGACAATTTTGAAAAAAACGCATTATTTTATACTTTTTGTTATAATAAATATCCCCCAAAAATATATAAAAAAAAATTTTTTCCCTCAGTTTAGGCCGATACGTATTCTTCTACATAATTTTGGTAAAAAAAATCACAATAAGCGATTATTGATTGGTTTACGCAAAAGTTATAGCGTTTACAAAATAAGGATAGTTTTATGGCATTTTTATTAATAATTGTTTTTTTTTTTTTAACTAGTAATGGTGGCGATCAGCGATTTTTATTGTGAATGCGACATTATGGTGGACACATCGGACATTTTTTACACATTTTTGGGACCATTGTCAGTTATACAGCAATCACTGCTATATAAATGCAGTGATTCCTGTGTAAATGACACTAGCAGTGAAGGGGTTATCCAGTGGGTGGCAGTGTAGGGGTTAAGTGTTCCTAGGGGTGTGTTACTAACTGTGGGGGGTTGAGCTTTCATTTAGTGAACACTGATCTCTGCTCCAATCACATGAAGCAGAGATCAGCATCACTAGTTGCTAGGCAGAATGGAGAAATGCTGTTTACAACGGCATTTCTCCATTCAGCCGTCCCGTGAGACGATCGCGGGTATGCCCGCGGCGATCGAGTCCGCGGGACCCGTGACTGGACTCACGGGGGTCCTGACCGGCACGCGAGTGCGCCGCCGGTGGCGCGCTCGTGATGGCAGGGCGGCATTGAAGATTGGACATACCTGTACGCCAATATGCCTGCCCGTGTCATTCTGCCGACGTACATCGGCGTGCGCTGGTCGGGAACCGGTTAAGAATAAGACATGTATATGCATATGGGATGATCTAATCATTTGTCATACAATGATAGTATATAAAGGGGTTGATAAAGCCAAACCAGAATAGATCAATTCTGCTCAATGTTCAAAAGGTACAATCAAGATTTGCTTGAATAGTTTTGTGCTATATGAAAATATATGTAAAGTAGAAAAGGTATAAATTCGTCACTGAGTTGAGGCAGGCAGGTAACACAGGAACTTCACAGGGGGTGCCCGATCACTATAAAGCAGCTACAAATTATAATAATTAAGCATGTAGTATTGGGTAAATAAGACCCTTTTCGGTTTGTGAAGAAGGTGGGTAGTCACATAAATTTTCCTGAAGGATGTTTCACTGAGCATGTGCATATACATATATGCTGGGGCTCGTTAGGGCACTTAAAAATTGCGGAACCAGGAAAGGGCTAAAATAAACAAAAACTTGGAAATGTCCATATGCATCAAAGGGAGCTAGCTGAATGCTAGACCAAACACCATCCATGGCCTGAGGCAGGACCTAGTCATCTCTTGGGATCCCGGAGCTCTAGGACACGCGTTATGGGCCATGTACACTGAGCCATAGATGGTATTTGATCTAGCATTCAGCTAGCTCCCTTTGATGCATATGGACATTTCCAAGTTTATGTTTATTTTACACCTTTCCTGGTTCTGCAATTTTCAAGTGCCCTAACGAGCTCCAGCATATATTTATGTGCACATGCTCAGTGAAACATCCTTCAGGAAAATTTCTGTAAGCGACTACCCACCTTCTTTGCAAACCGAAAAGGATTTTATTTACCCAATACTACATGCTTTATTATTATCATCATTCGTAGCTGCTTTATAGTGACCGGGCACCCTGTGGGACGTTCCTGTATTACTTGCCTGCCTCACCTCAGTGACAAATTTATACACTTTCTTCTTTACATATATATTCATATAGCTCCAGAAGAAGCGCATCCAGAGTGCAAAACTAGTCAAGCAATTCTTGATTGTACCTTTTGAGCATTGAAACAGAATTGATCTATTCTGGTTTGGTTTTATCAACCCCTATATACAATCATTGTATGACAAATGTTTAGATAATCCCATATGTATATACATCTGTTATTCTTTAGGGGCTCATTTATCAAGCCATAAGAACTTTTGTCAACCTACCAACCCAATCCATGCAGGGTCAGTTTGAACTCCGAACTGTCTGGATGGTCACTGAAACAATTTTTTAAAATCATATTCACTTATGTAAATGTTTTTATTCTTGTCCTAGTCTTTTTCATGAATGATTTGTAATAAATAAACATTATACATTTTTTAAACAAATAAGTACAGTATGCCTGAAAAGTAAATTTCTTCCAATTCCTACACATTATCCACCTTTGGGTGACTTGTTTGGCATATATTCATGTATGCTGACTTGCTTTCATTTGAATTATATCTATGAATTTTGAACATTTGAAATAGAGTGAGCTTTCAGCAAGGTTAGATACACATGAAAAATTACTCTAAAGTCCAATTCCCAGATATCAGCAACACCTCCCCCTCCCCCGCACCAGCAACCTGAAACCACACTCATGTGAAAGTCCTTCTCTCTTCTGTATGCTCCCTGAGGTCCTTTTTTGAGTGTTCACATCACATCACTACCTATGTTACATAGACACTTCCTATTGGTGGAGGCAACATGTTCACCTGCCAGGTCCTCTTTTATAGGCTTTAGAGGCAAGAGAACTTGCAGGGTGATGAGGGGATTATTGCCCAAGAAAAAAGTGAAAAATGCCCAATCCCAAGGCAAGAATTTAGCTTGGCATCATAGAAGGCATGGGGACGGGGACTTTGACAAGACTGAGGAGTATGGAAATTGATGCACAATGCACTGTACAAATTTTCTTTTTTTTTTAGTTTAATTAATTTCAAGTCATTCTGGACTTTAAGGTTAACATTTCCATAATATTAAACACCCATATGTATTCCTCATACAACTTATGTATTCAGTAAGAGTAATATCTCACACATTTGTGTGCATTACTCTTTGGATAAAACTCCATGTCTCTTTATATCCAAAACACATCCATTCTTTATATGTTGTTTATTATATTGGTTTAGAACTGAAAAGGTTAAGCTTTTGATGATGTTTTGCCACGTACACACACTAAATTTCCCCTATAGTGTCATATTTTGATGCATTTTATATGTTACAGAGCTGCTTTCAAATGCTGGTGTCAAGCCCTTGATGAAACGCTCAACATGTCTGATGCTCTTAATTCATGGCAAGAGCTTGATGGCTCCCCAGACAGCATAAGCAGCAAAAGATCTAAAGATTACAGTAAGAGATTTTTATCCCAAGCGGGAATTTGGGGTTGTTTGCTGGCTGCTGTCATTGCTTCTAAAATGTCTCGGTAAGTATTGAAGAAAAAAATTTCTTGATTTACTTTTATTTATCACATAATTTTTAGTGCCCAGAGGGGATCAATAAAAGCTTCTCCTGGTACATGCTTTAGAAATAAACTATTACAGTACAGGAAGCGCAAAACTTCACTGCAGCAGCAGTTCAGTTAGCCGAAAGCTTTTTGTATACTTGGTTTATGCATATGTTCTGTCTGAGAAAACAATAGGCTTTTCAATGTGAAGATTTAGATAGTAGAAGACATATTTTGTATACAATATATTTCGGCACTTGTCGTTCTAAACATATACACACAGAGGACAGAGTATATATAGAAAGAAGTATAACATTCTACTACAAGTATAACATGTACCTTAAGGGGCCAATTTTGAAAAAACAGTAATGTTTCCTCCACCCCCAGCATTTTTTTGTCTCTTTCATAATAATAATAATAATAATAATAATAATAATAATATAAAAGAAGTGGTAGGCTATAGTTGGGCCATACCACCGCTTTATAAATTTGCTTCCAAGTGTTGCTTTATTTTAGTGCACATTGATAAAAAGGGAATCTTGGTCAGAAATGCTTACACTGAGCAGCTGCCTGAGGCTGTTTTTTATTGGATAGTTTACAGTGGCGGCCTGTGCATTCTGGGCACACGGGCGCCGCCCTCCCCAACACCTCCGCTGCCCTCCCTATTGAAGTGAATGAATTTTCACTATTTTCACACTAACGTTCCTTCCTGCCAGTCAAGGAGGAAAGTCAGTGAGACCTGTATCTCAATTGGCCAAAGCATTAGGCAATTCTATTGGATGCCTAATGCTTTGCAGAAGAGGAGATAGGGCAGAGGAAGCCTTAGGAGCCGAGTGGACACCAGAGACAATCAGAATAATAGAGATTCAAATTATTCAATGTTTCTTCAATGTTGTTGTTAAACTTTGCCAGACTTCTTTTTTTTTTTTTTACAGCTCCTGGTGCTGACCTTCTCTGTGTACTTGGCAATGCAGCTGTGATTGTTCAGAGCTGAATTGCCAGGTACTGGGTCAGGGAAGGATCTTGGCAACAGGTCAAAAGGACTGGACGTACTAGACACGCCCTGTGTAGAATGATGAGATGTTTTTGGGCGTGTCTACTACGCCCAGAGTATGCAACTTGTTAACACAGTGGCTCCTCCCGAGCTCTTCATTTTTTTTTCTTCACGCCACTGAGTTGAACAAAAACGAATAGTGTGTACTAGGCTTTAGGGCGACAACCATGGCTCCCTTTATAGATACAGTGGATAAGTAATACAGCCAGTCAGGGACAGTGTGTAGTTTGTGGGCTTACCAGGTGAAAATTAAAACAATGAAACAATGAAAAAAAACAAAACAAATGCAGCCACTTTATTAAGTGCTAGTTATCTGCAATATATTACATTTTTGGTTTAGTTGTGGATACATTTTAGGAAGCAGCAGCTACCTGATAAGGTCCTCTCTGTGCTGTCTTTTTCAATCAGCAAGCTTTATTTTCACTAGATTTGCAACAAAGAAGAATGTAACAAAGGCCTGCTGTCCTTTCCCAGACTTAATGCTAATGTGCAGGAACTTATATTGAGCAAGTACACATTGAGCAAGACAGATTGGGATACAATTTAAAAATATTGTTTTCTATTTGCCAGCTTACACACAATAATACTACCTTTATTTTCTGGAAATTTAAAATGCACTGAATGTCTCAAAATCTATTGAATAGAAAAGCAAAGATTTCTTTCATTATTGAAGAAAATGAGAAAAAGCTTTATAGCGGTTTATAGTTAGCGTGTACAGTGGAAGTTACAAACATGGGACAAAATAATTGACCCTTATCAAAATAGTAATACAAAAACAATGGGGCTTCATAACAAAAAAGGGACCCCTGATTTACTTATCGCTATCGCCAAGGTGATTCTTCTAGTGACAGGTAATTACATTTATAGAAATCATATAGATTTTTTAAATATACATATGCTTGAATTTTTTTTCAGATGTATTGTTACCTGTATAATTCACTGTATGTCCAGTGTTTCTGGGCCTCATAGCAATCGTCTTGTTTGCTGTAGCTATGATGATGCCCTTGCAGGACAAAAGTTGGGATAGATTTGTGTTCACAGTCCGGCAGGCTTTCTGTTATTTCATTGGTGCCAACCAGAGATCTATTTTTGTATGAACTTATGTCTTTCTGAATTTGTAAACCCACAAGGGAGTTTTCACTCCAGCATTGTCTTTGTAATGCCATCTTTTTTTTTCTCTGCAAGAATGTCATTATCTGTTCAACTGAACAGTTTAAATTACCAATGCCACCCTAGACACAGGATTTGAAGTAAACCGTCATGAGAGAAATACTTGAGATGACACTGCTGAACTTCTGAAAATGCCTATTTCCTGTCCATTACACAGACCCAGTAGTTTGAATAATTTGAATCATGCAGAACAGCAAAACCAAGGTTAAAGCTGAACTCCAGGAATTAGGCAAAATCTACCCTTACAATGCCACCCTTGCACTGCAAATGTTAAATGCTTGTTTAGTTTAGGGGTGTAGAGATAAGATGTATTAGTTATTCTATCCCTCAGTCTGCTAAGCTCCAGCGACGTTCTCTTCTACCTGAAGGTCTGGGCTGTGAGTAGAGTGTGGATGGTCCTTCAAGCTCATCGGGTACAGTGCAGGCTATTAACCCTGCATTGCACACGAGGGAGGCAAATGTGCAACAATGAGAGCACCTTATGCCCCATACACACGATGAGAAATTCTGTCAGCAAAAGTCGGATGTGAGCTTTTGGTCAGAAATTCCGACCGTGTGTATGCTCCATCGGACTTTTGCTTCCAGCCAGCAAAAGATTGAGAGCAGGTTCTCTATTTTTTGGTCAGAAAAAGTTCCTATCTGAAAATGCGTTCGTCTGTATGCAATTCGGATGCCCAAAAAAATCACGCATGCTTGGAAACAATTTGACGCATGCTCGGAAGCATTGAACTTAATTTTCTCGGCTCGTTGTAGTGTTGTACGTCACTGCGTTCTTGACGGTCGAAAGTCTAGAGAACTTTTGTGTGGCCGCGTATATGCAAGGCAACCCTGAGCGGAATTCCGTCAGAAAACCATCCAAGTTTTTTCTGATGGAATTTCTGATCGTGTGTGTGGGGCATTAGAGAGACAGCAGTGTAGCATGGATGGAAAAGCCTGTTGGACACAGGAATAATTGTTACATCCTTGTACCTGTAGACTAAAGAAATATTTCCTTGCAGGGTAGGTGTTCTCACTGCAGGAGTAGATTTTCTTCAATTCCAGGAGTTTTGCATTATGTCAGACCCTTAATCTGTATACTTGTTCTGGGCTAGTGAGTTAAAGTTTTCAAGCAAGAAGACAAGACAATGTTTTTTTTTTTTTTTTTATAAAGAGATAGGTAAAGACAACCTTTTGGAAAAACATAATAAATGCATATATTTTTTCAGGGAAAAAATGGCATTTATTATTTTTGCCCGTTGGAGCTTGCAAAGCATTGCACCTGTGATCGGTGGATCGTGGGTGCAATGGCAGACTCCTGCAGACAAGCCCTACAGCTTTCAGTCCCTACCTCTGTACAGGGCTGTCAGTTTGAAAGCTGCAGAGCAGCTTTTTTTCTTTTTTCCTGTTGGAGTCGCAAAGCATTGCACCTGTGATCAGTGTGCACCTCTGTACAGGGCTGTCAGTTTGAAAGCCACAGAGCTTGAGATTGAACTACAAGTGTACTCATTAACACCCTCACAGTTCATTGAGAACTACAAGCGGTGGCCGACAGGATTTGTAGTATGAAAGAATTACATGGCTCCGTGGACGCTGTCACACGTGGGGGGGTTGGCCCTAGTGCGGAGAACATGTGCTGTTACGCATTATACCCTAAATATGGGTGGCAAGTGTAACATGTTCCAGAAGGTGAATTTATCCTTTAAATAGCAGCAGCAAGCATGATGTTTATTCCTGGACAGAAACCCTAGCTTAAATTCTACATATAAGGGCTAAAATGTAAAAGCTAATAATATGATACCTATTACATAATAGCCCCTAAAAAAATCAACACACCAGGGGTAACTAGTTAAAGCAAAGTTTCACAAAAAAAAAATAATGAAATATAACTGTAGACACATAAATAATTAAATACAAGTAGGATTATAACATGTAGAAGGTCATCACTAAATGTAAAATACTTTGGAGCTATCACTGACTAAGTTACATTTCAGAGCTTAGAAAGGGTGAGCAGGCCTTCACATTTTAGTTGAACTCCAGGCAGATAAAGGAACACAAATGAATGCAGCTCTGTTTTAATTATTACATCATTAAATGTATTTTATTTTTCAATTCAAGCTTAGCTTGGGAGAGGGTGCCAGTTTGTTGTGCAGCAGTGCTAACAAGGACATGCTGACAGGAAGCACAGCGACTGAAAAATGGGCTCATCGGTTTACTGCTTCTTTTACTGTGCAACATGGTGGGCAGGTACAAGATGTATACCTTAAAGTGGAAGTAAACCCTCCTATCGTTTTCAGTCAAGGAAGCTGCCATCTTGGCCTCTAATAATTCTTCAACTGCCATAATGCTGCACATGTGATCAGTTATGACACCAGCCATTGGATGGTTTGAAAGTTTGGTTGAGAGGACAACCAATGTGAAAGTTAGCATTTCTGGCATGCCGGGAATGTAAGTGTTTTTTGAAACTGGGTTTACTCCCGCTTTAACTGCAGTAGAGAAAAATCAGGTCTCCTACCCTTCCAAAACAGAGCTGTAACTCTCGGGGCTAGATGCACAGAAATAAAAATCTGTATCTGTACTATATCTTGTTCATCTTCATGTTTCATTTATCTTTATAAAGGTTGTTTGGACCAAGCTTGTCCAAAGAAACAATTTACTTCACTCACAGTTGTAGCGGCTGTGTGCCCGATATAAACTACATACAGCGTTGTGTTCCAGCAGCAGGATGAGATCTTTCCATCCCACTCCCACAACATAATTCAGGCTGAGCACAGCTCAGCTATTCACTAGCATGCTTTGTATTCTATGATTGAATACAAAGCTTCCTCGGAGGCGGAGTCATCAGCCTGCCTCTCTGCCTTAGCCAATCATAGGAAGCTTTTTATTCATTCATAGAGTACAAAGCTCCCTCTGAATGGATGAGCAGCGCTCTGTCCGACTCAATTTTGTTTTGGGAGGGCAACAGAAATTTAATTTCCTGCTACTGGAACACAGTTCTGTATACTGTATGTAGCTGAGCTGAGGCTACATACAATTCATACAGGACCGCTGCAACTGTTAGTGAAATAAATAGTTTGTTTGGACCAGCTTGGTCCAAATTAACTCATTAAAGTTAAATGAAACCTGGAGATCCACTTTAAGAATGAGGATCTCAGGGAATGACTGCCGTGCCATATATTAATTAAAAGAGAAGTATGTTTTTTGTTTTTTTTATTCATACTTACCTATGTGGATGCAGCATCAGACTGATGTCCCCCTGCCATCTCTGCACTGAGAACCGAGCCACCGAACACCGGCAATGGCTTTGTTCTCACAGATCCTCGAGAGAAAAGCTGCTGACTGTCAGTCAGCATCTCTCCTTTCTGCTTCTCCAAGCTCATTGGAGCGCTGAGCTGTGGAGGGGCAGGGAGCGGCCATCTCAGCGGCCCGCTGAGACTTCCATCAATCAAGGCAGCTGGCAGACCCAGACTTGGAAGGTCAGGATGGCACACTGCCTCGACTGATTGCAGTGACGTCAGAGGTGAGCAGACTTCAGACTGATCTCCTCTGAAAACAGGTCACAGGAGTGGAAAATGAATTGCACTCCTGTGATCCAGAGGGGAAGCCCAGCCTAAAAAGCTCAGACTGGACTTCTCCCTTAAGTCATAATTATTGGTTTTAAATATAAATTTTAGCATACTGATTTATTACATTATAATATTATCAATCTGGGTTAATCTTGAATATACTCCAGCTCCCATCCTCACATTTTTTACTTAAAGTAAAGGTTGTAAGTCTACTACTGTCCAATATGCCATCTCAAAAATATGGTCTTTTGTAGTCATTTTAAGCCTAGGAAGAAAAATCTGACAACCATGGGATGGGGGGAGTTCCAAGTTCCACTCTTCCACCAATACCCTAATAGTTGCGCTTTGGATCGTCAAAAGCTGTAAAAAGAGGAATGCGGGAAGCATAGTGGCTTATTTATTAATAAGTTATTATGGCTCCTGCCTTGCAGCACTAGAGCAGTATGTTTGTTTTCCTGGCTTCCACCCATATTGGTCCCAGTGAGTGCGTTTA
Source organism: Lithobates pipiens (assembly GCF_037356315.1). NCBI lineage: Eukaryota > Metazoa > Chordata > Amphibia > Anura > Ranidae > Lithobates > Lithobates pipiens. The sequence continues at coordinate 277,889,562 of NW_027507903.1, read as the reverse complement.
GGAGTAGGAACATTAGATTGTAATCTCTGAAGAAAGCAGCGACTAAAGTGAGTAGATCAGTGTTTTCAGTAAACGTAACCAAAAAATGTATCAGTGCTGTATAAATAAATACAATGAATCATAGATAATCTAGAATCCTAATAATTCTTGGCAACAATCACGTAATAGTAAATTGCTAAAATTAATTATGACTAAGTCATAAATACTGGACAAAAGATATTCTTTCTCAGCTCTCTTTTTATATGCCCTTTTTGCAGTTACATCTTGACATCAAATGTCAGAAAGAGAACAGATTGCTGCCTGTTCTCAGCTTTACTTTTCAAGGTAAGACACTCGTTTGTGATTCATATGTATTTTTTTGCACAGTTAGAAAATATCAGAAATACAAATGATGTAATATGCAACGTCTGTTTTCATTTCTAGTCACTGTTTTACGCGTCCCTGCCTCATCCAGATGAAGACCTTGATTATGCATTATATGAGATTGGGGAAGGATGCGAGATAACTGAACTTATTCCAGGGATTGACCTGTTTTCTGATCGACACAGAGCAGATGTCAACACTGTTGTCTCTAGTCTGGGTTTTCTCATTTCAGAACTTTATTCATTTGCTCAAAATATCATGGTTAGTCCCAAGTATAAAAAACACACACACAAATCTTTCAATAAATATGCTGATATCCTTCATCTTCAGGTTTTATTTTTGTGTACAAATTTCAGATTCATTTCTTTATCCCTGAAAACAATATGCTTTTCCTTTTCCCTCTTGTAGTTTTAGAATTGTTTTCCTGCTGATATATATATATATATATACACACACACTATACTGCTGAAAGTATTAGGACACCTCCCTTTACACACCCACGAACTTTAACCACTTCAATACCAGGCACTTACCCCCTTCCTGCCCAAGCCAATTTTCAGCTTTCAGCGCTGTCACTTTTTAAATTACAATTTTGCAGTCATACAACACTGTACCCAAACAAAATGTTTATCATTTTGTTCCCACAAATAGAGCTTTCTTTTGGTGGTATTTGATCACCTCGGTTTTTATTTTTTGCTAAACAAATAAAAACAAATAAAAAAAGACTGAAAATTTGGAAAAGATTTTCTTTGTTTCTGCTTTAAAATTTTGTAAAAAAGTATGTTTTCTCCTTCACTGATGGGCACTGATGAGCTGCACTGACGGGCACTAATAAGGCGGCACCGATGAGGTGGCACCAATGAGATGGCACTGATGAGGTGGCACTGATGGGCACTGATAGGCGGCACTGATGGGTGGCACTGCTATTCAGCTCTGATGGACATTGATAGGCAGCACTGATGAGCACTCATAGGTGGCACTGGTGGGAACAGAGCACAGACCCCCCTTGTCAGGAGAGGCGCCGATAATCTCTCCTCTACTTGCATCTGTCAGACGTGAGTGAGGAAAAGCCAATAAACGGCTCTTCCTGATTAACATCGTGATCAGTTATGATTGGACACCTCCTCACCTCCGTCAGGGCCTCTTTACTGAGATCGGTGATGAGGTGGGTCAGACTGACGCGCCGCACTACTGATTCGCCTATGCTGAGTGCCCCTTATGGCACATGATTACGGCTTATCCTGCTGGACGTCATATGACGCCCAGTCAGGATAACTGAACCACTGTCAATTTGCTATAGGCTGGGCAGGAAGTGGTTAATGGCATACCAGTCTTTGTCCGTAGGGTTCAATATTGAGTTGGCCCACCCTTTGCAGCTATAACAACTTCAACTCTTCTGGGAAAGTTGTCCACAAGGATTAGGAGTGTGTCTATAGGAATGTTTTACCATTCTTCCAGAAGCACATGTGTGAGGTCAGGAACTGATGTGGACTAGAAGGCCTGGCTTTCAGTCTCTGCTCGAATTCATCCCAAAGGTGTTCTATCGGGTTTAGGTCAGGACTCTGTGCAGGCCAGTCAAGTTCCTCCACCCCAAACTCGCTCATCCATGTATTTATGGACCTTGCTTTGTGCACTGGTCCAAATCATTTGGTGGAGTGGGGTTTATGGTGTGGGGTTGTTTTTCAGGGGTTTGGCTTGGCCCCTTAATTCCAGTGAAGGGAACTCTTAAGGCATCAGCATACCAAGACACTTTGGACAATTTCATGCTCCCAACTTTGTGGGAACAGCTTGGGGATGGCCCATTCCTGTTCCAACATGACTGCGCACAAGTGCATAAAGCAAGGTCCATAAAGACATGGATGAGCAAGTTTGGGGTGGAGGAACTTGACTGACCGGCGCCCCGATAAAACATCTTTGGGATGAATTAGAGTGGAGACTGTGAGCCAGGCCTTCTCGTCCAACATCAGTGCTTGACCTCACAAATGTGCTTCTGGAAGAATGGTCAAACATTCCCATAGACTCTGTACACTCCTAAACCTTGTGTGGGCAGCCTACCCAGAAGAGCTGAGGCTGTTATAGCTGAAAAAATGGGCCAACTGAATACTGAACCCTATGGACTAAGGCCGCGTACACACGGGCGGACTGTCCGCCCAACTAGGTTTGTCAAACAGTTTGACAAACAGTCCGTTCAAAATTTGCATGAGCGGACTTGACCACACACGACGAACGAACAGTCCGCTGAAAACTTGCGCGATGACGTGAACGGCACGTACGACGGGACGAGAGATTCGAAGTCCTATACACTGCAATGCAACCTTCGGCGTGTAAATCCTTTCTGAGCATGCGCGGAACTTAGTTTGACGAACAAGCCTACACATGAGCGGACTGTCCGCTCAAACCAAGTTTCAGCGGACAGTCTTACGGAAATTCCGAAAAACTTTGTTCGTCAGACTGTCCGCTGAAACTGTCCGCTGAAGCCCACACACGAGCGGACTGTCCGCTGAAACACTGTTCAGCGGACAAAGTTGGACGAACAGTCCGCCCGTGTGTACGCGGCCTAAGACTGGAAATCACACAAAATGTAGACTGTTGAGTTTCTAACTCAGAAACGTATTAGAATTATAAATTGTTTGGAAATGTAATATTTTACATAGTTTTACTGATGTGAGATGATAAACAAGCATTTATTTAAACCTAGAAATGTATTTATTTTTTTTAAACAGGTTTTGCCATTGCTTACTTTGTACCAGTATTTTGCTTCTACAGTATGCCGTGACCCTGTCAAATGCGTGGAAGGAAGGCTTTTAAAGGTTTGTGAAAGGCTAAGTTAATCTTATTGATGTCAAAATAAACACATGGTGGTATGACTGAATATAATTAAATAAGTTACACTGACTGACATTATCTTCCCAGGAATTGGCTCATTTTACTGCTCTTTTGATGATTTTCTGAACAGTATAGCAATATGTTCCATAGTAAAAATTACATCTGTGCTAATTGTTAGCTTGTTGCAAAGTTTAATCATTCAGCTGGTTTCAATAAAACATCACAAAGCTATGTTTTATTGCTGAACATGTGCAACCTTTGTAAAAAAAAAAGTGTGTTCATTTGATAAACAATAAGACCTTTTGAAGATTTGCACAAAGCAGACACATACATATGTCACATTAGAGCCTGACATATGTGCGACTATACACTGTATAATATGCTGCTACCGTACATCTACACATAGAGAACAGCAGGAGGATGTAAAATTACGACAATGCTAGTGTAATGTTTCCTTCTTGATGTACCAAGTTGTATTAGATTGGTTTGTATTAGGTGAACTATTTGGCTGACATATGAAGCGTTACTATCCTTCATATTGTCCCACAGTGGTTCCCAGATATTATCATGAAAGCCACATGTTGCCCTCAGTTACCTTAATATGGCTTTCAACTGCTTCTGTGCAAAACCTAATGTAATAATGACGATAACAACACCACACATCACACAGTTAACATCGTATATTGGGAACTGGAGATAAAACCACATTTTAGTAATCCTTATTACATTTTTGACCCAAGATCTCAACACAGAATCTCTCTGCAAGGCCAGTATACCCATATTTACTAAGTAGGGATGAGCTTCGTGTTCGAGTCGAACAGACGTTCGACTTGAACATTGGCTGTTCGGCCCTTCGGCGAATTCCGAACGTTTGGGCCGTTCGCGTCAAAATTCGAGTGGCGCGCGCGGACCACAATGCACTGCGGTGGCGCAGTGCATTGCTGGCTCATGATTGGCCAAGCATGCACTGTGACCCCGCATGCTTGGCCAATCGTAGCGCCAGCAGCGAGGAGAGCCATGATTGGCCACAGGCATCCTGCCTGTGGCCAATCATAGCTCAGGCTGTGTAGTGCACGCCCCACACTATATAAGGCCGCCTTTGAGGCGGCCTCGTGTAGTGTGTTAGCATCTGAAGCAGTGGGTGTTCTGTGTACCTTCAACACAGTACACACCGATCGTTTTTGGCTGATTTCCTATCTTGCTGCTGTGTAGTGGTTGTTGTCTGTGCCCTGACCGCAGTATACACCACTATATTCACCTCACCTATATAGCTAGTGATCTAGCTTTAACCACTTAACAACTGCCCATTGCCGATTAACGGCTTCAGGGCGGTTGTTTAACTCTGAGAGGCCGTTAATTAACGGCCTCCCAGAATTCTGCTCTCGCGCGCCCCCTGGGGCGCGCACTCGAGAGCATCCGTGACCGCCGGGTCCACAGGACCCGGCGCATCACGGATCACGGTAAACGGCCGCTCGTCGCGGCCGTTTACTACGTGATCGCTCCGTCAAATGACGGAGTGATCACTTGTAAACTTGTTCCTCCCTCCCCTCTCTGTACCGATCGGTACAGCGGAGGGGAAAGAGATCGGTGTCAGCAGCGATGTGGGCTGCATCTGCAGTGCCCACATCGCTGCTCACCAAATTTAACCCCTCAATTCCCTGCCAATACTCTGCAATACCAGTGCATACTCTGCAGTACCCTGCCATTACTCTGCAGTACCCCGCCATTACTCTGCAGTACCCCGCCATTACTCTGCAGTGCAGTACCCTGCCATTACTCTGCAGTACCCTGCCATTACTCTGCAGTACCCCCCAATACTCTGCAGTACCCCCCAATACTCTGCAGTACCCACCATTACTCTGCAGTACCCCGCCATTACTCTGCATTGCAGTACCCTGCCATTACTCTGGAGTACCCTGCCATTACTCTGCAGTACCCCGCCATTACTCTGCAGTGCAGTACCCTGCCATTACTCTGGAGTACCCTGCCATTACTCTGCAGTACCCCGCCATTACTCTGCAGTGCAGTACCCTGCCATTACTCTGGAGTACCCTGCCATTACTCTGCAGTACCCCCCATTACTCTGGAGTACCCCCCAATACTCTGCAGTACCCTGCTATTACTCTGTAGTACCCCGCCAATACCCCGCCAATACTCTGCAATACCCTGCCATAAATTGCCATACCCAGCCATACTCGGAGATACCCAGCCATACTCGGTGATACCCTGAAATACCCAGCCATAGACGCCCCCCACCCCTCACCGCCCTCCGGTGCTTCTACCAACTCGCCAGTACGATCAAAGCCAGAATCTTTTTTTTATTTTTTATTTCAGGCTTCCCAGCCTAGAGGTGAGATGTGGGGTCATATTGACCCCCAGATTTCACTGTAAAGAGGACCTGTCACCCCATATTCCTATTACAAGGGATGTTTACATTCCTTGTAATAGGAATAAAAGTGATCAAAAATATATTTTTGGGGAAAAAAATGTCAAACTAAAATAAATAAAGTAAAATGAACAATAAAAAAAAAATTTTTTTTTTAAAGCGCCCATGTCCCCATGTGCTCGCATGCGGAAGCGAACGCATGCGTAAGCCCCGCCCACATATGAAAACGGTGTTCAAACCACACATGTGAGGTATCGCCGAGAACGTTAGAGCGAGAGCAATAATTCTAGTCCTAGACCTCCTCTGCAACTCAAAACATGTAACCAGTAAAAAAAAATGTAAGCGTCGCCTATGGGGATTTTTTAAGTAGCGACGTTTGGCGCCATTCCACGGGCATGTGCAATTTTGAAGAGTGACATGTTTGATATCTATTTACTCAGCATAACTTCATCTTTCACTTTATGCAAACATTGGGCTAACTTTACTGTTTTTTTTGTTTGTTTTTTAAGCACAAAACTGTTTTTCCCCCCCAAAAAACGCGTTTGAAAAATTGCTGTGCAAATATCGTGCGAGATAAAAATTTGCAACAACCACCATTGTATTCTCCAGGGTCTTTTGGTATGCATATGCTGTGTGTGTGAAATAACCTGATAATATGGCAATTTTGTGGTAAAAAAAAAAAAAAAAGGAAATAGGCCGTCAGTACTTCAGGTGTGATCAATTTTCAGATATTGGCACCATAGCTTGTGGACTCTATAACTTTCACAAAGACCAAATAATATCCACCAATTTGTACTTATTTTTACCAAAGATATGTAGTAGTATGAATTTTGGCCAAAATTTATGAAGAAAAAATTACTAATCTGCTAAATTTTATAACAGAAACGAAGAACAATTCATTTTTTCGCAGAATTTTCTGTCTTTTTTCTTTTATAGCACAAAAAATAAAAAACCGAGCGGTGATTAAATACCACCAAAAGAAAGCTCTATTTGTGTGAAAAAAAGGACAAACATTTCCTATAGGTCCAGTGTTGCATGACTGAGTAATTGTCATTCAAAATGTGAGGGCACCGAAAGCTGAAAATTGGTCTGGTTATTAAGGGTGTTTAAGTGCCCAGTGGTCAAGTGGTTAATAATAGAGCTTGCAGTCAGTAGTGTTAGGAGATAGTGCGTGCTGTCTGCGTGCTCTGTACCCAGTACATACCGCTATAATATAGGGCAGGCCCCTACTTTCAAACATCCAACTTACAAACATCTCCTACTTGCAAACGCAAGGAGACAGCAGCAAGTGAGATGAAAAAAGATGGACGACAAAACAAATTATACAGGGGTGATAACCCTTCCCTATGTTTTCCAAAAAGCTTAAAAATAGTTTGTTTGACTGGAGCTACACTTTAAAAATGTACCGGTTGAAAATTACAAACAGATTCAACTTAACACAACAAACCTACACAGTCCCTGTCTTGTTTGCACCGCCTGTATACTGCTGTTCTGAGTATATAGGGCCTGGGGGCCACACGCATTTCCTTTTTTTAATATGGGTACGGGGTTCCCCTTAATATGCGTACAAGACCCAAATAGGCTGGTAATGGGCAGGGAGGGCTACCCATGCCATTTTTCTGAATGATTTTCAACCATATTGCAGGAACCAGATATAACATTAAAACCGCAAGCAGTTTTAAATGGTGTTATTTCCGTTTAATGTCATTTTGTGCAGGGACTGTTCCAAACACGGGAAACACGTGGCACTTCACAGGCATACTACAGACACCCCCCAGGCACCATATTTAAAGGAATATTTCACCTTTTTTTTTCACTTTAATCATCATTAAAATCAGTGCTCCCGCCAAAACGGCCGTTTTTAAAACTTTTTTTTGCAGTGACCCGTGTCCCCTGAGGCAGGAGGCAGGTCCCCAAACCCTTTTTAGGACACTATCTTGCATATTAGCCGTTAAAATTAGCACTTTCCATTTCGAACGTTCGAGTCCCATAGACTTCAATGGGGGTCTAACGTTCGTTTCGAACGCGGGGGTCGTTCGCAAGTTCTGGTTGCGAACCGAACCGGGGGGTGTTCGGCTCATCCCTATTACTAAGTTATACACCTCTAATAAGTATGAAGCCAATCATGCATAATAAGAGCTCATTCAAACCTTTGGCGAACATGTTTTCGTGCATTGGGTTAAGGTATTATAAGATTGCATGGTGACAACAGACTTGATAACTTACCATCATATTTCAAATTATCTATTAACCTCCCATAGCGGTGATCCCGAGTCTGGCTCGGGCTGGGATTTCAGTACCACGAGCGGTAACCTCGAGCCAGACTCGGGATCGCATCGCTGGATACAGGGAGGATACAGGGAGAGGTTACTTACCTTGTCCCCTGGATCCAGCAATGTCCTCCACGCTGTGTGAGCGAGCCGTCCTCCGCTCGATTCACACAGTGCCGAGTGCCACCGAGCTCCGTTCCAAACACTAAATCTAATGACAGCGACAATTCTGCAAATGAGCAAGTTTCAGTGTTTTTGGATTTGATTACATTATTGAATAATTTTTATTATTATTTATTATTTATTATATTTATTATATTATAAATTTTCTCATACCCGGGATGTCTACTAGACTCTTGTTTGAACAGATTTAAGAGAGTTATTCCTAAGAATTCCAGGCCTACAATATAAAACGCCAAATTTCCATGCAAAATAATTGTACTGCTTTCAGCACCTAAAATCAGAACTAATCATACCGCCATCGAGGTTAAGAACCACTTCACTGTGGGTGGCATATTGATTGAATGGGTTATTGACTATAGATTAATTATTCTTATTGGAAGAGATCAACTGGAAAAAATTTATAATTTATGCCTCATTTACACCTGAGCTTTTTGAAGCTCGAAGCTCCAAAACGCTCAGGGAGAAAAAAAAAAAATTATTCTCTATGGTGGGGGTTCATAGCTCCACTCCAAAACGCCTGAAGCCAAATTCCAGAAGCTCAAAAGGGTTTTTTTGGAGCTCAATTCAGGTAGATTGGTGCACTTTTGAAGCAGCTGAAAGCAGAAACACATAGCAACAAATGATGACACAGATGATAATTTTCTCTATGGGCTAATACGAAAATACCAAAGCTCCAAAATGCTTGGAAAATGCTGTACAAAAATGCTCAAAAACACAAAACAAAACACACAAACAAAAAAGTGGAAAAAAAATGCGATGTAAATGCAGCCTAATGGAAACGTGTCGATAATGGCCACAATTAATTGAAAAAAATATGTTATTGTAGATAAGGGGTCTTCAAACTTTCTGAACAAAGGGCCAGTTTACTGTACTTGAGACCTTGAGGGGGCTGGACTGTGGCCAGTGGAAGTAGAAAATACCTTAGCGTCAATGAAACTAAAGAATGCCCATCATTGATGTCAGTAGGAATAGTGCCACATCGCCGGTGCTAATGGGAGGAATAGTGCCACATTATTGGTGTAAATGGGAAGATAAGTGCCCTATTATTGGTGTCAGTGGGAAGAATAGTGCCCCACTTTTGGGGCCAGTGATGGGAATCGTGCCCAATTGTTGGTGCAGAAAGAAATAGTTCATTGTGTCAATGGGAAGAAGTGTGTCCCAAGGGCCTGATAAAGGCAAACCAAGGGTCACATCCGGCCCCTGTATCTCAGCTTGAAGACCACTGCTGTAGATAAAAATTATAATTTTATTCTAGAATTTGTCCTCTTTATAATGACAGTAAAATTATGATTATGGTACAAAGCGTTGCAAGTTATTTGCAAGTGAAATAAAGGCATTTTTCTTTTAATTTGGAGGTTTTTTTAATGTAACACTGAAAAAAACAAATATTAGGACTCAAGCTGAACATGAAAAAAGTGTAAATAATAATAGGCAAATAAACAGAAATGAACACAAAACAATTCAGAAGATAAATAACAGTGAAGGGAAGAAGGGAAAAATTAGTTGATTACAGCTGATTAGGGTAAATTAAGGGTTAATAAGGAGGTTGAAAATGATTAACCACTTTGTCTCTAACATACCCCCTATGGACCAGGCCATGGGGGTTATTTACTAAAGGCAAATCCACTTTGCACTACAAGTGCACCTGAAAATGCACTTGGAAGTGCAGTAGCTGTAGATCCGAGGAGGACATGCAAGGAAAATAAAAAACAGCATTTTAGCTTGCACATGATTGGATGATAAAATCAGCAGAGCTTCCCCTCATTTCAGATCTACCCCGATTTACAGCGACTTGCAGTGCACTTGTAGTGCAAACTGGATTTGCCATTTGTAAATAACCCCCCATATTTCAAATTCTTGCTATGTGTCTATGCATGAGTCTATAACTTTGTAAAGACTTATGATAAAGAATCGATACATATATTGTTTTTTGGGGGACAAACAGGGCTGTCTTGTGACCCTAAAGTCCTCTGAGAATTTTTTACATTTATTTGCATTGATGGTCTTTTTTCAACCTCACCTATTATGTAACTATATGTAACTATGTCCTTCCACCATAGCATACATACGTTCATATGAACCATGTATGTGTACCAAGCGTATTACTTCATCACTAGTGATATGATTAGGAGATTTACAATTACAGACAATTGTTATTCTCGCTGCTAGCAGAATGTGGATGGTTACACATCGGAGATGGTGAGGGAGATTATCAATTCCGATGCTAAGCAGGGCTAATTCAGGAGTTAGAGGGGTGGGGATACCTCTGACCTCTGATAGTATTTGGAACACTTCTTTCCAAAACATTAAATCCTTAAAGATAACAATGTACATATGTGCTTTAAAAAAAATGTTTCCAGCAAATAACTTAAAATAGAAACACGCAACAGGAGATGAAACTGTTAAATAGTACTTATAAAAGGGTGAAATGAAAGGGTTAATTAGGGAAAAAAAAGAGCAAGTCCTGTTTAGTTAAGAATCAACTCCCTGTGTACACAATAAAAAACTTTCCTCTGTCAGCAGCAGCTCTCTCATTCACAAATCTGCCTGACAGGGAATGCAGCAGATAAGATAGCTACTATGTTACTTGTTTGTTTTGCCTTAAAATGTTACCTTGAATTCTCACTGAGATTATTTGTCAGAGTGATCAGTGAGGAAGGCTTCAGACTAGCTCCCAGTCATAGGATCTCAGGGCTGTGCACAGAAGCTAAGTAGAAGGAGATGATAAAAGATAAGGCATACAAGACATACAAGTCCTGTGTACAGAGGAGGGGGTTTTATGGACGTTTGTAAGACGCCCAGGGTAGGCAACTGGTTATCGATTTAAAAAAAAAATGTTTTTTTTCTTACTTGTGAGTGCTTTAACTGACATCACTTGCAGATCAAACCTCATCCATTTGATCTGTGGATGAATAGAACAATGTAAACACAAAGTAACAGTTATTTTATTTTGTATCTCTCTATCATTGTTCTGAGCAGTGTGTAGAAAGGGCAACAAATTGTCAACAATCTGCATTTTATTTAGTTCTATATTTTGTTTCTTATACCATGTCCTACTTCCTATTCTATTTGAATGTGGCTCATTAGATGACAAAATGTTTGGAACCTGCATTTGGAATCCTATGACACGTATGTATTAGAGATAGAACTAAATAGTGAAATAGAGACATCGAAGAATGGATAACACACAGTTATAAAGGCTGCATTCTCATTAATGTTTTTCATTCTGGATGCAGTGAGAACCTTTTGAGTGTGCAGGAAAATAATGAAACATAATTTGTACATCCCAGCCTGCTTCAAATTTGCTATTTTGCAGCTGAAAAAATCCTGGACTGGCAAGTGGAATAAACACAGCTGAACATCACAAATGACCATTACAATGCCAGCTGAAGCTAAGAACTACAAGAAATGAACACTTGCACCTGTCGCTGATCAAATTTAGGTTAACTGGTCCCAGGAATCAAGGCTGATAAAAATCTGTTAAACGTTCATAGATGTATGACTGTAGCAATGTATTTGGCCAAACAAAGGTGTAGCATTGCTGAAAAAAACCCTGCTCTAGTTTCTAGTCACTACCACAAGTTTGTATTCTTCAAAAAATATTTGTAAGGCTAGGTGCAGCATCAATTAGCGACCAATCAAATTTCATTACACTCTGGTTTGATGAGCGAAGAGGTGATTTCTGACTGACTGCTATGGATTTCTGTACTTTACACATCCTCAGTGATCTTTACGTTTTTATTTTTTAACCACTTTCAGACCGGACCATTTTGCTGGTAAATGACCAGAGGTCTTTTTACACTTTGGCACTGCGCTGCTTTAACTGGTAATTGCGCGGTCATGCAATGTTGTACCCAAACAAAATTTGCGTCCTTTTCTTCCCACAAATAGAGCTTTCTTTTGATGGTATTTGATTGCCTCTGCGATTTTTATTTTTTGCGATATAAACGTAAAAAGACCGCAAATTTTGAAAAAAAATGATATTTTCTACTTTTTGTTATTAGAAAAATCCAATAAACTCAATTTTAGTCATACATTTAGGCCAAAATGTATTCAGCCACATGTCTTTGGTAAAAAAAAAGTCAATAATTGTATATTTATTCGTTTGCGCAAAAGTTGTCACATCTACAAACTAAGGTACGTTTTCTGGAATTTACGCAGCTTTTAGTTTACGACTGCCTATCTCATTTCTTGAGGTGCTAAAATGGCAGGGCAGTACAAAACCCCCCCAAATGACCCCATTTTGGAAAGTAGACCCCCTAAGGAAATTGATAAGAGGCATGTTGAGCCCATTGAATATTTTATTTTTTTGCCTCAAGCGATTGAATAATGACAAAAAAAAAAATTTTTTTTTTTTTTTACACAAAGTTGTCACTAAATGATATATTGCTCACACATGCTATGGGCGTATGTGAAATGACACCCCAAAATAAATTCTGCTGCTTCTCCTGAGTATGGGGATACCACATATGTGGGACTTTTTGGGAGCCTAGCCGCGTACGGGGCCCCGAAAACCAAGCACCGCCTTCAGGCTTTCTAAGGGCGTAAATTTTTGAGTTCACTTCTCACTACCTATTACAGTTTTGAAGGCCATAAAATGCCAAGATGGCACAAAACCCCCACAAATGACCCCATTTTAGAAAGTAGACACCCCAAGCTATTTGCTGAGAGGCATGTTGAGTTCATGGAATATTTTATATTTTGCCACAAGTTGCGGGAAAATTACAAACTTTTTTTTTTTTTTTTTTTTTTTAACAAAGTTGTCACTAAATGATATATTGCTCATGCATGCCATGGGCATATGTGAAATGACACCCCAAAATAAATTCTGCTGCTTCTCCTGAGTACGGGGATACCACATATGTGGGACTTTTTGGGAGCCTAGCCGCGTACGGGGCCCCGAAAACCAAGCACCGCCTTCAGGCTTTCTAAGGGCGTAAATTTTTGAGTTCACTTCTCACTACCTATTACAGTTTTGAAGGCCATAAAATGCCAAGATGGCACAAAACCCCCACAAATGACCCCATTTTAGAAAGTAGACACCCCAAGCTATTTGCTGAGAGGCATGTTGAGTCCATGGAATATTTTATATTTTGCCACAAGTTGCGGGAAAATTACAAACTTTTTTTTTTTTTTTTTTTTTTCACAAAGTTGTCACTAAATGATATATTGCTCACGCATGCCATGGGCATATGTGAAATGACACCCCAAAATAAATTCTGCTGCTTCTCCTGAGTATGGGGATACCACATATGTGGGACTTTTTGGGAGCCTAGCCGCGTACGGGGCCCCGAAAACCAAGCACCGCCTTCAGGCTTTCTAAGGGCGTTACAGTTTTGAAGGCCATAAAATGCCAAGATGGCACAAACCCCCCCCAAATGACCCCATTTTGGAAAGTAGACACCCCTAAATTTAGGGGTACACTAGTGAGACTAGGTAATAAATGGCGGGTGCCCTGAAACTATAAAAAAATAACTAACCAACCAGCGTCACCTGTAACAGTTATATGGTGATCACTGGTGAAAGGGTTAACTAGGGGGCAATTAGGGGGCTTTATGCGGTAGTATATGGGGGTCCCTGGCGCTATAAAAAGCTGCAGCGAACCTAAATACCTACCTGCCTAACTAGCGTCACCTGTGACACTAATACAGCGATCAGAAAAACGATCGCTTATTAGGCTGGGTTCACACTGGAGCGATGCGGGAACGCCACGAATGCGCGGCGGGTTCCCGCATCGCATGCCTCCCGGCGGCAGTTCACACTGCCCTATGCGAACTGCTGGGAGTGTCAGTGAAATGTTACTGACACCCCCAGATCAGTTCGCATATCGCAGTGCGATCTGCAAACTCGGATCGCATGGTGTGAACACCCATGCGATCCGATTCTGCTGCGGGCCAAAAAAAGGGTCCCGTGCGAATTTGCGGCGGGTGCGGCGGGTGCGGCGAATGGCTGAACTCGAATCGCACAGAGATCGGATGTGATTTGCACTGCAGTGCGGTGCGAATCACATCCGTTCTCATAAACCGCTGCAATGTGAACCCAGCCTTAGTGACACTGGCGACGGGGGGTGATCACGGGGTTAAACCTTTATTGGGGGGGTTAGGGGGGTACCTTAGAACTAAAGGGGGCTAACCCTAACTGCCCTAACAGTTATTAGTCACAAATGACACCCGCCGGGTGATCAGGGGGTTAAACCTTTATTAGGTAATAAATGGCGGGTGCCCTGAAACTATAAAAAAAGAACTAACCAACCAGCGTCACCTGTAACAGTTATATGGTGATCACTGGTGAAAGGGTTAACTAGGGGGCAATCAGGGGGCTTTATGCGGTAGTATATGGGGGTCCCTGGCGCTATAAAAAGCTGCGGCGAACCTAAATACCTACCTGCCTAACTAGCGTCACCTGTGACACTAATACGGCGATCAGAAAAATGATCGCTTATTAGGCTGGGTTCACACTGGAGCGATGCGGAAACGCCGCGAATCCGCGGCGGGTTCCCGCATTGCATGCCTCCCGGCGGCAGTTCACACTGCCCTATGCGAACTGCTGGGAGTGTCAGTGAAATGTTACTGACACCCCCAGATCAGTTCGCATATCGCAGTGCGATCTGCAAACTCGGATCGCATGGTGTGAACACCCATGCGATCCGATTCTGCTGCGGGCCAAAAAAAGGGTCCCGTGCGAATTTGCGACGGGTGCGGCGGGTGCGGCGAATGGCTGAACTCGAATCGCACAGAGATCGGATGTGATTTGCACTGCAGTGCGGTGCGAATCACATTCGTTCTCATAAACCGCTGCAATGTGAACCCAGCCTTAGTGACACTGGCGACGGGGGGTGATCACGGGGTTAAACCTTTATTGGGGGGGTTAGGGGGGTACATTAGAACTAAAGGGGGCCAACTCTAACTGCCCTAACAGTTATTACAGTCACAAATGACACCAATGCAAAAAAAAAAAAAAAAAATGACATTGGTGTCACTGTGACTGGGGGGCAGGGGTAATTGGGGGGGTGATCGGGGGGTGATCGGGGGGGTGTGAGTGTGCCTGGCATGTTCTACTGTGTGTGTAGAGTGTTGGTGCAACTTACTGATCCGCTCTCCTCCGTGTCGGAACGAAAAATACCGACACGGAGGAGAGAATACATCACTTCCTCTCCTGTGTTTACATTACAGGAGAGGAAGTGATGTCACCGGGGATTTCTATTCGTCGGGAGCGATCGCGAGGGGGTGGCCATGAATGAATGGCCGTCCCCTCGTCCGGGATCGCTCCCGAACGAATACCGACCGCCGCAGGCACCGGGCGGGGGCCCGATCGGGCCCCCGACCCGCGGGAGGCAAGGGACGTACATGTATGTCCTTATGCCTGCCCGTGCCATTGTACCGACGTACATCGGCGTGCGGCGGTCGGCAACTGGTTAATAAACCTGTAAGAGGAAAAAAAGTAACCCACTGTAAAGATTTTCCATTAAATACTACAGTGGCATTTGGACTGTGGTTGCCATGCGTTTATGTTAAAGGACAAGTTCAGCTTTCATAACATGGTACACCCATATTCAAGGTGTAACACAATTCTAATGCATCGCCCCCCTCCCCCCGATCCACCCTTTTTGACAGTGAGCGGGGGTCTTCTCCCCCCCCCCCCCCGCTAGCTGTCACAATCTAAACAACCGTCCCCACTGCATTATTCATTCACAGTGTTCTTTGAATAGAAAAACTACAAGTACCGACATCCCCAAAGGCTCTCAATGAACTACCATGGTGCTGTGGAATGCTCTGGTAGTTCATTGATTCTTCCAGTCAGTGTGAAACTGCCTACCCGTACAATGTAGGAGTCCTGCATGGCACCCTTGATCTGCTGATTGTGGGTGCAATACTTTCCAGGCTCTTACAAAAAAAAATAGTAAATGTACATTTTTTTACTTGCAAAAGAATGTGCAATTATTTATTCATTTATTTTTAAGTGAACTTATCCTTTAAGCCTGTCTGCTGTGGGCATTTTTCTATGTAGTGAACACATTTTCATGGCCAACTGTGCGTTTAACCTAAACTAAATGCACCCACACACTGTGTTCCAAATTATATACAGAAGTGTGCACTTAGAACATTATTATGAACATTCACAATTTAGTAATGTTTTTCTCAAATGTAATACTATAATTGCATGTAATACCATTGTATTAAATGTACAGTGCTGTAAGATGACACATTACAAATACATATAATGTATCCAAACATAGGTGATATGTATATATCATAGTTTTAGGTGTTCTTCAAATAAAAAATAAGTATTCTTTAAAAATAAGGAACGTGTATCCATGGTCACAATGAAAAATGAAAAATTCAATTATTTCTAGCCTACTCTTACAACTCTGAACAATCTTGTAGTTGGTAAACTTACTTTGTGAAGATCCCCACACATTTGCATCCTTGAATTCTGTGACACGTCTTTACTACGCCCTGTGGGTGGGCACTGCTGTGTCACAGAATGAGAGGAGGAGTTTCGGCAGGCGGGTCAGTACAGGAATCATAGCTTACAGGCAACAACGTAGCATGGGGTATGTAGTACTTAGAAATTGAATGTAAACAGCAGGGGAGAATTGTTTGTATTGCTGTCACAATGCTGATGTTATAAAATGAAAGTCTATACTGTGATCATATAACTACTGTAGGCTGTTACCATTTTTTGAGGAACTTTAAATGTTACTGTATATACACTAATCTTTGCTTAATTGCTTTATATTTGTTACTCTTAGCAGGTCAAGCATTAGGGTCTCAGCGTGATTCATTAAAAGGCATTATAAGGCATCTACTCTATTAATATATTTAAAAAAAAAAACATATCCTCCCATAACAAAATGCACAGTGCTTAACTGTGCATGCATCTGCAATCATATCTCTTCTTAGTGCCCCTACAAAGTCCCATAACTGTCTATGAAATCAACCAAATGCAGCACCCAGTTATGGTGTGGTAACAATGCTGCACTGCTCCTAAATACAGGGTAAAGTTGTCACATGTAGGCTGTGCCTGTATGCACCAAAATTGGGATGAAAAATAAGTCAGGTGGGTTGCTATCTGCATTGGCACTGCTGGTTCAGAAGCCTGTAGCTTGCTGATCAGCACCTGGCCACACCTGGTCCAGCCCACAGCTTTTTGGGTTGCCAGCACTGCGCCCATTGCTGTAACCCTCAAACTGTGTGCTGCAGTGTCTGAGTGGGGTTGAATGTGAGACACAAATGAAAGAAGATTTAACTTAGTCAATGAAGGCAAAGGATTTTTTTCTGTTTATGTTATGAGGCTTGGGTATCTGGGAATTTTTTTTGCTCATACAGGAGCCTTATTTTAATTTTTATCTTCCATATTTACTGATGATTTATTCATTTCTCTGTAATAATTCAATTTGTTAGATACAGTATACATGTAAATTAACAATGAAATTACCTATTTTTGAGTGATGAATTTTGTTGATTGCAGAAAAAAAATCTCTAGTGGTTCTGAATAGAGACCACCCTGATGTAAAGAATCTTGTCAAAGTGTGTTACTGTTTTGAAAGCCTTTTTCTATGTATGATGTGTATTTATATGTGTATAGGAGGGCAACTGTATTTGTTGATTACATAAACAGGCTCTGTTTCCTGCTTTGCTGTGCTACAACGTGGCACTTCTCCTTCTCACAATACAAATCTGTGAGCTGGTAGAGTCTTTAAAAACAATGTAAGTCCAATGCGTCTAATATTAATTTGCATTTGGCTAACTAGTTAATAACTATGGTTTCTTTGGCAGCCTGTAGTAATTTGTTTTTATAAAAGTGTAAACTAATTACATTTTTTTCCCTCTGATTTAAGATTAAAGCGCTCACAGATTTAAACCTATTTGCTGAGGCACTCCATGAATTTTTGCTACTTAGTAATGGACAACGAATTCCCAAACGACCACATGAAGGATTCTGTCCCGGGAAACCATTGGTAAACCAGTTAAATAATAAATTTTTAGTTGTTACCATGCATACTGTATTTCCTTTAGTGTCTTTCACAGCCCAGTTGTATGTTTTTTTTTAACAACTTTAATGTATTCCAGGCAAATGTGAAATTCTCACCCTCAAAGACCCTCCTCTACAATGAAAACCTACAGGTAGGCTGAGCATTTTATTTTTTTGTTACAGGGATTTACCATGCAGAACATCTATATCTAACATATGTGTTTTCATATCTTTTTACATTTATTGTCAACTTGTGTTGACATGTTGTAATGCGTAAAATTCCATGCTTTGAAACAAATAAAACAAAAAGTGACAGCTGCAGGATTTGATCCCCCGCAAACAAGACCACAAAAGAAAATGAGAGAAATGCCTGGCAGGAGAAGTGAAAACCATGCGCCATGTTAAAACCAGTTCATCATTTCACGATGAATCCAGAACTGATATTTCAAAATTGAGTGCCTGCCGACATGTTGAGTTCCCCATTGGTTTCTTATGTGCATCTAATATTACAGCAATGTGGCACTCACATAACCGTTTAGGTCTGCCAGTTGACTAAAGCCATAATAGGGGGTGTCTGTGTGAGGAATGTAGTCAGAAGATAGAAGCTTCCACTCAATGTTTTGGATGAACTGCCCCTTTATCAACAAAGGCATGCCATAAGCATCATTTTATACGCATTGGTGAAAAGTTCTGATCTTGCCTGCTTCATGCTACTAGAGGTTTCACTGACGCAGAA
Source organism: Lithobates pipiens (assembly GCF_037356315.1). Taxonomy (NCBI): domain Eukaryota; kingdom Metazoa; phylum Chordata; class Amphibia; order Anura; family Ranidae; genus Lithobates; species Lithobates pipiens. The sequence continues at coordinate 277,870,823 of NW_027507903.1, read as the reverse complement.
GAGTTACACAGTTAGGTTATAAAAAGGAAAATTTCATCAAGTTCACTATTGGGGTTTATTTACTAAAGCTGGAGAGTGCAGAATCAGGCTCACTTCTGCAAAGAAACCAATCAACTTCCAGGTTTTATTGCCAAAGCTTAATTGAGCAAGCTGAGGTTAGAAACTGATTGTTTTCAATGTAGAAGTAAGACTGATTTTGCACGCTCCAGCATTAGTAAATAAACCCCAATGAGTGTTTCACAAGAAGAAACACAAGTGTACAATTGTTAATCAAGAGCAAAATAAAATCAACTGTGAAACTGTACAGCTAAGAAATAATTTCCTCTATCTGACATTATAACATTTCTACATGTCTCTGAAAAAATATAACTATGGTCAATATTTATAAAGCAGAGAATGTGACATTACCTAAACAATACACTGACATTTGAAACACATCCACCAGGAATTGGTGACTATCACATCCGTTGCTTTATAAATATACCCCTATGTTTTATAATGTGAGTTATCCATGTGCAACATAATCCATGTTTTCTGGTAACAGTAAAAATTTTAAAACTGAAGTCCAGGTAAACAGCCTATATAGAGTTAAAGAATTAAAATTTGTAATTCATTTCAGCCAGCTTTTTTATCCTTTGTAAATTACAATGCATTTAAGCTGGGGTATATGAATCATTAGGTCCCAAAGCAGAATTTTGATGGTGTCCTCCAGGCTAACTCTCTCTGTAGCAGATTGCAGTGTCTACTGTGACAATACGTGTCACTGATCATAACATAAAGTATGTCTAAATCAAGGACAGACAGCAGGAGAGCTGTCAGTATAGTCAGTACACTACTGGGGACAAGTGCTTTGGCTAAAAATTGTAGTTTTAGTAGCAATAATAATAATGATACTGTACTATAAGGTTTTTACTAAAGAAAAAATTTCTGACTGCATTAGGCATACACAGTTAATTTCAGTCTGTAGAAGATCAGAGGGCACTAAATCTACACTGCTAAGACAGCTAAGCACATGCTTCCCGCTGCACAGAGAGGGATTTGTTACTAGTGAGGATCCTGAGCTCTTGACTTCAGACTTTCTACACTGAAATCACTTTATTTTCCTTTAACAGCCTCCCTAATGGGATTGCCTTCTACCCAAGGCCAACAGCAGACTCATAGGGTTCTATTTCTATTGTTACATCACTGCACTGGGTTAAGTAATCTAGATTGGTTCAAGGTTCACCTAAATTTTTGCCTGGACTGTAAAGAAACAGACATAGACCGATGAGATCTTTTCTCAGCTTTCCCCTCATGTAAGCATATTCTTTAGTGGTATAGCACTGTGCAGAGCAGTAGAGCCCTGACTAGCACAAAGTGCTGACCCTCCCTCAGTGCTGGGAATTAGAGAATACTGATCAGGACAGGATCATGCATTGTATGTAAAATCATATTTTATTGTTTTTTTGGAAGGAAAATTTAGCTGAAATAAATGGTGGTGTTTATATCTGGCATTTAGCTTTAATACGATTTTGAGAAACCGTAAACCTTTATTTAGTCAATGATTTCTTATATCACATATTTGCAGAATTGTTTGTTGTTGTAAATACAGTGCTTTGCAAAAGTATTTACCCCCCCCCCCTTGGCATTTTTCGTGTTTTGTTGCCTCACAACCTGGAGTTAACATGAATTGTTTGAGAATTTTCATCATTTAATTTACAGAACATGCCCACAACTTTGAAGATTTTTTTTTTTAAATGTGAAGCAAACAACAAATAAGACAAAATAACAGAAAAAGTTGTTGTGCATAACTATTCACCCCCCTAAAGTCAATACTTTGTAGAGCCACCTAGCACAGCTCCAAGTCACTTTGGATAAGTCTCTATGAGCTTGCCACATCTTACCACTGGGACTTTTGCCAATTCCTGCTTGCAAAACTGCTCCATCTCCTTCAAGTTGGATGGTTCGCACTTGTGAACAGCAATCTTTAAATTTGACCACAGATTTTCTATTGGATTGAGGTCTGGGCTTTGATTAGACCATTCCAACACATTTACATGTTTCCCCTTAAACCACTCAAGTGTTGCTTTAGCAGTGTGTTTGGGGTCATTGTCCTACTGGAAGGTGAACCTCCATCCTAACCTCAAATCTCACACAGAGTGGTACAGGTTTTGCTCAAGAATATCCCTGTATTTAGCAGCATCCACCTTTCCCTCAACTCTGACCAGTTTCCCAGTCTTGACTGCTGAACAACATCCCCATAGCATGATGCTGCCACCATGTTTCACTGTGGGGATGGTGTTCTTTGGGTGATGTGATGTGTTGGGTTTGCGCCAGACATAGCGTTTTCTGTGATTGCCAAAAAGTTACATTTTTATCTCATCAGACAAGAGCACCTTCCTCCATACATTTTGGGATTCTCCCACATGCCTTTATACAAACTCAAAATGTGCCATTTTGTTTTTTGCTGAAAGTAATATCTTTCTTCTAGTCACTCTGCCATAAAGCCCAACTCTATGGCGCATACAGCTTATTGTCGTCCTATGTACAGATACTCCAGTTTCTGCTGTGGAACTCTGCAGCTCGTCCAGAGTTGTCTCTGTGCTGCCTCTCTGATTAATGCTCTCCTTGCCTGGTCTGTGAGTTTTGGTGTGCGGCCGTCTCTTTGCAGGTTTGCTGTTGTGCCATGTTCTTTCCATTGGGTTATGATAGATTTGATGGTGCTCCTAGGGATTATCAAAGATTTGGATTTTTTTATAACCTAACCCTGACTGGTACTTCTCCACAACATTGTCCCTTACTTGTTTGGAGAGTTCTTTGGTCTTCATGGCAGGTGTTGCTTAGGTGTCACAGCCTCTGGGGTCTTTAAAAAAGGTGTGTATATGTAATGACAGATCATGTGACACTTAGCCCCTGTACACACGGTCGGAGATTTCCACAACCAAATCCGTCGGATTTTGCCCCTCGGATTTTGTCCGTCGAATCTTGTCCGAAACTGTTGCATACACACGGTCGGACAAAGTTGGCGAAAAATCCGATCTTTCAGAACGTGATGATGTAATTTTGTTACGATGGGACTACATTCAGGCTAGTAGCCAATAGCTTTGATGTAGGAATTTGATCTGAGCATGCGTGGCACTTGGTCCGATCAAAATTCTCTACACATGATGTCCGATCGGCCCAGTTGGTTGGGAAATATTTCCAACATGTTGGAAAATTGGGTCAGATGGATATTCCGATGGAATCAGTCTGATGCATACCACACACAGTCGGATTATCCGACGACACGGTCCGATAGGACACATTCCGACGGATTCTCCGACCGTGTGTACAAGGGCTTAGATTTCACACAGGTTGACATCATTTCACTAATTATGTGACTTTTGAAGGTAATTGGTTGCACCACAGCTTTTTATGGGCTTCATAACAAAGGGGGTGAATACATACTCACATGCCATTTATCAGTTTTTTATTTCTGAAAAATAGTTTTATGTACATATTTTTATAATTTGACTTCACCAACTTAGACTATTGTGTTCTCATCCATCACATATAATTCAGATTAAAAAAACATTGAACTAAAGGCTGTAATGTAACAAAATAGGTAAAAAGCCAAGATGGTTGAATACTTTTGCAAGGCACTGTAGGTTTACCCTGGAGCTTTGCTTACTAAAATGAGGGAAGTCTTAACTTCCATAGAGTTATAGGAACATCTAGTGCTTGATGTGTATTTCCCCGAAGGTATAGCTCCTGTCTCTAAGGTTTTAGCAGAAATGCTTAAGGCTTTTTAATTGGATACTTACAGTCTGCTAGCTAGCCTTCAAGACTTTTCTTTAGTAAAGCATGTTATCAGCTAACAGAGAACATTGAAATCTAAAATAACAATGGTAATAATTCTATAGTTTAAATATTGATTTATTAAAGTAAAATATCAGTAGAGTATTTCAGTAGTTGTCATATTTAAATTTCAGGCTATTGAAGAAGTCCTCAACATAACACCCAGCACACGTTTACTCTCTGTATGCGATCAAGCAGCTGCAAACAAGCTAACATTGGCTAAAACACATTTTCTTATCAAGTTGGCTTCAACTATTAATGTTATTCCTGAAGTGGTAAAGAAGTCTGATGGATTTGTGACTGAGGAAAGCACAAAGCAACAAGGTAAAAACATAAAGATTTTTTCACCTAAGTCACAATCTCTTCTAGACTAGTAGGATAAGGTTAGACCATCTCCCAGGTTTTTATTGCTGCCTGTGGCCCCATTGGGAAGATTTCTATTTGATTCCTGTTCCTATGACAATGTTGTTGCCGGAACAGAAAGCTAAAGTAAATATGTCCAGAGGGCTTTAAAAGTCTAATGTTTCTAACCCTTTTCTTCTTTATCAAAAACTAAAAAGAAAAAAAGTTCTGAATGAAACAATACTTTAAGAAGCAGAACCCACTGAAATAGCCACATTTTCATCTCAAAAGGACATATATTATCGGCGCTTCAAGGTTTCATAGTATGCTCCACTATTTGCCAGTCTTTTTTCATGATTAGCATTATCCCAAAAAAGCAGTAATGTTAATGCAACTGCAGTGTTATGATATTACCTCTCCAAATGTTGTCATCTCATGATGTAAATGTCAGAAATTGCCTCATATCGTTGTAAGTTGTTAGAACTTCATCAGATGGTGTAACAGATTTTACAAACTTTGTTATTATTCTTTGTTATATGATTTATTCTAAGACCTTTGTAAATTAAATATGGATCAGAACAATAAAGGCAATGAGTTTTCGAGGAAATTTTTTTAGTTAGCTAATCCCCTTCTCGCTAAGAGTACACATATATGTGGCCTCATAGAAGTGGGTCTTCTTCTGTGGGGATGCATATATGCACTACTGTAATTGTAGTGCACTTACAAGAATATGAGGCCATTTCTGACATTTACATCATGAGATGAAAACATTTGTCACCACTAGCTCTGGGTCTTGTACTAATGATCAAGAGACGGCAGGACTGCTTCCCGATCATATAATTTCTGTGTTTGCCTATGATTGACTAGTACAGTGATCAGTCACTGTATAGCCCCCGTGTTGCTTCTTCTCTTGAAGGGAGAAAAAGATATACTGTATCCTTTTCTACTTGCTAAAGTAGAAGATTGTAAAAAAAAGTTGTGTATGAAATGAATAATAATAAAACAAAGATAAAATAGCTAGATCAGGCTTTGATCTATGTCAGGATTAGGGTCAAGGTTTGGGGTCTAAACTTTTGTGGTCATAAGTAGCTTGCTATGGGGGCACCCGAGTGGAGTCACTGCTCCCTGTGTCCATCCAGCCCAGCCACGCCTCCTTTCCTCATCTGCTGACTGCTTTTGATTGACAGCAGCAGGAGTCAATGGAGCCACGCTGCTGTCTCAGCGAATGAGGAGGAGAGTCCTGGGCATCCGAGACATTGCTGCAACATCCTTGGATCTAGATGGACCTCAGGTAAGTATGAGGGGGCTACTGCACACAGAAGGCTTTTATATTAATGCATATAATGTATTAAGATAAAAAACTTTTGCTTTTACAATCACTTTAATTCTTCAGTTGTAAGCAATACAAGAGGGGAACTAAAAACTTCCAATAAGGACACCTGTTTCGGTGATAGTAGTCTAGGACGGAAATTCTCCTTCCTTTGGAATGGTTCTTCCCACCTTCTGTTGTGTCCCTGGAATAAGAAGTAAATATCTGTGAAGAGAGATAGACTTAAAAAATTACCCTTTCCTAGAAAGAAAAAAAAATTGTCGGGAGATATATGTAAAAAAGTGTATACTATTCATCTGGCAGCATCTTGGGAGTTCTAGTATACCAGTGAGACCTGTGATTTTAACAATTATAATAAAGTATAATGCTTAAAAAGTTAGATGCCTGTTAATATTTTTGGACTTGCTACCTTATGCCTCATATTTGTCAGCTATAATTAGGTCTTTGAATGTTTACACCATTAAAACACTTAAGTGTTTCTAGATTTTAAAATTACTAGAGTATTACATTAGGAATTGTATTGGCTTAGGTCTTCTGTTTATCTAATCATTATTTTTCACACTTCATATCACCAGACACCGCTGAGCCAAAAGATGAGGATGATGCATGTGTGCAACTAGCTTCAAAACAAGATTTGACCCTATCAATGCTAAAGGTGGGCTGGAAATATATATTTGATATGGACATAGTGAGGTCTGATGAGCCTCAAACTGTGAAGAGAATAGCAAAGTAGTTCTTTAATATATACCATATTTATCAGAGCATAACACCCAAAGGCATATAACACGCACCTTAATTTTAAGAGAGAAGTTTCAGGAAAAAAATAAAATTTGAAATAAAGAATTTTGAAACAAAATGAGGGTCAATGCGCATTAATGCAGCCTTATCAGTGCCCATCTGCATTGCCCATTAATGAAACCTGATCATTGTCCACCTGCAGCCTCACCATTCCCCATGATTGCAGCCTAATCAGTGCGCCTCTGCAGCCTCACCATTGCGCATCATTGCAGCCTGATCAGTGCCCATCTGCAGCATAACCATGGCCCATCATTGCAGCCTAATCAGTGTCCATCAGCAGCCTTGCCATTGCCCATCATTGCAGCCTGAATAGTGGCCATCTGCAGCCTTGCCCATTATCACAGCCTAATCAGTGCCCATCTGCAGCCTTGCTCCTCACTGCAGCCTAATCAGTGCCCATCTGCAGCCTTGCTCTTTACTGCAGCCTGATCAGTGCCCATCTGCAGCCTTGCCCATCATTGCACATCTGCAGCCTTGCTCCTTACTGCAGCTTGATTATTGCACATCTGCAGCCTGATCAGTGTCCATCTGCAGCATTGCCTTTGCCAAAATAGACAGAGTCAGATCTTCTGTGTGCTCGGCTCAGCGTCACTCCCAGTCCCGCCCCTTGGCCCGGATCCTATGGTGGACATATTGCCGGTCCAATGCCGGGATGTCAGTGCTAGGAGCCAACCGGGGGCGAGTCTGGGCATGACTGCAAGCCGAGCTGAGTACACAGGAGATCTGGCTCTGTCTATTTCAGCAGCGCTTGTCCCCTCCTTCCCCTCCCTGGCAGCCTATAGCGATGTATAACACGCACACATGATTTTCCTCCTATTTTAAGGAGTAGAATCGGACACGACTAAACGACTGAACAACAACTATACTCTGTGCCTTTTTTCCCCCAAAATTTGCAAGTGTGTAACAAAAATTGTTAGATTTATTCTAACACTAATGCTTAAAACACCTTTGAAGAACAGCAAATTTAGACAGCTTCATAAATGTCTACTAGCTAGAATCTGAGGCCCTGTTATAAATGGTCAGGTCATAAAAAGTCTGGTGAGCAATAGAAATTTGTCAGTTTGGTTTTTGATCCAAGACTGAACTTCCATACATCTGAGATCCGGCTGTAATGGAATTACTGCAGAAGGTCTTGATTCCCAAAACAGATCTTTAGTTTGATCACATTTATTCCTACGTATGGAGACCTGACAAAAATATATTGACAAGGAAAAATTAAACCAGAGGTGGGCATCAAAAATGGTGAAAGGCCTGGGGGATAACACATGTGAAGAAAGGCTAGTATGTGTATTCAAGGGGAAAGGAGAGACATTACTGAAACATTTTAAATACATCAAGAGGGCGAATAAGGTTTAGGAGGGCAGTATTTTCAAAATAAAGCTAAGCTCAAGAACACAGGGATATAACCTTAAAGTAGCAGGGGTAAAGTTCAAATCTAACCTTGGAAAGTAATATTTTACCAAAGAAGTATAAAGGGGCAGACTCGATGGACCACTTGATCTTTTTCTGCCAGTAGTGTTCTATTTGGTATATTATCTTCAAAAAGTGGCTACACTAATGTATAAGAAGATACCAGTCAGACACCAAACATGCCTAATTTACAAGGTCCTAAGAGTATAATGCAGTACATCAGATCTATATTTAGTATCTAACAAATTGTGATTTCATTCTGCTATCTTATATTTTGGTTGTCGAACTGTGAAAGCTTGTCAGGTGGAAACATGAATCTATTCAGTATAGTTGCTTTAAAAGTATAACTAAAGGCAAACCTTTTTAGTTTTGGATACAGTGGAGAGGGGTTAGAATGCCTGTCAGGTTTCTATTGCTGGCTGTGTCCCTGTAAAAGAGATTTACTCTCTCTATTCATCATGTTTACTGTTATTGAAAGTGAAACCACATTTTAGATTGTCCCCAAAACAGTAAGGTGAGAAATTTCCCAATGAGGAAACTAGCTCTGGTGTGCCTAGTGAAAACCAGGGATTCCCTCACTTTGAAGGTATTTCCTCCCACTTCCTGTTTAGGTTATTTGACAGGAAGTGAAGAGAAATCTCCCCAAAGAGATGGCAAAAACAAATCTGTCAGAGGTTATAACCCTCCATTACTCTATGCAAAAAAAAAAATGTTTGCCTTTAGTTGTACTTGAGGGTGCATTTGCTGAGCATAATAACATGCTTTCAGTGAACCCTTGGACACAATGATACACATTATATAAGATACATCCAATTTGTGGTTGCCATATCAGGTTTTGTGTCATCGGGGGTTCTTTAAGTAAACACAAAAACGTTTTTGTGCATGTAAATAGCTCAATTTGTGAAGGAGTTGTCTCATTTTTTTAGATGAGTACATAAATGTGTATATGCATTGAATGCAAACCACACCAAAAATATATGTACATATGCCTGTTAAATAGAATGCCTTCAGGATAGTTTGTACATTAATAAATGTGTATATATCTTAAATTGCATCATGTATTAACTCACACTTCTTTTATTTAACTTAGGATATTTTGTTAAATGAGGCTGAAAAAAGACTGACATCAGTTCTTCAGGATATTGAAATGAAATGCCAGAGCCAATTCTCTGAGTGTTCCGCAGTATACCTGGAGATGGTAATTCAGACAAAACTTCAACTTTCTGAAATAGCACAGCAGAGGCATCATACTGCAGTAAGGCAAGTGGAACTGGATACAGATATTTGGTCTTCTTCTGTCATGCTGTAAATGGCTAACTCAGCCCAACACAGAAACTGATGTGAAAATAAACCGAGACAAGAAAACTGCTATACAAAAATGTTTATTTGATTTTGTACAATCTTTGTGGAGATGTATTAAAAATTAATTTTACATGGCACTGTACTATATGGCAAGCTCTTCATAACCTGTCAGTTTATACTCCGTCCTTTTTTTTCAACCCCTTCTTCTTCAACTAGCAATACTGAAATAACAGTGTGCAATTTGCAAAATATGGCTGTATAATATTGGGCTGTACATGCATTTTAAACCAGAGGTCTTGGTTGCACAGGGGCCAGAGGGCAAAATGAATTATTTGCAAGGCCCTGTCTACTATGCAAAAATGATCTTTGCACTGGTTTATAGAAATGCTTTTTGGCTTCTTTTAATGCACTCACCATAATTTTTATGTTAAAAAAGATAATAGAGGGGTAATTGCACTGCAAAATAACCGTGTATAACATATAAAAAATAAAGTAGCACTAAAGCCAATTTTTTTATTCATTTTGGAAAGCAGACTGACAGCAATAAGAACCTTACAGGTGTTCTAATTAGACTTGTGCACAACGGAAAATTTTGTTTAGTTTCGGTTCGTTGTCATTCGTAAAATACATAATTTCGTTCTGTTATATTCGTTATGTTACGTTAATATGTTTTCGGATAATTCGTTATTATTCGTAGAGTGTCGAATTCATTCATTTGTATTAGTTGAAATTCGCTATTTATGTATGTATAGACATTCGTGATAATGATTCGTAGTTTGGAAAGTCGTTTGTGTATTGAATCTTTTAACACACACAATGACAACATCTCTTCTCCTCGGCTCAAATACAATACAACACACTTCTAACTCGGTTCTCAGGAATGCACTTTGCCAGTAATCCATCCTCCAGCACAAAATTAATTAGCTGATTGGACTATAAGATTTACTTTGAGCTGATCTTTTGTTTCATTAGATCTTTAAAGAATTACCGAATCATGTCGAATTCATTCGAATTCATTCGTTATATTTCTTTCGTATTCGTTGTAATTCATTATTTTTTTATTCGGACATTCGGATGCATCCGAATGTCCGAAAGATGCAAAATTCGGCCGAATTTCGATTCGTTACAAAACGGATTGCACAAGCCTAGTTCTAATCCCTCTCCACTCTAGCCAAAACTATCCTGCAACATTTGCTTTATTCGCATGATCTTTTAGCAAGCCTTTCTGTCTTAAAGGAACCTTGTTATACAAGAAACATAGGGCTTTCCTTTGCCTTTCTCATTCAGAAAATGTTAGCTCCTTGGCTGCTATCCCATCCATTTAAGGCTTTTCAAGCCAAAAACCTGGACAAGGTATGCACATCAGAGGTTATTAGAATATATTGAAGACACTGATGCTAGACATTTAATATTTTCAGGAATAGTTCAGCAAAAGCTGGCCTCATATTTCATTCATGAGAGGTTTGCTTCAAGTGAAAGATTACCATAATACCAGATACCTAATAACTCTTTTTATTTCTACAACTGTAGTGTGGCCATGGCATTTTCTGCCCTGAAGATACTTCAGGAAGCAAAGATCCTTACAGAGAAATCCCAAAGTAAGAATGTGCCTTCATCACTTAACAGGTCCACTCCAAGGAATGATCAGGTAATTGAAAAGTTGTCAAGGAAGCAGATTCTGAAAAGCTGAAGCTGGGAATATTGAGCGTGTTTCCAAATTTCATGTTTCATTTTTAGGTTTAGAAAGACTAAGGTAAAATCTGAGGCTACATGCACACCTAAGGCTACATTCACACTTTTTTTTTCAGGCATTTTTTGGAGCATGATTGCAAGTTCATGCTTTTGACAGGCCTTTTTTTAGATATTTTTTAACTAAAAGGTGTGGAGTGCTGCTAAAAAAGGGAAGCACAGCGGCTGTTTGAGCTGAAAACGCTTAAAAAACACTTGAAAAACACTCATGTTGAGCTATTCAGGCATTCCCATTGAAGTCTATTCGGACAAAACGCTAAATTCTGCATGAAAAGTAACTTGTGTACTTTTTGGAGAAACTACAAGCAACAGAATGCTCAGATGTGAACAGGAGCCATTGAAATGAGTGGGATTTTGCTCAATGAGCATTTTTGAGCTTCAGGTTATAAGCTACAAAATGTTCCAATGTGAATGTAACTTTTGTAACAATGTAACAATTATTTGTGTTATATTAACCACTTTCAGACCGGACCATTTTGCTGGTAAATGACCAGAGGTCTTTTTACACTTTGGCACTGCGCTGCTTTAACTGGTAATTGCGCGGTCATGCAATGTTGTACCCAAACAAAATTTGCGTCCTTTTCTTCCCACAAATAGAGCTTTCTTTTGATGGTATTTGATTGCCTCTGCGATTTTTATTTTTTGCGATATAAACGTAAAAAGACCGCAAATTTTGAAAAAAAATGATATTTTCTACTTTTTGTTATTAGAAAAATCCAATAAACTCAATTTTAGTCATACATTTAGGCCAAAATGTATTCAGCCACATGTCTTTGGTAAAAAAAAAGTCAATAATTGTATATTTATTGGTTTGCGCAAAAGTTGTCACATCTACAAACTAAGGTACGTTTTCTGGAATTTACGCAGCTTTTAGTTTACGACTGCCTATCTCATTTCTTGAGGTGCTAAAATGACAGGGCAGTACAAAACCCCCCCAAATGACCCCATTTTGGAAAGTAGACCCCCTAAGGAAATTGATAAGAGGCATGTTGAGCCCATTGAATATTTTATTTTTTTGCCTCAAGCGATTGAATAATGACAAAAAAAAAATTTTTTTTTTTTTTTTACACAAAGTTGTCACTAAATGATATATTGCTCACACATGCTATGGGCGTATGTGAAATGACACCCCAAAATAAATTCTGCTGCTTCTCCTGAGTACGGGGATACCACATATGTGGGACTTTTTGGGAGCCTAGCCGCGTACAGGGCCCCGAAAACCAAGCACCGCCTTCAGGCTTTCTAAGGGCGTCAATTTTTGATTTCACGCCTCACTACCTATTACAGTTTTGAAGGCCATAAAATGCCAAGATGGCACAAAACCCCCACAAATGACCCCATTTTAGAAAGTAGACACCCCAAGCTATTTGCTGAGAGGCATGTTGAGTCCATGGAATATTTTATATTTTGCCACAAGTTGCGGGAAAATTACAAACTTTTTTTTTTTTTTTTTTTTTTTCACAAAGTTGTCACTAAATGATATATTGCTCATGCATGCCATGGGCATATGTGAAATGACACCCCAAAATAAATTCTGCTGCTTCTCCTGAGTACGGGGATACCACATATGTGGGACTTTTTGGGAGCCTAGCCGCGTACGGGGCCCCGAAAACCAAGCACCGCCTTCAGGCTTTCTAAGGGCGTAATTTTTTGAGTTCACTTCTCACTACCTATTACAGTTTTGAAGGCCATAAAATGCCAAGATGGCACAAAACCCCCACAAATGACCCCATTTTAGAAAGTAGACACCCCAAGCTATTTGCTGAGAGGCATGTTGAGTCCATGGAATATTTTATATTTTGCCACAAGTTGCGGGAAAATTACAAACTTTTTTTTTTTTCACAAAGTTGTCACTAAATGATATATTGCTCACGCATGCCATGGGCATATGTGAAATGACACCCCAAAATAAATTCTGCTGCTTCTCCTGAGTACGGGGATACCACATATGTGGGACTTTTTGGGAGCCTAGCCGCGTACGGGGCCCCAAAAACCAAGCACCGCCTTCAGGCTTTCTAAGGGCGTTACAGTTTTGAAGGCCATAAAATGCCAAGATGGCACAAACCCCCCCCCCCCAAATGACCCCATTTTAGAAAGTAGACACCCCTAAATTTAGGGGTACACTAGTGAGACTAGGTAATAAATGGCGGGTGCCCTGAAACTATAAAAAAATAACTAACCAACCAGCGTCACCTGTAACAGTTATATGGTGATCACTGGTGAAAGGGTTAACTAGGGGGCAATCAGGGGGCTTTATGCGGTAGTATATGGGGGTCCCTGGCGCTATAAAAAGCTGCGGCGAACCTAAATACCTACCTGCCTAACTAGCGTCACCTGTGACACTAATACAGCGATCAGAAAAACGATCGCTTATTAGGCTGGGTTCACACTGGAGCGATGCGGGAACGCCACGAATGCGCGGCGGGTTCCCGCATCGCATGCCTCCCGGCGGCAGTTCACACTGCCCTATGCGAACTGCTGGGAGTGTCAGTGAAATGTTAATGACACCCCCAGATCAGTTCGCATATCGCAGTGCGATCTGCAAACTTGGATCGCATGGTGTGAACACCCATGCGATCCGATTCTGCTGCGGACCAAAAAAAGGGTCCCGTGCGAGTTTGCGGCGGGTGCGACACAAATTCAGCCATACTATCTGTATAGCTGAACTCGAATCGCACAGAGATCGGATGTGATTTGCACTGCAGTGCGGTGCGAATCACATCCGTTCTCATAAACCGCTGCAATGTGAACCCAGCCTTAGTGACACTGGCGACGGGGGGTGATCACGGGGTTAAACCTTTATTGGGGGGGTTAGGGGGGTACCTTAGAACTAAAGGGGGCTAACCCTAACTGCCCTAACAGTTATTAGTCACAAATGACACCTGCCGGGTGATCAGGGGGTTAAACCTTTATTAGGTAATAAATGGCGGGTGCCCTGAAACTATAAAAAAATAACTAACCAACCAGCGTCACCTGTAACAGTTATATGGTGATCACTGGTGAAAGGGTTAACTAGGGGGCAATCAGGGGGCTTTATGCGGTAGTATATGGGGGTCCCTAGCGCTATAAAAAGCTGCGGCGAACCTAAATACCTACCTGCCTAACTAGCGTCACCTGTGACACTAATACGGCGATCAGAAAAATGATCGCTTATTAGGCTGGGTTCACACTGGAGCGATGCGGAAACGCCGCGAATCCGCGGCGGGTTCCCGCATCGCATGCCTCCCGGCGGCAGTTCACACTGCCCTATGCGAACTGCTGGGAGTGTCAGTGAAATGTTACTGACACCCCCAGATCAGTTCGCATATCGCAGTGCGATCTGCAAACTCGGATCGCATGGTGTGAACACCCATGCGATCCGATTCTGCTGCGGGCCAAAAAAAGGGTCCCGTGCGAATTTGCGGCGGGTGCGGCGGGTGTGGCGGGTGCGGCGGGTGCGGCGAATGGCTGAACTCGAATCGCACAGAGATCGGATGTGATTTGCACTGCAGTGCGGTGCGAATCACATTCGTTCTCATAAACCGCTGCAATGTGAACCCAGCCTTAGTGACACTGGCGACGGGGGGTGATCACGGGGTTAAACCTTTATTGGGGGGGTTAGGGGGGTACATTAGAACTAAAGGGGGCTAACCCTAACTGCCCTAACAGTTATTACAGTCACAAATGACACCAATGCAAAAAAAAAAAAAAAAAATGACATTGGTGTCACTGTGACTGGGGGGCAGGGGTAATTGGGGGGGTGATCGGGGGGTAAAGGGGGGGTGTGAGTGTGCCTGGCATGTTCTACTGTGTGTGGGATGTGTTGGTGCAACTCACTGATCCGCTCTCCTCCGTGTCGGAACGAAAAATACCGACACGGAGGAGAGAATACATCACTTCCTCTCCTGTGTTTACATTACAGGAGAGGAAGTGATGTCACCGGGGATTTCCATTCGTCGGGAGCGATCGCGAGGGGGTGGCCATGAATGAATGGCCGTCCCCTCGTCCGGGATCGCTCCCGAACGAAAACCGACCGCCGCAGGCACCGGGCGGGGGCCCGATCGGGCCCCCGACCCGCGGGAGGCAAAGGACGTACATGTATGTGCTTATGCCTGCCCGTGCCATTCTGATGACGTACATCGGCGTGCGGCGGTCGGCAAGTGGTTAACCACTGCAAAAGTAGACATTTCTTAATTCTATCTGCAATAGCTCAAACATTACTTGGATTGAGAATGTTGAGCCATGTATGACTGCCTAAAATTGTGACTTCCAATAAAGGCTGTGACAAAAGATATCCCTCAGTCAAGCATGTATATTTGCTGTTAGTTTGATTTGTGTATTTGTTTTAATTAGTGTATTCCTCAGTACCGTATATACTCGAGTATAAGCCGAGATTTTCAGCCTCTTTTTTGAGGCTGAAAGTGCCCCCCTCGGCTTATACTCGAGTCATCGCTGTCTGCCCGCTCGATCAGCGTGTCGAGCAGACAGACAGCGGCCATTCTATAATTCAAAAGCCGCGCCTCCGGCTCCGCCTTCGCCTGTGATAGGCGGAACACTGAATTTCCCAGCAGCCTGTGTTCCGCCTATCACGGACATCGTATCATCCTCGTACTACGGACGAGGATGATACGATGTACGTGATAGGCGGAACACAGGCTGCTGGGAAATTCAGTGTTCCGCCTATCACAGGCGAAGGCGGCGGCGCAGCTTTTGAATTTTACAATGGCCGCCGAGGCGCCGACGAAGAGGGCACGGGACGGAGGCAAGGCAAGGCAAGGCACGGCACGGCACGGCACGGGACGGGACGGGACGGAGGCAAGGCACGGCGGCAAGGCACGGAGGCAAGGAGGCAAGGCACGGGACGGAGGCTCGGGACAAAGGCTCGGGACACAGGTAGGCTGGACACACACACACACACACACACACACACACACACACACACACACACACACACACACACACACACACACACACACACACATGGATGGAGACACACACACACAGGGATGGATGGATGGATGGAGACACACACACACAGGGATGGATGGATGGATGGAGACACACACACACAGGGATGGATGGATGGATGGACACACACACACACAGGGATGGATGGACGGACACACAGGGATGGACGGACACACAGGGATGGACGGACACACAGGGATGGACGGACACACAGGGATGGACGGACACACACACAGGGATGGACAGGCATGTCTCACCCTCGGCTTATACACGAGTCAATAAGTTTGCCAGTTTTTTTGGGGGTAAATTGGGGGCCTCGGCTTATATTCGGGTCGGCCTATACTCGAGTATATACGGTATTTGTAATTTTGTGCTCATAAGATTACATACCCCTGGCAAAGTTTGTAAAATGTTATCCATTTTTGCTGCTATGGTGACAAGACCAAAATTGAACTTAATGGTTGAAACCATAAACAAACTTGTTGGGGAGGAGTCAATAAAGCCTATGAAGAGAAGCACACCATCCCTACTGTGAAGCATGGAGGTGATTCTGTACTTTTTTGAAGGTGTGTGAACTACAGCAGTACAAAGAATTTAGTCATAGTTTATGGCAAGTTGAAAGCAGCATATTATCAGAAAGTGTACAAGGAATATTTTCATTCATCAGCCCTGAAGCTGTGCATGGGGCACACCTGCACTTTCTAAAATAGCAATGATCAGAAATATATGGTCAAGTTGACCTATAATTGGCTATAGCAGAAAACAATGAAGGTCCTGCAGCATCAATACATTCTGCTAATCTCAAGCCCATTGAGCCATACTGAGGAGAGCTCAAACATGACTACCCTGTAAATTAAAATGTGTATACTTACCTATTCTGAGGGTGCTACTGTCCAGTCATGTGATCTCTCCAGTGGCTGACTTCTGTGAAGAGGAGAGATGGCTGATAACAGCTACCAAGCCTGGGCAGTGATGTGACCTATAGGCTTACTATAGGGGAACTATTGTCAGCTGTCCCTCCTCTTCACCGAAGCTGGGACCTAATCAGGTGATAGGACCAGAGCCCCCTCAGAATAAATAGGTATAGACATCTTTCCTTTACTGAGTAGTTAGAATAGTCTTAGAATAGGGGTGGAAGCAGGTTTAGGTATAGTTGGGATTTGACTGGAATTCTACTTTAAGCTAGTGAACCATGCAAACTTTTGAATGGTGACATTTTATTATCTTCTCTTAATGCTATGTTTTATTTTATGATTGTAATGTTCTGTGTTCTCTTAACAAAATTGTTTGTATTTTATTAAGCAAAGTGGCTTAGGGTTTATAACTTCTGTCTTGCAGCACTAGGGTCCTCAGTTCAAATCCAAACTATGGAGTCCACATTGTGTGGGTTTCATCTAGGTACAGTACTTTGATTTCCTCCACAAAGAAATGTAGTGTAATTTGCTCCTATCTAAATTGCTCCCACTGTGTGTATGTATGCATGTGAGGTAGGGGCCTTAGATTGTAATCTTCTTTAAGCTTCCTGAGGGCAGGGAATGATGTGAATGTAGAATAATGTATAAATATCTGTAATAAATAAGTTACAACAAATTCTGCCAGGATTATGGAAACCTATGAACACAACTGTGTATAATATACAATATACTGCATACTATAATATAATGTAATTATATATATATATATATATATATATATATATATATATATATATATATATATATATACACACAGTATCTCACAAAAGTGAATACACAACTCACATTTTTGTTAATATGTTATTATATAAATTTTCCATGTGACAACACTGAAGAGATGACACTTTGCTACAATGTAAATTAGTGAGTGTACAACTAGTATAACAATGTAAATGTTCTGTCCCCTCAAAATGCATCAACACATGGCCATTAATGTCTAAACCGTTGGCAACAAAAGTGAGTACACCCCTAAGTGAAAATGTCCAAATTGGGCCCAATTACCCATTTTCCCTCCCTGGTGTCATGTGACTCGTTAGTGTTACAAGGTCTCAGGTGTGACTGGGGAGCAGGTGTATTAAATTTGGTGTTATCGCTCTCATTCTCTCATACTGGTCACTGGAAGTTCAACATGGCACCTCATGGCAAAGAACTCCCTGAGGATCTGAAAAAAAGAATCGTTGTTCTACATGAAGATGGCCTAGGCTATAAGAAGATTGCCAATACCCTGAAACTGAGCTGCAGCTTGGTGGCCAAGACCATACAGCGGTTTAACAGTACAGATTCCACAGATGCCTCGCCATGGTCTACCAAAGAAGTTGAGTACACATGCTCAGCGTCATATCCAGAGGTTGGCTTTGGGAAATATACGTATGAGTGCTGCCAGCATTGCTGCAGAGGTTGAAGGGTTGGGGGGGGTCAGCCTGTCAGTGCTCAGATCATATGCCGCACACTGCATCAAATTGGTCTGCGTGGCTGTCACCCCAAAAGGAAGCCTCTTCACAAGAAAGCCCACAAACAGTTTTCTGAAGACAAGCAGACTAAGGACATGGATTACTGGAACCATGTCCTGTGGTCTGATGAGACCAAGTAAAACTTATTTGGTTCAGATGGTGTCAATCTTGTGTGGTGGCAACTAGGTGAGGAGTACAAAGACAAGTATGTCTTGTCTACAGTCAAGCATGGGGGTGTGAGTGTCATGGTCTGGGGCTACATGAGTGCACTGGGGAGCTACAGTTCATTGAGGGAATCATGAATGCCAACATGTACTGTGACATACTGAAGCAGAGCATAATCCCTTCCCTTCTGAGACTGGGCTGCAGGGCAATATTCCAACATGATAACGACCCCAAACACACTTCCAAGACGACCAGTGCCTTGCTAAAGAAAGTGAGGGTAAAGGTGATGGACTGGTCAAGCATGTCTCCAGACCTAAACCCTATTGAGCATCTGTGGGGCATCCTCAAATGGAAGGTGGAGAGTAGTGGAAGGTCTCTAACATCCACCAGCCCCGTGATGTTGTAAAGTAGTCATGGAGGAATGAAAGAGGACTCCAGTGGCAACCTGTGAAGCTCTGGTGACCTCCATGCCCAAGAGGGTTAAGGCACTGCTGGAAAATAATGGTGGCCACAAGAAATATGGACACTTTGGGCCCAGTTAGGACATTTTCACTTAGGATTGTGCTCACTTTTGTTGCCAGTGGTTTAGACATTAATGGATGTGTGTTTAGTTATTTTGAGGGAACAGAAAATGTTCACTGTTATACAAGCTGTACACTCACTACTTTATATATATATATATATATATATATATATATATACACACATTGTATATAAAAAATAAAACTAAACTAAAAAATATCTTGTGTTCAGTGTAAAAATCAATTTTCTTTCAATCCTTCTCAGACCAGTAACCAAGCTGTCATCCAGCCTGATGTTTCAGAAGCCAGGGAGCGCCTTAACATGCACCTCTGGCTGCACTGTCGACTTGCTCTTGTCAGAGCCCTTGTAAAGCACATACGGGGCATAGCAATAAAAGGTATGAAACTATGTTACTGATTACAGCAGTTAACTGTCTCATATTCAGGTTCTTTTTAAACAGAAAGCTATTCAGCAGCTATATTAATTCTACAATTATATTATCTATTTATAGTTTAGACTTAATTTGGTATTAACAAAACACTTTACAATATATATGCTTTTAAACATGCTTGAATATTATCCAGTAGTTCTTTAACCCCCTGCAAC
This sequence comes from Lithobates pipiens, assembly GCF_037356315.1. NCBI lineage: Eukaryota > Metazoa > Chordata > Amphibia > Anura > Ranidae > Lithobates > Lithobates pipiens. The sequence continues at coordinate 277,851,411 of NW_027507903.1, read as the reverse complement.
TTGAGCTTTAAAAGTTGGCCGGCAATTACTCACCCCTTTCCAGTCCAGGCCAATTTTCAGCTTTCAGAGCTGTCACCCTATGAGTGACAATTACTCAGGCACGCAACACTGTACCCAAATTAAATTCTTATCATTTTTTGAGTCAGATAGCATTTTCTTTTAGTGGTATTTAATCACCACTGTGTTTTTTTTTTGCAATATAAGTGAAAAAATACCAAACATTTTTGTTTGTTTTTGTTATAACAATGTACAAATAATCTTTTTAATCTTTTTTCATAAAATTAGGCCAAAATGTATTCTGCTACATTATTTTAGTAAAAATAACCCAAAACAGTTTGTATTATTTAGTCTGTGTGAACGTTATGTGAAAGTTATAGTCTACAAACTGTGATATATTTATTTGAAAATTGGTCAGTCCTAATGTACTGTCTATCTCATTTCTTGAGACCCTACGATGCAGGGTCAGTACAAATACCCCCCAAATGACCACTTTTTGGAAAGTAGACAGTTCAAGGTATTAAGTAAGAGGCATGGTAAGTTTTTGAAAGTTGTCATTTTTTGTCACAGTTTTTGGAAAATTAATAAAGTTGTCATTTTAACCACTTTAGCCGGGAAGATTTTACCCCCTTCCTGACCAGAGCACTTTTTGTGATTCGGCACTGCGTCGTTTCAACTGACAATTGTGCGGTCGTGCGACGTGGCTCCCAAACAAAATTGATATATTTTTTTTCCCACAAATAGAGCTTTCTTTTGGTGGCATTTGATCACCCCTGCATTTTTTATTTTTTGCGCTATAAACAAAAAAAGAGCGACAATTTGGAAAAAAACATTATTTTTTACTTTTTGCTATAATAAATATCCCCCAAAAATATTTAAAAAAACTATTTTTTTCCTCAGTTTAGGCCAATACGTATTCTACATATTTTTGGTAAAAATATTGCAATAAGCGATTATTGATTGATCCGTGCAAAAGTTATAGCGTTTACAAAATAGGGGATAGTTTTATGTGTATCGGCGTGAGGCGGTCGGGATGCGGTTAAGGAGCTATTTCTCACACACAGCATAGGCATAATTGCAGTTACACACCAAAACACATTCTGCTATGCCTCATGGGTATACCATATGAGTATGGGAATACCACATGTGTGCATAGAAGGATCTGAAATCCAAGGAGCACCTTTAGGCGTTCCAGTGGCATAAATTATGCATCTAATTGCCTGACTACCTATCACATTTTTGGAGGCCCTGGAGCCCCAGTACAGTGGAAATACCCACAAAATGACCCCATTTTGGAAAGAAAACACTACAAGGAAAGACATAATGAGCCTTTTAAAAAAAGTTTTTTTGCCACAAATTTTTAGAAAAATGTAGGAAAGAAAACGAAAATAATTTTTTTTTTTTATTTATTTTTTTTTTTTTACACAAAGTTGTCAATTAATAATATATATCTAACAAACAGCAATTACATACTTGGACATAAACCCAAAAGGCATTCTGATACTCCTCCTGAGTATGGCAATAGCACATGTGTGAGACTTTTTCACAACCTAAGCACACAGAGAGGCCCCAACCAAAGGAGCACCATCAGGCTTTCTAGGGGCATAAATTATGCATCTAATTTCCTGACTACCTCTCACATTTTTGGAGGCCCTGGGGCACCAGGACAGAAGCAACACCCACTAAATTACCCCATTTTGGAGAGTAAACACCCCAAGGTATTTTAAGAAACATAGGAAGTCTTTTTTAACCACTTTCAGCCTGGTCCTTTTTTCTGGCTTAAGACCATAGCACTTTTTGAGATTCGGCACTGCTTCGCTTTAACTGACAATTGCGCGGTCGTGCAAAGTGGCTTCCAAACAAAGTTGATGTCCTTTTTTCCCCCATAAATAGAGATTTCTTTTGGTGGTATTTGATCACCTCTGCATTTTTTATTTTTTGCGCTATAAACAGAAAAACAGCGACAATTTTGAAAAAAACACATTATTTTTTACTTTTTGCTATAATAAATATCCCCAAAAAATATATAACATTTTTTTTTTTCCTCAGTTTAGACCAATACGTATTCTTCTACATATTTTTGGTAAAAACAATTGCAATAAGCGATTATTGATTGGTTGACGCAAAAGTTATAGCATTTACAAAATAGGGGATAGTTTTATGGCATTTTTTTTTTTACTAGTAATGGTGGTGATCAGCGATTTTTATTGTGACTGCGACATTATGGCGGACACATCGGACATTTTTGACACATTTTTGGGACCATTGTCATTTATACAGCAATCAGCGCTATACAAATGCACTGATTCCTGTGTAAATTACACTGGCAGGGAAGGGGTTAACCAGGAGGTGGCAGTGTAGGGGTTAAGTGTGTCCTAGGGGCGTGTTACTAACTGTGGGGGGCGTGGCTGTGTTTTACAGATCACTGATCTCTGCTCCAATCGCAGGGAGCAGAGATCAGTGTCACTTGTTGCTAGGCAGAATGGGGAGATGCTGTTTACATCGGTATCTCCCCATTTTCCCTCCCCGTGAGATGATCCCTGGTATCCCCACGGCGATCGAGTCCACGGTACCCGCTGTCGGACTCACGGGGGTCCCGACCGGCACATGTGCGCCATGCTTGCGGCGCGCACACGATGGCACAGTGGCAAATTCAAAGTGACATACCTGTACGCCCATTTGCCTGTCCATGCCATTCTGCTGATGTAAGTAATGGCGTTGATCAGCGATTTTTATCATGACTGCGACATTATGGCCGACACATCGGACATTTTTGACACATTTTTGAGACCATTGTCATTTATACAGCAATAAGTGCTATACAAATGCACTGATTCCTGTGCGAATGACACTGGCAGTGAAGGGGTTAACCACTAGGGGGCAGTGTATGGGTTAAGTGTGCCCTGGGGAGTGTTTCTAACTGTGGGGGGCGTAGCTACGTGTGACATGTCACTGATCTCTGCTCCCAATCACAGGGAGCAGAGATCAGTGACACTTTCACGAGGCATAACAGGGAGATGCATGTTTACATTAGCATCTCCCTGTTCTTCCTCCCCGTGAGGCGTTAACCAATTAATCACAGTTGAAAACTTTGCTGTTACAATGATCATCATTGTAATGGCAAAGTGTTTAAAAAATAAATAAATCCCTGACTAGCCCCCAGAGTAGTTCAGTGTTACTATGGTGACACTGAACAACTCTGATGAAAATGTGAAATAGTAACATTAAAAAAAAAAAGTTTTGTTTTTCTTTATAACTACTTGCCGACCACCCGCCGCAGAGGTACTGCGGCAGGGTGGCTCAGCCGCACACATCGCTGTAGCAGTATGGCGATTCATGCACTAGCATTTGTGGGAGCGCGCATGCCACCGTCGTTGTGCACACCCTCCGATTGACCAGCGGAGAAGCCAATCAGGGGGTCGTTCCCCGCAGAGACAGAACGGGGATCTGCCGAAGTAAACAAGTGTCAGAGGTTGACACTGAGATCTGTCTTCCTGCTCAGCAGGAAGACTGATCTGTGTGTTTCCCCAGTCAGTAATCACAAACAGGGAACAGATTTAACCCCTGATGTTACCCCTTCTCTGCCAGTTTCATTAGTGCAGTATCATTGCATATTTTTTATCACTGATCACTGTATTAATGTCATTGGTTCCCAAAAAAAGTGTAAAAAATGTCAGTTAGGTGTTTGATCTGTCCGCCGCAATGGCGCAGTCCCGCTAAAAAACACTAATCGCCGCCACTGCCAGTAAAAAAAATAATAATAATAATATGCAATAAATCTATCCCCTATTGTGTAAACGCTATAACTTTTGCGCAAACCAATAAATATACGCTTATTGGGGTTTTTTGTACCAAAAATATGTAGAAGAATAAATATTGGCCCAAACTGATGAATGCATTTGTTTTTATATTTTTTTTTGGATATTATAGCAGAAAGTAAAAAATATATTTTTTTTGTTTCGTTTTTTAATGGCCTTTTTTCTTTTTTTGTTTATAGCGCAAAAAATAAAAGCTGCAGAGGTGATCAAATACCACCAAAAGAAAGCTCTATTTGTGGGGAAAAAAGGATGTCGATTTTGTTTGGGTACAGCGTTGCACAATTGTCAGTTGAATTAACGCAGTGTCGTATCGTAAAAAATGGCCTGGTCATTAAGGGGGTAAATCCTTCCGAGGCTGAAGTGGATAAACATAGTCACCAGTCAGTGTCCTGGATCACTGCCACATCATGTCATATGATGATGCACTTTTGACAGTATACAAAAAAAAAAAAATAGTTGAAAAAAAAATAAGTTTTATTCAATATCTTGCTTTTCTAAAAAATGTGGACAAAAAACTACAACTTAAAAAAACTGGCCATGTCTCTTAATAAATACCTCAGACTGTCGACTTTCCAAAAAGGGGTCATTTGGTGGAAATTTGTACTGTCCTAATCAAATACCACCAAAAGAAAGCTCTATTTATGTGAATTAAATTGATAAAAAAATTTCATTTGCGTGGAGTATTGCACAACTGCACAATTGCCAATTAAATTTAGCGCAGTGCCGAATAGCAAAAGGTCAGGAGCGGGGGGGGTAAAACCTTCTGGAGTTTAATTGGTTAAACCTTGTATTTTTGTGGGCTCGTTGGCAGTTCCTTTGTTGTGTTGCTGCCCACCTGTCCGTTTATTGCTTGAGTATGTCACATGGTCTAACAATACAAGTCCTGTGTCCTGTACTGTACAATTTAAGATAACAGGAATTTTGATTTACCTGTAAATTTCTTATCGGTACAGTACAGGACACAGGCAACTCCCCTCTGTGTCTTTATCACAACTTATTGCTTGCTAAATAACCAGTCTAACAGAATGGGCAGGGTTTGCTGTGAGGTTTGCTGGGCTTGTGTGCTCTGTGGGTGGTCCTAGCCAGTTTTTTGCCAGTGTCCAATCACCTGAAGCTAACTGCATATAACCAATAGTCTTATGCCCTGTACACACGGTCGGACTTTCCGACGGAAAATGTGCGATCGAATCATGTTGTCGGAAAATCCGATCGTGGATGGGCTCCATCGGACTTTTTTCTGTCGGAATTTCCAATACAAAGTTTGAGAGCAGGATCTAAAGTTTTCCAACAACAAAATCCGATCGTTTAAATTCCGATTGTGTGTAGACAATTCCGACACACAAAGTGTCACGCATGCTCAGAATAAATTACGAAGCAAAAGCTATTGGCTACTGGCCCATTTATAGTCCTGTCGTACGTCGTTTACGTCACCGCGTTCAGAACGATCGGATTTTCCGACAACTTTGTGCAACGGTGTGTATGCAAGAGAAGTTTGGGCCAAAATTCATCAGAAAAAATCCGATGGATTTTGTCGTCAGAAAGTCTGACCGCGTGTACAGGGCATAAGAATGCAAGTCCTGTGTCCTGTACTGTATGCCAAGATAGGTCCTGTTTCTCTAGTTATCACACCAGTGTGAAGCCATGTGGACATGTTGTGGCCTGTATCTAAGATTGTCCAGACCTAGTTGGTTGGCGTCTTCAGGTGTTGGGCACTGGCATGGTCTGTCATTGTTTTGTGGGGAACATGAGCAATGTTTTGGGGTTGATTTACTAAAGGCACATAGACTGTGCACTTTGCAAGTGCAGGTATTCCAGAGTTTAGCCAATGAGGTGAAGCTTCATTTTGCAAACAATACCCAATCACATGCAAGGAAAATAAAAATAATTGCATTTTTGCTTGCACACAATTGGATGATGGAAGTCAGTCGAGCTTCCCCTCATTTACAAAGCACTTCCGGAGTGCACAGTCTATTTGCCGTTAATAAATCAGTCCCATTGTGTTTATGAGAATGATTGCTAGACCTTAGTGAATCCCAAAGTGAGAAAGGTGTTCCACTAATGGTGCACATCAGTGTTGTGAGGGGTACACTGCCTAGAGCAGCCTTTCTCAACCTTTTAACCCTAGAGGAACCCCAAAAATAGTTTTTAGGTCCCGAGGAACCCTTACTAAAACCAACTTAGAACAATGCCCCTTATACTTGTGGCCAATAGGAAGAATGTCCCACTTAAAGTGGTGCTCAGAATTCCACCCTTAAAAGGCACCCTTAAAAGACAGCTAAAAAGATATTTGGTGCCATGCTGCTAGCTTTGCTAAGTGATGCTGAACCTCAAACTCTGTACACACCATCAGAAAGGTGGTTAATCAGCCACAGCTCAAGGAACCTCTAGCAACTTCTGGAGGAACCCCAGGGTTCCACGGAAACCCTGGTTGAGAATGGCTGTCCTTGAGAATGTTGGTGGTGCCCATATGAATGCTTACTTCTTGGTCGCATGCTATGTCATCCTGGCAGCTTAGATAAGGCATCGCCCTTAGTCATACCTACCAAGCAAGGTCTTTTTTAGCTTTAGCTTTAGCTTTTTAGAAATGTCTTCTTCTTTAGGGCTCACTGTCAGTTCTAGAGTAAGCAGTCTTCTGAATAGATTTGTCTGTCTTGGAAGGTAGTGTGGATGACCTGTTAGGCTCCAATGCATTTTTTCATACTGCGAAGAAACGTAGGATATTTTTTAACATGTTCACATCAATGCATTTTTGTGCCTCTGCTTTTTTGGAAAGGGTCGGACTTTTTTAAACGTAAAACTGTTTTTGCTTTTTTTGGTTCAATAGACCTCAATAGAGAAGCTGCTGAAAAGCATGTAGTGTGTTTTTACCGTGATTTTGCTGCAATTTTGCTGCAAATTATCTTTTTTAATCTGCCCAACAACAAATCCCCCCCCCCCCCCAAAAAAAGCATTAAAAAAACGCAAATCGCAGCAAAATAGCGGTGAAAAATTGTGGTAACAACACAAAAAGCACAGCAAAAAGCACTGCAGAAACGCTCAAAAACAAACTGCATACTGCCCAAGACTCCACTCACACCTGATCGCAGGCAGAATCACCGTGATTCCACAGGCGATTTTAAGTTGCTGCAAAACATTTGCAATGCTGCTACTTTTGCTGCTACTAGCATCCCAATCGCGCTACTATTTTGCCATATTTTGCGGTAAATTGCGCTGCAAACGTGCTGCAATCGCAGTGTGAGAATTAAAAATCAACACAAGCTTCTTTTGGGGAACAGCGTCACGCGTTACGATTTGCTGTGATTGCAGCATGATTTACCATGCAAAAATAGTGGCAAAATTGCAGTGCAATTGGGGTGCCATTTGAAGTAATGGCATTGCAAATGTGTCCCATGTTTTGCAGCAGTTTGAAATCGCCGGCAGGATTGTGGCAATTCCGCCCGCAATCAGATGCGAATGGAGTATTAGGGAAATAAGGTAAGACTGGATTAACATCTCTGCGTTTTGAATCGTAGACAGATTTGCCACGATTCAGAGCCGAGGTGTGAATGAAAAATCGCAGCAAGCGCATTTGAGGTGCCATTCATTTGAATGCAATCTATAATCGTGGTGCGATAAATCGTGGCAACCCACATCGCGTGAAACATGTTGCCCCAAAAAGCAGCTCCTGGACTCTTATTCTGTCATTCACCCCTTGGCACTTTAAATTGCGGCAAAGCTACCCACGATTCAAAATGCTGAGATGTGAATGCAGCCTAAAAGGAGAAATAACAGGATAGGGAAAACTTCCTTCTGAAATTGTAACTGACTTATGAGCCATGCAAAAAAAAAAATCACAAGTCGTTGGTAGACATGGCAAAGGTCATGACAGTAAATGACAGGGATTGGGGTTGATGTACTAAAACCGGAGCGTGCAAAATCTGGTGTAGCCCTGCACGGTAGCCAATCAGCTTCTAACTTCAGTTTGTTCAATTAACCACTTCAGCTCCGGACCAATAAATACCTTAAGGACCAGAGGTCTTTTTGCAATTTCGCACTGCGCTGCTTTAACTGGTAATTGCGCGGTCATGCAATATTGCACCCAAACGAAATTTGCGTCCTTTTCTTCCCACAAATAGAGCTTTCTTTTGATGGTATTTGATTGCCTCTGCGATTTTTTTTTTTGCGATATAAATGGAAAAAGAGCGAAAATTTTGAAAAAAAAAGATATTTTCTTCTTTTTGTTATAAGAAAAATCGAATAAACTAAATTTTAGTCATACATTGAGGGCAAAATTTATTCAGCCACATGTCTTTAGTAAAAAAAATGTCAATAAGCGTATATTTTTTGGTTTGCGCAAAAGTTATAGCGTCTACAAACTAGAGTACATTTTCTGGAATTTACACAGCTTTTAATTTATGACTGCCGATCTCATTTCTTGAGGTGCTAAAATGGCAGGGCAGTACAAATCCCCCCCAAATGACCCCATTTTGGAAAGTAGACACCCCAAGGAAATTGCTGATGGGTATGTTGAGCCCATTGAATATTTATTTTTTTTGTCCTAAGGGATTGAATAATGACAAAAAAAAAATAATAATAATTTTTTTTTACAAAAAGTTTTCACTAAATGATATATTGCTCACACATGCCATGGTTATATGTGGAATTGCACCCCAAAATATATTCCGCTACTTCTCCCGAGTATGGGGATACCACATGTGTGGGACTTTTTGGGAGTCTAGTCGCGCACGGCACCCCGAAAACCAATCACCACCTTCAGGATTTCTAAGGGTGCAAATTTTTGATTTAACTCCTCACTACCTATCACAGTTTCGAAGGCCATAAAATGCCAAAATAGCACAAAACCCCCCAAAATGACCCCATTTTGGAAAGTAGACACCCCAAGCTATTTACTGAGAGGCATGTTGAGTCCATGGAATATTTTATATTTTGCCACAAGTTGCGGGAATATTACAAACTTTTTTTTTTTTGCACCAAGTTGTCACTAAATGATATATTGCTCACACATGCTATGGGCATATGTGAAATGACACCCCAAAATACATTCTGCTGCTTCTCCTGAGTACGGGGATACCACATATGTGGGACTTTTTGGGAGTCTAGTCGCGCACGGCACCCCGAAAACCAATCACCACCTTCAGGATTTCTAAGGGTGCAAATTTTTGATTTAACTCCTCACTACCTATCACAGTTTCGAAGTCCATAAAATGCCAAAATAGCACAAAACCCCCCCAAATGACCCCATTTTGGAAAGTAGACACCCCAAGCTATTTACTGAGAGGCATGTTGAGTCCATGGAATATTTTATATTTTGCCAAAAGTTGCGGGAATATTACAAACTTTTTTTTTTTTGCACAAAGTTGTCACTAAATGATATATTGCTCACACATGCTATGGGCAGAAGTCAAATTACACCCCAAAATAAATTCTGCTGCTTCTCCCGAGTACGGGGATACCACATGTGGGGGACTTTTTGGGAGCCTAGCCACGTACGGGACCCCGAAAACCAAGCACTGCCTTCCGGATTTGAATATAAAATGCTACCAAAAAACCTGTTAGCGATGGCAGGGATCAGGCCTGACTCTGCGATCGCTGCAGTTATGTGTTTAGTGTTTTGTAAGTGACAGTGATCGATCGATACTGCACTTGGGTGGGCTGGGCAGAGGGGCAAAACGCAGGTGCCAGCAGGTATTTGGGCTGATCCCGCTAACAATGCGTTTTTTTGGAACCCTAAACTGCTGGGGACGCTAGTATAGATCTGATCAGATCAGATATTGATCTGTTCAGATTCTATACCACTACGGGAGGTGTATGCTTTGTGTGTGGGTGTTAGCGGTACTGGCACTAACCTAGCGCTGCCTGGGGCGACGCAGACCCTGACCCTAAAACCTAATTGATATCACCCGCCGGGTGATCAGGGGGTTAAACCTTTATTGGGTAATAAATGGTGGGTGCCCTGATGCTATAAAAAACAAACTAACCAGAGTCACCCGTAACACTTATACGGTGATCAGTGGTGAAAGGGTTAACTAGGAGCAATCAGGGGGTTCAAATTTTTATTAGGTAGTATATGGGGGTCCCTGGCGCTATATAAAAACCTGACGGGGAACCTAAATGACTAACTGGCTAACCAGCGTCACCAGTGACACTTATACTGTGATCGCTGGTGAAAGGGGGTGAAAGGGTTAACTAGCAGAAATCAGGGGGTTGAAACCATTATTGGGTAGTATATCGGGGTACCTAGCGCTATAAAAACCTGGCGGTGAACCTAAAAAAATAACTAGCTACCTAGCGACTGTAGCGACACTAATGCAGCGATCAGAAAAACGATCGCTTAGTGACACTGGCAAAAGGGGGTGAAAGGGTTAACTAGCAGAAATCAGGGGGTTAAAACCATTATTGGGTAGTATATCGGGGTACCTAGCGCTATAAAAACCTGGCGGTGAACCGAAAAAAATAACTAGCTACCTAGCGACTGTAGCGACACTGATGCAGCGATCAGAAAAACGATCGCTTAGTGACACTGGCAAAAGGGGGTGAAAGGGTTAACTAGCGGCAATGGTTAATGGTTAATGGTTAATGGTTAAAACCATTATTGGGTAGTATATCGGGGTACCTAGCGATATAAAAACCTGGCGGTGAACCTAAAAAAATAACTAGCTACCTAGCGACACATGCAGCGATCAGAAAAATGATCGCTTAGTGACACTGGCAAAAGGGGGTGAAAGGGTTAACTCTAGGGGCAATCAAGGGGTTAAATCTTTATTGGGGGGTGATAGGGGGCTACCCTGGACCTAACACTAACTGTCCTGACAGTTTTTACTGTCACAACTGACACTGAATGCATTGATCAGTAAAGAAATGATCAATGCAATCAGTGACACTGTGACTGGGGGGGGAGGGGGGGCGGGGGGGGATCGGGGGGCGATCGGGGGGGGGATCGGGGGGGGGTTTGTGTGCCTGTGTGTACCTACATGTCAGTGTAGTGTTGGTGCACATTTACTTTTACTTTTCTCCTCGTAGTCCGGTCAAAAAGACCGCCCCGAGGAGAATGACATCACTTCCTCCTTCCTGTGTAAACAATACACAGGGGAGGAAGCTTCTCATTGGCCAGGAGCGATCCAGAGGGGGTGGCCGAAAACCAACGGCCATCCCCTCATCACGGAGCGCTCCTGGACCGAATCGGACCGCCGTAACCAGCGGGAGGGGGTCCGATCGGACCCCCCACCCGCTGGAAGGCAATCACGTAGATGTACGTGATTGTGCCTGCCTGTGCCATTGTGCTGACGTACATTGGCAATACGGCGGTCCTCAAGTGGTTAAGCTTTGACAATAAAACCTGGAAGCTGATTGGTTTCTATGCAGAGCTGCACCAGATTTTGCACTCTCTAGTAAATAAACCCCACTGCGCTAACTGTTATAAATATCTCCTTCTAGCATATGAAAGCAATGCTGGCTCTGAATGCAGAAGACTATTTTTCTTTATTTTCTTTCCTTCTTCCCCAGCCTTCTCATAATCTTTCCTTTTTTTATCATTATCCTTCTGGAAACAAATTCTCCAGAGCTCACATAAGATGCAGTGGCAGATGTTCCCATTTCTTTCTCTTTCTGATTGCGTACATGATCTATATTAGGTTCTTTCTTTCTAAGTATACCTTGCTGTGACAAGCCTACTAGAGAGTAGGACATTTTGTACATGTGCTACAATTAGTAATGTGTAATGGGGAACTGCACCTTCATCCCACAGGAGTATTCTTTTTTTACTTGTGCAACTAGATTGCCGGCTGCCTTTTCCTGACTGCTTATTTGCTGAATGATCAGATTTAACCTCCTCTCTCCTCTTCTATGCTTGACAGTTCTGTGCCATTAATGTTACACTTTACTGACAGTATCCGAGTGTACTGACAGATGTATTGTTTTCAAAACAAGATTGCTGTTATGGGAAAATAACATTTTTATTCATCTGTTCTAGACCAGGACATGCTTGATAGCTCAGCTCTAATAACTGAGGGCATTGTAGAGTCGGAAACACTCAATGACTATGAGATGCAGGCTCAGTTCATGCTACAAGCAGCATTCCTTGATATTCAAGAGAGGCATCCCATACAAGGTGTTCAGCTGCTCCTACAGGTACACACGCTAATACTGTCTACTTATTATTGTATTATTTACGTACTGTACGTTTACTGAATTTCATTAGTATTTCAAGTTTTTGACGTTTTGGGTAGAGCGGAGATGGATTAGAACACCTGTTTTTATCGCTGCCTATGCCCCTGTTTTGGAGATCCACCCTCTCTTTCCATTATCACAGACAGTAAAAGTTAATGAAAATCCTACATTTTGGGTTGGCACCAGAACAGGAATAGAGGGGAGATTGTCCTATGGGGACACTAGTTCTGGAGGCCCTGTCGGAGGAAGTGGAGAGATTTCCCATGTTTTGGCTATGGGACAGGAGGTAAAGAAAAATCTCCACAATGGGGTGTAAAGACCAAATGCGTGCGGACTAGACCTGTTTTTAACGCATTCTGTTAGACAGGTTAATTTGGTTGTCTGCGAGCTGGTGGTAAGTAGGCTTTGGTTTTTTTACTGGGCATTCCCCAGACATTGTTGTTACCTGTAAAGACCAAGCTGTCTACAGATCAGTAGCCAGAGGGAACGGCTTCTGACTTGGAAAGATGTCACATGATTAATCCTTTACACTCCCCAGGTGTTCCAAACTGTTTAAAGGGACACCGGGGTGGTAGGAATGGGTTAGAGTTTTTGTTACCCTAAAAAAATATATATTTTCCCATTCAGTGCATGTGCTGTGTAATTTGGCCTTTTGTATCACCTGAAATACCTGGCTGATCCTGCCTGGTTCTGCCGTAACCTTTGCAAACTGACCACGGTTTATCATGGCTGCTGAGCCCTGACACCGTGGTCAGTTTACATGGCTCCGTCATGCTCAGATCTCCTGTCCTCCTCTCCCCTCCCTTCCCTGCCTGTCAGCTCGTGACAGTGCCACTCCTGCTATTATAAAACTATCATACTATCATGCCATCCCCTCTGTTAATTAAGGACATGTGCCGCACAGTATGGGGGTTATTTACTAAAGGAAACTGCACTTTGCACTGCAAGTGCACTTGGAAGTAAAGTCGCTGTAGATCCAAGGGGGACATGCACGAAAAATAAAAAACAGCATTTTAGCATGTACATGATTGGATGATAAAATCAGCAGAGCTTCCACTCATGTCAGATCTACCCCTTAGATTTAGAGTGACTGCACTTCCAAGTGCACTTGCAGTGCAAAGTGGATTTGCCTTTCGTAAATAACCCCTGATGTGTTTTATAAAAAAGATGCAGATTTCTATCTGATTTCAGAGCATCTCTCAGCGCACATGTGACTTCTCAGTGTCATGAATCTGCAGTAAGTGAAAGATAAGTGATCTGAGATGAAGCCACGAGGATGGTGGTATAAAGCATAGAGGTAGAGCCTATGAGTGTTTTATACATGTTACACTTGAAATCTGCTGGACTTGTGTTTATATGCTGTTTTTTCTTAATAAATGTGAGTGCTGGGGTGGTGAGGTTTATTCAGTTTAACACACAGGTGATCGATCGATCAGCTTGGTGCATTCAGCCTGCCCATTAACGGTTCAAATCTCAGCTGGTTCCTGCTGAACTGGCCCAGATTTGAACCGTGTATGGCCAGCCTAACATGCAAGGCCTGTGTATTACATGTTTATTTGTATAATAAAGATTTTTTTACCAATGTTGAACAATATATAAATGCAAAGGTATTAAAAAACAAAACAAAAAAAAACAAAAAAACTTTAGTTTATATATTTTCAAAAGGTAAAACATGACCAAAAATCTATTTAGTTTCCCTTTGAGCTAAAAAAATAAATATTCTGTATTAGTGGTGTACTGCAACCACCAACCATCCTGACATAAGGCTTAGTGCTTGCCAAGCCTGATTGCTTTTATAGTGGCATTTTTGGCAATGCAGCACCTAAGGTAGAATGCATGTTAGGCACAGTAATGTCTTTATTAAAGTAGAACTGAGAAAGATTGAGCAGCACACTGGAGTTCAGGCTTCATTCATACCTGCGCGACTTGTAATGCAACTTTGGACACACACGTCTCATGGCAAGTCCTATGTATTTCAAGGAAGCTGTTTAAATCTATGCAACTTAAAAAAAAAAGGTTCCTGCACCTCTTAGATGCAACTTTCATGTGGCTTGAGTACTATAAACATCAATGTAATCTCTCAAAAGTTGCATGAAAGTCGCATCCTAATGTTAGAACTGTAACAGTTGTGCAACAGTCAAAGCCAAAGTCACATCCATGTCGCACATATCCAAAGTTGCATCAAAGTTTCAAAGGAAATCACATGACTTTGGAGTCGCACAAGTATGAATGGATCCTTATGGTCCACAAGTACTCAGACACACCTACCATTCCAACAAAAATTTCAGAGTTGCAAAATCACATGTCTGAGCCTGAACTTTGCAAAGGGGACTTCCGCACATCCTCAAGCTAGCCAGCAAAAAAAAACCCTATAACAATTCTAAAACTTCTCAGGTCAGGTTCATACATTTGCAAAATTCTGCACCTTTCCCTGTTTACTATTTTCAGATACATCCAAGTGGCTGCCATCTTTGCTTTTTTGGTTTATGGTGCTGACACACACACTAGAGGCCTTCAGCTGCCTTGTAAACTTGATGGCTAGGATTCCTATCTTTAAGGAGGAAAGGGCTGCCTCAAGGTTCCAAATATGGGCCAGCTATGGTACCAACTATGTTCCTATAGTTGGAAAACTCAGTTTAGTGTTAGGGAACACATTTAAGTGCCTTAATAACTTCCATTCAAATTCAGAGTTATGAAACTAAAACCTCTGTTTTTAACCAGAATAGATGGAATATATTGGTTAGTTTAAAAAAAAAAAGAAAAAAAAAGAGAGCCGCCTGGGTACTTCCTTTTAATATGGCACAACTCCATCCCTGTAATACATATAATACAAAACAAATTAGCCCATGGGACTTTAAATGAGTTGGTCATAGAGGTCATAACAAAAGAGTGTAGTAAATTGATAAGGATTTATTAGGGTTCCAAGGACATAATCATAAATGAGCATAAAAACATTATGAACCATAGCTTGAACATATTTGTTACAGTACTGAAAATACATAGGACACATATACAACTTTTATACTCGACGTGTTTCGCAAGCTCTGCTCGCTACCTCAGGAGTTGTAGTATATGCAGGATATCTAAAAAATAGTAAGTATTGGTAAGATATAAAATACAATGATGATTGTGGTTAGAAGAGAAGTACGTGGCCTCTAAGGGTGGATTCACACCTATGCATTTTTAGTGCTTTTTGCATTTTACAGATTTGCAAAACAGAACGTGTTCCATAGGAAACCATGTTAAATAGCCTGTAGTGCAAATATGCAAAATGCAAAAAGCACTAAAACTGCATAGGTGTGAATCCAGCCTAAGAGGCACCCCATACTCACATTATGGTCAGTTGATCTATAGGACTGATCTCCAAGGGTAACAGCGGAAAAAACACTTTCCGCTGTTACCCTTGGAGATCAGTCCTATACACCAATTGACCATAATGTGAGTATGGGGTGCCTCTTAGAGGCAACGTACTTCTCTTCTAACCACAATCATCATTGAATGTTATATCTTACCAATACTTATTTTTTAGATATCCTGCATATACATCAACTCCTGAGAAAGCGTGCAGAGCTTGTGAAATACGCTAAGTATAAAAGTTGTATATGTATACTATGTATTTTCAATACTGTAACAAACATGTCAATGGTCAAGCTACGCTTCATGATGTTTTATGCTCATTTATGATTATGTCCTTGGAACCCTAATACATCCTTATCAATTTACTATACTCTTTTGTTATGACCTCTATGCCCAACTCATTTAAAGTCCCATGAGCTAACTTGTTATGTATTATATATATTGGTTAGTTTTATTTTTTGCTGACGAGCTTAAAAAAGTATGCTAGTGATCCCTTTTGTACTGTTTTGTGTATTGCCCTGCTCAAGTGCACCTTTCCCTGTGTGCTAGTTTCAGACCAATCAGAGCAGCAGTTATCTTAGCTTTTTTGGGCCTGTTCTGTGTTTAGGATAATGTCTCTTGAGTTTTAAAAAACCAAATCCTCTATTAATCCTTAATTGTTTTTAAGTGTTCTTTATGAAACAGTTTATGGCTTAGGTTTACAACACATAAAAAATATATATTGCAAAAATACAATAATATCTTCATATAATATTTGCTCTCTTGCTGTTTTTGTTCACATCACAATGTAGCTTGTTTCCTAAAAGTAACATTTTCTATAAGCATTAAGGTTTCACATCTGTCATAAATCTTTAGTTTTAGCTGTTGTATTCAGGCTCATGGCATACAGATCAGACCATAGATGAGCAATGGTAACAACACATCATTTATATTTTGAAAATCACTGTGACTTTATCCTGTCAGTAATACAAGTTTAGCTGGAATAGGATTCATTAAAATAGAAATAGATTGTTATATATTTTTGTGTATATGTGCTACTTTACCACCCTGCAAATGTTTGAAATACAGTAAATACTGAATCTGCAGATGACATTTTGAAGGGTGATAATGAAGATTAATGAAAATGTTACTGCCCTCTGCAAACTCGGAGTAGCTGTGCATTGCCCTGTACCATCAAAAAGAGCAGCTACCCATATTGTTATCCAGCATATGCTCCATACATCTGCATCTGCAATATATATACAGTTTATATAATGCATACTTAACCATCTACTCAGGTCTACTTATGAGTTTAAGTAAGACACAGTATTCTGAATATTGTAGTCCAAATATTGAAACACTGATGTTGATTATATTGCAGGCAAATTATTTGACCTCCAGAAGATTTACCCCCTTCATGACCATTTTCTGTGATACGGCACTGCGTTACTTTAACTGACAATTGCGCGGACATGCAATGCTGTACCCAAGTTACATGTGTGCCCTTTTTTTACCCACAAATGGCTCTCTTTTGTTTGATCACCACTGCGTTTTTTGTTCTTTGCGTTCTAAACACTGACAATTTTGGGAAAAAATATATATATATTTTTTACTTTCTGCTATAAAACATATCCAATAAAAATGTTTTAAAAATCCAAATTCTTCATAAATTCTGGCCAGTATGTGATCTGCTACACTTTCTTTTACTAGTAATGGTAGCGATCAGTGACTTAGAGTCATAGTGTGGCTGCGATATTTCAGTGGACTGTTGGATACTAACTGACACTATTGATGGTTTGTGGGAACCAGTGACACTAATATAGTGATCATTGCTAAAAATATGCAATGTCACTGTACTGACACTGATTGGGAAGGGATTACACATCTAGGGTGATCAAAGGGTTAACTGTGTGCCTAGCCAGTGTTTTTGTGTAAATAGTATGCCTCTGCCCTGAAGATTTGTGGGTGCTAGCAGACATCTATTGCCCGGCACCCTCAGATCGGCCTCTAAGTAGTCACAGCAGAAGCAACGCGTGTGCACGCCCACCCCTAGGCAGAAAAGCAGGTTTATATACATTAATCTGCACAGAACAACTGCAGTATACAACTGCAGTATACAGGGGGTCCCTGGGTTACAAACAAGATAGGGACTGTAGGTTTGTTCTTAAGTTGAATCTGTTTGTATGTCGGAACAGGTAAAATTTTTAAGTGTAGCTCCAGCCAAAAAATCTATTTTTAAGCTTTTTGGATAACATAGGGAAGGGTTATCACCCCTGTAACATTTGCTTTGCTGTCTGTGCCCCTGTACAGAAGATTTCACCTCACTTTCTGTCCCAATGATAATTGGATTTTGAAAATTTTGGGCAGTTAGGGAAACAAGGATTGGTGATAAAGCAAGTGGAGACACCCTTTTCCCATATTAACTCTTACAAGGGAGAATTTCCCTTCCTAGGGGTAGAATTCCTCTTACTTCCTGTTATCTCCCTCTGTTTGTAAGTAGGAGTCGTTTGTAAGGCAGATGTTTGTAAGTAGGGGGCCCCCTGTATCTGCTGTAGGGCAGCCCTTAAGTGGTTAATAAAAGCTTTCACATATGTTATAGAGCACCAGTGAGACAGGCTTTATGTGTATTTGGGGCGTTCTGTAGAGTTTAAAGGTAGCAAATGCATTCACTAGGCCTAGTCATAAGAATCTGACATTTTTCATGATAGGTTATATATTAAACAGAGGCTTTGGAGTTTGGTAGTTGCAAAGATCCCAGATAGGATTCCCTATATGATTTGGCACAATACTCTGCACCTGCAGCATTTATACCTTTCAATACACTGGGTGAATCTACATTTCAACAAGAACATCAGTCTATGTCTCCCTTTTGCTTCATATATTATGAAATAGTGTTAACAGAGGTTGGGCAAATGGACAAAGAAAACAGTGTAAATCGTAATCTTTGTCTGCATCACTTTTATAATGTTTCAGAATATTTTACAATTGTAACTTCAATGCAGTAACATCAAAATACCTGTAATCTTATGTTGTTGCAGGCCTGTTTGAATGTGGGAACATTTTTAATTTTGCATTCACACATCACCACAGATATGCTAAGTTAAAAAAAGAAACACAGTGTCCCAGTTTTCTCAAACAATGAAACACCAAAACCCACAACTAAAAAGAGAGATACAGTAATCCTTGAAAAAAGTTTTATACATGGCAAACTTCATTAGCATTGACTTTGATATAAGTATCTTATTTTCACACTAAAGAAAAGAGAACTACGCAGTCTTTGTTTATGCTGTGTATTATATCTCATGATTAATAGATAATCCTGTTCTCTTACTAATGCTAGGCAGATGTTTATTAACTATTTTTATGAATCCAAATGTTAAAAAGTTCACTTTTTTTTTTTGCTAAATTCCAGCTTCCTATATACCAATATAGCATTATTGTACCTGTTTTTGCAAAAACAAAACAGCTTTCAATTTATTCTACCCGTGCTTACCTCACTCACTTACTTCTTTTGCAAAATAAGACAGCTTTCTATTCATTCTACACAGGCTTAATTCACTCTCTTCATGGATGTTTAAAAACCCTGCTCCATTATTTCTGCCTTACTTCCTGAACAGACTATAGGTCATGACACAGGAAGGAGTTGACAAGCTCAGGTGGTCAACTTCCTGTGTCATGACCTAAAGTCCGTTCAGGAAGTAAGGCAGAAATTATGGAGCAGGGTTTTTAAACATTCATGAAGTGAGTGAGGTAAGCATGTGTAGAATAAATGGAAAGCTGTCTTATTTTTGCAAAATAAGTATATTAATGCTATATTGATACATAGGGGAGCTTGAACTTAGTAAAAAAAAAAGGTGAACAAATGTGTGTATTCACTGTCTGCCCAGTTAAATCATAAAATGTATTAATAACTAATTAAATTGGCATATAATTGGCATTTTTTATTTTACCTACAATATGTGCCTTGAACTTTTTTGATGTGGTATCTGAGCAATATTTCAGTCATTTCCATTGCATTTAACAATATTGTTTAAATAGTTCCATATTTTGGTAAACCATATTCATCTTGCAATTTTTTATTTTATTTTTACAATTTTTTGTTTGGACAAATGGGTCTGCCCCACCAACACTGGTTAAGTGGCAGTAGGTTAATACTTATAACACTGGACTATACTAGAAGGAAATTTGCTTATTGTTATTCTGTGTATGAATGCTCATAGGTTTATCATCATATACCCTATAAATAGCACAAGTTCATTATATGGATGTCCTAAACATAAAACCTGTTTATCTATTTGAACAGAGTATAATTCACTTGCTGCAAGAAAAGCCGTTCATTTCTCCCATGGCACAGATAACCCTTGCTCAGAGTTTGATTCTTTCAGCTGATTTAATAGAAAATAATGAGGATCAGCAATTGGTTTGGTCAAAGCAGTTAAACATTTTCACTTCAGTCCACAAACTCATCAACAAACAAGTAAGTGTATTAGTGTGATGCTCCTTATATTATAAATGTTCAACAGACTCTCTGAAAAAAAACAAAAAACTAGTTTCTGAATGTGCCTTAATACAGTATCAAATGAAAATTTGGAAGGAAGACATGAGCATTTTATTCACATCAATTTATATAGAAATAAATGCAACAAATAAAACTTTTTTGCTATTTGTACAACTACTAAAGGTTGGAAGGCTTTCATTTGGCTTGCTAACTTGTGTTTACGTAAATGATCGAATCTAGAAATATTTGTTTTTAAATGTACTGTACCTTAATCATCAGGCTAAATCATCAGTTACTCCATACCTATATTGAATACAATGTAAACATGTAACATTTTGTTTGTCAAAAAACACACCTTGGTGTGCCTTTTCTTATCCAATTAAAATGTCTGAGTTAATTATCCATAATGCATTGGAAAGAAGTACATGGTTGTATACATCATGAAACTATTGCACAGCAGTCTGGCCATGCCGGGGGAGAGGATCGGATATGAAAAAAACCTTCTGCTGAAATGATAGCTCTCAATTAACCAGTGAGCCCTTGGTAATCCCACCATTTTTTATTGATTAAAAGACTCAAATATGTTAAAAGTAATGCACTTATTTTTAAAAGTGCCCTCCTGGCATCTGGACATGACTAATATAGAAGAAGTGTTGCTGGTCAGTAATCCCATAACCTTCTGTTGTTAAAGTGTTACTAAACCCAGGACCCTGCATTCACTATATCTGGTCTCTCACAGTACACAGAACATGGAAATGCAAGTATTTTAGTCAATATAAACTGCTAAATACCTTTTCTCATCGACAGTATATAGCAGTCTTATGACTTCTGTCAGTGTCTGGTTAAGACTTGTAGGAGGAGTTTTCATTCTACTCTGACTGTCCTATGAGACTGCAGGACCCCTGACCCTCTGTTTGGACAGTGCTGATTGGCCCTGTGTTGAACACATGCACCCTCCCAGGAAAAAAAAACACACCAAACTGAGCATGTGCAGAGTGCCCCCAAGGTCCTGTACCTTTAGCTGATGCATTGGGGACTGTGGAAGAAGGGGAAGATCAGAGAAGACAGTATCAAACCTTTTTACACAAAGCAGAGGATTAACCCCTTTGGTTTCACAATGAGTATAACAAGCATGCTTTACTGCTTATACAGATTGATTTTGCTGTTGTGGTTTTAGTAACACTTTAAACTAGTTGCATGTAAAATGCATTTAATTATTTACTAATAAATACATAAATGAATTAACATGTCTAATATATCTGCCTGGAGTTCAGCTTTAAATGTAGCTGTTCTTAAATTGGATTTAGTGATATTGCCAGGTTAAGGGCACAGCAACCTGCTTCAGCAAAGGGTCAGTGAAATGTAAGAAAAGAGTATAGAACATATTCAAATGATGTTTACAGATAATTTAAGGATTTCCAGACCTCTATCAGCAGAGAGTTACATTGTGTAAGGTGAGGGAGAAGATACAGAACGTGCTGGGGGTATGGACATTTTTGAGATGCCTGATTAGTATCAGTGGGCTTTTCTTATTAAGTATATTATTTAACTTGTAAAATATATTATATGTGCAGCTTTCTTGTCTTGGAGAAACCACAGAGCATGATATAACAAATCCATCCCTACCTCCTTGCAAGAATATCTACTTACCACACATGTCTCTACTGGCTAAAACCAAAATGAGGATTGGTAAGTATAAGCAGAGCAGCTAGCTTGCATCCGCTGAATCTGTGCTTTGCCTTCATTGTTCTTTTATTAAGTTTTTTATATCATTTACAAAGCGCATTGTTGACTTCATATAAAATAGATATAATTGTCTAGGCATCATATTGATTATGAGATGGGCTTCTCTGTACTCTTGTAGATCAATGTGCTGAATTTATTCAGACATTGTCAGTAAAATCTGTATAGTAATTGTGCGGGGCAGTAGAAAGAGCAAAGAAAGAAACACGTGACCAATTATCTGTCTAGTGTGTCCATTTTTTTTTTTTTTTTTGGCTATTTCTCTCTTTTTGCATTTCTGAAAAGTATTTTGTGCTGAATGTTTGTTATCATTCATTTTACTGTAATGTGAAGTTAGGAATTCGGTATGATTCCATTCTACAAAATTTGCAAACTTTATTCTTTATGTCTTTTTTCCTAACCCTAGGCTGTAGGATTGAAAATCATTTATCTTAAAAATTCTGAGCATGTAGAATTGCAGCAGGAGATATGGATTGTTTTAGTTAAAAGTATTTAAAAGCAAATCTTTTTTTTTCCTAGTGTAGGGAACGATTAAACACCTGTCAGGCTTTATTTGCCATTTGTGTCTCATTGGAGATTGAAAAACAGTTCATTTCCTGTCCTGTAGACAGGAATTGAGAGCAAATATTTCCAAATGTAGACTAAAATTCCTTCTTATGCCCCATACACACTATCAGATTTTCTGCTGAATTTTTCCTTCAGATTTACCAAAACCATGTCCTACAAGGGCCTGCCTGATTGTATACAAATTGAAACTCCTAAGGTTTGACCTCATATTATATGGTTTTGGTAAACCTGAAGGAAAAACTCAGCAGAAAAACTGATAGTGTGTATGGGGCTTTAGACAATTATCACCAGAACTCATCCATTGCTGTTCTGGTGGCAACTTAGAAATTTGGATTTTCCGTCACTTTCAGTGACAGTGGTCACCAGGACAAATAGAGAAGGTGAATCCCCTTATTGGTGAAACAAACGGCCAAAAAAACTGGCATACAGTACGTTATATGTTCTAAATCCTCACCATTCTATCCAAAACTAGGTTAGGTTTACCTTAAATCCTTTTCTTTACTGTCACCATGTCAAAATACAGTTTTTTTGTTTTTTTTTAATAAGGAATATCTTTAGTTGGTTAAAGTGATTGTAAAGTCTTGTTTCTTTTTAGTTAAAAATAACAAACATGTTATACTGCTCTGTTGCAGTGAATTAGTCCAGATCCTCCTCTTCTCGGGTCCCTCTTCCATGCTCTGGCCTCTCCCTCCTGTTGACTGCCCTCACAGCAAGCAGCTTTCTATGGGGCACCCAAGCCCAGCCACAGCTCCCTGTGTCCATTTAGAGACAGAGCCATGGCCTGCCCCCCCCCCTTCTCTCCTCATTGCCTGACTGACTTTGATTGACATCAGCGGGAGCCAATGGCACTGCTCTGCTGTGTTAGCCAACGAGGAGCGGAGTCCCGGCAGCCAAAACAAACCTACAACATCGCTGGATCTAAATGGGGCTCAGGTAAGTTTTAGAGGGGCTGCTGCACACAGAAGCATATAATGCATTAAGATAAAAAAAACTTCTGCCTTTACAATCGATTTAATTGGTATGTTGAATCACTGTCCTGGTCATGCTTAGTAAAGGTGTAATGTCCCCAAACTTAGCTTATAGTAGTTAGTCCATTTCAACTGAACTTGTTTTGTAATGCTGAAGATGTTTCTCCACTTATCCAAGGAGCTTTCTTGGTTCTTTGTTGGTTTCTTAGCAGTGAAGAAGCTGCTTGGATGAGTTGCAAAATGTCTTCAAAAAGTGAAGTTGAATGTGACTACTTATAACTATACTATGACCGGGATAAATTAGAGCTTGAACATCCACTCTAAACACGGTCACATACGTGTCCCCAATGCAGCACCCAAACCGTTTGCTATGGTATCCAGTATTCCCCTAAGATTTGTATGGTTTACATGTTCACTTACCTTCCTCTACTACATCTCAGGTCCCCTGTTTTTAGTTTAGAATGTATGTGCCCCTCAGGAATGGAAAGATTTTGTAACATATGATGGTTACAGTCACATCACAATTACTGCAAAGTGTTCACCATGAGATGATTACAAAAGTACAACATTTTGAATTTAGAATTTCCAGCAAAAACCTAAATACAGACTTTCAAAAGATTTGTGATTTTGTCTAGCCAGTCTTGTGATTTATTCACCTCTTCCACACTGTACATCAAGGAAGATCAATCTTCATTTTCAGTGATTTCTTGGTTCAAATATTAATGGAGGTGGGCTCGTCTCATCACTCATATCCCTCTGTCAGGACCATCCCTTTTGATACTAGAAACCACTTAATCTCTTATCCCAACCTTAGTCAGGCGAGAGAGAGATATATATATGGGACGTTCAGTGTACCTTCCAGAGAAAATTCAATGCATATATTTTACAAAAAGAATATCTTTATTGCAAACAAATACAACAGATAAAAGCATAGGATTCATTTACTTAAAATCATCATAAAATATGACCATCATTAAACACTGGAGTACAATAGACTTTCATGTATGCAACTGTCCCACATGAAGGATCGACAAATGTCGCAATTAACTCACTTCCTCAGGATCCAATACAATCAACTGGTGTAATATAATAATCAAAGCATAGCCCCATTATTGCCTACATGCCAGTAATACTCCTTCAGACTACAGACTACTACACCTTTATGTAATGGGTTCCTTTTTATTTATTTTTTAGAACCATATCAACGATGTCAATGGGGGTAGGTTTTGATTTTCCTTCCCATGTTCTATCTAATTGGAAGGTATTATACAGTACATGTACAGTATATACTGTATATCTTTGAATACATTGGTACGTTTATGATTTTCTCTTTTCGTGCGATGTTTTGGATTGATCATATAGTATATAGCAGGGATATGCAATTAGCGGACCTCCTACTACAACTACAATTCCCATGAGGCATAGCAAGACTCTTAGAGCCACAAGCATGACATCCAGAGGCAGAGGCATGATGGGACTTGTAGTTTAGCAACAGCTGGAGGTCCGCTAATTGCATATCCCTGGTATATAGTCATGTAAAATATTTTTTTTGTAGAAATTGATCACCTTACTTGTATGGGAAGTATCTTACTTGTATACAAAGTGACTACAGTGTTAATCCTTCATGCCTCAAATAGGACAGCTGCATACATAAAAAAATATATTTTATTCCAATGTGTTAAGCTGGCCTTACTTTATGATGATTTAAAAAAAAAAAATATGTTTTATTTTGAACTGGCCAGTCTCTCCTGACATTTGGTCCGTGTATACAGGGCTTAACCACTTCAGCCACAGAAGAATTTACTCCCTTCCTGACCAGACCACTTTTTGCGATTCGGCACTCCGTCGATTTAACTGACAATTGCGTGGTCGGGTGACGTGGCTCCCAAACAAATTTGATGTCCTTTTTTCCCCACAAATAGAGCTTTCTTTTGGTAGTATTTGATCACCTCTGCGGTTTTTATTTTTTGCGCTATAAACAAAAAAATAGTGTCAATTTTGAAAAAAATGCATTATTTTTTACTCTTTGCTATAGTAAATATCCCCAAAAAATGTAAAAAAAAATTTTTTCCCTCAGTTTATACATATTGTTCTACATATTTTTGGTAAAAAAAATCGCAATTAGCATTTATTGATTGGTCGTGCAAAAGTTATAGCGTCTACAAAATAGGGGATAGTTTTATGGCATTTTTATAGATTTTTTTTTTTACTAGTAATGGCGGCGATCAGTGATTTTTATCGGGACTGCAACACATCGGCCAATTTTGACACATTTTTGGGGCCATTGGCATTAATACAGCGATTAATGCTAAAAAAAATTGCATTGATTACTATAAAAATGGCACTGGCAGTGAAGGGGTGAACCACTAGGTGGCGCTGTAGGAATTAAGTGTGTCCTAGGGTGTGATTCTAACTGTGGGGGGAGGGGCTTTGTGTGACACATCACTGATCAGAGCTCCCGATTACAGTGAGTGCTGATCAGTGACAGTGTCACTAGGCAGAACAGGGAGATGCTTGTCGGGAAGCGATGCGGTCGGGAAGCGGTTAAGTTTGGGATGAGAGATTAAGTGATTTCTGATTACTTGGTTCAACTTTACTGATTGCTGGATAACTTGCTTGCTAATTGGACAGAATTGATAATAATGATAAATGTGTTGCCTGCCTGACTCGATGAAAAAGATGTGTGAAATCAAAAGACTAGGTGTACTAAATTACCAGTTCTACAGTTATGAGAGTATATTATTATATTATATTACCAAAAGTATTGGGACACCTGCCTTTACATGCACATGAACTTTAATGGCATCCCATTCTTAGTCCGTAGGGTTCAATATTGAGTTGGCCCACCTTTGGAAGCTGTAACAGCTTCAACTCTTCTGGGAAGGCTGTCCACAAGGTTTAAGAGAGTGTCTATAGGAACGTTTGACTATTCTTCCGAGGCACATTTGTGAGGTCAGGCACGTATGTGAATGAGAAGGCCTGGCTCACAGTCTCTGCTCAAATTCATCCCAAAAGTTGAGGTCAGGACTCTGTGCAGACCAGTCAAGTTCCTCCACCCCAAACTTGCTCATCCATGTCTTTATGGACTTTGCTTTGTGCACTGGTCCAAATCATTTGGTGGAAGGGAATTATAGTATGGGGTTGTTTTTCAGGGGTTGGGCTTGGCCTCTTAGTTCCAGTGAAGGGAACTCTTAAGGCGTCAACATACCAAGACATTTTGGGCAATTTCATGCTCCCAACTTTGTGGAAACAGTTTGGAGATGGTCCCTTCCTTTTCCAACATGACTGCACACCAGTTCACAAGTTGCACCAGTTCATGTGCGTGCAAAGGCAAGCGTCCCAATACTTTTGGTAATATAGTGTATCTTAGGCAATCTAGAAACAATTGGTAATTAAATAGCTAATTGCACAAGAAATTCCTAACATATAACATAATATTGAAACGAAAGAACCAACAGGTGTATCAGACTCCCCACAGAATGATACTGTCGGCAGGTAACCTGTTTGTCAAAGAAGAAAAAAAAACATCTTTTATCTACATACATATTTACCATTAAAATACCGGTATATACAAGAAAATAAATCTCATCAAATATCTCAAAAAAATACAGTGTATATTTACACTCCTCAGCCACTTTTTTAGGTACACCTGTTCAATTGATTGGTAACACATAAATTGCTAATCAGCCAATCACATGGCAGCAACTCAATGCATTTAGGCATCTAGACGTGGTGAAGACAACTTGCTGAAGTTCAAACCGAGCATCAGAATGGGAAAGAGAGGAGATTTAAATGACATTGAAGGTGGCATGGTTGTTGGTGCTGGACGGGCTGGTTTGAGTATTTCAAAAACTGCTGATATCCTGGGATTTTAACACATAGCCATCATTAGAGTTTACAGAGAATGGTCCGAAAAAGAGAAACTATCCAGTGAGCGGCAGTTGTGTGGATGAAAGTGCGTTGTTGATGTCAGAGGTCATAGGAGAATGAACAGACTGGTTTGAGATAATAGAAAGGCAACAGTGACTCAAATAACCACTTGTTACAACCAAGGTATGCAGAATACCATCTCTGAATGCACAACACATTGAACCTTGAAGCGGATGGGCTACACCAGGTGCCACTAAGAACAGAAAACTGAGGCTACGATTTGCACAGGCTCAACAAAAGTGAACAATAGAAGATTGGAAAAACGTTGCCTGGTCTATTAAGTCTCGATTTCAGCGGCAACATTCAGATGGTAGGGTCAGAATTTGGTGTAAACATGAAATCATGGATCCATTCTGTCTTGTATCAATGGTTCAGGCTGGTGGTGGTGGTGCAAAGGTGTAGGGATTTTTTTTCTTGGCACACTTTGGGCCCCTTAGTAACAAAGTGAGCATTGTTTAAATGCCACGACCTACCTGAGTATTGTTGTTAACCAAGTCAATCCCTTTATTACTACAGTGTACCCATCTTCTGATGGCTACTTCCAGCAGAATAATGCACCATGTCACAAAGCTCAAATCATCTCACCACTGGTTTCTTGAACATGTACTCCAATGGTCTCCACATTCACCATATCTCAATCCAATAGAGCACCTTTGAGATGTGGTAGAACGGGAGATTCACATCATGGATGTTCAACCAGAAAATCTGCAGCAACTGCGTGATTCTATCATGTTAATATGGACCAAAATGTTTGAGGAATGTTTTCCAACACCTTGTTGAGTCTATGCCACATTAAGGGAGTTCGGAAGGCAAACCTGGCACTAGCAAAGTGTACCTAATAAAGTGTCCAGTAAGTATATACTGTATATATATGTATATACAGAGAGAGAGAGACCGTGTATATGACATTTAAAATGTTAATGTAGTTTTGAAAACCTCTGCAGCCCCAACCCTCCATCACCATGACCTCTTCAACATAGCAGGTCATTAAACCTAGCTGAGAAAACTCACTAACTGTCTTGCCCATGGCCAGGCAATGTTTACAGCCTCTGGCATAGTTAAAGTGTGTACCCTGCACCCAAGCCTCCTATCCTTACATATCATGGTTTATGGTATAGATGATATACAGTGAACTTCAGGCTACATTCAACAAATGTTATATATGGCCATCCTGGTCAGATTTGCGTACCCTCCAGGGATTACATGCCAACACTATAAAAGTAGGATAGAAAATATTAATATAGCTTCGACCTTATGACCTAAAATTTTCTCAGTTCCAGAGACATCGCTGGATCTTCATTTTGTGATGAGTAGAAAGTTAGACTTTTTGCTTCCTTCACTGATATTACCTAAGCTTTCAACGGTTATCAACATAATATACAACCTTTAGTTTGGACAAAGGAATTACCCAGCAGCAGTAATTAAAAATGGTTGCTATTTAATTACCAGTGGTTTGTTTTTACATCAGTAATATAAAATATATGTCATCTGGGCAGACATCCAGTAGCAGCTTTTGTTTTGTGCTAGACAGCCGTGTGCTATTCACTGGTCTGAGTTTCCTTTTATCAATGTCTTATGAGCTTCTTTTCAGTTAAGTTTATTGCAGAGAAGGCCAGACTAGGCTGAACCTATAAATAATCTTTATGGCTGCTTGTTTAATCTGTTTTCTTACAATTTCTACATTTAAAGAAGACCCCTGAGCAATCTAAACAGGCCATGTAATGTGCAATTTCAGATAAACAACCCGTTGCATTAAAAAAAAAAAAAAAAACACCTGCCATTTATGATATTTTCCTGGCTGTAACAGTCATACGCATTTAGAAAAAAAACACTCTTTCTTGGCATGTCAATGGTAGGGGAGGACACAGAAAGCGCGTCTTGTGCTAAATCTCTTTAATCTTAAAGGGTCACTGTCATGAAACAATTCACTTGTGTCACTAGGCTTTAATGCTGTAACGTGTGTTCTACAAATGAATCATAGAATGGCTCCTTCAGTGAAAGCTTGGATACAGAATAGTTTTATCTTGTAACAGAAACCCTTTAAAACTTGCTGCAATACAAGATGCATAATATTCACATAAAGAGTATGTAAAGGTGAAACAGTTTTTCTAGTTTTGGATGGAGTGAGGAAAGGTCAAGTTTATTGGTGTTTATTGTCATCAGGATAGAAAGTGATGGAAAATTGAAAATGTTGGTGTTGTCACTTGACCAGGAGGTGAAAGTAACTCTTCTAATGAAACACTATTTCAGCTAACAAATATCTAAAATGGGATTTCTGTTTTTTAACACCCATGATGTACATTGTCAATGGCTCACTACTCACTAGCATTCAGGAAAATGTTACCTTTGCTTCCTAGTGTATCACAACAAAAATAACTTCATGCAATGTTGTATTTTCCTCTCCTGTCCCTTTAGGGAGATTTCCCTTTACCTCCTGTCCTGCAGATAGCAGCAGGAAATGAGAGGAAATTTCTTCAAAGAGATAATTTCACTCTAATGCCGCGTACACACGACCGGACTTTTCAACAGCAAAGGTCCAACGGAACGAATCCGTCGGACAATTTGATCGTGTGTGGGCTCCATTGGACCTTTGCTGTCCAAAAATCTGACAGACTTTAGAAATAGAACATGTTTCAAATTTCTCCGCCGGATCCAGTTCCTATGGAGAGATCCGCTCGTCTGTATGCTAGTACGACGGATGAAAACCAACGCTAGGTCAGCTATTGGCTATTGGCTATGAATTTCCTTATTCTAGTCCGGTCATACGTCATCAAGTTAGAATCCGTCGGACTTTGGTGTGAGTGTTTGTGGCCAATTCCGTTCATTCCGAAAGTCCATCAGAACTATGCCGAAAACTATGCCTTCGGACCTAGTCTGCCGGAAAGTCCAGTCGTGTGTACGCGGCATAAGGCTAGGTTCACACTTTTTCAGGTGGCTGCGGGAATGGGAATAACACCTGTTCCCACACCCGCAACCACCCGCAGCCAAAACATGCTGCTCATAAAAACTCACAGGGCTGTCATTCATTCTAAATGGCATCCTCGTGCATCTAAAAACACAGCACGTTTGGGGGTGTAGGCACTGCTAGGAAATCCCATGGATTAAAAGCACCAATGAGATTTCCCTGCTGCTGCATTTTAAGAAAGGTGCAGGAACCTTTCTCCTGCATGAAACGCAGGCACATCTGCCCATTCAAATGAACAGCTATGCCCGCACAAACCCAGCTTGCAGTCAACAGAACAAATGTCTCCATTGGGATATTTCCCCTCATTTATTGTTCTGGTAACTATTCTAAAATGTGAGTTGTTTTCCATTCCTTTATGTATATGCATAAAAAATTTGGCAACACATACAGTGTAACTTTCCTTCCTAAGGCTTGATTCACACCTATGCATTTTTAGTGCTTTTTGCATTTTGCTGATTTGCACTACAGTCCATTTACCTTAGTTTCCAATGGAAAACGTTCTGTAGTGCAAATCTGCAAAATGCAAAAAGCACTAAAAATGCATAGGTGTGAATCCAGCCTAAATCCAGTGGAACTATGTTCTCTGGGATTTATCCCTGATTACTAAACAATGAACATATTCCTAGTGCCAGCCAAAATAACAGTGTTAGCTCCTCATTGTTATCCTGGAGCAGAGTTCCCCAACAGCATTTACTGTGTGAACTGAGAGAGAACTGTGAGAATGAAAGATATGCAACAACATGCACGTCTCTATGATACAAAGGTCACACTTTTAACTGGCATGTGTTTTGTGGTATGACATCCTAAAGCTGTCTATTAATGGCACTGATTCATGTTTTCTTCAGGACGAGTGTTGACTCTCCAAGCGAGTTCTCCATCTGAATCATCTATTAACCTGTCTGAGTTGTTGCCATGTTTGAATCTATACAAAACAGCTTTACAAGCGTGTAGAGGGGCATCATTTCGAGAATATGACTTGGAAGCAGAATTGCTTTTCCTAAAAGGTATACATCTTGGCATTTTAAGTGGGAATACAAACTAAATACTGCAACACCTAACTTGTATTTATCATTCACTTTAGAACAAGCCGACAGAATAATATAAATGTTGTTACTAACTTTTTCATTAAATTGTGTTAGGGATAAGTAAGGCCTCATGTATACGTTTTTTTGCTTCTCATTTGTTTTCTTCCTCAACGTGAATTCAAAAACTCATCAGAAGAATCTCAGTGCAACTCAGAGGCAGTTAAAAGCAATATCTTGACCAACTGAAAACAAGTCAAAGCAACCAAAAGCATAGTGTACTTGGCACACTTCTGAGTCTGACAACTGTGTATATGATCTTTGAGAATCATTGTGCCATATTCTAATTCTAATACTCTTTACCATGTTTATTATGTTAAATGTGTTCCACCTATATAGCATTATTTCCTTATGATGGTAGGTCATATTCTATATCAAAGTGGCTTAAAGTAGGCAAAACTTATTTTTCATTGTGGATAAAGCAAGTGAGGGTTATAACCCCTGTCATATTTCTTTTCACCATCTGGTTTTGTCAGGTACCCACTCCCACTTTAGAGTAAGATCGCCATTGGAGATCTACAACATTTCCGGCCCCTCCTTCTTCCCCCTGCTGCCTTCTGGGAAACGCAAAGGTCCCAGAAGACGGTGGAACCATTCAGAAAGTGCAGCAGTAGTACATTGGCCGTGAGGCCTGAAGGCTTCACTACCAGTTTCCCCTACTTACAATGCCGGTGCATGCACCCGAGCCGATTGATGAATTGGCTCAGGTGCTGACATGGCGGACTCCCTGGACAGCTAAGTGTTCTTATATTAAAAGTCAGCAGCTACAGTATTTGTAGCTTCTGCCTTTTTTTTTTTTTTTTACAGACTGGAGCTCATGTTTAAGCAGCACTGTCACCTATTTCCTAGCAATAGTCAGATTAAGGGGTAAACACTACTTTATTAAAATGGAAGAAAGGTAAGAAGGTTTTGCCAACATCAGCCAGTTGTTAGTGTAGCACTGACCCCCGAAAGAGCTGCTGATTTGAATTGGGCCTGCACTCTACTGAGAAACCCCCCTTCTGAATGACTCTGTCCCCTTGGCACAGCTGTGGTGCAATAATAATACAGTACAGTGTAAACAATATAATGTACCTGTGTCTATCCCTCAGGATCCTCTGGCACTACCTGGTGGGGAAAGACAGTAAACCACACACTTGTACTCTTAAACAGGAATGCTTTTACTGAAAATATAGCAAATGGGTGGTTACAGGGTTTGCACTGTCATTCCAACGTAGAACGTCAGCACAACGTAAGTCAACAGGCGAATACAATAAACAACATGCAAGTATGTTACTATATAAACCTGGGAGCTCCCCTTATTTAAAGTCTACATGAGGCCTCACTTAATGTATTTCCTCCTTTATCTTCTTTCTTCGCTAGATTAAATAGTTCCTCAGATAATTGTAATACAAAGGGGTAAGTAGAGAAAGTTAACTTAGAACACTCCAGGTATAACTCCAGAAACTAAGTGTCATTTGCTCAATTACGCTTCGGTGGAACAACAGGTTCCAGTGAGGCCTATTAGTAAGTCTAAGTACTTGTAATAGATTAAACAGTGGGCCGCAACCCGCTCACCAATTGGATCAGAGTTCTGAGTGATTGCTTGAGTCCTACAACTGCAGCTTGCTTCCGCTGACTAGGCCAGATGCTTTGTGTCACTCCACCGACTGGATCCCTCTCTCCGCTGCTCTAACAAGCGTTTCCGATCCCCGTCGATCTGATCACCAGCTCTTGGCTCCATCAAGTCACCCAGCAAACAGTCCAGTTTGCACTCCGCTGTGACTATCTACCGATGCGTCTGTGAACCTTACACACAGTTCCGCACAGGCAGGCAACGTGGATCCAAGAGACCAAATATGGCCGCTGCAGTCCCTTTTATACCCTACCCAGCATGCACTGCATATCAAAGTGTTCATGGGTAGGTCACACAGACTCCTAGATAGATGAGGTCAAATGACCAAAGTAAACACAGTCACTTCCTGTTATCTTTCCAACACCATGAAAAAGGAAAATAGCTAAAGTCCATTTCCAGTTTTGGTCACTAAATGGCATCCAATAGTAGCGAATAACATTGTCCATAGGTTTACATTGTACTTCACATTAATTGCATTGATACACAATTATATCCCTGCTACATTCGTTTGCATTTTAAACCCCTATGAATTAAATCTGCGCAAATCACTTTCAAGATGGCACCTTTTATTGTTTTGATAGCATACTAATATGTGCCTTTTCTAAAGCTAAACTAACTGAAACTTCTTTAATCAAATTTATTTAAAAAATTTCTTTCCTTTTCCATTCACTATGTTTGTATTACTTTTAATGTTGTTGGAATACAGTCTTTTTGACTTAACTTAATTTTAGGTAAGACCGAGCACCTGATGTTTCTCCTTGGAGACCATGAAAAATCCAGAGCCATCAAATCCTTTTCTGAGGCTATAAATGTGAGCAGTAATTATGATCATAACTTTAGGTAAGAAAAATACAGGTTTTTGTTAGGTTGAATGACACGTTTTGGGCTATGCTGATAAGTATATGCTTTCGTTGTGTAGCCAGAAATTATTTTCTCAGAATTATCAGGTCTGAAATTATTTTTGATAACAGTTTTCAGTGAATTTTATGAAATATATAATCACTACTAAGCTATTAGGAAATTGTTCATCTTCAGTGAATTGTTAACTGCAGATACTTGCAATCCTATATTGCAATATTTACAACTACTTATAACAATATGAATAGCATAACTTATTTTCTAGTCATTTTTAGTTACAACTTTGTATACAAACTTTAATGCTTTTTATTTATATCTCTCACAGCCTAATAAGAAAAGCTTATTTGGAAATAGCTCTAATATATATTCACATGTCCAATCTGGATACAAACAAAAATACTATAACTCTTCGAACCACAAAAGCACCAGAAACTCCAACATCAAAAGGAAAGGTAATTCTTGTATATAATATATATGTTATCATTATTAGTTGTGGTTATAGTATTTTACTTTAAGATCTCTGCTGTGAATTATTTGGCTAGAATAAACTTAGAGTTAGGAATGTTCTTTACTGGCAGGATATACGCTATCGTTAAATAATGCTGATATATAGAGATAAAATAATACTCTGTTATGGGTTTAATCAGTAAAATGTTGGATGGATTCTTTATGATTACTGATTCTACTAGCTATCAAAATGGTTTTTCAAAACCCTTAAAACTGAATTCCTTGCAAACCGCTAAATCAGTGTTTCTTAATTCCAGTCCTCAAGTCGCCCCAACGGGTGAGGTTTTCAGGATTTCCCTCAGGTGAAACCGCTGTGGTAATTACTAAGGCAGTGAAACTGATCAGATCATCAGCAAAATAATAGGTAGCCTGAAAACATGACCTGTTGGGGCATCTTGAGGATTGGAGTTGAGAAGCACTGTGCTAAATACATGGTTGAAATACACAGTACATATTGTATGTATGTTAAATCTTTTTTTTTTGCCAGCTACAATATATGTATTTCTGTTGATCCAGTGCTGAGATTTACAGTCTTTCCAGCTTTCCAGTAGCACAACAAGGCTGTTGACCTGACTTTTTTTCTGCTAAAGTTAGTAATACTGATAGCTTACCTACCTGACTGAACAGCAGATGCAGCAGATTGAGGTCCTCTTTCTCCTCCTGTCAGTGTGTTTCATTTCACTATATTTGAATGCAGCACACCTGATCTGTACTATATTAAAGCCAAACCTTTTTTTCTAAGATTGGGATAGAGCATTAAAGGGTTAACACTCCCCATCATTTTTTTTTTTTTTACTGTCTAAGTTCCACTGGGGAGACTTTTTCATCACTTCTGTCCAGAGAAGCAACATGAAGTGTTCACCTCTTAGAGCAGTGTACTCTAGCATCTTCCCATATACTGATGCCGCATGAAGTAGCTGTATCTCACATTAGCTCCCATAGCATGACCCTCAAATCACCCTGAAAAACCTGCCTGACCCCCCACTGCTGCTCGCAGCCCCCCGGGTGAATCTCGGATTGCCCATGGATCATTTTGTGGAGAAAACCGGGCCCATGATCGCAGACGGCCCTGACAGCCCAGCTGCAAATCAAGGCCCCGGTCTCAGCCTTGTCGACCACGAGGCAGACACGCCAGACATGGATGTCAGCAGCTGCTCAGCTTCTCCCTTCTCACCACATGCCTCCCCCTCCTTGCACCAAGGAGACAACAATACAGAGCGCATAGCTCAGGCAGTGGCAGCACTATTGACCCCCCGTGATAGCTGCCTTAGGAGAGAAGGCAGTGAATGCAGGGATGAAGCAAATCAAAAAACAACTGGGGGAACACACAGCCAGGCTGAATGAGGCTGAACATTGCCTCTCCAATGTGGAAAAAGATTTATATCAAGCACAAGCAGGCACAGAACAAAACAAACCCATATATACTTCAAAAACTGTACAATTTGGAAAATAGATCCAGAAGGAGCAATCTACGCTTTGTAGGCATCCCAGAATTCCTCCAAGCATCAGCCCTCACTGAATTTTGCAACAGACGAATCTTTAGGCCTTCCTGGTCCCTGCACAGTAGAACTGGCCCACCACATGGGAGCTTTCTTATCCGAATGCAAGACTCCTTTCCCAATAATCGCTAAATACCTAACTGGAACAAAGCCTCCATCTTGCAAAAATTCAGGCAGTCTAGATCCCTTCAAATAGATGGAATACAGGTCCTGATTTTTGTGGACTACTCCATCAAAGTCTCCAAAAAAAGGAAAGCTTTGCAATACATCTGCATGGAACTCTACCAGCGACAAGTGAAATTCACTTTGGCTTTCCCTGCAACTCTCCCTCTCGAGGCCAGCTCTCCTTCCAAGATCCTTCTGAAGCGGAGGTCTTCCTGCATACACTTCATACAGAATCACACTCAAACTCCTCATCCAGGGCTGTCCCAAATAATCACACTCTGGTCCAAAGGAGCCCACAGAAGGTTTCTCCAAAATGACTCAGATATTCTGGACCTGACCATCGATCAACTCCTCGTTGATCCGGTAACCGCAAAAACCCACTCCGTCCAATAATTGGTGCTTGCATGCTCTATTGTAGGTTTTCCCAGGTTGGTCTTCACCTCAATTAACGTTCTCCTCTGATATAGCCGTCAACAAACTGACAGGCCTTAATACTATGTTTATTATTGTTATCTTTAACCATACTAACAAACGATCTACTAACGGCCAAAACCAATCGACATTATTCTGTACTCCTCCTCCTGGACCTCTCTGCTGCCTTTGATACAGTTGACCACCCCCTCCTTCTCAAAAAACTCCACACCTTTGGTCTCTGTGACCGTACTCTACAATGGTTCTCTTCCTACTTATCCAACCGCACCTTTAGCGTTTCTTACAACTCTACTTCCTCCTCTCCTCTTCCTTTCTCTGTTGGGGTCCCACAAGGTTCTGTCCTTGGACCACTCCTATTTTCAATCTATACCTCCTCTCTGGGTCAACTGATAGCCTCCCATGGCTTCCAATACCACCTCTATGCTGACGACACCCAAATCTATCTCTCTACCCCTCAGCTCACTCCCTCTGTCTCCTCACGTATCACTAATTTACTATCAGAAATATCAGTCTGGATGTCACACCACTTCCTCAAAATCAATCTATCCAAAACCGAACTTATAATTTTTCCTCCCCCATATGCCCCTTCCCCTGATCTCACTGTCAAAATTGATGGCACAACCATAAGCCCATCCCCTCATGCCAAGATTCTAGGTGTAGTCTTGGACTCTGAACTCTCCTTCAAGCAACACATCCTATCACTGTCCAAATCTTGCCGCCTCAACCTCCGCAACATCTCCAAAATACGCCCCTTTCTAACCAATGAGACAACAAAGCTCTTAATTCACTCGCTGGTCATCTCTCGCCTTGACTACTGCAACTCCCTCCTCACTGGCTTACCTCTACATAGTCTAGCACCTCTTCAATCCATTATGAATGCCGCTGCCAGACTCATCCACCTTACCAATCGCTCGGTGTCTGCTACCCCTCTCTGTCAATCCCTCCACTGGCTCCCGCTCAGCCAAAGAATTAAATTCAAAATACTAACAATTACATACAAAGCCATCCACAACTCTGCCCCCAGCTACATCACTGGCTTAGTCTCTAAATACCAACCTACTCGTCCTCTTCGTTCCTCTCAAGACCTCCTGCTCTCTAGCTCCCTCATCACCTCCTCCCATACTCGCCTCCAGGACTTTTCCAAAGCCTCCCCAATCCTATGGAATGCCCTACCCCAATCTGTCCGCTTATCTCCTACTTTATTAGCTTTTAGACGATCCCTGAAAACACTTCTCTTCAGAGAAGCCTACCCTACCCCCACCTAACTGTATTTTCATTTTCTCCATCAGCTCATCCCCCCACAGTTAAAACCTTTTGTTTCAACTTGACCCTCCCTTCTAGATTGTAAGCTCTAACGAGCAGGGCCCTCTGATCCCTCCTGTATCGATTCGTATTGTAAGTGTACTGTCTGCCCTCATATTGTAAAGCGCTGCGCAAACTGTTGGCGCTATATAAATCCTGAATAATAATAATAATAATAATACTATGTTTCCACTGCATGAAATGACCCCTATGGCCTTACTGCATACAGCTACCTCTCTCCCTCATACACAACCCGAGATTGCTGCAAAAGATACCATTTACTTTTTTTTTCTGCATCATTCGGGTCAGTACTGGGAGCTGGCCTATACAGTGAACCCATGCGGAAAAAAGCAAAGTCCATTCATTGTTTTTTAACATGTATATTTCATGCTTTTTCCCCTATAAACCCTCTCCCATTTCTCTCACTTCTATCCTACACTACCCGTCACACAGCAGACACTCAAGCACCAGTAAACTCTCTTTTGAGAATTGCATCATTCTACATTAATATAACAGTTCCTCCCTCCAGGTCAGAACCCGATACAAACTTAACACCAGTCCAAATCCCCCCAAAAATTCTCCCCTCCATGAAAATCACCTCTTGGGATGTAAAAGGGCTTAGGTCCCCCAACAAGAGTCTTAAAATCATTTGCCATCTTAAGAGACTTAAAACTGACATTGCCCTACCTCTGGGTACATACTGTCCTGGGTTCCAACGCAGCTGGACGCAAAGCAGGGGTTCTCATCTTGATACACACAAACCTCCCCTGTGAAGTCATGTCTGTAACCCCTGACGCGTAGGAAACAAAGACCTTGTGATATCCAATATCTACGCCCCTAATAGCCCTGGCAAACAGTTCTTTAGCGAGATCACAACTAGATTAATAAACACCCCGCATGTCCCACATATAGTTGGAGGTGACTTCAACACCACACTACACCCGACGGATGACAGATCTACACCCAAATGCCTCCGCAAACTCCCCAAAACCTATGACTTAGTGCAGTTCACATCCACAAAGGATTCTCTCCATTTCCACGATATCTAGCGACTCTTACACCCAGCAGACAGGGAATTCACTTTCTACTCTAACCCACATAACGTCTTCACCGGAATCGATTACCTCTTCTGCACTGACAGTCTTGTCCCAATGATCTTTGGAGCAGACATCCATGACATAGCCATATCAGATCATGCCCCTATATCAGCAACTCTTGACAACCCTGAACCTACATCCTAACCCCAGAATATGGCGCTTCCCATCCTATCTTCACAACAACTCTGATTTCCAATCATACATGGAGGAAGCGTGGAAAGATTTTTCTACAGCTAACTCACCATACGCTGACAACCCAAACCTTTTTTGGGAAGATGGCAAGGCCTTCCTTAGAGTCACTTCTTACAAAAAACACATTCTAGCAAATTACAAGATGGCTAGCTCCAGACTCCGACTGGCACAACGATCTCTATATACCCTAGACTCCCCCGAAAACAGAGCTAAATGGCAAGCAGCAAAAAGAGCTTTTGACAGCTGGGCAGACACGCTAGAACTGACAAAAAGGGCCCATTTAGACGCTACTCTCCACAGATTTGGCAACAAGCAGGTAAATTGCTGGCAAGGCTATGCAAAGGCCCCTTCCACTCTACCCATATCACCTCCTTGCAAGACGCCTCCAGGCATCATTAAAACCTTGCAACAGGAGATCAATAAAGTCATGCTACAATATTACTTGTCACTGTATGCTACTGACCCAATAGACAAAAAAGTCCCACAATCTTTTCTCGATAAAATATCTTTACCAGCGGTCACTCCTTCCAAACTTGAAGCCTTAAATGCACCCATTTTCTTATCCGAAATATCTACAACCATTCAAAATCTAGCGCCCTCTAAAGCAGTGGGCCCTGAAGGGTTTACAGGGAAATTCTATAAAACCCATCCTCCTCAGTGTCTACAGAGACATATGGTCATGCAGCTGTATGGTGAACCAGGCCATCATCAAATTACTTTTGAGGAAAGGAAAAGACCCCCTTTAACCGGGCTATGTACACTTCTCCCGCAGTCAGACTTGTGGTGGCCGGCCTACTCTCTCTCTGGAATTCTGACAAATTCTGCCTCTACAAGGGCACGAGACAAGGCTGCCCCCTCTCCCCACTGCTATTCAACCTAGCATTAGAACCCTTTTCTAGATACCTAACCTAAAAGGCCCCACTACATGGGATCAACATTGGCAAATATGAAATACGCACCTCCCTCTTTACCCATGATGTTCTCATCTTCTCAGCGAACCCCTCCTCTGATATGTCCACTATTAAAACAATATTTGATCAATTTAAACTTTGCTCGGGTCTCTGCATTAACTATAATAAAAGTGAAATCTTCCCCATAGGCACCCTCTTAAACCCCCTGGGCCTCACATTTGCCTTTCACAGTAGCCAAATCACACATAACCTACCTAGGCATCAAAATAGGGAAGCTACCATCTTCTATATATCACCTCAATCACCCCCCTCTGGTCACAAAGATATCCCAAGAGTTGGATAACTGATGGATCTGCCTCTCACTCCTGAGAAGATCCCATCTAGTGAAAATGGTCAGTTTTGCACGCCTGTTGTACCCACTACAAATGATCCCATTGCTCCTGAAACATAAGGATATTAAAATGTTAAATCTTAAAGCTCTAAATTCCTCTGGCAAAACAAACGACCATGCATTGCTTTTGCAAAGTGATATCTTTCCAGGAACGAAGGGGGTATTATTCTTCATGACGTCTGAACATACAACTTAGCATGTCTTCTTCGGATAAGGCTAGATTGGATATTAAAATCCTCCCGCTATTCAAACTACCCCATTTAATCACTAATGGCCCATAGAATCAACACTTTCTCAAGAGGAACTCGAAAACTTTGAAACTTCATTCTCATACAATGGGGCTATCCCTACACCTCCTGGGATAGAGGACACCTCTGACAACTATCTCACAAATGGAGGGACTTGAAACCCCCCACACCAATAAAACATGATCACCCTTCTTCCTCACCGGTATCCCAATCATCGGCACCCCAATCGAGAGCAACCAACTCATGACTTCAGTCACAGTCCTAGTGTCTTTCTACGGTACAGTGGTGTCTCCCTCCTCCAGTCCCCTTCCCTCCTTATCTCTTCCCCTCTTCTCTTCCACCTTGTAGTTTTAGGGACCTTCCACAGATGATCCATCCAGTTATCTCTGCGCGAAAGTTCTTCTCATATGTGGTTCATTATCACTCTTGTACTACAATGTAAATTACGTCTAAGCTACATGGTTTAAAGAGGAATCAAACCCTGATAAGTGTTACTTCCTCTTTGTTTCCCTGCAAAGGTAAAGCATAATGGGCTACTATGACACTTACCTACAGGGGAAACCCACGATGTCCCTGTCTTCCTCGCTAGTAGCGAGCGTCCATTCTTCACCCCTCTTCCTTCTGGGGCCACGAACTCCAGCTCTGTAAATGGCTGGAGTCGCGTGACGTCGCATGATGTCACTCCCACGCATGCGTGCGGGAGCCGCCTTTAACAGCATGACACAAGCTAGAAACGGCACAGCGTGCCGAGAAGAAATCGCTGTGCGGCGATTTGTAAATATCTCCTAGACCGTGCAGGTCTGGGAGATATTTCAAGCACCTACAGGTAAGCCTTAATCTAAGCTTAGCTGTAGCCAAATGTTATATTAAAATGTATTATCATCTTTGCTATACCCTGTAATGTAATTTCCTTCAATAAATTCTATTGAAAAAAAAAGAAATCTTTCCATCTTTTATCCAAAACTAAAAGCAAAGACATAGACAGAAGCAGAACTTAACCACTTGATCTTCAGAGGATTTACCCCATTCATGACCAGGCTACTTTTTGCTATACGTCACTGCGTTTCTTTAACTGACAATTGCGCGGTCATGCAACACTGTACCCAAAAAAAAATTTATGTCATATTTTTTCCCACAAGCTTTATTTTGGTGGTATTTGATCACCACTACATTTTCTACTTTTTGTGCTATAAACAAAAAAATACAGACAATTAAAAAAAAAAAAAATGAAAAATATATTTTTTACTTTCTGCTATAAAACATATCCAATAAAAACATGTATGAAATAAAATGTCTTCATAAATGTAGGCCAATATGTATTCTGCTACATATTTTTGGTAAAAATCCCTATAAGCATATATTAATTGGATTACGCAAACATTCTAGCGTCTGTAAACTAAAGAATACATACTGGAATTTTTATTAATTTATTCATTTTTTATACTAGTTATAGCGGCAATCAGCGACTTATAGCAGGACTGCGATATTGCGGCAGACAATCGGACACTGACACTTTGCAGGAACTAGTGACTCTAATACAGTGCTCAGTGCTAAAAATATGCACTGTCACTTTACTAATGACACTGGCTGGGAAGAGGGCTAAACATCTAGGGCGATCAAAGTGTTGACTGTGTCCCTAGCCATTGTTTGTGTTTACTATGTGTGCTGCTTTTATTAAGGGAAGAGATGGAATTGAGTTCCTGCTTTGCAGGAAC
This sequence comes from Lithobates pipiens, assembly GCF_037356315.1. Classification (NCBI taxonomy): domain Eukaryota; kingdom Metazoa; phylum Chordata; class Amphibia; order Anura; family Ranidae; genus Lithobates; species Lithobates pipiens. The sequence goes on along the minus strand of NW_027507903.1, from coordinate 277,809,409 downwards.
AGAGAATCCATCCCTTCCACCCTGTCTGCCTTGTTTACATAAGCAAAGCTCCATTCGGAGTCTTTGCCCAACGATTGGCGGGTGCCGGTGGACATCAAGTGCCTGACACCCACAGATTGGCTTTTTCTCTGAATAATCACAGCATAAGCGGTGCCCCCCACCCCCACAGGTGAAAGTGCAGAATCATGTATATGTGATCCGGCGCACAGCTGCCGCCCTGTAGCAGTAAAACTGCTATAGGGCGGTCGGAAAGTGGTTAATAATGGTTGTAATTCTTCCATAATCTATTCACAATTAAATCAAAGCATTTTAGCTATATAGTAGATACACTTTAAACTGTTTTCCAGCAACAGTCAAGTATAAATGTACCGTAAGTGCTACATTATAAAAACTGAAAGAGGGGGGAAAAAATCAAGATATTATTAACATTAGCACAATGACAGTGTCTATTTTTTAACCTGTACGGATTAAGCCTAGGAAAACTACTAAAATTTACCTAGGCTTAATTTCGATTTTGTTGATAATGTGAGTAAAGCTTCGGTGGTGTTTGTTAAGGTGGCAGAATATACTCTAAAACGATAAGAATTTCTTCAAAAATGGCGTGGCATTTCTCTACGTTTTTGGCTTATCATTTAATAATCCTAATCTGAACCTTTCAGGCAGCTAAAGTGCTGGCGAGAGACGGTGGTGAGAAAGTATTGAGCCCATTGGAATTCTACAGAATGCTGGCATGGATTGCAATACGAACCGCTACACAGGTGCTTCTTGTTTTTAGTAAAAAATGCTTTTGTGCAAATGTTATTATAAAGAAGGGTAATTATTAGCTTTTAAATAATATGATCTGGGAAATACTTAGAGAGGTGATTTTGTAACTTACATTCATGAATAAATGTAGTGTATGTTTCAAGTAGTTATCCCAATAGGAAATATTTGAAATGGTGATGTTCTTGCTGGGTGGTATTTTACAGCACACAACTGACGTGCTGTCCAGTAATCTTATAAATAAATACTGCCAATGTAAAACAGTAGGCTGAGAAGCAAAGTTATATAAATGTATCTTATTGTCTGTACAGCTGTGGGAACCTTTATATGCACAGCTGTTATTGTGAATCATCGTTTTTTTCGAATAATACATATAATGTCATCTAATTTTTATTTTATTTTTATTTTTTTGCAAAGCATCTACCACCCACTCAACATATTTGTATTTTTTCGGACTACTAATTATATTATATTATATTATATTATACCATATTTTACCATTTACCTATATATTTTTTCTACATATTTTTTTTTGTCACACTGTTTGTTAGTTTATACCTTTTTTACTCATTTTTGGGTCTTAAGGCGTTGGGAACTATGCATAAAAAAGACATATTGGTAGAGATATCCCTAGTTTGTTTTAAGCCTATGTTTTAATAAAGAAAGAATAAGCACAGGGGACATTAAAGAGGAGTTGCAGTCTCCTGTGAAAAAAATAAAAGTCAGCAGCTACAAAAACTAGGTTGCTGGCACTTACCTGTCCCATGATCCAGCGGTGTGCTCACCCCAGTAGGATTAACCCGCGGCCTTGGTTCTTGGCACCAGCATGTTTACTATGGGCACACGGCTGTGACAGCTTGAGATTCAGACCCGGGTGCCCACTGCGCATGAGTGAGCAGCAGCGCTGCGTATCGTGAATGGTGGCTGCAGTCTTGTGGGACCTGTAATGTGTTCCAGAAGACTGCATGGTGGGATGGAGGAAGGAGAACTTCCACACCGATCATCTGAGGGTTGAGGAACCTCTGCTCCTCAAAAGTGCCAATTCTTCAAGAGGAGCTGGGGACGAGTCCTTAAAGCAGAAATAAACCTTTTGGATGGAGCTCCACTTTAATTACTTACAGTGAGATGTGTCACTTGTACTACTTTGTGATTGTTTCGCACACATCTTCCTCCTAGTGTTGGGGGTTAATAGAACCAAGGGATCTGTCACTGTCACTCATTAAGAATGCTTGACTATGCCTGCCTTTGACACCCAGCTCCCTCATTCATAGAAGTAATATTATTATTATTATTATACAGGATTTATATAGCACCGACAGTTTACGCAGCGATTTACAACATTGGGGTAGACATTACAATACAATTCAAGATAAGGGGAATCAGAGGGCCCTGCTCGTTAGAGCTTACAATCTAGGAGGGAGGGTCAAGTTATACAAAAGGGTAATAGCTGTCGGGGATGAGCTAATGGGGACAATAGTGAAGTTGTTAGATGGAGGCAGGATAGGCTTCTCTGAAGAGGAAAGTTTTCAGGGATCGCCTAAAAGTGGATACATTTGGGGACAGTCTGACAGATTGGGGTAGTGAGTTCCAGAGGATGGGCGAGGCTTGGGAGAAGTCCTGAAGGCGGATATGGGAGGTGGTGATGAGGGAGCTAGAGAGCAGGAGGTCTTGGGAGGAATGAAGTGGGCGATTAGGTTGGTATTTTGAGACTAGGCTAGTGATGTAGCTGGGGGCAGAGTTGTGGATGGCTTTGTAAGTAAGTGTTAGTATTTTGAATTTAATTTGTTGGGCAAGTAGCAGCCAATGGAGGGATTGGCAGAGAGGGGTAGCAGACACTGTGCGGTTTGTAAGGTGTGTGAGTCTGGCAGCAGCATTCATGATGGACTGAAGGGGGGATAGTCTATTTAAAGGTGAACCATTGAGGAGGGAGTTGCAGTAGTCAAGGCGAGAGATAACGAGGGAGTGAATCAGGAGCTTTGTGGTTTCATTGGTTAGAAAGGGACGCAGTTTAGAGATGTTGCGGAGGTTGAGGCGGCAAGCTTTGGAAAGTGATTGGATGTGGGGCTGAAAGGAGAGTTCAGAGTCCAGGATAACACCTAGCACCCTGACATGTGGGGATGGGTGGATGATTGTGCCATTGCTCTTGACAGAGAAGTCAGGGGAAGGGGCACGTGGGGGAGGAAATATTATAAGTTCGGTTTTGGACAAGTTGAGTTTAACCACTTAATAACCGCCCTATAGCCGAATGACGGCTTTAGGGCGGTTTCTTAACTGTGGGAGGCCGTCATATGACGTCCTCCCAGAATTCCGCTCTCGCGCGCCCCCTGGGGCGCGCACTCGAGAGCATCCGTGACCGCCGGATCCACAGGACCCGGCGCATCACAGATCACGGTAAACGGCCGCTCGTCGCGGCCGTTTACCACGTGATCGCTCCGTCAAATGATGGAGTGATCACTTGTAAACAAACCGGCTTCATGTTATGACGCCGGTTCCTCCCTCCCCCTCTCTGTACCGATCGGAACAGCGGAGGGGGAGGAGATCGGTGTCAGCAGCGATGTGGGCTGCATCTGCAGTGCCCACATCGCTGCTCACCGAAAATTAACCCCTCAATTCCCTGCAAATACTCTGCAATACCCTGCCATTACTCTGCATTACTCTGCAATACCCTGCAATACCCTGCATTACTCTGCATTACCCTGCATTACCCTGCATTACTCTGCATTACTCTGCATTACTCTGCATTACCCTGCATTACTCTGCATTACTCTGCATTACTCTGCAATACCCTGCATTACTCTGCAATACCCTGCAATACTCTGCAATAGTCTGCATTACACTGCAATACTCTGCAATACCCTGCCATTACTTTGCATTACTCTGCATTACCCTGCAATACCCTGCAATACCCTGCAATACTCTGCAATACCCTGCAATACCCTGCAATACTCTGCAATACCCTGCAATACCCTGCAATACTCTGCAATACCCTGCAATACTCTGCAATACCCTGCAATACTCTGCATTACCCTGCAATACTCTGCAATACCCTGCAACGCTCTGCAACACCCGCCAATACCCTGCAACACTCTGCAATGCTCTGCAACACTCTGCAATGCTCTGCAACACCCACCAATACCCTGCAACACTCTGCAATGCTCTGCAACACCTGCCAATACCGTGCAACACTCTGCAATGCTCTGCAACACCCTCCAATATCCTGCAATGCTCTGCAACGCAATGCTCTGCAACGCAATACTCTGCAACGCCATACTCTGAGATACCCAGCCATACTCTGATATACCCAGCCATACCCAGCCATAGTCCGTGATACCCTGCAATACCCAGCCATAGACACCCCCCCCCCCCCTCCCGCCGCCCTCCGGTGCTTCTACCGACTCGCCAATACTATCAAATCCAGAATCTTTTTTTTTTTTCAGGCTTCCCAGCTTAGAGGTGAGATGCGGGGTCTTATTGACCCCACATCTCACTGTAAAGAGGACCTGTCATGCCATATTCCTATTACAAGGGATGTTTACATTCCTTGTAATAGGAATAAAAGTGATCAAAAAATTTATTTTTGGGGAAAAAAATGTCAAACTAAAATAAATAAAGTAAAATGAACAATAAAATTTTTTTTATTTTTTTTAAAGCGCCCCTGTCCCCATGTGCTCGCATGCAGAAGCGAACGCATACGTAAGTCCCGCCCACATATGAAAACGGTGTTCAAACCACACATGTGAGGTATCGCTGCGTACGTTGGAGCGAGAGCAATAATTCTAGCCCTAGACCTCCTCTGTAACTCAAAACATATAACCAGTAAAAAAAAAATTTAATCGTCGCCTATGGGGATTTTTAAGTAGCGACGTTTGGCGCCATTCCACGAGCCTGTGCAATTTTGAAAAGTGACATGTTAGGTATCGATTTACTCGGTGTAACTTCATCTTTCACATTCTGCAAAAATTGGGCTAACTTTACTGTGGTTTTTTTTTTTTTAAGCACAAAACAGCTTTTTTTCCAAAAAAAAGCATTCGAAAAATTGCTGCGCAAATACTGTGCGAGATAAAAAGTTGCAACGACCACCATTGTATTCTCCAGGGTGTTTGCTAAAAAAACATATATAATGTTTTGGGATTCTATGTAATTTTCTAGCAAATAAATGATGATTTTTACATGTAGGAGAGAAATGTCAGAATTGTCCTGGGTGCTCCAGAACGCCTGATGGCGCTCCCTGCATGTTGGGCCTCTGTATGTGGCCGCACTGTGTAAAAGTCTCACACATGTGGTATCGCTGTACACGGGAGTAATAGCAGAATGTGTTTTGGGGTGTAATTTGTGGTATGCATATGCTGTGTGAGAAATAAACTGATAATATGACAATTTTGTGAAAAAAAAAAAAAAGTAAAAAAAATCTTGATTTTGCAAAGAATTGTGGGAAAAAATGACAACTTCAAAAAACTCATCATGCCTCTTACTAAATACCTTGGAATGTCTTCTTTCCAAAAAGGGGTCATTTGGGGGGTATTTGTACTTTTCTGGCATGTTAGGGTCTCAAGAATTGAAATAGGCCGTCAGTACTTCAGGTGTGATCAATTTTCAGATATTGGCACCATAGCTTGTGGACTCTATAACTTTCACAAAGACCAAATAATATCCACCAATTTGTACTTATTTTTACCAAAGATATGTAGTGGTATAAATTTTGGCCAAAATTTATGAAGAAAAAATTACTAATCTGCTAAATTTTATAACAGAAATGAAGAAAAATTCATTTTTTTACAGAATTTTCTGTATTTTTTCTTTTATAGCACAAAAAATAAAAAACCCAGCGGTGATTAAATACCACCAAAAGAAAGCTCCATTTGTGTGAAAAAAAGGACAAAAATTTCATATAGGTCCAGTGTTGCATGACTGAGTAATTGTCATTCAAAATGTGAGAGCACCGAAAGCTGAAAATTGGTCTGGTTATTAAGGGTGTTTAAGTGCCCAGTGGTCAAGTGGTTAAGGAAGTGTTGTGACATCCATACAGATATGTCTGTTAGTAAGTTGGTGATGCGTGAGGAAACTGATTGAGTGAGTTGAGGGGTGGAGAGATAGATTTGAGTGTCGTCGGCGTAGAAATGATATTGAAAGCCGTGAGAGGCGATCAGCTGACCCAGGGCAGAGGTGTAGATTGAAAATAAAAGAGGTCCAAGAACAGAACTTTGGGGGACTCCGACAGAGAAGGGAAGAGGAGTGGAGGAAGTAGAATTGTAAGGTGACACTGAAGGTGCGTTGGGATAGATAGGATGAGAGCCACTGAAGAGCGCAGTCACGGAGACCAAGGGAGTAAAGTTTTTTGAGGAGGAGAGGGTGGTCAACCGTGTCAAAGGCAGCTGAAAGGTCCAGAAGTAGGAGTACAGAATAGTGTCTGTTGGTTTTTGCAGTTAGTAGGTCGTTTGTGAGTTTTAAAAGAGCAGTTTCTGTTGAGTGTTGAGGGCGAAATCCAGATTGAAGGGGATCAAGAAGGTTGTTTTTAATGAAGTAGTCACTCAGTTGGTTGTAAACCAGGTTCTCAAGGAGTTTAGAGGAAATGGGAGCAAGGAGATAGGGCGTAGGTTGTTAGGATTGATTACAGCTTCTATGTTACAACATATATTACAGCTTCTATGAATGAAACGTGATCTATAAATGGAGGGGGTGGACCTTTCAATCACCCGCCCATCCTCCATTCATAGATTGTGTTTCATTTATAGATACTTTCATACAGTGTCTATAAATAGAGCAACTTGGTGGAAATTGTGGGCATAATTGGGCAATCTTGACTGCATCTCACAGCTCTCTTAGTAACCCCCACAGTACTGGAAGATTGATTATGGCAGCTAGGGGTAGGGGGCATCAGAGAAGAGGGAGGAGGATTCCTGCTACATGAGGACACAGCGGCACAAGGGACACATCTCACTGAAGGTAAGTAATGTCACTTGTGCTTATTTCATTTAAAGTAAATTTGGGCTGAGAGTTCAGTATAGCAACATATGGAAAACTACCCATATTGGTCAGCCTATTGTCTGTTGTTGTAAAAATTGAAAACTGATATCATAGTTCACGTTTTATGATAAGAAACTGGTCATGTGTGTGCTAGTATAGCAGGGTACATTGCACCATAATGTTATGTAAGCAATTATAAGAGAAGTGTGGGAGCTGTATATACCTCCAAATAAACCCCTGCCACCTCTGTTTTATGGGTACTTTTAAAAAAAGTTGTATAATATTAATTTAAATAGTTATTTATCAGATGTATTATAGCTCTTTTCAAATGTTAGCTTAAAAATATCACTCATTTATGTTCATATAGAGACTGAACAGGCCTTATTTTGAAAGCATTTTTGAACTCAAATTTTTAGTATTTGTAATATGAGCTCACAATCTGAGCAATTTTACTCTTTGGGCAAAGGGCATCTATATTCCGCAATCATCATGAATTTTTGGGCACCAATCTCTTGAGTTGATATGTTTGTGTGCTGCTTTTTATCACAAACAAGTTACAATGAACAGTTTTAAAAAGAAATGAAAGGCAAACCATTTTTGTATAGCTATAAAAAAAACATTATAAATACCTTTTTGCCTTTTTTTATAAATGATCACATTCCCTCTGTTCTCAGCTGCATAAGAGCTGGGGGGATGAGAAGCAGCAGTTCACTGAGCTCCCCAGTGACAGGCTGTGAGGGGGAGGGTGGGTGTCAGGACATGTCTGATCATTGGAGAACAGCCTGATTTCCCAGCATAGCTAGAGAACTCACCACGGTGTGTTCTCCTGCTTAGTGTGGTCAGTTTTAATCGGAAAACAAAGGGACTAGCAGGAATGCCAGGGATTCCATACAAAGGAAGCAATGCAAAGAGAGCAGGATATTTTCTCATAAAAGTACATACATCAATGATTCTCAACCAGGGTTCCTCCAAAAGTTGCTAGAGGTTCCTTCAGGATTGGGCAATTTCTGCCTCTCAGATAAGTTCCCCACCGACACCATTGATCTTTTTAGCTATCTGTAAGGAGGCAATTCTTCCCAATGACCACAAGTGTAAGGACTATTCTTCCCACTGACCATCACACTATTGTATCATGAGTTGTAGATCTCTAATTTTTAGCAGGGGTTCCCCCGAGACCAGAGCACTATTTCAAGGGTTCCTCTATGTTGAAAAGGTTGAGAAAGGCTGAAGAACATGGTACAGCAGGTACATATCAGGAATATGCAGTGTTGGGGTAACAAATACTTTCACAATGTACAAAGGATAATGTACAAACAAGACAGACCCCTAAACAGAGATCTCAACCCCCCCCCCCCCAGTAACCTATAATATTAAGGGCTCATTTGTATATAAAACAAAATACTGGGTCAAAAGTAATGCTGCTCTTGTACATTATGGGTAATTCAAATATATACTCAAATCATCTCACCTACCACCTCCACCCCACCTCCTCTCCCTTTCTCTCAGAAATAGAATCCAAAAGCAGACAGCTTTGCTCTTTCATTATAAAATGAATGTGATGGGGGCTACTTACTAAAACTGGAGCACTCAGAATCTAGTGCAGCTGTGCATGGTAGCCAAACAGCTTCTAACTTCAGCTTGTTCTGTTAAGCGTTGGCAATAAAATAAAAAATAAATAAATAATTTATTCATCAGTTTATATATATTCTTCTACATATTTTTGGTAAAACAAAAATCACAATAGGCGTATATTGATTGGTTTGCGCAAAAGTGATCGTGTCTACAAACTACGGGATAGATTTTGGGACTTTTATTTTTTTTACTTGTTTTTACTGGTAATGGCGGTGATCTGCGATTTTTAGCAGGTCTTCGGCATTACGGTGGACAAATCTGACCCCAAATTACACTTTTTGGGGACCAGTGACATTATTACATTGATCAGTGCTATACAAATGAGGTTAAGAGCTAAGTATGGGGTTTGTTTAGGATTCAGAGGCAGAAGCTAGGTAAAGGTCAAGATTAACTTGTTAAGTTACTATTAGGTTGTTTTGAGTGATAAATAAATTTTTAAGTTGAGATTAATTTTGAGCCACTGAAACAATTGCTCTAGTTTCATCATGTCGGCATGCAAGCAAAGGCTAACATTTTACTGTTATAAAACCATTCTAGCTATGCATATTCAGTAAGGAAAAGACACTATGCTTTCTCAGTAAAATGTTTATTATACGAATGGTCAGATAAATACTTCTGAAAAGATAGGTTTCAAAAAACAGCAGAACACATCCAGACAGGACATTCTCCCGGGAGCTGGCAAGAAAGACTGTCTGATGTGAAGACATCTGCTCAGTTTTTATCCATTGTTCCATACTATTTTATATGCCTTTATGCTATAAAATACTCCTGTAAGTTGTAATACAGGTTCTGTTCTCATGCATACATCCAGTGTTATACATTTTTTAATTCTCCAAATCCTCAAAATCATTTAAGTAGCGTTGTGCAACGCGTAAATGATTTTTGCTGTTTTTTTATTATTATTTTTTTTTATTATTAGAGAGACACATCTTTGAGGTATTACTCTTCTGGCTGTATAAGTAGCATCTGTTTCTGTGCAGGGTCTCCTGGAAATTTTATGATCAGAACAGATTTTATGGGCTGGCATAATATCCTATAATCAGATTTGTGCACATTACAGGGTGAAATCTGTTTTGCTTTTCACTGTGTCTAGAAGTTATTTAGTGCAGTAGTATGCTAGGAAAGGGAGCATTTGTCACCAGAAAGATTTTCTTCTGCAATGTATTCTGTCCGTTCTGATAGATAGCAGAAGAAAATAGCCATTTCTTCTCTTGTGCAGCACTGCATGGACTCTAATGCTGTCCTTGCCTCACCTTCAGTTTAGAGCAAAAATAATGCCTAATAAGGACGCTTATTAAACTTAGAACTTATTTAAACTGACCTTTCAGTAAAATGTCAGAAAATAATATATTGCACAATGAAGTAAAAAAAAAAGAAAGAAGAAAAATTAAAAAATGGTTTACTCTTGAAGGACTTGCTAGATTTCTTTGGCCTAATGTCTGTCTGATAGAAAAAGACAGATAGGGGAAGTGATGAGCACCATGACAGTATGAGATAGATAATGGAATCATATGTTGTTGTCACAAGGAATATACTGAAGCAAGTGTAGTCCTAATCACTATTTTATACAATACACACTTCTCTGATCCAGTAATGAATGGACTCTTATGCCCTGTACACACAGTCAGAAATTCAGACGGAAAAGGTCCGATCAGATTATGTTTGTGTGTGGGCTCTATCTGACTTTTTCCGTCGGAAATCCCAATGGAAAAACTTGGATCTAAAATTTTCCAACAGCAAAATCGCATCTGACTTTTTCCGATTGTAGAAAATTCTGACAGACAAAGTGCCACGCGTGCTCAGATTAAATTACGAGACCAAAGCTATTGGCTACTAGACTCTACCTAGTCCCGTTGTATGCAATGAACGTCACCTCGTTCCAAATGATCGGATTTTCAGACAACTATGTCCGATCATGTGTATGCAACACGTTTCAGCCAAAATCCATCGGAAAAAATGCGACAAATTTTGTGGTCGGAGTGTCCGACCGTGTGTACAGGGCATTAGAGGTATGACCACATGTACCAACCAGCTGCTAATTCCATTTGTTAATCAGATTTCAACTGGCAAAAGGAGAAATTTTTGACCCATACCTAGAGTAACTATATACTGATTAGTGAACCAATTTATTAGGCATACTGCTCCTTCAATCTGAAATTCCCCTTGGCTTATTTGCTGAATATTTGCTAGAGTTGGATATGTGAAAGTTCTCATTTAACCAGGTCATGGTATAGCTTGTAGTAATTAGTCATATGTACTTGTTCTGTAATGTTGAAGAAATTTCACAGTTTACCAAGCCACTGTCAGGTCTGGGCTCCTGCTCTGTCAGTTACCAGCCACTCGTTTCCATATTGACATGATAACCTGAATCATTAGTCCAGTCTGCTGACATCCCCTTTTGGCTATTTAAACAGCTTTGCTAATTTCCTCCATGCCCTTGCGTGGTCTATGATCTTCGGTTTGCTCCGGTGTATGACTTGGTCTGGCTGACTTCTCTTTCTGTTTTTGATCCTTACTACGCTGACTTCTGGCTTCTTGACTCCAGCTCGTCTGATTACCTGCTCTGGCTTCAGTTTGTGACTATGTTCCTGAACTGTATTATTTTTTGGTATTTTATTAAAAGTGTGATTTTAACTGCATTTTCTGTCTCCTCCTGCATTATGGTTCCTAAAAGCCACTTCAATTTCAGTCCAGCACTGGAACTGAAGAAAAGGTTTGGTAAGCTCGGGAACATCTTCAGCATTACAGGGCAAGTCCAGTTGAATGTGATTAACTACTACTAGCAATACCTTTGCAAGATTTAGTACAATTCCCAATAAGAAATCCAGATCTCAGTATAATACGGAGAATACAACAGCCTCCAGTGCCAATCTGATTTTAAAATCCAGTTTCTAGGGTGAATCATTCACTTTATCAATAATTCACCGATTGATTCCTATGAAGCACCAATTTCACTTTATTCATTCATTAAATACAAAACTGGGGTCCTATTAAAACTCAGTAATCACACCACACCCCCAAATAATAGCCATGCTAATAGGAAACAATGGATAAGGGAACTTTAAAGGTGTGACCACTTAATGAATTAAATACGTGCAAAATATACTTAAAAGAAACTTTTTAATACTGACACGTAAAGTCATACATAATAAAATATCATAAAGAAAATATATTACCATAGATCACATCAAAGTATAAATTATAAGTAAATAACACCCATAAAGAGACTAAATCTAGAGGCAGAATAATACAACTAGGAATGAGTGAATGTTTCGGCCTGAGCACAAGTTCGGGTCAAAATTTCATTGTTCGTCGTTCAGCGAAGATCCGAACAAACGGACCATTGTTCAGCCCCTTGAACAGACCAAAATGCATTGCAGCGCTGAACAGTGCATTGCAAGTCCTGATTGGCTGAAGCAGTGAAAGCTTCAGCCAATCAGGGCACAGAACACTGTCAGAGTCATGATTGGATACTGTCATCATGACTTTATCCAATCATTGCTCATTCTCAGCCTACAGTATAAAAGTATTCTTTCAATGGCAGCCATTTTAAGTGTAATTTCAGGATGGAGAGAGAAAGAACAGGGCTCTGTTTAGTGCTATTAGTTAGTTAGTGTGCTATACTGTGCTATTTTGCTTCAATTGTCAGTGTAGAATATTAGTTTAGTGCCGGTCTAGGCATAATGTGAGTTTAGTGAGGGGGACCATCATTCAGCTTTGCATAGTGTGCAGCTCGAGTAGAGACAGCTCAGATAGTTCACTGTAGTGTAGTGAGACCATGTCATTCATACATACATTAGTGTAGAGTAGGGACAGCACATACAGTTTCAGTGTAGTGTAGTGAAACTGTGTCAGTAATCTTGACATTAGTGTATAGCTAGAGTAGGGACAGTTCAGATAGTGTCAGTGTAGTGACGGTTGAACACCGTCTATTTTATTGTGTTACTGCCAGTTTAACACCATATAGTTCTGTCTGCATTACTGCCAGTTTAACGCCATATAGTTTTGCGTGCGTTACTGCCAGTTTAACATCATATAGTTCTGTGTGCGTTACTGCCAGTTTAATACCATATAGTTTTGCGTGCGTTACTGCCAGTTTAACGCCATATAGTTCTGTGAGTGTTACTGGCAGTTTAACTCCATATAGTTTTGTGCGTTACTGCCAGTTTAACGCCATATAAATCTGTGTGCGTTACTGCCAGTTTAACGGCAAATAGTTTTGCATGCATTACTGCCAGTTTAACGCCATATAGCTCTGTGCGCATTACTGCCAGTTTAACGCCGTTTACTTCTGTGTGCGTTACTGACAGTTTAACGCCATTTACTCCTGTGTGCGTTACTGACAGTTTAACGCCATTTACTTCTGTGTGCTTTACTGCCAGTTTAACGCCATATAGTTCTGTGCGTTAGTACCAGTCTAAAATGTCTCCACAGGCACATGTGGATGTGGTGGTCAGTCCTCAGGCAGGGCATCATTTCCTCTGTTTAATGAGTTTGCCCATGCCATCCCAGCCACAGCATGCAGAGGAGGTGGTGGACTGGCTTACTAAACCTTCCTCATCCTCATCATCCTCTGTCACGCAAGCAGAGACAAGTGTGCAGTCCCCTGCAGTTGCCTCCTTGTCCACATCTATTCCTGCCATAGCCCAAACATCAGCCATTGAGGAGTCAGTTGAGTTATTTGACCACAGCAGCAGCCACTTGCGCCTTGATGATGCCCAGCCATTACTAGATTCAGATGTTGTTTCTGAGGTTGAGGATGACAGGAACATGAGCCTAGAGAGAGGGAGAAACACTGGTAGACAAATTGGCATATTTGTTCCCCAAGCCACAGCGTATTGCCAAGTTGTCTCCAGTGGTAATGATGAAGATGGAGGAGATGGAGAGGATGATGATGATGAGGTCAGTGATGCGACTTGGGTGCCAGATAGCACAGAGGAGGAAACTGAAGGTGAGGCTACACAACCCCAAGGAGGCCGACATCAAGAAAGAGTAACTAAAATCAGAACAAATTGTAAAATAAATTAATTGAAAAGTGCTGTGCTATGTAATTTGCACTATACACCCAATAATTGGATACCAAATGTATATATATCATAGAAGCACACAAATAATGACCAATGGGGAAGTGCCAATAAATAATAAATACACCTCCTGTCTGCCCTTAGACAGGGAAAGTTGACACATGTGCCATGCCTGGAACATGTCCTCAATTTGGTGGTGCAGCGTTTCCTAAGTACATACCCAGGGTTGCAAGATGTACTAAAGTAGACCAGAAGAGTTTGTAGCCATTTCAGGCGGTCATACACAGCCAGTGCTTGGTCGGCTGAAATTAATGAGGAATTCCACCTGCCCATAAACCGCTGATTTGTGACATGCCCACCAGGTGGATCTCAACTTTGGGAATGCTGCAGCGGCTATACATGCAGCAGAGGGCCGTCAATGAGTACATGTGCAAGTACAGCATGACAACAGGCTCAGGCCGCCTTGGCTTTTTTCCCCACGGCAATGGCTGATCATTAAGGATACATGCACTGTATTGTCACCATTTGAGGAGGCCACACGGATGGTGAGCTGTGATAGTGCATGCATCAGTGACACATTCCCTGTTGCGTTTCTGCTGGAGCAGACTCTGCGTGGCATTATAGACAGGGCACTGGAGGCAGAGTAGCAGGAGGAAGAAGAGGACTTCCTTTCCTCTCAAGGCCAACTTTATCCAGACACCATCATTCCTATGTCACAGAACACACAGGATGAGAGAGGGTAAGAGGATCAGGAGGAGGATTATGGAACTTTCATAGGCTTCGAGGAAGAGGAAGAGGAAGACTTGTGTCAATCTGTAAGCAACGGCTTTCCTACCCCCAGGACCCTTGGGAATAGTATGTGGCTGAGAGGAGGAAATTTCAGATGCTGTCATCCTGAGTTACTCCAAGGAGTCTGCTTCTCAAACCTCGGCAAATTTCAGGAGCATGGGCAAAGTCATGCTTCAAAGCCTGCAAAAGGTCCCAAGAATACATGGCATAAAGGAGAAGGATGATTACTTGTTGGAAACCCTCATTGACCACCATTATAAGAGGAAGGTCTCAGAACTTATCCCATCCCCACAGAGAGAGCAGAAGATAAAATCTCTTGAGGACACATTAAAGAGCATTTTATTGAATGTTTTTCCTGAATCCAGTAGGTTACAGTGTCATGGAAAACATAGTTTTGAGTCTTCTGTTGGTCAAGAGAGGAGCGTTGGAGAAGGCGTCCACCTAAGTAAGGCATTTTTTTAGTCCTCGCCGCCCAGGGCTGTCAGCTTCCACATCCCATCAGCAGCGTCTGCATCACATGGTGAATGATTACCTCAGGGCAAAAACAGAGATGGAGAGCTTTCCAGCTGACGATCCACTGACTTACTGGGTCATGAGAATAGACAACTGGCCAGAAATTGCCCAGTATGCTATAGCGTTGTTGGGCTGCCCTGCATCCAGTGTGCTTTCAGAACGGGCATTCAGTGCTGCAGGAGGTTTCATTACTGATCATAGAATGCATCTATTCACAGACTCCGTGGACCATTGGACTTATAAAGCCCCTGATGCCAATGTCACTGATTAAGTCTTTTTGGGATGTGGAATCTCTGCAGGAATTCAAGGCTGCCTAGCTTTGAGGGCGTTCAATCATTTCATCTGAAAGAATGTTTTTGGTATAGGTTTCATGGGCACAAAGACCAAAGACCAATTTTTCAGCACCTGTTTGACAGGTGCATATCATTGCAATTTTTTACAGCAAAGCCAATTCTTGCTTTCATCAAGAGTACCTCTATAGGGTTATGGTGGGAAGGCACCACCGACACCCAAAGAGTCATTTTTCTGCACCTGTTTAACAGGTGTATATCATTGCAATTTTTTACAACAAGGCCAGTTCTTGTTTTAATCAAGAGTACCTCTATAGGATTATGTTAGGAAGGTGCCACCGACACCCAAAGACCAATTTTTCTGCACCTGTTTAACAGGTGCATATCATTGCAATTTTTTACAGAAAGACCAATTCTTCCTTTTATCAAGATTACCTTTATAGGGTTACGGTGGAAAGGCGCCACCGACACCCAGAGATCAAATTTTACTCTTCCACTACTTCTATCCAAAGTCAAAGTGACACCAGAATGTACCCAAAAAATCTCTAATCTTGTTCCCAGTGCACTACATTGTGGCCTGATCATATACACTGGCTCCGCAGCTGTTACTGAGCAAAATAAAGCAGCTTGCAGGGAAAATTTCATTTTCTTTTGGCTTTATAAATGCAAATATTGCTGCATTGTCCCCTTAGTCTAACAGGTAGACTAAGGGGACCCCCCAGGCACTATATTGGAAGGAATTTTTCATTTTTATGTTTTCAATTTAAAAATCAAAAAATCACTGCTCATTTAAAAATTACGTTTTTCACAAACTTTTTTTTTTATCGATGCATGTCCCCCAGGGCAGGACCCAGACCTCTATAACCATTGTATGCCCAATTACTTGCATATAAGCCTCCAAAATGGGCACTTTTGATTTTTGATGTACGGGTCCCATTGACTTTACTGGAGCTCGTTATTCTGGTCCGAAAGTTCTGGTGCAAACCGAACAGGTGTCCGTTTGGCTCATGCCTAAATGCACCATGGTGGTACATTGATATCAATACAAATCGAATAAACAATATCTTGTTACTGGCTGCTTGAAGAATATAGCCTCATAAACTCGACAAGTTTTGCACTCTTGCGTCCTCAGCAGGAATAGGTTAACACTGACACTGGCCACTAATGCAGCACAAAGGGGTTAATTAACTGCTACTGGCCACTAATGAATTAGAGATCAATGGCAGTGTTGAAATAGTGGCCAGTGTCAGTACATTAACCCCTTCATGCTGCATATTACTGGCTAATGGTTTAATTAACCCCAAATCACAAAACCCATGACAGTTCCCAAGACATTAACCAGTCCAGTGCACTGGAAAAGATTCACTATGAAATTACACTGTTAAGCAACATATATTCTCCTCTGTCTGCCATTGCTCACTTACCTAATTCCAGCAACATCCACACTCCCTCACGGTGCCTCTCACTCTTCCTGTCCCAGCCTCTGAATGACATCATGTCAGAGGCAGGGACTAGAAATGATCTGTGGGGCGGAGTTCACTCCCCCTGACAGAGAAGTGTAACTGATGTCTTCTCAGCTGAGTGTAGGATCACACGGGGCGATCCAGCACTCGGCACCCCGCTGCAGCTCTGCAGGGGCACTTTAGGCCTGACTTGGGCAGTGATCTGTGACTGTGTACTGATGTGCATGTTCATCTGCCATCAGGCACAGTTTAACCTAGCAGTGCCCGCACTGTCACCTTGCAGATTCCGGGGGGGGGGGGGGGGGGGCGCTTGATCCCCCTTGCCCCCTCTTGCGGACACCCATGATAGTCACCTTCCACAGCGGTCCATCAAGTATGACATATGCGTACTTCCATTAGTCCGAGCTGGACCAATGTAACTATGTAATAAAGATCATACTAAGACTTCAGTCTTAATAATTCTTACAACCCCTACTGAGATAATACATTTGATATTTACCCTCTCAAATATTACGTTAAAGAAACTTTTTTATATTTAAAGGATAAGTTCACTTTCCAAAAAATAATAAATGCACATTTTTTACAGGTTAAAAAAATATGCATTTATTTTATTTTTTTCAGAGCCTGTAAAGCATTGCTGATTGTGGGTTTAATACCACGGTCTTGCAGACTGTCTGTGTAGCTGTCTGCCCTTACCTCCGATACGGGCCTCTGACAGGAAGCTCAGTGAACTACCAAGAGCATGGTAGTTTACTGAAAAACTACTAGCCGACAGCCACAAAGGCTGTTGGGACTTATAGTTTTTCACATTCACAGAACACTGTGATTGAATGATGTGACAGGGCAAAGCAACGCAAAGCAACGCACGGCCGCACTTTTTTTTTTCTTTTTATACTGTGACAGTAAGTGGAGGGAGAAGCTCCCTAGCTTGCTGTCAAAACTAGGAATCGGAGGGGTGCGGGGGCCAGTGCATGTGTAACATGTCACATGTTACACCCTGAATATGGGTGTAACATTTTACAAAAGGCGAACTTATTTTTTAACTCCTTATATCTTTGTTTATTTTTAAAGTATCTGAAAATGTTATGGTTAGATTGAACTTGACAATGAAGCAAAGGAAATATGATGATATTGTACACAGCTTGTATTCTATAAAAAGACATCAGAAGTGTCTTTACTTAAAATGACTTTGATGAGGAATAAGTTCAAATTATAAAAATAAACTAGAGACGAGAGTTCCAGTCTCTGTCACAAAAAAGATATTACCTTTCTTATAAACTGCTTGTTAATTGCTCTAGGCAGGAAACTTCGAAAACACTGGGAAATCTTTGCCTCCCCAGAAAAAAAAACATTAACAAGCAGAAAATTACCTGTCTATCTGAATGTCTTGCCCTGAACCTCTTCTTTAAGGCTGGGTTCACACATGTGCGGTGCGAATTCCAGCTCCGTTTTCTCTGCGAAGAGAAAAAAACAGCTGTTCATCGGTTCCTCTCCATTGTAGCTGTGGATCAGTGAGCAGGGAGAGGTGGGAGGTGTAGTGAGTAGAAGGAGAAAATTTGTGTTCAAAACGGAATGCATCTGCGAATCAGATGCATTCCCATAGAAGATAACGTGCTTGTAATTCGCACCGCAATGCCCAGAAAAAGCACAAGTTTTTGGGCAATGTGCAGTGTGAATGCAACGCACATATGTGAACCAGATGCATTTAAATGTCCTGCAAATTGGATCTAATTCACATAGTTGTGAACGGGCCCTAAAGTCATTACCTTTTTTACATTTTTATAGTACTTCGTTTAGTTTCAGCAACAGTTACTGTATTTACTTTGACACAATATCTTGAATCTTTTCAAAGGTTGGTGAAGCCATGTTGGCATATAAGCAGCTGATTGGAGAAAGCGATGTTACTGTGCAGACTATTAATCCCCAATTACATCAGAACATACCATCATTTGCTTGTATAGATCTACTAGCAAATTACAAGGAGTTCTTGCCAGGTATGTCTAGATACTAGTGATTTTTCTTTATCATATTTATGTAATAAGGTTGTTGAAAGTTAGAATCCAATCCATTTTCACTTTGCAGCAATCACTTGAAAGTTCTAATTGGTTACTTTGGGCTTTACACAATGGGTTAGATTTAGTGAAACTGGAGAGTGCAAAATCTGGTGCAGCTCTGCATAGAAATCAATCACCTTCCATTTTTTTTTTGTTATTTGTTAAAGCTTAATTTAACAAGCTGAAGTTAAAAGCTGATTGGCTACCATGCACTAAATAAACCCGAATGTGCCTTTGTGAAAAATAACATATACAGGTGCATCTCATAAAATTAGAAATATCATAAAGAAGTTCACTTAATTCAGTAATTCAATAAAAAAAAAGTATATAGATGCGTTACACACAGAGTGATCTATTTCAAGCATTTATTTCTTTTAATTTTGACGATTACGGCTTACAGCTAGTGAAAACCCAAATTTCAGTATCCCAGAAAATTTGAATATTACATAAGACCAATAAATAAAAAGGATTTTCTAATAAAGAAATGTTGTCTTACAGAAAATTCTGTCCACTTACAATGTAGCATGCACTCAATACTTGGTTGGGGCTACTTTTGCATGAATTACTGCATCATTGCGGCGTAGCATGGAGACGATCAGCCTGTGGCACTGCTGAGGTGTTATGGAAGTCCAGGTGGCTTTGATAACAGCTCATTCAGCTCATTTGCATTGTTGGGTATGGTATCTCTCATCTTCTTCTTGACAATACCCCACAGATTTTCTATGGGGTTTAGGTTAGGCAAGTTTGCTAGCCAATCAAGCACAGTAATACCGTGATCATTAAACCAGGTATTGGTACTTTTGGCATTGTGGGCAGGTGCCAAGTCCTGCTGGAAAATGAAATCGGTATCTCCATAAAGCTATTCATCAGAGGGAAGCATGAAGTGCTCTAGAATTTCCTGGTAGAAGGCTGCGCTGGCTTTGGATAAAACGCAAAAGACCAACACCAGCAGATGATACGGCTCCCCAAATCATCACTCAGTTTTAAGAGTCTTCACAATAGAAGCACATGCATTCTGATGGATAGATAGTGGGCAGGTGAGCCGGAAGGAGTCCACCCCTCCTTAAACACTTGAGGTCCGAGCCATAGGCAAATGACAGCTACAGCGCGGACCTCAATTTCCGGGAGGCCGTCATAGGACTCCTCCCCTGTGCACATGCCCTGCATGCGCCCTGCAGGGTGCGTGGGGAGCGCACTCTAATTACTGAGTCACGGAGACTTGGCTGATCACCGATCCTAGTAAGGGGCTGATCCAGGCCCCTTACCATGTGATCAGCTGTAAGCCAATGACAGCTGATCACATGATGTAAACAAAAGCTCGGTGATTGTTTTATTTTATCCTCACACTGATAGTGTGAGGAGAAAAAAAAAGCCAATCACCGGCTTATGTTAAAGGGACATCAGTCCCGAAGAGAAAGGATGCATATCTGCCTCCTCTGTGCCATTCAGTACCCCCTGCCAGTGCCACCTGTCATTGTCACCTGCCAGTGCCCACAGTGCCCACCAGTGCCACCTATCAATGCTCATGAGTGGCACCCACCAATGCCCACAATTGCCACCTATGAATGCCCACCAGTGGTGCCAATCAGTGCCACCTAGCAGTGCATCAATGAAGGAGAAAAATTACCTATTTGCGAAATTTTATAACAAAATATAAAAAAAACGTAACAAAAAATAAAAACTGCCGAGGTGATCAAATACCACCAAAAGAAAGCCCTATTTGTGGGGAAAAAATGATAAAGATGTCATTTGGGTACAGTGTTGTATGACTACGCAATTGTCATTCAAAGTGCAACAGTGCTGAGAGCTGAAAATTGGTCTGGACAGGAGGGGGGTTTAAGTGCCCAGTAAGCAAGTGGTTAAAGAGGCAGGAGAACACTAAACACCCAGCACATAGAAATATGGCAGCAAAGGTGTCAGTGCGTTGCCTGACCAATATATTAACAATACAAACAAATGGCCACTGCCCCCACCTGTACCCACCTTTAACTGGCCTTTGCAGCAAGGAGCACTGGAAGGGCAAATAAAAGGTCTATGTCAAATAAAACCAAAGAAATCTTTAAGGGCTCAACTTGCCCACCAGCCTACTGGTCATACTATCCAGTTTGGTTTTGTTACATTTATTTGTTGCTAAATCATTTACCTATCCTGGTGATGTTATCAGCCCTGCCTGTGTTCTTTCCTGCTGGACTACAGACCCCCTTCGCCTTATGTTATAGGGATGTGTAAAGACAGTTGTTCTGTAGTCCAAAAAGAAGAGAATTGGCAGGGCTGACAACACTTTTGAGGATTTTAATGCAGCAGAGGTACTTTGTTGTCACCTCAAATAGGACGTTAAGAGCTCACTGGATTTTAATAGATCAATTTTTCTGTTACTTGAATTAGGGAATGTTTTGCATACTAAATAACTTAGACTTAGATACTGAATGTTTTTTTTGCCTAGGTATACACTTTAAAGTAATCCTTACATATACCTAGCAAAGTGACTGGCCTCAAGTGATACAGCGATGAAACATTTATCCCTTTTACCTGTTTATCTGCAGTTTTCTCTTCTCTACATCAATCCAGAATTTATAAAGCTTCTCTGAGCTGTCAGAAAACAGGGGACAGAGAGCTGAAATTACAGTGTGGAGCTTAGTGAGGAGAGATGTGAGAGCTGATTAGAGGGAAGGGACACACCCCTTCACACAGCACACAGGAACAGAACTGAGGCTGTCAGTCACAGGCTGTGTGCTGCAGATCCCTCCCCTGTCATCTTTTTTCTCTTGATGTCAGGAAAGCTTGTCAAAAGTGATTCATGCAGATAGTAGAGTAATTTGGCAGCAGGTAGAAATTAGACTTGGTGCTCTGGATTGAGACAAGTACACACTATAAAAAGATATTGTTGTTTCATTTTTCATGTCTGAGGTTTACAACCACTTTAGGGATTGTCTAGCTACTCTGCTTTACTTTAGACCTGACACATAAACTTGTGTGGTGCTTTAAATTCCTCTTGTTTTTTTTTTTAAGATAAAAACAAAAAAAAAAAAGATTAAAAAAAAAAAATCAGACGAAAAATTCTTGAGTACACACTCCTATAAAATATGCCTGCTGAAAAAAAAAGGTTCTTTCAAATTCCAGTATACTATTGTATTGTAAAGTGTTGTAAGAGGAACAATGAGCTGTCTGAAAAACCTTGCAATTTTGATATACTCAGTCAAAGGTATCATTTAAATCTATGATTGCTTGCACGAAATACATTAAAGTTCCATTCACAAACCACTTTCAGTGCCACACTGATTGCTTGCTGAATGATAGAAAGATGATATTGAAATATATAGTGGCTGAATGAATGAAAGCACCTTCCCTGTACAAATCAGCCCCTTTAAAACACCTGAAAACAGTGAACAGAAAAAAAAATCAGAACCTATTCTTGGCACACGTTTATCATCATCGTTCTTTCATTTAACAGGGAAAACACAGGTACGTGGTACACAGCTGAAAAACCTCTCATGTGCACTTAGCCTGAAATGCCAGTTGCACTGTGGGAGTTTCATAAATAAGCCCTCATGATGTTATTGGTTTTGCTATAAAAAAAATGGCAATTTTACAGACATAGAGCCACACTCACTCTGCTGTATGTCTCATCCTGCTGTTGCCAGATGTGAAAAGATATTTTCTGTTCAGTTCTGTACAATAAATTAAAGCTGTAAAGGTTCGTTTAAATTACCTATAAAAATAATAAAAAAAAAAAATGATTAAAGGAAATCTGATATAATAGAAATATGGGAGCTGCCAATGCTGACGTATTGCTCTGTGCAGTGGGTTTTGCACAGAGCAGCTCCGGGATCCTCTTCTTTTCGGGTCCCCCCGCTGGCACTCCTGGCTTCTCCCCCTCCAGAAGTGCCCCTCAAGAAAGTTATTTGCCCTGGGGGTACCGCTGCATGCTCGCTCCTCGTTGGCTCACTGGCTGCGATTGACAGGGCGGAAGAGTCCAGAGATTATATTGTGAATATCGCTGAATCAGGGGGATCTACAGCTACCTTGACCTTACAAAGGCTTGTTTATTTATCTCTATAGTTGAAAAGAGAGGCGGGGCATTTGCTTGCAATTTAGTACATACTATTATTGGCTTATTTTAATGTTATTTATTGCAGTTAATCAAAAGTTGTGAATTCATAGGTTGTCATGACTACACTGAAAAACAGGAAGAAAATGCAGGATATCATGAAACAGGAAAGCTTAATCTTCCCATAGGAGAGCTGTCTTGGGTTCATATCATCCGCTATCAGAATCACCTAATGAGATTGAAGAATATTCTCACGCTGACAGGTAAATTGTTTTTTTTTTTTTTTTTTTTTTATCACTGCTTTGCTGGCAATGTCATCCAACAAAAATAGTAAGCTGTAGCATAACATCTATTTACCGTCAAAATATAACAATTAGAAGAAGAATGTATAAATAAGCAACTTTCTGTTTAATCTGTATAGTGCATGATGTAAGTATAAGTAAGAAAAGAATCGGCCTTTGTGGAACCACAAGCTCTTTGTAGACACTGCAACAGTACCAATAATTGGTCCTCGTTCTAAGTCAGCAAATCACTTGTGATACTTTATATCCCTATAAGTAGGGTGAGATTCACTTAAAGACCTGTCATGCAAAAATTGCACTTAGCCAAGAGTTTTTTCTCTTTTTTTGAGATGGATTATTTTCACTTGTCGGGAAATCAGAGTTGCAGTAGCAATCAGCTATAGTAGGAACATAAGCTAAAATAAAACGTAACCTTTTATTTATGATTGGTTATTTTCAGCTGCCAAGTGACTTACAGTTCACATCATGGCATAGATAGTGTGTCAAAAACTCCTTTGTGTTCCTTCTCCTACAGCTGTCAAACATTCTTGGCTTTTTGGATCACTGTAGAAAAAGTTTAATGTGAAAAAAACAACCCCATCACTCCCACTGAACTATATACAATGCAAGGAGTTTAGCACAATTTATTGGACATTTGTGCCTTTCTCAGTTCTAACAAGGGATGGGCTGAATGGACCCCTGTTCGGTTCGTACCAGACCTTTCGAACACCATGAAAGTTTGGACACGAATAACAAACCCTATTTAAGTCAATGGGACCCAAATGTCAAAAATCAAAAGTTCCCATTTTGAAGGCTAATATGCAAGTAGTTGGGCATACAATGCTTATAGGGGTCCGGGTCCTGCCCTGGGGGACATGTATCAATAAAAAAAAGTTTGTGAAAAACATAATTTTTAAATGAGCAGTGTTTTTAGATTTTTTAAAGTGAAAGCATAAAAATGGAAAATTCCTTCCAATCTGGTGCCTGGGGGTCCCCTTAGTCTACCTGTAAAGTAGCAGATCTGTACCATACCTGCTGCAGCAAGAATTGCATTCATAAAGCAAAATAAAATGTAGTTTTCCCTGCAAGCTGCCTTTATTTTGCTCAGAAAAAGCTGGGGAGCCATTGTGTATGATGAGGCCACAGTGTAGTGCACTGGGAACAAGATTCGAGTTTTTTTGGATACATTCTGGTGTCACTTTGAATTTGGAAAGAAGTAGCAGGCTCGTAAAAATTGGTCTTTGGGTATAGGTGCCGTTTTCGCACCGTAAACCCTTTAGAGGTAATCTTGAGCAAGAATTGGCCTTGCTGAGGTGCTCTTGATGAATGCAACAAGAAATGCAATGATATGCACTTGTCAAACAGGTGCTGAAAAATTGGTCTTTGGGTATTAATTGTGCCCATGAAACCTATACCAAAAACATTCTTCCAGATGAAATGATTGAACATCCTCAAAGCTAGGCAGCCACGAAGTACTGCAGAGATTCCACATTCCAAAAAGACTCAATCAGTGACATCAGCATCAGGGGCTTCATAGCTGGTATTCCAGGACTGATTTATTTTTATAAAAGTCAAATGGTCCACGGAGTCTGTGGACAGATGCGTTGTATGATCAGAAACAAAACCTCCTGCAGCACTGTTCTGAAAGCACGCTGGATGCAGGGCAGCCCAACAACTAAATAGCATACTGGGCAGTGGTCTATTCTCATGACCCAATAAATCAGTGGATTATCAGCTGGAAAGCTCTCCATCTCTGTTTTGTCCCCGAGGTATTCGTTCATCATGTGATGCAGATGCTGCCGATGGGAGGTGGAAGCTGACAGCCCTGGGAGGTGAGGACTAAAAAAAATCCGAAATGCCTCACTCTCCTCTCCTCTCTTTCCCAACAGAAGACTCAGGCCGCGTACACACGCGGGGACTGTTCGCTCAACTTTGTTCGTCAAACAGTTTCAGCGGACAGTCCGCTCAAAATTAGCATGGACGGACTTGCCCACACACGACGAACGAACAGTCCGCTGAAACCGTGCGCGATGACGTGAACTAGAAAACGACGTCCTATACACTGCAATGCAACCTTCGGCGTGTAAATTCTTTCTGAGCATGCGCGAGACTTAGTTTGACGAACAAGCCTACACACGAGGGGACTGTCCGCTGAAACAAAGAAATTTTTCGGAAATTCCGAAAAACTTTGTTCAGCAGACTGTCCGCTGAAACTGTCCGCTGAAGCCCACACACGAGCGAACTGTCCGCCGAAACACTGTTCAGCGGACAAAGTTGAGCGAACAGTCCCCGCGTGTGTACGCGGCCTTACAACTACGTTTTCCAGGGCACTGTAACCTACTGGAGTCAGGAAAAAATGTTCAATAAAATCCTCTTTAACGTGTCCTCAAGAGATTTTATCTTCTGCACTCTGTGGGGACAGGATGAGTTCTGAGACCTTCCCCTTATAACGGTGGTCAAGGAGGGTTGTCCAACCAGTAGAGCTGCACGATTCTGGCCAAAATGAGAATCACAATGTTTTTGCTTACAATAAAAAGATCATGATTCTGGCGTCGTAAAATCTTTCACATTATACAAAAAAATTGGGCTAACTTTACTGGTTCGTTTTTTTTTATTCATTAAAGTGTAATTTCTTCCCAAAGAATGACTGCTGTGCAAATACAGTGTGGCATAAAATATTGCAACAACCACCATTGTATTGTCTAGGATCTCTAATTATATATATATATATATATATATATATATATATATATATATATATATATATATATATATATATATATATATATATATATATATATATATATATAATGTTTGGGGGTTCTAACTTGAAACCAGCAAATGTCAGAAAGAGGATTAGTGTTTAAATGGTTAAACTTCCCTCATTTACACACCAAAGTGTATTCCTTTGATCTAAAGGACAAATCATTACAATGTTTATACTTAAGTTCCACTGCTAAAGAATGTTGTGATTCATGGCAGACTGCCCAGTAGATCTGCACGATTCTGGCCAAAATGAGAATCAAGTTTTTTTGCTTAGAATAAAAAGATTACGATTCTCTCACAATTCTCGCAACGTAAAATCTTTCACATTATACAAACAAAATGGGCTAACTTTACTGGTTAATTTTTAATTTATTTTTTAAATTCATTAAAGTAATTTTTTACCAAAAAATTGCATTTGAAAGACCGCTGTACAAATATTTCTCCTCCCCGCGTTGTCTTCTGGGGAATGGGGCGCTGTGTGTTATGGGAACTGTGATAGAATGTTGGGGCAAGGACCCGAGAGCCGAGGGATGGGTTGGCCCCAGGCGGCCGACATCGCGGGCACCCTGGACACGTAAGTGCACTTATTAAAAGTCAGCAGCTACAATGTTTATAACTGCTGACTTTAAAAAAAAATAAAAAATTCAGCTGCCCCCCCCCCCCATTTAAGTTCAACTGATAAAGAATGTTGTGATTCTTGGCAGACTGCCCATTTTTTTTCCCTTCCTTTATTTTGACAGCTGTGGCTTCAGAAGAGCAGAGAGAATTCTTTTCATAGCAAGAATTGTGAAACATTTTAATCAAGATTGTGATAACGATTCTTGAAGATTAATTGTGCAGCTCTACTGCCCAGTTTTTTTTTCCTTTCTTTTGATGGTTGTCGACTTCAGTAGAGCAGAGAGAATTCTCTGCCTAGAAAGAATCGGGAAATACTTTGTCAAGATCGCAAGGGGCAAAAAATCGTGATAACGATTCTTAACGATTAATCGTGCAGCTCTACCAATCAGTAATCATCCTTCTCCTTTATGCCACGTATTCTTTGGTTCATTCACAGGCTCTGAAGCATTAGGTTGCCCAAGCACCTCAAATTTACAGAGGCTTGAGAAGCAGACTCCTCAGGGTCACTTAGGATGACAGCATCTGGAACTTCCTCCTCCCAGCCACATACTAATTCCAAGGGTCCTGGGGTTGGAAAGCCATCACTTACAGATTTACGCATTTCTTCCTTTTATTTGAAGCCTTTAATAGTGCCAGAATCCTACTCCTCATTCTCCTCCCCTCTCTCCTCCTGTGTGTTCTGTGACATAGGAATCATGAGAGGAAAGGGAGTCCTCCTCTTCCTCCTGCTGCTCTGCCTCCAGTGCCACACAGAGTCTGCTCCAGCAGGAACACAACAGGAATTGTGACACTGGTGCATACACTGTCATGGCTCACCGTCCTTGTGGCCTCTTCAAATGGTGACAATACAGTGCATGCATCCTTAATGATCAGCCATTAGCGTGGGGAAAAAAGCCAAGGCGGCCTGAACCTGTTGTCCTCTGCTGCATGTATAGCCGCTGCAGCATTGCCAAAGTAAAGTTCCACCTGGTGGGCATGGCACAAATCAGCTGAACTGAACACTGGCTGTGTATGACCGCCTGAAATGGCTACAGACTCTTCTGGCTAGCTTTAACACATCTTGCAACCCTGGGTACGTATTTAGGAAGCGCTGCACCACCAAACTGAGGACATGTGAGGTTTGACCCATTTTTGCACACCGCCATTCCTGGCTCCAGCTGGCGTGGTGTGAACCACCTCTTGGTCTCTCCCTGCAGAGCTGCAAGAATCTCTGCTCCGTTGTGGTTCCTGTCCCCTAAACACAACAGCTAAAGCACTGCATGGCACATTTTATCCTGACTCTAGGAACAGCCGTTTGAACACTTAGGGGGTACCTGATGTTCATAGGACAATTCTGCAGAGGAGGGCATGGAGGCAGCATTGGAGGAAGGAGTAGAGCTCACAGGTCTGGCATCATCACAACCAGCTGTATGGAGACATAAGGGCACAACATGCTGCAGCACCAAGCCCTGTCCTGAATCCTTTTGAGTTGCCAGCAGCGTTACCCAGTGTGCTGTGAGCTAAATATATGCTCCCTGCCCATGCTTGCTGGACCAGGTGTCAGCAGTAAGGTGGATTTTATGGCTGACTGCCTTGTCCAATGATGCCAG
Organism: Lithobates pipiens; assembly: GCF_037356315.1. Taxonomy (NCBI): domain Eukaryota; kingdom Metazoa; phylum Chordata; class Amphibia; order Anura; family Ranidae; genus Lithobates; species Lithobates pipiens. Next base: position 277,781,616 of record NW_027507903.1, on the reverse strand, counting down.
AACATTCCCTTTCATGTGATGGTAGAGAGAAGAAACGGCCTTACGTGAAAGGTAGTAGTGACTGGGAACCTGCCATTGTGGTATAGCACATTGTGCGAATACATGGAAGAAAGGGGGCAGAATCCACCAGGCTGAAAGGCAGAAGTTGGAAAGCCAACAGCTTTGACAAGCTTGCATTTAGATGTTGCGCATGTGGGTGGCAGGGACTGTATTTTTTTTTCCGCTGCAGCAGATGGGGCAGAGAAGTTTGCTGGCTACAGTCTACAGCTGATGTGCTGCCAAGACCTGGGACACCCTGTGCTATACGATCAGCTCTGAGTTATACCAGTGGAGGCTGCTGAGAGGTAATCACTCACTATAGCAAAGGTAGACTGAATTGGGTAAGGAGGAGGAGGGACAGATTTGTGCCCCTTTTGTGTGGCTTTAAAATTCAGCAGCTACAGTATTTGTAATTTTTTCGTGGAAGGGGCCTTGCTTAGGTTTAAAGAGGAAAAATGAAATCTATTGGACCCTTGCTCAAGGGAATATGCTTTGGTCATGCAAGAGGGGAAGTGAGAGAGATCCCCTTCCCATCCCCCCTTTTTTTTGCTCACTTTCATTCTTTTCTCCTCCTTTAATTTCTGGCCATTACTGAGTGATGCTATATTGAATATCTGTTACATATTTTTTGGGGTTTTAATGTTAAAAATCACAGATGAAATGTATGCGCTCTTTAATTTGCCATTTGTACTTTGGCCTTGATGAGCAACTTTTCAATCGCCAGGATGGTTTTCTGTGTAGTTTATTATGTCATATAACTTTTTGCATTGGCCTTTTTAAAGTCTGTATATGATCTTTCTGCATTCTTATCTGTTTAAAAAATGTTTTTTTTTTTTTAATAAATTCTTTTTATTCAGTTCCCCATCCCCCCAAAAACTCAACCATCCAGTATACTATTGTAGGAGCATTTACCTTTTTCCAATGTAGTAGAATAGCCTTCCTACCATAGAACAGCCATATATTAAGTAAAGTGCGGTGTGCCAAGAAGGGACAACCTCCTCAACTAAACCTATGAGGCATACTCTTGAGGTTGTAGGAACTGGGATACTGAGAACCTCTGTCAAGCAGGAGGTGATCGCATACCAGAAGCTCTGGATCCACGAGCAACTCTAGAAGATGCGCTCTGCATTTGCCGGTGAGGCAGAGCACCTCCAGCATTCATCCGTAACAGAGGAGTATATGTTTGCCAACCTAGCTGGAGTATAGTAAATCCTATGCAGATACTTAAAATGTATAAGGCAGCCCCTAGCAGATACCAGGCGCTTAAAGGGGTGGTCCCACATATCCTCCCAGTCTTCTCCTTGGATTTCAGGGATTTCAGGGATATCCACTACCCTTTTTTCCCCTACATCTAGTTACATCGAGTGGCGTTTTTTTGAAAAAGGATTTATACGTAGTTGATAGAGGTTTGGGCAATTACTCTTCCGCCAATAAATCTTCCAGAACAGTGGGGAGTACCTCCACCCTCTGAGTGGAAAATTGTGTCTGGAATGCATGGCGTAATTGTAGATACCGGAAAAAGTGAGAGTTAGGTAAGTTGTGTCTTGCTTTTAGTTGGTCAAACGTTAAGAGTTAGGCCTCTCTTGTAATGTCTCCTAGTACTTTAACCCCCCTACTAGCCCAAACTATGGGATCCGGCAGGGAATAGAAATGAGGTAGGTTGTGGTTCATCCATAATGGGGCAGATGGTGTAATTTCCACATAGCTGGGGGAAATTTGAGTTGTATCTATTTCCCAGGCTTTAATTGTTGCCTTCATGGAATCTGTTAGAGGTAGATTGGATTTTGGGCCTCTATAGAGCGCAAGTCTCAAACTCTCATAGGAGCCCAAATGAGCAGCCTCAAGGACCGTGGCCGAGTCCCCATCCTCCGCCCTCAACCAGCGTCTTGCAAAAACCATCTGTCCAGCTAAGTAATACTTCTGCTAATCAGGTAGTGCTAGTCCCCCCTGCCCCCATGGTTCCTGAAGTACCTTTATGCTTATGCATGGTGGTTTGGGAGACCACAGAAAGTAACTAATAATACTATTCAGTTTTTGGAAAAATGATTTGGGGACTCATACTGGAGAGTGCCGTAGGAAATATAGAATAACTGGCAAGAACTTCATTTTCAGGAGATTTATATGTCCTAATACACATAGAGGAAGCTGTTTCCAAGCCTGTATTTTTTGTGTCAGGCGAGGAACCAGTGGTAGAAGGTTTAGTGGCATATAATCCCATACTTTGGCCGTGACTTTGACCTCCAGGTACATGAGAGTGGAGACCCACTGCAGTGGGACACTGTCCCCATCTACCCTTCGCGCCCTCGGACACAACGGTAAAATTGAAGACTTGGTCCAATTCATTTAAAAAATGTTTACAATAAAGATTGTTTAAGAAAAAATAAAAAATAAAATAAAAAAATATATATATATATATATATATATATATATATATATATATACATACACACACACACACACACAGTGGTGTAAAACCTACTAATCATTCATACTTTGTGCTCACTCTTCCGTTACAGATTTAGAGCATAGCTTTTTATGCTGGAAATATACATATGATATGCTAGGGAAGAACCTGGCAGTTAGAAATTTTTTTATAAAAATATGAATTGCCATTTTTTTTTTTAGCTTCTCAACATTTTTAATCAAAATAAATAATGAATCATATTCTCACAAGTCAGACATATGGAAATAATAGACCGTAGGCATGACAGTACAAATGATGATTAGTGTTGGGTATAACAGAGCAAACTAATTTCACAGTAATGTGAAATTTCTAATTGTTTCCTAAACAACTGACATTTTTATTGTTTTTATTTTTATTTTTTTTATTTTTATTTTTTTTATTGAAATCACATTCTATGAAATTTCAAAATAATTAAAACCCCTTTTTTTGCATGTTTTTCAGAGAAAAGCTATGGGACAGTGTCTACTGGGGATACAATGTACTCTGTTTTTGGTAATGGGATTACAGTACGCTATGCAGGGATGCACTTGTTCCTCAAGAAGTATCTTTATTCTTACTCTACCTGCTGTGTGATTGACTTCCCTGCAGAACTTCTCTGGGGACTGGAAGACAAGTCAACAGTATTTCACATTCCATCTAAGGTATGAGAAATTATAATACCACACTGAATACCTTTACTGATATAGAAAATATGTAATTGTGCTCAAACCAGGTTTAGACTTCTAGCATTAAAGTGAACATTTATGACTTCACATTAGATGTCATGAATGTGCTATGTGCCCCTATAATATATTTTATCCAGCAAACTTTTATCCATGTTGTAAGTTTATGTAAAATAGTGATGTACTGTATAATGCCAGATTTGTTTGGGCTGCTTTGATTAAAGGACATTGAATCAACATTAGCACATAAGGTGAAGCTTAGATTATTTACTGTGTTTGAACAAAATACCAAACATGCCAACATCCCTGCTGAAGCAACTACATCTAATGTACCAAAAGAACAAGGGCGGGACATTTGAAGTACGCTGTCGTTTTATAAACGTATATTTATTGTGTATAAACAATTTTTTTGGCAACAGCCAAAATGATGATGGGTTGCAAGCACATTGTGACAAATTTACCCTAATATATGTAAAAATCAGTGCTGCATAAATGCTTAATGAGCCCTCAAAGCAATATAATAACAAAAAATATATAAAATATGTAAAACGATCAAAACATATCAATTTGTGCACATGGATGTGTGAATATTTCAGCAAACACAAAATATATTAGTTCCAAAACCAAATGGGAGATACAGTATCTCACAGAATTGAGTACACCCCTCACATTTTTGTAAATATTTTATTATATTTTTTCATGTGACAACATTGAAGAAATGACACTTTGCCACAATGTAAAGTAGTGAGTGTACAGCTTGTATAACAGTGTAAATTTGCTGTCCCCTCAAAATAACTCAACACACGGCCATTAATGTCTAAACCACTGGCAACAAATTGAGCCCAATTAGCCATTTTCCCTCCCCGGTGTCATGTGACTCTTTAGTGTTACAAGGTGTGAATGGTGTTATTGCTCTCACTCTCTCATACTGGTTACTGGAAGTTCCACATGGCACCTCATGGTAAAGAACTGTCTGAGGATCTGAAAAAAAGAAAGCTACATAAAGATGGCCTAGGCTATAAGAAGATTGCCAAGACCCTGAAACTGAGCTGCAGCATGGTGACAAAGACCATACAGCGGTTTAACAGGACGGGTTCCACTTAGTACAGGCCTCGCCATGGTTGTCAAAAGAAGTTGAGTGCACATGCTCAGCGTCATATCCAGAGGATGTCTTTGGGAAATTTACATATGAGTGCAGCCAGCATTGCTGCAGAGGTTGAAGGGAGGGGGTGGTCAGCCTGTAAGTGCTCAGACCATGCGCCGCACACTGCATCAAATTGGTCTGCATGGCTGTGGTCCCAGAAGGAAGCCTCTTCTAAAGATGATGCACAAGAAAGCCCACAAACAGTTTGCTGAAAACAAGCAGACTAAGGACATGGATTACTGAAGCAGAGCGTGATCCCCTCCCTTTGTAGACTGGGCCGCAGAGCAGTATTCCAATATGATAACGACCCCAAACACACCTCCAAGATGAACACAGCCTTTCTAAATTAGCTGAGGGTAAAGGTGATGTTCCCAGCATGTCTCCAGACCCAAACCTTATTGAGCATCTGTTGGGCATCCTCAAATGGAAGGTGGAGGAACACAAGGTCTCTAATATCCACCAGCTCTGTGATGTCATCATGGAGGAGTGGAAGAGGACTCCAGCAGCAACATGTGAAGCTCTGGTGAACTCCATCTCCAAGAGGGTTAAGGCAGTGCTGGAAACTAATGGTGGCCACACAAAATATTTTCACTTAGGGGTGTACACACCTTTGTTGCCAGCGGTTTAGACATTAATGGCTGTATGTTGAGTTATTTTGAGGGGACAGCAAATGTACACTGTTATGCAAACTGTACACTCACTACTTTACATTGTAACAAAGTTCCATTTCTTCAGTGTTGTCACATGAAAAGATATAATAAAATATTTACAAAATAGTGAGGGGTGTACTCACTTTTGTGAGATCCTGTAAACAGTGCACTGTAATATCTAAATAGTGTGAAATCAAAACAGTCTTTGTAAAAGAGTCCAAGGTATCCATAACTTGGTGGAATAGTGCACTCCTTGTAAGCCTAATGAAGTCATGCTGTTGGCACATGTTGGCTGAGGCAGACTGGAGGGTCACCATTTCTGTATCCACTACTAACCACCTTGCTGGGTCCTGGTATAAGAAAGTAGTGTGCTGTGACCTTTGTAATGAGGGTCAAACTTTAAGGTGAGAAATTACTGTACCCTTGAGGGGATGGTTTTGTTCATTCATCTGGGAGTGCACTATTACACAGAGTTTTGAATACCTTGGACTTTTTTTTTTTTGCACAAGATTGTTTTGATTTCAGAATATTTAGATATTACAATGCATCATTTATTTTTTTTGTTTGGTTCATGGAACTATTATATTTTTGTACAAATTGATATATTGATTATTATAATTTTAACTACTTGCCACCCGCCATATAGCAAAATGACGGGGGCAAAGTGGTTGTAATATCCTGACCGGACGTCATATGACGTGATCAGGATATTAAGCCGCTGTGCGCCCCCGGGGGCACGCATTGCGGCGATCGTTGTTGCGGGGTGTCAGTCTGACACCCTGCAACTACGATCTCAGTAAAGAGTCTCTGACGGAGACTCTTTACCACGCGATCAGCCGTGTCCAATCACGGCTGATCACAGTGTAAATGGGAAGAGCCGGTGATCGGCTTTTCCTCACTCGCGTCTGTCAGACGTGAGTAGAGGAGAGCCGATCAGCTGCTCCTCTGACAGGGGGGGTCGGTGCTGATCGATTATCAGCACAGCCCCCCCGAGGATGCCCACACTGGACCACCAGGGACGCCACCAGACCACCAGGAGATGCCAGCACCAGGTATGCCCCCTAGACCACCAGGGATTCCAGCCAGTGCCCATAATGAATGCCAATCAGTGCCCATAATGGATGCCAATCAGTGCCCACAATGGGCATCACTGATTGGCATGCATTATTGTTTGGCACTGATTGGCATCCATCCCTACAATACTTTAAATTACAATGCCGCCTATCAGTGCCCATCCATGCCGCCTATCAGTGCCCATCCGTGCCGCCTATCCATGCCCATCCGTGCCGCCCATCCATGCCGCCTGTCCATGCCCATCTGTGCCGCCTATCCATGCCCATCCATGCCGCCCATCCATGCCAATCCGTGCCACCTATCCATGACAATCCGTGGCACCTATCAGTGCCTATTTGTGCCACCTATCAGTGCCGCCTATCAGTGCCACTTCATTGGTGCCACCTCATCGGTGCCCATCAGTGCTGCCTTATCAGTGCCCGTCACTGCAGCCCTATCAGTGCCCATCAGTGAAGGAGAAAACTTACTTATTTACAAAGTTTTGTAACTGAAACCAAAAAAACATGTTTTTTTTCAAGATTTTCAGTATTTTTTTATTTGTTTAGCAGAAAATAAAAATCCCAGAGGCGATCAAATACCACCAAAAGAAAGCTCTATTTGTGGGAACAAAATGATAAAAATTTAGTTTGGGTACAGTGTAGCGTGACCGCGCAATTGTCATTCAAAGTGCGACAGCGCTGCAAGCTCAAAATTGGTCTGGGCAGGAAGGTGTATAAGTGCCCTGTATTGAAGTGGTTAAATATATTTTATATTTTTGTGTTATTATATTGCATTTATAGTTAATTAAAGGGGTTGTAAAGGTAAAAAAATGTTCACCTTAATGCATTCTATGCATTAAGGTGAAAAAACATCAGACAATACCGGCCCCCCCAGCCCCCTCGTTTTACTTATCTGACCCATCGAAAGTCCCACGCTCCCCACGACATCCTCTTCACCACTTAGCCTGGCTGTTGATTGGTTACAGTGGATGAATTGAAAGCAGTGCCACCATTGGCCCCCGGTGTTGTCAATCACATGCAGTGATGCGGCGCGCCGGGGGGGCGGGGCCAAGTGATACAGTGAGTGGCTATGGCCCCCGGCTGTATCACGGGAGCGCGCCCGCAAGCACTTCTCACCATGCGAGGGAGCTCGTATGGATGTGAGACATCTTTGCGGGGGGGGGGGGGCCGAGATAGCTGCCGAGGGATCCCAGAAGTCCAGGTTCGGGGCCACTCTGTGCAATACGAGCTGCACAGTGGAGGTGAGTATAACAAGTTTGTTATTTTTTTTTTCTAAATACCTTTACAACCCCATTTGAGCTATATAAACAATATGCTGTACAATTATTTTGCATAGAAATTTGGCGTTTTATATTGTAGGCCTGTAATTCTTAGCAATAACACACTTAAATCTGTACAAACAAGAGTCTAGTAGATATCCCGGGTATGACAAAAAAAAACACAAAAAAACATAAATTATAATATAATAAATAAGTATAAATAATTATGAAAAATAATAATATAATAATAAAATTAATTTCCCCACGGTTCACTATCGCTCAATTCTGCAAGTGTTCTCATTTACTGTCGCTGTTTTCATTACTTTTGACTTAAAGGGACACTTTTTGGTTGCTATGGACAATCTCCAGTTTCCAGGCAGAAAGAACAGTATATATAATATAAAACTGCATGCAGGGCATTGTACAAAGCACTGGGGACAAAAGGGATGTGAAATTATTTCATACAGTAATGTAATCTGTAAGATTACAGTGTACTGTATGTGTTATGTATTTTCTATTTTTTGAATTTGCTGCCGGGCTCCGTCCCCATGCGTCGCAATGCTTGCAGGGAACAGAGCCTGGCACACAGAGGCATTGGGTGGAGGACAGATCTCGCGGACACAGCAGGGGGGACATTGCAGGATCCTGGGGACAAGGTAAGTACATTGCACCAGGATCCTGCAATGCAATCCCGAAGTGTGGCTCGGGGTTACCGATAATGGTACTGAAATTTAACCTCGAGCCACACTCGGGAAAACCGCCAGGTAGGTTAAATATCCTAGTGATTAATACAAAAAACTGTATATATTTTCAAAAATCATCACACGACAGATCACATATCGTACAATCACTTAAGTTTTCTATAAAATTAGAACTTACAACCACCAATATACATTCACCGGCTACTTTATTAGGTACCCTTTGCTAGTACCTGGTTGGAACCCCTTTTGCCTTCAGAACTGCCTTAATTCCTTGTGGAATATATTCAACAAAGTGTTGGAAACATACCTCTGAGATGTTGCTCCATATTGACATGATATCATCACACAGTTGCTGCAGATTTGTCAGATGCACATCCATGATGCAAATCTCCCTTTATACCACATCCCAAAGGCGCTCTATTGGATTGAGATCTGGTAACTGTGGTGGCCATTGGTGTACTGTGAACTCATTGTCATGTTCAAGAAACCAGTTTGAGATGATTTGAGCTTTGTGACATGGAGCATTATCCTGCTGGAAGTAGCCATCAGAACATTGAGTACACTGTAGTCATAAAGGGATGGACATGGTCAGCAACAATACTCAGATAGCATTTAAACAAAGCTTAATTGGTACTAAGGGGTCCAAAGTGTGCCAAGCAAATATCCCCCACACCATTACACCAGCCTGAACCATTGCTACAAGGCAGGATGGATCCATGCTTTCATGTTGCTTACACCAAATTCTGACCCTACCATCTGAATGTCACAGCTGAAATCAGCACTGAAATCAGGACTTGCACATCAATATTGCCTTTCGAACTAGCCAACTTGAATGCATAACCTAGCAGCAGGAAATCTGGGCACTGAGATGATGTACATTATGTAGCTTGGGTGTAAAATGTCAGTGGAGTTATTTTAATAAAAATTGATTTGTACCTTTTTCAAGTTTCATATTTTCCAACTCAGAATTGCAGAAAAGATTTACTGTGGGATAAACAGAATTAGTTAAAAAAAAAAAAACCTATAGCAACACTTTTTTTGTTTAATGATTCAACTAAATGTCATCGCTCTCCTAATAAATCAGTGGTTTTTTTGGGGTTTTTTTTTTTTTTTAATTATTACTGTGTTTACATAAATCTCGGAATTTATTTTCCTAGAGAAAATGTTGTTACCTTAGAAACTACCAAGTAATTAAGCTTTTTTTTCCACTTGCTGTGTGCTTGCGAAACATCATTTTGTGTTTAAAGCAATTAAATGACATGTGAATGCTAACTAAAATATACACACTGTCTTCTGCTCTGAGAGTTGCAATTTCCTAAATGCCAGCAATGACCTTACCATCTGTTTCCTTAAATGGGGGTGCCAGCTGAATCAGTAGGAAGCCTTAACATTTATAGTCTTGCAGATCTGACTTTCTTTATGCGGCACATAAAGCTCATCTTTATAACAGATGAAATCGACCCTCGTCTGCTATACGGCTTCATATTATCAGTTAATATATGTTGCTAATGTAGAAATTACACATGAGGTCATAAGAAAAAAAATGCAGCTTGACTCGTTTTTAATGCAGGTTATCTAGCCTTTGTACCATCTTGGCAGTAGTAACGTTTTCACATTGACCTCCTTAAATAGCTGGCTTAAATCGCAGGAATTATGTGATAGGAATAAACATGAGTTTGCATACTGTACAACTTGCTTGGCTGCTTACAGTTTAGATAATCAGCCCATTCTAGCATTATCACTGGACTGCTGTTTACAATTTACCTAACATGCTATCAGTAGAAAAAGGACATTATGTGTATTGAATGTAGGTTACTCCTGCGTGGTAAAAAGCTTGTTACCTCTATATCTACATTAACGTGTTAAATTTTGAGTGTTGCCTCACATAACAAGGAACTAGCAAAAGTTAATAAAGTACCATCATCCAAATTAATATAGAAAAAACAAGGCAAGAAGGGTCTGTCAGGGCAGTTGCTGTGGCTGACCATTGGATACCCATTGAGTAGGTTGTACTGAATATCAGTACTGATAAACAAATGAATCTTAATATAAATTTGAATACATATAAACAAACACATGCAAAAGAAAAAAGATAAAATTGAACCACAGATAACTACTAATGGGATCACCCAAGAGATAAATGTTGATGTGGGGTATAGACAAATTGATCCTCTACTAGTTTTGCGGATTGAAACGGCTTCCTCAGGAGGCACTGTTTACAAAACTTGTCACCATAGCTTTTCCTATCCACTTGCAAACCCTCAGCTAGATCACAGTGCTAATAAATAGCCATCTTTAAAATCTATGCAAATATAGCACAAAATATTTTCTGCAGTGCCTTACAGCTGTAAACATGCGATAACACTCTAAGGGGCCTTAATACAAATTCAGTACTGAAATTCAGTTATGACTGTACTAATTATTAGTAAATCCTGAGATAACATGAAAAGATGTTTAGTGTTAGGTGAGAGCTGAATATTGTGGTAACTGAAGCACAATCATCCGTTTTTTGTTTTTTTTGTTACCATGTGCTGCCCATTTCCATGAACAGGCACACAAAATGGACAAAGTTCACTCATTATAACATGTTATTTAGTATAGTTATATAGCTAATCTGGATGAAAAAGACACAAGTTCATACAATTCAACCCACAGAGAAAAAACACACACACACACAAACAAATACCTCTATATACACAACCCTATACCCACAGTTGATCCAGAGGAAGGTAAAAAAAAAAACGAACAATAAAGCATGGGCCAATTTGCTCTAGAGGGAGACAAAATATCCTTCCCCAACAGGCAATCAGATATTCCCTGGATCAACTTTACCTATACATGCTAGTATCCAGTTATATTTTGTGCATTCAGGAAAGAATCCAGGCCTTTAAAACAATCTACTGAGCTGGCCAGAACCATAGTTATTATTATTATTAGGAATGCGACTAAATTTCTTCTCTAATTGGCTATCATTACTAAAAATCACTAGTAGAAAAAAACTAGTAGAAAGGCTTTGATTGTTCTTATTTTAAAGCCTGATAAATCTTCCACTCAGTGTGATTCCATCTTTTTCATCAACGCTAATGCTACAGTGCTGGCAAAGGTTGTTAGCTATCTGACTGAGCAGATATTTGGATTCAGTGATGGGATCTGATCAGTGTGTTTTTCCACTCATATGAACATCCATAGATCATACACAAACTTGCAGTATCCACGTGACCACTCCAAAGATCAAGCAGTGATACTCACAAAGCATTGAAAGTGTTAAATGTTGTTTGAGCGCTCCCAATCATTTTGGTTTTGCCCCAAATGTATCCATTGGATTAAACTATTATATATAGCTCCTGTAGCCAGACTCAATGTCAAAAATTCTATTTCTGAACTCTTCCCTGCGCACAGAGGGATGAGACAAGGCTGCCCCCTGTCCCCTATACTTTTTGCCCTCTCCATAGAGCCCCTAGCAATAATATGCTCTTCCCACAACATCAAAGGTTTTAAAATAAATTCATTAGGAGAGTGCATATCTCTGTATGTGGATGACTTTAATTTAGACTTTAACCAGCCCCTCTTTCATCTACTAAATCTCCTCAGGAAATTCGGAGTGTATTTCAGGTTTACGATAAATTGGGATAAATCCCTACTATTTCTGCTTGACCCAGATTCATAGCTCATAACTTTCATCTCTTTTCAAAATTGAGAATTGTGAACATGTTTTAAATATCTTGGAATAATCATACAAACCTCAATTCCGCCATATATAATTAATATTGTCCTGCCACTTATTAATTGCCTCCAATCCAAGACCATGCAATGAATGGACCTCCAGATAATTCTAATGGGCAGAGTAAACCTATTGAAAATTAATTTTTCCCAAGATCTTGTAAATATTATCTAATTCCCTCTACACAGTACTCCGTCATACAAAAAAAATAAAAATAAAAAAATGAAGTATGATCTTCCTACTACAGAAATGAATGCCTAGAATATTGTTAAAAACTTTTTCACTCTCCCAAAAATCAGAGGGTCTAGCATTTCCCAACTTTCACTGCTATTACCTAGCAGCACAACTGAGCAACATTCATGACTAGCTAAAATGCTCTAAAGACAACATGAGTACAGCCATGTATGCAGCTGCTCTAACCTCTTACATATAACTTCACAATTCACCATATAGGCACAATCTAAGATATCTTGTTGGAATTGTTGTAATAAAGGATTATAATATTCTTTACAGTATGCAAACTAACTATAACTATAATTATAACTATAACTATAATATATATATATATATATATATATATATATATATATATATATATATATATATATATATATATTTGTATATATTACCCCAAATAATCTGATTTGAGGGAATCTTGAGGTCACTACAGTTCCCAGTATTGCTCCTCCTTAGGAGTAACATTTTTACACCAACTTTTTGTTGACAGCATTTTCCAAACCTTACAAGAGCTCTTCTAATAAGCATCTATACTTAATCAAACTGCATTATGCTATTATGGCACGGCTTGGTTCACTGAATAAATATCTCTGCCACACAGAATTATAAAAAAAAAATGTTCTGTTAACAATACTAAACTAGTCTCTCAGTACTATGCAGAATTAACTGCAAATGTCTGAAAATACTGACATATCACAAACAAATGGCTGTTTCCACAACTTATATCACCAGATTTGGAGGACTTTGAGGCAACATACACTGTATACTCTGTCATCTCCACAAGAAAACAAACTTACTGAATGGTATCATCAGATCTACTATGCCCCCTTAAAGTGGAACTTTAGTCCAAAAATGAAGTCCTGCTGGGTCACTTTAGGCTGGCCCCTTGTGCAGTTATAGCCATATAAAACATTAAAAATAAGTGCCTATACTGTTTAAAACCCAGTGATACATCATCTCACTTGCTCTGCACATGCTCAGTTGCTCTCTATTTTTTGCCACTGTACTGAAAATGTAGAGGCCAATCTGCTGTCAGCCTAAAGATTTAATTCTCCTCAGGAGCTCTGTCTGGGCTTCAGCAAAATGGCAGCCACCTGCAAGAAGAAACCGGAACAATGCTGGAGGCAATTTACAGAACACACAGCACACTCATTTTGGTAGCATAATTATTAATGTGGATTGTATGTTCCGTGCTAAAGAACATTACTTTCGATCAAGTTGTTAAATATCGCACCTCATTGTTTTTGTTGTTTATGTTGTGGAATGAAAGCGGTCACCTGTCACTCTATATGGCCTTGCTGCTTTCTACAGTGTATTTGGCAGAAAGTTAAGGAATTTATAAAATAACCTTGTGGTCTTCCTAATATTTGCTGCCTCAAAACATGTTGAGTGTGGTAGACTCCATACAAAGTATTTTCTATGTTTATGCTACTTCTGTTCCTAAAAAGCCATTCATATTACTTTGAAATGGCCTAAATGTTTAATCAACTTTGTACACCCCTTGTGTAAACATATATATATATACACACTATATATATATATATATATATATATATATATATATATATATATATATATATATATATTGAGAGAGAGAGAGAGAGAGATAGTGGGTGTCCACAGAAAAGATTTAGGGTTCATTGTCTCATTCACCAGTTACATCTCCAGTGTTAAGTGGTCTAGAAGAAACCACATTAGTATATTCCCTTTATGCATTATTGTTCTTACCTCCTGTTACAATCATGTATACTGCCTAGACCAGGCATGTCCAAAGTCAGGCCCGCGGGACAATCGTGGCCCGCGGGCTGGTTTTGAATGGCCCGCCTGGCTATGAGGGCTGTCAGATGAGCGAGCCCCTGCCGAGCTGTACATCGTCACTGTGAGAAGCTCTGTGAGCTTCAAAAGTGAAAGTAAAGTGCAGAGGAGTGTGCTGTGCTCTCTGCTTCCCCCTAGAGTGCAGTACCCGGCTGAATGAGGAAGCTGGAAAGGTACTGTACTATGCTAGAAGCTAGATTAATTTTAAAAGTGCCTTATTCATGTGTGTGGTCATGTGTCTGTATGTGTGTCTGTATGTCTGTCTGTCTGTCTGTGTGCATGTGTGTGTTTGTCTGTCTGCCTGTGTGCATGTGTGTGTTTGTCTTTCTGTCTGTCTGTCTGTCTGTGTGCATGTGTGTGTCTGTCTGTATGTGTGCATGTGTGTGTGTGTGTGTCTGTCTGTCTGTCTGTCTGTCTGTCTGTGTGCATGTGTATGTCTGTCTGTCTGTGTTCATGTGTGTGTGTGTCTGTCTGTCTGTGTGCATGTGTGTGTCTGTCTGTCTGTGTGCATGTGTGTGTGTGTCTGTCTGTCTGTCTGTGTGCATGTGTGTGTCTGTCTGTGTGTATGTGTGTGCGTGCATTTGTCTGCATGCGTCTGTGTGTATGTTACTTTTAATCCAGACCCCCCCATTCCTGTACCATCAGAACTGCTTTTGTAAGGCTTGTGTGTGATAGCAGCCAGGACTGCTGCTCCTCTGCAAAGCAATCCATGCACAGATCGCTTTTCAGAGGCATTTGAAAGGCGGAAAAGAGGCATTATGTTGCCTCCTCGCCACCTGTTTTAAGCCTGTAAATGCAGCATCACTATACCGCAAATGTGCAATCCACACAGTTGTGGGGTAGTTGCAGTGCAGGCCCATTCACCCTGGGTATACCTCCAGCTGCAGCCATATCATGTGTACACCCCCAGCTGTTCCCTCTGCAGCTAAAGGGGGAGAAGTTGGGGGTGGTAAAAACAGCCATGTAGTTTTACTGCCCCTCCAACCTGACATGTGAACAAGCCCTTGGTTCACATCTGTGTGGCTGTGTGCTGCGTGTAGGGAAGCCCATTCATTCCAATGGGCTTCCCTACCCACAAAAATGTAGGGAAAGAAGTCCCCAATCTTTTTTTTTATTATTGAACTGCACCAAAAGCACCCTATGTTTGGTACCCCTAAAGAGCAGAGGCAAGAGAATTCTTGCTGCGCAGTGTATTAGTGCTTGAACAAACACGCAGACAGAATTTTAATGGTTCAATGGTTGGCCCTCGTGCATGTTCACTTCATCAAATCTGGCCCTCTTTGAAAAAAGTTTGAACACCCCTGGCCTAGACCTATCCATTAATGCAAAAGACTAGGTTTGTTTTTATTGGACATGCATATTACAAAGCCAATAGAAATCATCAGTAAAAAAATATATCAACAGATGGCGTACAAGCCTTTGAACATGCTATTTAGTCAACAACATGCCTCTTTTGTAGAACATGTTCCAGCAACACACAGTAATGTATATCATTGTAATATCAGACTTCAGCCAAAAGAACATTAAATATGTCTGACATTTCCAAGGAGTTTCATATTAAAATGTTGTATAGGCCTATTTGTTCGTTTTGCTTTTTCATATATTATCATTCTGTTTTCCTTAGATCACTGACTGCGGTAAACTGACAGGTGCAGGCATAATCATGTATTATCCTGACTGTTGTGGATAGCTAACAAGCATACAATCTTTTGATTATTTTGCTTCATTATAGAAACAAAGCTTTGCTGCTTTTAAACATGTCATGATGAATTCAGTCAAACTCCCCCTGTAATGTAATGTCTAAGTATGGTTTGTGCAAAGATGAAAGCGTCATTATGCAAGCATCCTTTATTGTGATCAGATAGGGCAGATTCTCAATGGAAATTCATAAAGGCCTTTATTGAAAATCTACCAAACAAATATGTTGATTTTATGAAATAATTAAGGTTCTGTAAATGTTAAGTGCTGGCTGTGCTGTGCTTCCTCAGAGTTATTGATTTCATTTTTCATTGGTTTCTAAATGAACTACTATGATAGGATTTGAGGTCTAAGATGATTTCATTTTGAAAAATCTTATGAAAATGAATATTAAAGCTTATTGCATCTCATATGGCCATATCTCATAGCTGAATAGCTTTGAGTTGTGTCCTGCATTTTCCTTCTTAAGGACCTATGGCTCCTTTAGACTATATGGCTATAAAAGCATGCAAGGCCACCAAAGATGGCCATACCACTGCTTAAAAAAAAAAATATATAGGGTATTTAGGAAGAACAATTGTACAGTGATCCCCTTTTGGGCCCATTTATTTTAATGAATCAGAAATAAAAAAGGAGGGGGAGGAGGAAACCTGTCACATTACTTTGACAGATTGTGTGACAAGGGCTTTCCTGGACTGTCCTTTGCAGCTCTTTTCTGTAGGACACTGCAGGCTCTATGAGACGCTCTGCATTTTATGAATGAAACTTAAAATGAAGACATGGATAATGTCTGTGATACAAGCAGAAAATACCCAAGCTCAACCGCACAATTGGAAAATACTTGCTGAGATTCGGTGCTCAGGCTGGGGGATCCCCACTCCCCTGTTCAAACGTCCAAAGCAGAAATTAAGCCGGAAACTTGATAACTCCTTGGTATTATATTTATTTGGCTACATCATATACACAGGATCAATGCTGACATGTTTCGGCTATTACAGCCTTACTCATAGCATGATTAACATTAAAATGGCTTTGCTTAAATATTTTAAAAACCCTTTAGATTTAACCCTTTAATTTTTAGAGTTTTACCAGTGGTAAGAAAAACAACATTGCTTTTTTTGTGTTTGTTATAATACCTACAGGTACTATAGTCACAATAATACCTACAGGTACCTAAATACTGCATGAAGTTCCTAAACCGCATACAAGATTGGTAGATGCTGTTTATTAATACCAACAGTCTGACTAAACTCAACTGAAAAGGATGTCACAAAATGAATAGTGTTACTGAAATGTTTTTGGCCCTTAGCAGTTAAATGGGAGCTCGTATTTATTAATGCTCCACGGTCTCTACTGATCTACTATCTGTAATAGATTCCCCCTCTATAGTGTATCTTGTTCTATATATTTTACTAAGTGGCAGTATGTATTCAGGTTCAAATGTTTTTTTTTATGTATCTATATTTGTAACGCTTTGTACAGCATCACAGAATTTGTTATATTAAAGCGGGAGTTCCGCCGTTTTTTGTTTTTAAAAGTCAGCAGCTACAAATACTGCAGCTGCTGACTTTTAAAATAAGGACACTTGCCCGCCCAGCATGCCCGCGATGTCGGCACCCGAAGCCGATCTCTCGATCGGCTCTCAGGTGCTGCCGCCGCCATCTTCGGTATGGGAATCAGGAAGTGAAGCCTTGCGCCTTCACTTCCCGGTTCCCTACTGCGCATGCGTGAGTCGCGCTGTGCAATAAGGATGGTCCCCGCTATCTCTGGGATCCGTGTGTTTCCCAGCAGACAGCAGGGGGCCCAAAGGAAGTGATGTAAATACCCACAGATTCTGTGGATATCTATGCCGGAAGTGGATGCAAATACCTGTACTATACAGGTATCTGCACCCCCCTCCCCCTGAAAGGTGCCAATTGTGGCACCGGAGGGGGGGAGGGTTCTAATGAGCAGAAGTTCCACTTTAGGGTGGAGCTCCGCTTTAATAACAGTAATAATTGTGGAAGCCTGTTGTGAGCTTGGGAAAAAGTAAAGAAGATTTCTCATTAACCACCTCAATACAGTGGAGTTACACCCCCTTCCTGACCAGACCAATTTTCAGCTTTCAGCGCTCTCACAGTTTGAATGACAATTACTCAGTCATCCTACACTGTATCCATATGAAACTTGTGTCCTTTTTTCCACACAAATAGAGCTTTCTTTTAGTGGTATTTAATCACTAGTGGGTTTTTTATTTTTTGTGCTATAAATAAAATAAAACGTAAATTTTGTGAAAAAAATGCATTTTTCTTCGTTTCTGTCATAAATTTTTGCTAATTAGTAATTTTTCTTCATAAATTTTGGCCAAAATTTATACTGCTACATATCTTTGGTAAAAATAACCCACATTAGTATATATTATTTGGTCTTTGTGAAAGTTATAGAGTCTACAATCTATGGTGCCAATCACTAAAAATTGATCACTTCTGATCAGGCCTTCAGTACATCAGGTGTACCTCATTTCTTGAGACACTAACAAGTCAGGAAAGTACAAATACTCCCCAAATGACCCCTTTTTACAAAGTAGACATCCCAAGGTATTAAGTAAGTAGCATGGTGAGTTTTTTTAAGTTGTCATTTTTTCCCACAATTCTTTGCAAAATGAAGATTTTTTTTTTTTTTTGATTTTTTTTACTAAATTGTCATATTATCAGGTTATTTCTCACACACAGCATATGCATACAACAAATTACACCCCAAAATACATTCTGCTACTCTTCCCGAGTACGGCGATACCACATGTGTAGGACTTTTACACAGCCTGGCCACATACAGAGCACTAACATTGATGTAGTACCTTCAGACGTTCTACGAGCAAAAATTACGCATCTCATTTCTCAACCACCTATTACACTTTTGAAGGCCCTGGAGTACCAGGACAATGGAATTTCCCATAAAATTACCCCATTTTGGAAAGCAAACACCCCAACGTATAATCTGTGAGGCATAATGAGTCTTTTGAACGGTTCATTTTTTTCCAGAAGTTTTTGGAATATGTGGAAAAAAATTAAAACGCATTTTTTTTTTGCACAAAATTGTCAATTTATAAGATATTTCTAACACATAGCATGTATATAGCAAAAATTACACCCCAAAATACATTCTGCTACTCCTCCCGAGTATGGCGATACCACATGTGTAGGACTTTTACACAGCCTGGCCACATAGAGAGGCCGAACATTGAAGTAGTATGTTCAGGCGTTCTAGGAGCATAAATGACACATCTCATTTCATTCCTACCCATCACACTTTTGAAGGTCATTGAGCACCAGGACAGTGAAATTACCCACAAAATGACCCCATTTTGGAAAGCAAACACCCCAACGTATATTCTATGAGACATGGGCTGGAGATAGGTACTCGGGTACTCTGATGGCCTGGTGACAGGTACTCGGGTACTCTGATGGTCTGGTGACAGGTACTCGGGTACTCTGATGGTCTGGTGACAGGTACTCGGGTACTCTGATGGTCTGGTGACAGGTACTCGGGTACTCTGATGGTCTGGTGACAGGTACTCGGGTACTCTGATGGTCTGGTGATAGGTACTCGGGTACTCTAATGGCCTGGTGGCAGGTACTCGGGTACTCTGATGGCCTGGTGACAGGTACTCGGGTACTCTGATGGCCTGGTGACAGGTACTCGGGTACTCTGATGGCCTGGTGACAGGTACTCGGGTACTCTGATGGCCTGGTGACAGGTACTCTGATGGCTTGGTGACTGGTATTTGGGTACTCTGAAGGGCGGTGACAGGTACTCATATGGACTGTGACAGGTACTCGGGTACTAAGATAAACTGTGACAGGTACTCTGGTACACAGATGGACTGGAACAGGTACTCGGGTACTCAGATGGGCTGTGACAGGTACTCGGGTACCCTGATGGACTGTGACAGGTACTCAGTACTCTAGTGGACTGTGACAGGTACTCGGGTACCCTGATGGACTGTGACAGGTACTCGGTACTCTAATGGACTGTGACAGGTACTCGGGTACCCTGATGGGCCGTGACAGGTACTCGGGTACCCTGATGGGCCGTGACAGGTACTCGGGTACCCTGATGGGCCGTGACAGGTACTCGGGTACCCTGATGTGCCGTGACAGGTACTCGGGTACCCTGATGTGCCGTGACAGGTACTCGGGTACTCTGATGTGCCGTGACAGGTACTCGGGTACTCTGATGTGCCGTGACAGGTACTCGGGTACTCTGATGGGCTGTGACAGGTACTCGGGTACTCAGATGAACTGTGACAGGTACTCGGGTACTCAGATGGGCTGTGACAGGTACTCGGGTACTCTGATGGGCTGACAGGTACTCTGATGGGCTGTGACAGGTACTCGGGTACTCTGATGTGCTGTGACAGGTACTCAAATACTCTGATGGACTGTGACAGGTACTCTGATGGACTGTGATTGACAGGTACTATGAGGGGTGGTGACAGGTCCTCTTTATTGGGGGGGGGGCAATCAGTATGATTGGTGTACACTGTATGCGGTAACGAGATGTTACCGCAATCTCCTCCTCACACACGATCGGTGTGTGAGGAGGAGAACCCGGTAACATCCCGTTACCGCAGTTTGTTTACATTTTTGTGATCGGCTGTGAAAGGATCACAGCCGATCACGTGGGTAAACAGCCGGCCAATGGCTGTTTACCAGCGTCGGTGATGAGCAGTGTTCCCGGGGAACACGCCGCCACCTACGTGCACGCGCAGCGCGCTCGCGATTGCGTGCATGCGCCGTGCACGTTCGGGGTGTGGCCATCTGTGATCGGCCGTGACTTCATCACGGCCGATCACGTGGTAAACAGCCATAACGAATGGCTGTTCACCCCCTTCGGTGGCGAGCGGTGTCTCCGTGACACGCCGCCACTGAAGAAACAGGGATGCGCGCGCACGATCGCGCGCATTCCCTGTTTAAACGGGAGGCCGTCATATGACGGCCTCCCGCCACAATAGGTGCGCCGCCTGGCCGTCATTTGACGGCCGGCGGTCAGCAACTAGTTAAACCTTCAAAATTTGACATAACAATTGACCAGTGTTTAGGGGAAAATAAGCATACTAAAATCTCAAAAACATGGTTTTAAATCCTCATACACAAAGTTGTAAAATGTGTGAAACAGTATACACATTCAACATAATATTTCACTGATACACAAAGCCCCTTTGGGTATTAAGAGGTTTAACCTGTTTGTGGTTTCACTGTAGGATTCTAGCTGTAATGCTTAAAAGATCATTTGCTATTGTTCAGAGGCCTCTGGTGCAAGAAACCATGAAGGGCTCCCCTGACCCCCAGCCAGTAAACACAGTTTACTATGCTTCAGTTATGAATGGACAGAGTTAGTGATTTGATTCAGAAAAGGAAGGGACTGGTAAATTACATACTGTTTTTACCAGCCCCTTCCTTGCTCTCCATCCTGACACATTCCCTGCTGCAGGCAGGTGGCTGGAGAGGAGAGAGGGAAGCTGGCAGAGTTGTTGGGGGATGAGGGGAGGGCAGGAGAGCACTCAGGGGCTGGGGCAGAAAAAAGAAGCGGAAGCTGGATAGAAGGGGTGGCGGGAGTGGCATATAGAGGAACCAATCCCCTCCATTTTCCACCTCCAGCCACTAAATGTCTCCAGGAGAGAGAGGAGGGAAAGCAAGTTTTCATCAGCTGCAGGAGAAAAATAGAGGGGATTGGTTCCTTTATATGCCGCCCCCACCACCCCTCCTGTCCAGGTGAACAGGGAAGTTGCAAATCCCCACAATTACAACCCCTGTAGTTACGCCCCTGCTATTGTTGCAAACTACTGTCAATGAGATGTCCATACTTGAACCAAATGTGTCGTTTGGCCATACTAAATGCTGTTTTCTTTCCTTTGTTTTAGGAAAATTCAGGCAGTAAAGAATTTCATCAGAAAACACCAGAGTCAGTGAAATCTACTTCCAGCATGTCAGCAGATAACAAAGCAGAAAGAGAACATATAGCAACAATTGCTTTAGACAAGGAACTTTGTATGCAATGTTATTTTCCACCTTTAGAAAGACTGGGACACATAAATCCCATGGTAATATTTAATTGGTCCAGAATAATATTTGTGCCATATTTTGTGTGTGTGTATAGTATACAAAGTAAAACATTTAAACCATCTTCCTTCAGTTTAAACTCTTTCTTCCATAAGGGATATCCATGCACAACTGTATTTGAATAGATCATTTCCAGATATTCTAATATATTGACTCCAAACTGTACAACTTGCATAGAGACTAACAGTGGGGTCACTGATTGACATTGGATACACTGTGGAAAACATCTCTGATGTTGCTAAAACAAACATTAATTGCATTCAGTGGTGACCAGCTACTTGTGTATCCATGAATGGAGGAATGAGGGTACTTAAAAATTAACCACCACTGGTTGCCAAACCTCTAGTGCCAGAATCCAATATTTTCAGAATTTTCACAGTTATATGAGTAATAGATTCTAATCTATGCAATAATAAAGTCTCTGACACCAGTTGTCCAATATGTGGATAGGGATCTCGTCAAGAATTAATTTCAGTAGTATACATAAAACAGTGTCCATGATGCGCAACATCTCTGCATCAGAGCATTGTAATCCACTCAAACATGTAGTTATTAGGCATCATTAACTCTGCACAAAAAAATAAAAACAAACCTTGAGCCAGAATCCAGAATATATTAGCCACTTCTGGCAACATTATGAAGAATAGAAACCTTGCAATACTTAGTGTATTAGTGTAAGCAGCTTAGTGTAAATAAACTGATTTCGCCACTCAGCGGTGACTTCATCAGAAGATCAGGTATGTAGTGTAACATGGACTCTTGCTGAAATCCCTACCCACATATTTTACAACTTGTTTCAGAAACTTTAAATGTTGAGTGGATTAGGGTCTATAACTCATTCCAACATCGTAATTTCTGCACATATTTGGATTATTGTATTAGAGAATTAGAGAAGACATCATTCCTCTATTTATGGACACACAAGGAAATGGTCACCACCTGAAAAGGATTGATGTTTCATTTAGCAACATCGGATTCCTATTTATATATCTGTTTAAGATTAGTGACAAGTACCATACTTTTGACAGGTTCCTTCTTGGAAAAGGAGGAACGCCTGTGGCATGTTTTTTTCCCCTTGTACCATATAGATACTGCGAGAAACGCCATCACTGGAAAATAATATTTATAGTGTTACTGACCCAGGGCCCTACGTTCACTATATCTGGTCTCCCACAGTACACAGTACATGGAAACACTATTGGTTCAGTAAATATAAACTGCTAAATACCTTTTCTCATCAGAAGTATATAGCAATCTTGTGACTTCTATCAGTGTCCAGCCGAGCACTGGTTAAAGCTTGTAGGAGGAACTTTCATTCTCCTTTTACTGTCCTATGAGGCTGCATGACCCCTGACTTTCTGTCTAGGCAATGCTGATTGGTCCTGTACTGATCACATGCACCCCCCTAAAAAAAAAAACACACACACCAAACTGAGCATGTGCAGGGGCTCTTTTCTATCAGCAGATGGATTTAGGACAGTAAAGGAAGGGGAGGATCCGAGAAGACAGGCTCAAACAGCCTTTTTACACAATGCGGAGGATTAACCCCTTAGGTTGCATAGTAAGTATAACAGGCATGCTTTACTGCATATACAGATTGATTTTGCTATTATAGGTTTAGTAACACTTTAAGACAATCAGCTTGTAATCACACTTTTGATCTGTATGCAGAATATACAGTTTGGAGTCAAAATTTCAGCATATCTGGAAACTTGCTATTTGGCTCACTATGTGGATAGACACCCCTTGTGAACGAGTGGGGGTTTGAACCAAAGGGAGTTTTTTTTCCCGCCTGATTTATAATATTTATTTAGCAATGCAGGTCTGCACATCACTATTATCTACACCATTTAGCAACCACACCAGCAATAGATTGTTTTATAGGGTGCTAAACCCCTCCACAGTGTATTAATATGTTAGTAAAATCATTGTAAATATATAGAATAAGCACACCACATGACAAAAATGCTTTAGCAATAAAGTTGTATTAGGCATATACAATTATACAATACAATGGTACAAATTGCCAAGTATGTCATATCACATCAAGCATGGGGACTGGTTTTAACTTTTAATGGAATAGGGTAGATTCAGGGAGTCTTGGTTTAGTTGTTTCCCAGATATACTTAGGGACTAACTGCTATTAGACATGTATATAATACATAGGAACTGGAATGGAGAGGACCCAAATGAGGTAGAAAATCTTAGGTAGTAGAATTATCTTGGCAGCTGTAATTCTGCCTAAACATGAAATATTAGGTGGGTCCCAGCTGGCCAAAAGAGAAGTTAATTTGGCAAGCAGGTGAGTGTAGCTAGCACCATAAGGTAGGGATTGAGGTGCCCAGGTGAAGGGGAAGGGGTTTTGCAGAGAAAGGAGGTCTTATGAAGGGAGAGAGACACTATGAGCTTTTGATTTTGTTCCATTTACCTTAAGGCCAGAGATTTGTGTGGAGAAGGAGTGGAGATGCGTGGGGTGAAATAAAAAGGAGAAAATCATTTTTGATGATGTCCTGCAATTTTAATCCCGTAATGTTTTTTGTTGGCTCAAATTCCCTTGCTAATGCAAATAAGACAAAAATATAAAAAGCTGCGCCAACCCTCTAACCAATATATAAGAAAAAGAAATAAAATTATATGTAAATAAAATATAAGTGATTGATATATAAATAATTGATGCAATCAAAACACCTCAAGTGCATATAAATCAGAAAATGCATAAAAAATGACAATGCAAAAAAAGATCCGTTCATAGAAAGTTCATAAATGTGTCCATATGATCAGCAATTGTTTTCTTAAATGGAGACACCACCGTGATTCAACACACTCAGAATGCGCACAAGTACCCGTCACCGTATAGTGAGTGTGCTTACCAGAGGGTATATAGGTTGGAGCATTATAATTAGATGGTAGATCACACCAAAATAATCCTCCTTATGATGGGTCCGCTCTCCGCATCACAACAGCACTCCCAAGAGAATATTCTATTCCATGGTCCCAAAAATGGTACTCAGTGGCCCCCTCCAGCAACTTCCCTCGCGTCTCCGCTCTACACTCTCCGAAAAAGAACGTACCCAGTACTTCCTGCAAGCCTAATTTTCTCCCGGGTAGTGCGTTTCCACTACCCGGAAGAAAATTAGGCTTGCAGGAAGTACTGGGTACGTTCCTTTTTCGGAGAGTGTAGAGCGGAGACGCGAGGGAAGTTGCTGGAGGGGGCCACTGAGTACCATTTTTGGGACCATGGAATAGAATATTCTCTTGGGAGTGCTGTTGTGATGCGGAGAGCAGACCCATCATAAGGAGGATTATTTTGGTGTGATCTACCATCTAATTATAACGCTCCAACCTATATACCCTCTGGTAAGCGCACTCACTATACGGTGACAGGCACTTGTGCGCATTCTGAGTGTGTTGAATCACGGTGGTGTCTCCATTTAAGAAAACAATTGCTGATCATATGGACACATTTATGAACTTTCTATGAACGGATCTTTTTTTGCATTGTCATTTTTTATGCATTTTCTGATTTATATGCACTTGAGGTGTTTTGATTGCATCAATTATTTATATATCAATCACTTATATTTTATTTACATATAATTTTATTTCTTTTTCTTATATATTGGTTAGAGGGTTGGCGCAGCTTTTTATATTTTTGTATTATTGTTGGGTGTTCGTATCACATTTATTGGCTGCTGCCTATACTACACACCGTTAGTTTGCTTTTCACTATTTTTACCCAAGCGCGGTTTATACTTTTTCCTAATGCAAATAAGAGTGGGGAGAAGGGGCAACCCTATTGTGTTCCTCTCACATTAAATAAATTGTCAGATTTTAACCAAATGCACATGGTCTAGAGTAGAGAGACAGTACCCATTTCAAGATATGTAGGCCGAAGTCCTATCGTGCAAGGATATAAAACAGTTATTGCTGGGAAAAGGAACTGAAAGCCTTCCGTATGTCCAGAGATAGAGGGTAAGCTGGAATTCTTTTGTTTATGGCATGTAACAAAAGTGATGCTCTTTGGATATTATCACTTTGTCTATTAAGGATGAACTCAACCTGATTTTTATTAATCAGGGTGCCTATATTTGGGTTAAGTCATAGCGTGAGGATTTCAGCTAAATGCTTAATATCAAGATTGAGTACTGATATTGGCCTGTAGTTGGAGCAGGTTATGTCATCTGAAGTTTTGGTATCATAGTTATTATCATAGTTTTTATAATGTCAATGCCCCATACACACGATTAGATTTTCCAACAACAAATGTTGGATGTGAGCTTGTTGGTGGAAAGTCCAACCATGTGTATGTTCCATCAAACATTTGTTCGTAGACTTTCCACCAACAAATGTTAGCTAGCAGGTTCTCAAATTTTCCGCCAACAAATTTGTGTTGTTGGACTTTCCGATCGTGTGTACACTAGTCCATCGCACAAAAGTCCACGCATGTTCGGAAACAAGTACGAGCCGGAAGCGCTCAGTTTTGTAAAATTAGTGTTCGTAATGGAGACATCATGTACGTCTTGTATGTCACTACATTCGTAATTGTTGGCCAACATTTGTGTGATCGTGTGTATGCAAGAGAAGTTGGAGCCAACAACCTTCAAACAAAAATCCACGGTTTTGTTGTCGAAAAGTCAGATCATGTGTACGGGGCATAAGAGTTTCCTGCCGGAAAGACTGTTGCTTCAGGTGGCTATTAAAGAAGTCAGCAAACTCTTTATTATGAATCAGAAAGATTATCGGGACCCAGTGTCTAAGGTTTTAATGATTTTATGACTTGAAGGACTTAGTCTGATGTATATAATGGGCTGTTCTAGGTGATGCTTATGTAATTCCGATAGGGTAGTAAAGCTAGGCCCTTGAAAAGGCTTTCTGACTGGGAGTGGGAAAAGGTGGCAGTGGATAAGTATAGTTTGGAGAAGTGTTTACAGGATTCTTGAAGGACTTTGACTGTGGTCGCTAGAGTATAGTGCTCTGGATAATTTGGGGTAAATATATTTAGGGCCATGGTCAAGTTTGGCTAGTTAAAGGGCTAGGAGTGTGTTTGGTTTGTTAGCTTTGACATAATATTTATGTTTTGACCTGCGTGTTTTTATTTTCCCCGGGTTCTATAATTATAACTCAGATTCCACTAATAAAAGGTTTAGTACACCACAGGCTTTGCCAAACTGAAGTCTGTTGGCTGGGGTGGGATGGGCTTGGAAGTTAGTGATGTCTGAAATTATTTTTCCAGATGTTGGAAATGTAAGTGTATGCATTTATTGATCTGGAAGGTGAGACATATGCATGTACCTCTTATGTTTGTGTGCTTCATAGAGCAGAGTTATTGAATTAAATATTACAGAGGTCCAACCAGCCAAATTTTCTGCCAGCAAAGGTCTGAATCACATGTTTGTGTGAAGACTTCTTCACATCACCAACCCCCCTCACATCACCCCACCCCCCACAGCACTGCCCCCCTCCACAGAACTGCCCCTTCACATCACCTCTTCCCCCAGCACTGCCCTTCTTCACATCAAGCCCCTCACATACAGTACTGCCCCCTTCACATTATTCCTCCCCATAGCACTGCTCCCTCACATTACAAATCCCCCACAGTAGTGTGATCTGCCCTCTTCACGACACCTTCCCCTCATTGCATCATCATTTCATCAGAAATCCACAGTCCCCCAGTAATATGCTCGGCCCTCTTCACTCCCCTACAGCACTGCCCCCTCTCAAATCACAACCTTGCTTCTTTACAGCCCCCCTACAGCATTGCCTACCTTCACAGCCCCCCACAGCACTGCCTTTCTTCACCGCCCCCCACAGCACTGTCTACCCTCACAGCCCCCCACAGCACTGCCTACCTTCACAGCCCCGCCACAGCACTGCCTACCTTACCAGCACTGTCACAGCCCCCCACAGCAATGTCTACCTTCACATCCCCCCACAGCACTGCCTACATTCACAGCACCCACAGCACTGCCTAATGTTACAGCCCCCCACACAGCTGCTTACCTTCACAGCCCCCCTAGAGCACTGCCTAACTTCACAGCCCCCCACAGCACTACCTACCTTCAAACCACACACAGCACTGCCTACCGTCACAGCCCCACACTGCACTGCCTACCGTCACAGCCCCCCACAGCACTGCCTACCGGCACAGCCCCTCACAGCACTGTCACAGTCCCACACAGCACTGAGCTGTATAAAAGATGATCTAGTATTCTTTTGATGACCAGCATTGCTTCTAAAAATAAGTATATATTCATTAAATGTAACAATAATCATATCACATATGACATCTAAAGTAACTTTAGTTTTTACCTGATCTCTATGATACATATACAACTGCCGAGTTAAAAGCAGAAAACGGCATCATCATAGGGCAGGCAGTGGCAAGCAAATATCGCCTATACATGGAGGAAAAGGAGAAGGCATTAAAAAATGGTTCTATGCATTGTGAAAAAACTTCTGACAGTGACCGGCCCCCCAGCCCGTTTGTTCCCTCAGCAGAGACACCCTCACCTTCTCTGCCCGAGGCGCCGGGGCCGATCCCAGCATTGTGTCTATGCATGCAAATGCTGGACTCAGGAGCGCGCCTGCGAGGTAACACCCAGGGAGAGCGCTTCTCCCAGGGGGTTTACCGATGCGAGGAGGAGCTGCGAGTGATGATCAGGCCACACTGTGTAAAACGAAACTGCACAGTGGAGGCAAGTATAATATGTTTTTCATTTTAATTTCACTTTAATTTCTGGCTGTCGCACCTTTGTGGTGAAAGGATAGTTGCTGTGATACCGCTATTCCAATTATATGAATAATTTTATACTACTATAAAAATATATGTCAGCATGCGTCCATTTCTTGTTTCTCTCTAATGCTAATATACATTATTTTTCAAAGATATGTGGAGTATTACAAGCAACACTTCAGTTGAAAAAAAAAAATGAAAATCCCTACATACCATTGGTTTAAAAAAATGATATAGTAGTATTGTCTCAGTTTAATTAGTTATTCTAAACTGCCAGTGCTGCCATAAATATTGTTGTTCTCGCTATAATTTTTGGTAATTAA
Source organism: Lithobates pipiens (assembly GCF_037356315.1). Lineage (NCBI taxonomy): Eukaryota > Metazoa > Chordata > Amphibia > Anura > Ranidae > Lithobates > Lithobates pipiens. Next base: position 277,752,996 of record NW_027507903.1, on the reverse strand, counting down.
TGTGGTTAATAAAATATACTTTAGGTTGAAAACATTTAAAAACACATTTTATAGGGCAATGGAAAATACAAAGTATGGTAAAAGAAAACAGAAACCAAATTTCTGACTGAAAACTAATAGTCGTTATCATGGATTATGGTACTTTATCATTGTTCTTTATATTGCTTTATTGAAGTTTTGGTCGTAAGAACAATAACTTAAACAGATAAACTTTGTACGAATGTGTATATTTTCACATATATTTAATAATGCTGATATAAATGAAAATAAAGAATGACATAATGCTCACAAACATTTATTTAATGTAGCGTTACACAGTAGTGTATATATATATATATATATATATATATATATATATATATATATATATATATATACTGTACTTACCAATCTTTCAATTTTATATTTCAGGTGTTGCTAATGTATGCCTACAACAAGCAGAATATAAATGTTAGAGACCTTGGAAAATGTGATCCAAAAGAGCTTCAGTGTGGCTACATTGGGATGCCTTTGACACGGTAAGTGGCAAATCAAAATGTGGGCAGGTTAAAAGGAGTAACTAGAATTATGAAAGACCTGGGTTACCCTTGGGCATGCTAAGGAATACAATGATGTGATGCAATACGCATCATGCCGAATGGTGTATACAACCTAATTGCGTTAACAGTGGAAGGCATGTGAAAGAGGTATGGTTAAATAAAAGCTAAACATACTCACTGTATACATGACACATGATAGTTCTTCAGTACCCACAAATTATGCTTTGTTTACTGTGCCACAAGAGCCTCAAAGGCATTACCATAACCTCAGTACCTGGAAAGGATACAATGGTGAAGAGTGGGTGTAGCTAAATTACCCCAGATATTTGATGTGTTTTTAATCACTTTAGTCCCAGAGCATTTTTTTTTTTTTTTGTTTATATGTTTAAAAAACAATTTCTCTTTCGTTCATTGACGGACACAGCTCCATTAATCTTGACCATAGGGTTATTTCACCATCTTCAGGAAAGGACTAGGCAGAACATGTGTAATACATGTGAAAAAACAACAGAACTATACAGTTCCGCCAAAACGATTACACCCTGAATTGGAGAAGCAGCAGTCTTCTCCAGTCTGCATGGAACTAGCAGACCAGTTAGCCTTAAGTATGTCTATGACGCAGCCCTGGATACACTTTCTTTGCTCTCCAGAGCATCAGTATCAGCAGTGGTGCTGCCACGCCTGATCTGACTGAAATTCTTGTCTATGGACTATGCATCTAACAAAGCCTTGAAGAATTTGCCCTTCCTTGGTGAGTGGCTATTTGGAGCCTCGCTGGATGACATTATTAAGAATGTCACGGGTGGGAAGAGCACGTTGCTTCCACAGTCCAGGAAGGGTAAGGAGCCACGCCACAGGCAAGGGCCCTCATTTTCCACTCAGAAGAGGCTTTTTCGTCCACCCGGGACCTCAGGTAAATGCTCCCAGTCCGACAGGGCGACTACTGAGGGACAGAAGCATCCCTGGCCTCGCAAGCCCAGCAAACCTGTGAGCAAAAGTGCTACCGCATGAAGGTTTGCCCCCGCCCGACACACGGGTTGGGGGGGTCACCTTCGGGAGTTTGCAACTCAATGGGCCTCTCGGCTGTCCGACCAATGTAAACTGATTTCATTGGGCTAACAGATAGAGTTCCTCTCTTTGCCACCAAACAGATTCTTTCCCTCCAATATACCCTTACTCCCAGCTCGCCGGGAGACCCTGTTTTGGGAAGTAAGGGACCTGCTCAGCCGCGGGGTGATAGTGCCTGTTCCAGAAATGGAAAGGTTTCAGGGATTGTTTTCCAATCTGTTTGTAGTCCCCAAAAAGGAAGGGGTACGTCCAATCCTGGACCTCAAAGCCCTCAATTGCTTTGTGAAAGTACAGAGGTTCAGAATGGAATCAGTTCTCTCCGTAGTCGCTGCACTCCATCAGGGGGACTCCCTGGCGTCTCTGGATATCCAGGATGCGTACCTGCACATACCCAAATGCCTCAGGCATCAGAGGTTTCTGTGATTTGCAGTAGGGCAAGACCACTACCAGTTTGTGGCTCTCCCCTTTGGCCTGGCTTCAGCACCCTGAGTCTTTACCAAGGTATTTGCTCCAATTTTGGCGTTGTTGCAGCAATGTGGGATCGCAATCGTGGGTTACCTAGACAATCTCCTTCTGAGAGCAGCTTCCGCCTCAGACTTAAGGGAGGATGTGGCGATCACCATGAAAACCCTACAGGAATTTGGGTGGGTGTTGAACCTCAAAAAGTCGGTACTAGTGCCAACCCAGTGCCTGGAGTACCTACGCCTACTGCTGGACTCCATGGAAGCGAGAGTGTTTCTCCCTTCAGACAAGCTGCAGATCCTGAGCCACGGTGAAGCTGTTGATGTACCGCAGGAGGCCTCATGGTTGCCTCCTTCGAGGTGGTACCGTACGCCCAATTTCACACCAGAGTCTTGCAGAAGGAGAGATTGTCAAAATAGGACAAATCTCCCTTATCCCTGGACCGGCAGATTCAGGTGAGCCAGTTAGTCAGGGACACTCTTCTCTGGTGGCTGAGATCTCCGGCCCTTCGGTCTGGGAAATTGTTCCTGCCTCTTCATTGGATGGTGATCACAACGGATGCCAGCCTGACCGGCTGGGGTGGAGTACTGGGCGTACAGTCGACCCAGGGTCTCTGGTGGAGGGAGGAATCCCAGCTGCCGATCAGTGTGCTCAAGCTTAGAGCAATCAGGCTATGCCTCTCCACATGGTCGATGAGACTACTAGGTTGTCCGATCAGAATCCAGTCAGACAACGCCACGGCAGTGGCATATGTCAACTATCAAGGAGGAACAAGAAGCTTGGCTGCGGCACAGGAGGTCATTCACATCCTTCGGTGGGCAGAGCGGCATGTACCAGCCCTGTCGGCCATATACACTCCGGGAATGGCAGGCAGACTATCTAAGTCTCCAGATGCTGGACCCAGGAGAGTGGTCACTGCATCAGGAGGTGTTCAGGCTCCTTATGGCGACACATACCGGCCCTGTCGGCCATATACATCCCGGGAGTAGAAAACTGGCAGGTGGACTATCTTTGTCGCCAGATGCTGGACCCAGTAGAATGGTCACTGCATCGGGAGGTGTTCAGGCTTCTTTGCCTGCGGTGGGGCACACCCGAAAGGCTCAATCGAAAGGTGCGGAGGTTCTTGTCCAGGAGATCCTTGGGCGGATGTGTCAGATGCGTTAGTGGCCACATGGGAGCAGTACCGGCTGATTTTTACGCCTTACCTCCACTCAAACTATTACCACGTCTGCTCCGCAGAGTGGAGGCCAAGGGTATTCCAGTAATACAGATTTCCCCAGATTGGCCTCCTCGTCCTTGGTACACCTGGTGGTAGATGCGCCTTGACGGTTGCCGATGCGAGAAGACCTTCTGTCACAAGGTCCGATACTACATCCTGCCTTACCATCGCTGGTTTTAACGCCATGGCTGTTGAAAGACAGGTGCTGAGGAACCGAGGTCTATCGGACTCGGTAATTTCCACTATGCTGAGGGCACAAAAATCTTCTTCTCGGAAGATATACCATCATATGTGGAAAGCTTATAGCTTCATGTGTGATGAGATGGAGTGGTGTCCACACACCGATTTGGTGTCCAGGATCCTGCTGTTCTTACAGCGTGAAGTGGACCAGAAGTTGGCCTTGAGCACAATCAAGGGACAGATATCAGCCTTGGCTGTTTTTTTTCCAGTGACCCCTGGCATCTCACTCATTGGGGAGCACCTTTGTGCAAGGGGTCCGGCATGTAGTCCCTCCGGTGCGTCCACCCCTACCTCTGTGGGATCTAAACCTGGTGCTTTTGGAGCTTCAGAAACCGCCATTTGAGAACATCAGGGAAATTCACTTGGTGACTCTTTCCCAGAAAGTTGTCTTTCTGGTGGCTATTATATCTACCAGGAGGGTTTCTGAGCTGGCGGCCTTGTCTTGCAAGTCGACCTATCTGGTTATCCACAGGGATAAGGTGGTGTTGCGTCCGCAACCTTCTTTTCTGCTGAAGGTGGTTTCTGCCTTCCATCTCAATGAAGACATTGTGTTACCATCTCTGTGTCCTAAGCCGACACATCCTAAAGAGGTGGCCCTCCATTCCCATTCTAAGGGTATATCTGTCTGCCACCATTTCCAGGTGAATCAGACAGATCGTGGTCTAGGCTTACACCTTGAAGGGGCAGGTGCCCCCTTTCCTGTCATGGCCCATTCCACCAGGGCAATTGGGACCTCTTGGGCCTTCCGACATCAAGCGTCAGTCTCTCAGGTGTGTAAGGCGGTGACTTGGTTGTATGTTCACACTTTCACAAAGTTCTACAAAGTTGATGTAAGCGCATCTTCTGATGCTTGCTTTGGCCACAAAGTTTTGCAGGCGGCTGTGTAATGTTGCAATTTACACTCTTCTTGTTATAGAAGTTGCATTTTGATTGTCAATGCATTCTGATGCATATGTTGACCGCAAGTTCTGATGCGGTTGGTTCGGATGGCGACTCTTCCGTTGGAGAGCACCTCTGGTTGTGGGTGAATTTATGTTTGCTGTTCCCACCCCTCGTTATGACACTGCTTGGGGACATCCCTACAGTCACTCTGGTGAGGCGATATGTAACATAGTGTATATATTTTATGCATGAAGGGCAATCAGTGTGTTTATCCATAGGTGCCCCTCCCCCCACTGTGAATTTACATTTTTATGTGTGTATGTTGGGGTGGGGCTTCAAAAAATGTCAGTTGGGATTTTCAGTGATTGGGTGTAACTTTTCTTTTTTTTTTTTTACTAAAACTTTTTCATCACATAGGAGACAAAAAGTCCCCCACGCCCCCCCCCCCCCCCCCCCATGTAATGCATTGTTTAGTGAGCGTGTTTCCAGCACAAATCCTAGACTAGACACTACACATATATACAGCACCCAGGTTTAAAGCCCACTTCCTGGACACCACATATATGTGTTATGTGGTCATGAAGGGTTAAAAGTCTACAGCTACAAATTAATTAAAAGACACTTACCGGTCCAGGTAAGTTATGTTTACTGTGGGAGGTTGACTGTGACACCCTGTGGCTTCACAGCAGGTTCCTTGCTGCGCATACGTAAGCCGTGCTGCACTTAGTAAATAGACACGCAGCCCCCTGCGACCTGCCCCAGAAGATTGCAAGCAGGGCGAGTGGGGAGGAGAACTTCTGCCGGGTTTACCTAGGTGATGCCAGCGAAAGTGGGAGTGGGTACCTTCCAGATATAGTTACCCCCTCAAATGAAAAAAAAAAAGTGGCAGAAGTAGAAGAGGAGGGGGGAAACAGTGGAACCTCCATTGTAAAGAGGAAGTAAAGCCTCTGAAAAAAAATACACCCTGCAAGACAAAGGCATAATGAGCTAGTATGCATAGCACACTAGCACATTATGAATTACTTACCTGAGATCAAAGCCCCCGCATTGGCCCTCGTTCACCTCCTCTGATGCCGCCATCTATCCTGCAGTGAATTCCAGGTATCGCAGCTCTGGCACTGTGACTGGCTGGAGCCACGATGACGTCACTCCGATGTCGCTGGTGCCTCAACTAACGGCATGATCGCCGTTAGAAACGGCATGCTCAGTGCGTATGCGTCCGATGTCTACGGCACATGCACCATAGACATCAGTGCCACTATTTCTGCAAATATCTTCTAAACCTTTTAGGTTTGGGAGATATTTCTTGTACCTAAAGGTAAGCCTTAACCCAGGCTTACCTGTAGGTTAAAGTGGTTGTAATGGGTTTACAGGGCAGTTTTGCTTTAAAGCTGTAGTAAACCGCTGTGTGTGCGTGATTTTTACATTTTTTTATTTGCAGCCTGTAAGGTAAAGGTAAAGCCATAATTTGAAAACGAAGCCCTCCAGCTCTGCGCTGTCACCACTGAGAAGGCTTCCCTTTTTACCCGGTCTTCCTTCTGGGTTTGCAGACTTTAGCTGTGTGAGTGGTTGGAGCCATGATGACGTCACTCCCACGCATGCACATGGGAGCCGCCGCTTACGGCACAGGACTCTGAAGGAACGGTCCTGCTGGTGAGGTCACCAGCTGCATGTACAGTAAATATCAACTAAACGGTGCAGGTTTAGGAGATATTTACAGTACCTATAGTTAAGCCTTATTATAGGCTTACCTAATAGTTAAAAGCCAGAGATGGGAGTTTACGCACACTTTAAGTAGTAATCCTGCTGTTTATTAGCCTTAAAAAGGGACTCTTATATACAGTAAATGTATGTTTGCTATATGGCTCAGCTTTTCTCAACCTTTGTACCACATTTCTGTCAGTGGCTAAGGGCCCTTTTATATTGGAGGTCAGTAAAAGACTTACTCCCTTTGATTAGTGATCTGTGAAATAGGACCCTAGTGGGACCCATAGGATATTAGTGGTCAGTGGGAGAAGCAACCCCTTACACTGCCAATCAGTGGACAGAATACTGAAAAAAGGTTGTTAAAAGAAATAAGAGAAGAGGCTCCACTGGGCCATTGGGCCTATGATGCTGGATCTGCCGATGTTCATGCCAAAACTACACAGGCACTGTCATGTGGGAAAGTCCGTTTGTTACAGTTTAAAGAACCCCTAGCAACCTCTAAAGATAACAGCCTTTTTTCTTTGTTTCCAGTCCTTTGCTATGAAATGGAAGAGGCATAATTCTTTATATCAACAAACATTGACCAATTTAGGTTTTGTTAGAGCTTTGCAGGATATAATGTGAATTTTCTGATTATGTGTGTTTCTATTTTTTAGTGTCCTTTCGCTGCAAGAGAAGTTAAGTATTCTAAGGAAGAAGGCAGAACTCTCTCTCAATCCTGTAAGAGATGTCTCTGGGGAACAGCAGAAAAGGTCTGCTCATATGGCTAAAGAGAGACTTGACAATAAACCATTCCTGATCACACAAGAATTACAGGTATTGGACAAAGAACACATACAACGTTTAGAGCTCATGTCTGATGGTTACTTTTTTTTTTTCTTGAGGCTCCATTCCTTTAAATCAGGGGTCTCAAACTGGCGGCCCTCCAGCTGTTGCAAAACTACATGAGCAAGGCTGACAGTTATAAGCATGACTCCCACAGGCCGAGGCATGATGGGACTTGTAGTTTTGCAACAGCTGGGGGGCTGCCAGTTTGAGACCCCTGCTTTAAATAAAACTACAGAACATGTTATTGGCAGGGGGAACTATTTAATTATTTTTGGGTGCTGCGAAGTAATCTATCCCTATGGATTAACATAGAAGAGGCTGGATGTTCATGTAATTGTCAGGGACCACATTGCAGCAATTACCCCATGTACAGCCTAAAGACATTCAATAGACCCCTTTCTGCTCCCGTTTCCACTCTGAACAAGTGGGGCTGGCAAGCACGAAGGGGATCATTTAATGACTTTCAGGTGCAGTAATCTCCTTTGCTGCAGTTTCCAAATTTAAATAGAAGTCCTGGCCTCCTCTACATTGGGCCAAGACTTTAATTGTTGGGAAATGCAGATTAGTACGTTACACCCGAAAGTCATTAGATAGTTCCCTCTTTGCCCCCCCCCCCCCCAACCCCTCCTCTGCTCCATGCTGAACAAATGTGGCCCCGGGGAAGTTTTTTTTTACATTGATGCAGACTCTTTACAATGCCCTTTAAAGAGCAACTCATGTTAAATTGCTTTTCAGAGGGCATTTGACAGGTAGTGAGGAGGCATTATAGTGACTCTTACTGCCTGATGTAACCCTGCAATGCTGCACAACTGTACACAATCGCAATGCTGTTTGTCAAACTCTGATAAAATTGCCATGACGGTGAAGCAAAGCATCAAGGTGTTGGCATATGTACAGCCCTGCCCAACTGTATTTTGGCAGTTTAGGAAGGTAGCCCGGGGTTGGTTAACTGCAGCTCAGCAGCCCTTCTTTAAGTTATCCATCTACCCCTCTCTAAAAGAGCCTGAAGTGCCCAGTAGTTTTGGATTATTGTACACTTGTGTCACCCTGTGAAGAATGATCTATGGTAAATTGCTTTTCAGAGGGCATTTGACAGTTAATGATGAAGCGTTAAAATGGTGGCCCCATTCACTGTAATTAGTCACATTCAGCCGCTCTGAGATCATTTTTGCAGTGTGGCAAAACATCATGAGTACACCTCATCCCCATTTTGACACTTAGTATATTTTTCTATTTTTTTCTATATCATATTTTGGGATACTTTATGGATTTGGATGTTTTGTTTCTTGGTTTAATATAGATATATTTATAGATTTAGTCAATGTTTAAGTGGGTTTAGTTACCCATCCTTCAGATATATTTATAGATTTAGTTAATGTTTAATGGGTTTAGTTACCCACCCTTCATCACGTGTTTTACAACGTGGTTACACATCACAAATCATTTTATTTATAATTTTCTAGATATTACCAATATTTTTTACACATTTCTTTAGATATTATTATCACTAACACATTCAAAATTATTGGACAGATTGTAGGATTGAGTTTATTTTTGGATAGATTGATTTAACATACACCTGGGCACAACGCTGTCTTTTTAAAAATATTCCAGGTTGAGATTTTTCTATCCGATAGCAGCAGGATAGGATTAATTAAGTAGTATCATCTTGGTGCGGTCTAACCCATTTCTTATTACAACGCCTTTGCCTATGCATTACACCCCTCCTAACCCTTGCACTCTGTATTTTACATATGTAAACATGCGGGGTGATTAGATTCAAGTGGTGCATGCCGTTTCCAGAAACATGCCACTCCAGGTCACGTTTTTAGGGCATGGCAGCCCACTTTTATTTAAAGGAAATGAAAAAGTTCGCACAAACAGTAATCTTCCCTCGCAGGGGGTTCCACCATCACTGTATAAACACACATTTCAGCCTCCTGGCTTACTCACTGTCAGCTTCTTGGTGTTCGATGGCAGGGCACATCTTTCCCTTCTACAGACTTGCACACACAGGCTGCCATCTGCATTCTTAGCCCCCGTACACACGGTCGGACATTCCGACAACCAAATCCGTCGGATTTTGTCCGACGGATTTTGTCCGACGGATTTTGTCCGAAACTGTTGCATACACAAAGTTGTCAGAAAATCCGATCGTACTTAACGTGATGACATTATTTCGTTAGGACGGGACTACGTTCAGGCTACTAGCCAATATCTTTGGTTTAGGAATTTTATCTGAGCATGCGTGGCACTTTGTCCGATTGAAATTCTCTACACATGATCCGGCAAAGTCCGATTGGATCATGTTGTCGGAAAATTTTATAGACAAGTTGGAAAACTTGGTCCGTCGGATACTCCGGCGGAAACAGTCGGATGGAGCCCACACACAGTCGGATTATCCGACAACACGGTCCGATCGGACACCTTCTGTTGGAATGGCTGAGCGTGTGTACAAGGGCTTAGACTCCGAGACCTCCTGTCTGTTTCTCTTGGAGCCACCTCCTACTGGGACCCTTCTGACCTCCCAGGCCAGACTTCCTGTCTGCCAGGCGGAGCTGCCTCCAAGTCTGAGCCCTGAGCTCTCTTCCTGGGAGGATTATGATGCCAGCCCACAGGTGTACAATTAGCAAGCCTAACAAAATCAGGCGTAACCTGCCAATATACACCATGACACAGGGTCGTATCTCCACAATACACACATTTTAAATCCCTCCCACTATTAACACAATTTTGCCACACCCAAATGCCTGCAGTCTAGGGGAAGGGGTGGTTGGCCTCAGGCCTTGGTAGGGGGGCTCTGCAGGTAGGCTGAGGTAGGCTATATTGGGCCCCATGATTTTTAACAGTGACCCGTATGTGTGTTTATATATATATATATATACATACACACAGTTGTGCTCATAATTTTACATACCCTGGCAGAATTTATGATTTCTTGAACATTTTTCAGAGAATATGAATAACACAAAAACATTTCTTTCACTCATGGTTAGTGTTTGGCCGAAGCCATTTATTATCAATCAACTGTGTTTACTCTTTTAAATCATAATGGCAACAGAAACAACCCAAATTACCCTGATCAAAGTTTTTGTGTTATCATTCATATTCTCTGTCAGGGTATGTAAACTCATGAGCACAGCTGCATGTGCATATATAGTATCTTGCAAAAGTGAGCAAACCCTCAGGCCGCGTACACACACAACTTTGTCCGTCCAACAGTTTGAGCGAACAGTCCGCTCAAACTTAGCATGGACGGACATGGCCACACACGACGGACGAACAGTTTGCTGAAACCGTGCGCGATGACGTGAACGGCACGTACGACGGGACGAAAAATACGACGTCCTATACACTGCAATGCAACCTTCCGACGTGGAAATCCTTTCTGAGCATGCGCGAGACTTAGTTGGCCGAACAAGCCTACACACGAGCGAACAGTCCGCTGAAACCTTGTTTCAGCGGACAGTTTTTCGGAATTTCCGTAAGACCTTGTTCGGCCAACTGTCCGCTGAAACTGTCCGCTGAAGCCCCACACACGAGCGGACTGTCCGCCCAAACACTGTTCAGCGGACAAGGTTGGGCGAACAGTCCGCGCGTGTGTACGCGGCCTCACATTTTTGTAAATATTTTATTATATCTTTTCATGTGACAGCACTGAAGAAATGGCACTTTGTTACAATGTAAAGTAGTGAGTGTACAGCTTGTATAACAGTGTAAATTTGCTGTCCCCTCAAAATAACTCAACACACAGCCATTAATGTCTAAACCGCTGGCAACAAAAGTGAGTACACCCCTAAGTAAAAATGTCCAAATTCGATCCAAAGTGTCAATATTTTGTGTGGCCACCATTATTTTCCAGCACTGCCTTAACCCTCTTGGGCATGGAGTTTACCAGAGCTTCACAGGTTGCCACTGGAGTCCTCTTCTTCTCCACCATGACGACATCAAGGAGCTGGTGGATTTTAGAAACCTTGCGCTCCTCCTCCTTCCATTTGAGGATGCTCAATAAGGTTTAGGATCTGGAGACATGCTAGGCCAGTCCATCACCTTTACCCTCAGCTTCTTTAGTAAGGCAGTAGTCGTCTTGGGGGTGTGTTTGGGGTCGTTATCATGGTGGAATACTGCCCTGTGACCCTCTGTGAGGGGAGGGGATCATGCTCTGCTTCAGCATGTCACTCTACATGTTGGCATTCATGGTTCCCTCAATGAACTGTAGCTCCCAAGTTCTGGAAGCACTCATGGCGCCCTACACCATGACACTCCAACCACCATGTTTGACTGTAGGCAAGGCCCACTTGTCTTTGTACTCCTCACCTGGTTGCCTCCCACACATGCTTGACACCATCTTAACCAAATAAGTTTCTCTTGGTCTCATTAGACCACAGGACATGGTTCCAGTAATCCATGTTCTTAGTCTGATTGTCTTCAGAAAACTGTTTGCGGGCTCTCTTGTGCACCATTGTTAGGAGAGGCTTCCTTCTGGGACGACAGCCATGCAGACCAATTTTATGCAGCATGCGGGGTATGGTATGAGCACTAACAGGCTGACCCCCCCACCCCATCAACCTCTGCAGCAATGCTGGTAGCACTCATACGTCTATTTCTGAAAGACAACCTCTGGATAAGACGCTGAGCACATGCACTCAACTCCTTTGGTCGACCATGGTGAGGCCTGTTCTATGGCACCTCTCTCAATTTTGTTGCCAGTGGTTTAGACTTGAATGGCTGTTTGTTGAGTTATTTTGAGGGGACAGCAAATTTACACTGTTATACAAGCTGTACACTCACTAATTTACATTGTAGCAAAGTGTAATTTCTTCAGTGTTGTCATATGAAAAGATATAATAAAATATTTACAAAAATGTGAGGGGTGTACTCACTTTTGTGAGATACTGTGTGTGTATATATATATATATATATATATATATATATATATATATATATATATATATATATATATATATACAGTATATACACTGTGTATATATTTGTTTTATTAAAGTGCGCACCCTTATCTTCCCTTCTTAGCCACAAACCCACCAAAAAAAATGTATGTAAATGCAGCCTTGTGTGTGCATGTATTTTGCAGTTCTAAACCCGGATAATATATGCTGGAGAGATGTAAACAAGTCATAAGCGTGTATAACAGCTGCATGTTAGTCATAACTCCCATATCAGAATGTTGGCACTTGCCAGGATTAGATTCTGTTGATCAATCTTCCAATTTAAGTGATATAAAAATAGATATCATTTTCACATTTCTACTCAGTTGATATTTCTGTATTATTTGTTTACTGCTTATTGAGCCTGAGAAACCCTGTGTAATGTGTTGTGTTATGAAGTCCTCTGTTGTATCAGTGCAACACTGGGCTCCTTTATCCAAATGTTAACCTAAGTAGGATTTTCTTGCAGATTGATTAACCTCACAGTAATTTCCCTTAGCCTTTTATAATATGCAGACCATGAGTACTGTTCAGTACATTCTCCTTTTAAATGTGCTGAGAATTCTGAAAACAAATTGGCCTTCTGTGCTTCAAACCAATGGAGAAGTCAATGGAGCAGCTTTGTAATCTGCATTATAGATCAGCGTCAACCAAACATTACACCCCGTATGGCTTTATCATTTTAGTTTTACTTGAACCACTTTGTTATCTGCTTCATTTACTTCTGTGTACTTCTCAAAATGTTCAGAGTGATGCATATGCATTGAGAACCTCACAGGTTTGCATTGGCCATGCTTATTTAGAACAGCACACCTACAGTAAAAATGTAGTACCCCTTTCATTTCATTTCATTTCTGCAATTTAACTTAAAGTCTGGCTCAAGCCAAAATGTTCTCTTTAGCTCTGGGTGAAGTCAGGAAGGGTTAGGTTTTATTATATTTTAATAATCAGGACAACCAATTAGGAGAACCTGTATTAGTATGTTTTGTTGCTGTCTCTGTACACATTGGGGAGATTCCTTTTAACACTAACAGCATTAAAGACCAGGCACAGGATATAACTCTCCCAACTACATGAAAGTAGGTGCTTCCACCTCCTGGTATTATAATGTGGCTTTATCACCAGTGGTCTGCCAGAGGCAGCGGACTCCTCATCCACACCATCTGGATAAGTAAAGAAACGCCAGCACTCCAATGTGCAATCTTGTGTTTAATGGCAGGTAACACATGGCAGCCAAAAATGTCAACACATTTCATCTAAACTAGGCTTATTCATGACTAGCACTGCTTAAATAGTGCACATTGACTAGGGGTGTGATTAAAAACATATGGGTTCAATAAACTTTATACAAACAGACACATTATAAGGAAGTTCGTGGTGTCTCCAGCAGTACATTGGTTAGTGGGGATACTTATTCTTATCCAGTACAGGCATGAAGTACCGCAGTAGACTGCTTTCAGGAGGTGGTAGAGAAGGAGTTGCAGTGGTTAAAAACTAAAGCTAATAGTGATTCCTTCATATCTAACATTCATAAAAAGGAGTTGGATGAAATACAAAAATGGAGTGATAAGTGCAGCTGACAAGGACAGAGCGTTGGTTGTACTCAATGCAGTGCTATATAATGCTATATAGGGATGAAGCCCTAAGACAATTAAGTGATGTAGCCACGTATTGGCCCTTGCTGTCTTATCCCACTGTCCCTTTAAAAAACTGTTGGATGATCTAATAGAGGAGGACAGGTCTATGGGATTACGTTCACCCAAAACTGTGAATTGTCTGACCATGTGTGACCCAACCACACCAATTTTTCATTATTTACCGCAAATTCATAAATTAGGTGTAAGACAACCATTCTATGATTTGTGTTTTGATGTTGCACTAATCACTGTTTTCTGTTCTCCGTGACTCCGTAGGAAAGAGGTTTCCTCTGTTCCACCTTTTGCTTTCTCTTGGCAAGATTCTCTTTGTCATGTTTTTCTGCTGTCTTGCTGTCTCTGACCCTCTTAGGTGAATTTAAGGCAGAAACAATTAATGTTTCTCCACCACTATTGAAAGAAGTGGTAGAATAAAAAGTAGCGATTCTCTTTGAGATGTATTTCATGTAGCTCTTTGCAACTGGACATTCAACTGGCTCCATCACTAAGACCTTTTGAAATTCTCCTGATGACCTCTGACACTGCATTTCCTTCACAACCTTCATGATTTCCTCTAATCTACTATCTGGGGGTGGTCTCTTTTTGGCATTGTTCTTTGAAGCGTCTAGCCTTTCCCCTGCCATAACATCTCTTTCCAGCAGGTTACCCAGTGTTAACCAATTTAGCTTGTTCTGTTGTATTCCCTTTTGAGGCCAGGGAAATCACAGCCTTCTGAACATCAGTGAGAGATTGTTGTATGCCGGCTTGAGCCTGAACCACTTAAAACCACTGTCTATTGAAAATCAGTGGGAAATTGTTGCATTCCAACCTAAGCCCGACCTGCCTGAGCCTGAACTGCTTGGGTCAGTAAATTTTGCATCTCAGAATCGGATTGCACCTGATGTTTGATTTCCCCTGAGGTTTCAAAGTCTGATTCGAAAAAAAAAAAAAAATCTTCCTCTTCCTCAGGAAATATCTCTCCCACCTGAGCAGAAGATAATACAATTTTATCTTATTATGGAGTTGTCTTTATACTAGTGAGAAATTCCTCCCCCAACAAAGCTTCCTTTTTTTTTAATAATTCATGATAAGTAGGAGAGTTTCAAGAGCTTCTTAACAGAAATGTCAAGACTACCGGATGGTTGACCAAGTCAAACTCTGTCAGTGGTTCATGAATTAATCCTTTGATCTTATCCACTCAGACGATATAGCTGGACAGGTAATTTCTCTCTCTTTTTTGTGCTACACCTTCTTGAAGGTGCCAGAAAATTTGGCTTGTAGTCACCACTGGTGTAGAAACAATTTATGGACTTACGAAGTCAAATGAGATTATTACTGTAGTCTCTACTCCATCAAATAATGAAACTTTTTGTGACTGTAGGCAAAGAGGGATTGTATCTCGCTACTTGCATATAGCAGGGTATACATGTTCCGTTTTTTTTTCAATCAACCAGTGGGTTGAATTGATTTACATCAGACAAATAAATGAGCACCTGCCAGACTCAACTCTCTGCCCAATCTTTGCCAGAAAGGCTCTACAGAGTGCACTACAGATTTCTGATATGTAATAAGTGCTGCTTTACAGAAGCAAAAAATCTGAATAGTGCAAAAACTTGTAAACCAATGTGTACATATTATGTTAAGAATGATAATAAAATACAAAGCATAACCATTCTAGTGATTCAGTGCCAAACCATAATGTGGTGGTATTCATAAATTTAATATTTCATGATAAATCTAAAAAAACAAAAACAAATGCCCCTGATGATGTCAACAATGTAAAGTGATATTAAAGATTTGGCTTTATAAAAAAAAAAAAAAAAAAAAATGTCATACTTACCTGCTTTGTGCACTAATTTTGCACAGAGCACCCCCGATCCTCCTCTTCTCGGGTCCCCTGCCAACATTCCTGGCCCCTCCCCCTTGACTAGTGCCCCCAATTGCAAGCCACTTGCTATGAGGGCGCTGGTGTATGCTTGCTCCTGAGCCCGGCTCTATGCATCCATAAGACACACAGAGGCACAGCTCGCTCCTGCCCCCCGCTCTCACCTCATTGGCTCATTGGCTGTGAGCTGTGATTGACAGAATTGGGAGATAATGTTTCCCGGTGCTGTCTCAGTCAATGAGGAGATGGTGTCCTAGGACATTCGAGGCTCTCATGCACATTGCTGGATTGAGAGGGGGCTCAGGTGTGTATGGGGGGGGGGGGGTGGGGGGAGCAGCACATAGAATAAATGAAAAGTCTTCAGGCTCTACAACCACTTTAAAATGCCACTGACCACCAATTTTTTTTTTAGGCGAGTTTAAGTACCACTAACCACCAATAATTGTGGTATTGTTTTGGGGAGGCAGCATTTAAAGTGTTTTGTGTTTATCCATGATATCTAGCCATTGTGCACTCTGCAATTGCAGAGCAATGCATTTTTATCCTACAGAGACTTTTAAAGGCTAAGTACACTTTAATTTATTTTACCCAGTAGCAGCATATCTTCATTTCAAAAAATTGTGGCAAAAAATGAAAGCACATTGGGGTGTCCACTTTCCAAAATAGTTTTTATTTTTTTAAATGTTAGTACCATACTGGCATTTGTATTTGTTACAATTTTTACTAGAAAGTAAGGAGCATTTTTTCAAAACATTTGGTCTTGTTTCCTTTATATAGTGAAACAAAATACAGTGGTTATTAAATACCAAAAAAGCAACCTATCTTTCTTAAAAAAAATGATATAAAATTGATTTGGGTACAATGTTGCATGAATGAATAATTGTCAATCAACCTATCACAGCACTGAAGTTAACTGCTGAAGTGGTTAAGATAATAGACACTAAAAGATGCAACAAGTATATGGACCTGCTAGAATGATTCTCCTTGAAGAAATTAAGTTTCCAGACAGTTTTCTTTATCCAGCAGACTGTAAGGCAATTGTCTGTATCCTCTATATTTAGCTGACAGACTTTCCTTGACTATGCAAAACAAACTATCACGCCAACTCCTTTTGAGATGAACAGATAAATGAAGATACGGCAGATAGTAGCAGAATAATGCAATTCAAGAAATGAGAGTGACAGCCACTGTAGCACAATTAACTTCATAGCAGATACCATGTGGTACTTACAATCCCATAGTCAGCTCTCCTCAGTCCTACAAGGCTGACAGGAGATACAGGTGGAACCCACTCCAGCTTCTCTGCTTTCCTTTGCTCTCTGGTAGGCACTGAACAGTGATCTGACGAATGTCCATCTTCCCAGGCTGACCTGTAGAGGATTTTACACATACTACAGACTGACACATCTCCCCTTTCAGTTGCCATCCCATAGAAATAAATTGTGGTGATTGTTTTGGGTATATTTAAGTAATTAAGACCAACTCACCACCTTTCACTGGTTGTTAAGCAAGCTGTCAACTTCACAGCCTACAGCTCCCTAGCAACCGGTGATGCTGACAATGGGCAGAGCCTGATAGGGAAGCTGAGACACTAGTTCTCCATCCAGTTGGTTGTGTGAGAGGTGCATTTGCAGGAGTAAGCTCAGCTCCACTGAGGACCAAGTGTTTGTTTGAACACTTTGGTCTTCACACGTGGTGAGCGCCCAGTTTACAACAGGTACATGAATTTGTTGCCTGCACCAAGATTCGCCTCACAGAGGCTTGCCAGAATTCTACAATGTGTCTTATACACTCTATATGAGTTGCCCTGAGAGTGTTTTCTAGTGGCAGCAAAGCGGTCTATGTGAAAAAGTAAACATTTGTTGCCACACAACCGTTGAAAATGCCAGCAAATGATTGTATAAATATCACCATACATCACTACTCGTCAGCACTTTTCAGATGATCTCCTGTATGACTTGGGGAGGCTTCATGAACAGAGATAAATATAATGCAACTATCTTTAAAGGCATGTCATACAGAAAAGGTATTGTTTTGTGTTATTATCTGTACACTTTAAAGTGTCATTTAACCCACACTATAAATAACTCTCATGACACGTTAGTTATATACTGTAACATAGTGTGCATACTCACAAAGTCACTAAAGAATTTGTTTTGTGTAGAGTGAAATATACCCGGTTGATTTTGCCTTAACCTCCCTGGCGGTACGATTATTTCGGATTTTAGGTGCTGAAAGCGGTACCATTATTTTGAATGGAAATTTGGCGTTTTATATTGTAAGCCTGCAATTCTTAGGAATAACTCACTGAAATCTGTTTAAACCAAAGTCTAGTAGACATCCCGGGTAGGATAAAGTTTGAAACACAAAATCATAAATTATAATATAATAAATAACTGTAAATAATAACAAATAATAAAATAATAATCATACTTTTTATTCAATACATTTTAGTAAATAATATAATCAAAAACACTGACATTTTTTTTTGTCAAACAAGGGTGCAATATTGGTAGTCATATTGCTTCAGTAAACGTCTCTGGTATGGAAAATTTTAAAACATGGTACAGCAGTCCAACATCACAGTCAGGACAGTAGAACCTTGTTTCTTTTCGAATTTTCCTTCCAGTGTCATCACGCTTAGAGCAGCAAACGACACACATCCTTGTGGGTGCTGCCTTCTTTTCTGTTGGTGGAACGTGGTCCATAAAGTGCCGACCAGTCAGGCGTTCCGGGTTCACAACGCCAGCAGCACGACGGCCAGATCTGTTTACTGTCGTTGGTGTTTGGTGCCTGAGGAAAATAAGTTCGGCAACTTTCCAAACAGAGTCCACATGAACAACAGGCTTGTCACTATTTTTTTTTTGAAGAATGAAAGCATTCCACAGGCACTGCTCCAGAACGTGCCTGGAGATTTTTTTATAATATTTTTTCTGTTGCTTCCTCATGGCTGGGTAAAAAGTCATGGCCTGGTCAGCACGGTCAACACCTCCCATAGTATGGTTGTAATCCATCATGACTTGGGGCTTCAAGATGTCTTTTCCACCTTTTGTTTGTACCAGGACAGTAGAGGTGTTGTGAATGGTACTCATTAGGCACACGTCTTTTTTGTCGCGCCATCTCAGTGCCATCATTTTTCCTTTTTGCCAGGCAACTATTTCTCCTGCCTTGAGCTTTTTATTGACAAAGGTTGGTGGCAAGTCACGCCGGTTAGCTCTAACGGTCCCGTATGCATCTGTTTTATGCTGCAAAAGGAACTCATAGAGTTCTGGAGAACTGTAAAAATTGTCTGTGGTTACACAGTAGCCCTGATTCAGCAGCGGTTCAATCAGAGTAAGCACGGAAGCGGTTGCCAGTCCATAGTTACCGAATCTCTCATTGAACTTGGTTCCTTTCCCGGTGTAAAGTATGGAATTCCATATGTACCCAGTGCTGGATTCACAGAGCACGAATGATTTTATTCCAAAACGTGCCCTCTTGGACGCAATAAACTGTATCCAGTTGAGTCTTCCTTTGTAGGCCATCAGACTTTCGACGATACTGATGTCTCTGTCGGGTACATAGGTCTTCTGGAAATTTTGCTGAATCATTTAGTAAAGCCCCCAAATCTTTTTTAGTTTTGGTGCTGGATGAGAAGTCTCGTCGAATTCCTCATTATTCTCAAAGTGCAGATACTTCATAATAAGCAAAAATGTGTACTCCAACTTGACGGTGCCAAAAAAAGGAGTTGCTAGCAATTTTTTAGTGGTCCAGTATCACTTCTGCAGGGGTTTCCCAACCACTCCCTGTAGAATTATGAGGCCCAGAAACTTCCAGATGTCCTCCTTGGTTACTGGTTCCCACTTTCTGCTCCTTGCAAACCTCTGATGCGTAGTAGCTTGTTGTTCGTGGTACCGATTTGTCTCCATAACAATTTTTTCTATAACCTCATCGGTCAAAAAGAGTTGGAGATATGCCAATGGGTTGTCATCCACATCCACTTTGATACCAGGTGTTCCAGTAAATGGATATCTTGGGGGCGCTGCATGCTCCGTACCGCAGTCAATTGAGCACCAAGTCCGCACATCACTGGGCAAAGTCGCAGGCTCATCGCTAAAATCGCTTTCCGTGCCTGACGACGAACTTCCCCGCGCTATCACTCACTTCTGCAAGCGATTCTGTATCGCTGTCGCTGTTTTCAAATAGGTCATATGACACTTATGAGGTAGAGGCGCGCTTTTTTGATGCCATGGTCGCTCTGCAGTTTCCAGACACAAAGTACAGTAAAACTGCAGGCAGGGGCACTGGATAAAGCAATGGGGGCAAGCTAAGGTCAGTTTTATTTTATTTAGAAATGTAATCCAATAGGATTACAATGTATCAGTATGATTGTGTTTTTAACTTTTTGAATTTGGCGCTGGTTCCACCTCCCTGCGTCGCTACGCTCGCAGGGAACGGAAGCCAGGGCACACAGTGCATCGGGCGGAAGGTCCGGCTGCCGTACACTGCGGGGATACATCGTGGGATCCCGGAGATAAGGTAAGTTATCTCTTTCTGGATCCAGCGATGCAATCCCGAGTGTGGCTCAGGGTTACTGCTAATGGTACAAAAATCTCACCCCGAGCCACACTCGGGAATACCGTCAGGGGGGTTAAGCTGTCCCTCCCATCTTCTCTGTGTCCCCATTGCAGCCTGAGATAATGTAGACTGGCTGTTCTCATATAATGAGCATGCTCCAGTTTCAGTTCCCTTGTAAGTTTTTCATTCCCTCCTGTTTATTACATGTGCAGCCAACATAACTATAGAATTACACATATGGGCGTTTAAACAATGGTAAACGACACTCCCCACCCCTCTCCTACATGTCCTCTTATTGTTAAACACTATGGGTGCGGGATTAATATGCTGATTGATTACATTCACTAAGAGACTCACAGTAAAGCTTAGTTTTAATAAATCAGTATTAAATATATCAAATGTAATAGCAAATACCTGTGAACTGAAAAAAGAGCCTTGAATACAGATGCTACCTGTACAAAATAAAAGCTACACCATATTAATGCACAAGAAATACACTTGATGTTTAATAAAGATGTATAGGGAGCTGTAAAATTGTTTTTTTTTATTTTTTTGTTTTTTTTTTAGTTATGATGTGTTTTGAATTGCTCTTCTGAACCAGGGCTATGCAGAGTCCTTCCGAATCATGGTTTTACAGACACAGACTCATACTGTAGGGAGCATATCAGCAGAATAATAGAAGCCCATCCCAAGGATCTTTCTTTGCAGAAACCAAAGAACAGGGAAATATCTTTTGAGAAGCCCTACAGCTGTAATGTACTAGGATTAAAAAAAAAACACAAAATACAGTACAATGTTTATCTATACAGTAAGTGAGTGGTGCTCCCCTGTTTCTTATAAAGCAGTCATATTATCTTTTTTCTGTTTACAGACAGCGATCTTGGAATGCTGTTCTGAAGCTCAGTGTTTGCTTTCTTCTGCTTTTGATCCTCGATCGGTAACTCAGGTATATTTTCCATTCTAAATATCTTCATAAAAGTAATACTACAAAACAAACCCTGCATAATTGTAAATGGTACACATTCTGTAATTGAATTATTTACTGTTTTTCATAAATTTACTTAGTGAGTCTCACTCTGTACTCCTCTCCGTTTGGTAGGTATTGCAGCAAAATTTTTCTTTGCGATATTAATCTTCTTAAGTGAGAAAATGGATGTGATGCTTGCCTATGACAAGAAAAATGATTCTCTCACAGCTATAATTTCCTTCTTTTCACAGGCTCCATTTGACATCACTTTGCCATCATTAATCAGGCTGGAGAGAGTCTTTGACCTGACTCACGGCTGTATGTTAATGAAGGGAAGCCTGTTAGATTGGGTAATGTCACAGTTTACCTGAGCTATACTATGTTGTCACTTTTACTTATTTTGTTACCTTTTTTTTAGCTATCTAAGATTTTTTTTAAATATTTGCTATTTTTTCTCATGCTAGATTTTTTTCACTGTATAGCAAAATATTTTTTCTTTTTTATATTACATTGCCTATCGGAAAATATCTGATAAAAATCAATCTTATTGTTTCCTTTTAATTTCTGAGACCAAAAATAAAATTTACCAGCTGTAAAAAGTTCTAGAAAATAAATAAAATGTGTTTGTGTAATGTAAAATGCTTGAAGCATACCTGTCATGGACCACTATTGTAAATAAACTGTCTGCAGTTCATACTTGTATCGCTACCAGGAGTGTTCAAGAGCTTGGAGCAACTGTTTTTTCTTAAGAAGATTTAAACCATATGAATAAAAGGTGACTCTTATATACACTCCAAAACTGGTGTAGTTTGTTCCAACCTCTGTCACTGTAACTTTTGCTGGATAGCTTGGACTACATGTAGAGTAAAATATATAAAAAAACATGGTACGTAAAAAAGGAATCAATATTTTGAATTCTATCATTACACATCATTATACATTATCATGCCTTATTATGTTGTTTAGAATGAAACTTTTTGCACAATAGTGGGCCTTAATGTGGACCGCAGGTGTATTTGAAAGGTTTGTTTTTTCACAACCCCCACTTCTCAATTCCAAATGGCTTAAAAAGCCAGTTAAGATGAATTTTTTTCCTAAAAAGGAAACATACATTGACTCTGGTTCTGTTGCTTTCAAGAGATTATGGTGAGGTCACCATGCCTTCAGCACGTGCTGTGCACTCACATGACACATGACTGTGCTCCAGCCCATTGCAGGAGTGCATTTTCACATAATTTAGAGCACCCAAGTCTACCAAGAAGCACCATGATGTCTCAGAAGTGTTGGAAAATAGGACAAGCTAAGATGATTTTTTAGCCAACCTTTTACAATTTATTCAATCTATTTGTATTTGGCGGGTGGGTGAATAAAGCAGACTTTCCATTTTTAAGTGAGCCAGGAGCATACAAATGTGGAGACCCCAAATTTAGGTCTGGGGTCTGGTATGCCTCTCCCATTCCACTGTGCTCCTAACTTCACAATAAATTTCACTTACCAATATAATCTGAAATTATAGGGGATGGACGGTGCTCTGTTTTTTGCAGTTGAAAGTCTATTTTTGTACATTGAATACCCTAAGATCTAGGCTCCTGGGGCACGCAAAGGAAAATAAATCAAGACATCAACAGTAAATCAGATATGTTCCAACAGGTATTTAAATAACTTTTTTTTTTTGTTTATTGATGAATTGCTCATATGATACATACAATCATTGCAGTATAAAGTCAAAGACAAACAATACATACAGTATATGTCTTTGTAGGTATACATAGTGTCTGAGCAATGCCAGAAGATGCAGATGATAAATTTCTTATACCCCTTCCATCCCCAAAGAAGATAAAAAGGGGAAAGGTAAAAAGAGGAAAGGGTCTAACCAGCACTTCCAAACTTTTATGATAAAACAATGTCATACTTTTCTTCTAATATGTAGAAAAATATGTAGAAGAATACGTATCGGCCTAAACTGAGGAAAAAAAATATTTTTTATATGTTTTGGGGGGATATTTATTATAGCAAAATGTAAAAAATAATGCGTTTTTTTTTTTCAGAATTGTCACTCTTTTTTTTGTTTATAGCGCAAAAAATAAAAACCGCAGGGGTGACAAAATACCACCAAAAGAAATCTCTATTTGTGGGAAAAAAGGACATCAATTTTGTTTGGGAGCTATGTCGAATGCCCGCGCAATTGTCAGTTAAATCAATGCAGTGCTGAATCGCAAAAAGTGCTCTGGTCAGGAAGGGGGTAAATTCTTCCGGGGGTTGAAGTGATTAAAGAACTTTAAGAACTCAAAGCACTTCAAAATTTCCCCCTGCCAATGTTCAAACAAGTTCATCTAGGTTAGCTGAAACAGATCGGAAGACAGAAGGTAACAACGCTGCACACTGAAACCCAACCACTATACGGGGCATAATCATATAAATAAGCCCCATAGGCAGGGCGAAACACATCAGAGGAGCATAGGCAGGAGGAGTTCAGGCCTTAAAGCTGTATCTTTATCTTTCTATATAGTGGCTGGGTTCTGGTGTGCATCGTTTCTACCTTCTGTCTTCCAAAAAGGCATTTCATCCTAATGTCGGCTTATTTGAAAAAAAATATGTATATTATTTAGCAAACAATTAATAAAAGTGCACTCAATAAAAATCTGTAATGGCTGAGTCATAGTAGAACTCCTCCAAAATGGTCCTTATTACCCGACCAGCGCATGATGATGTACGTCGACAGAATGGCACGGGCAGGCATATTGGCGTACAGGTACGTCCAATATTCAATGCCGCCCTGCCATCGGGAGCGCGCCGCCGGTGGCGCGCTCCCGCGCTGGTCGGGACCCCCGTGAGTCCGGTCGCGGGACCCGCGGACTCGATCGCCGCAGGCATCCCCGCGATCGTCTCACGGAGCGGCCGAATGGAGGAAATGCTGTGTAAACAACATTTCTCCATTCTGCCTAGCAACTAGTGACGCTGATCTCTGCTCCATGTGATTGGAGCAGAGATCAGTGTTCACTAAATGAAAGCCCAACCCCCCCACAGTTAGTAACACACCCCTAGGAACACTTAACCCCTACACTGCCACCCTCTGGTTAACCCCTTCACTGCCAGTGTCATTTACACAGGAATCACTGCATTTATATAGCAGTGATTACTGTATAAATGACAATGGTCCCAAAAATGTGTCAAAAATGTCCGATGGGTCCCCTACAATGTCGCAGTCACAATAAAAATCGCTGATCGCCGCCATTACTAGTAAAAAAAATAATAATAAAAAATTATTAATAAAAATGCTATAAAACTATCCCTATTTTGTAAACACCATAACTTTTGCGCAAACCAATCAATAATCGCTTATTGCGATTTTTTTTACCAAAAATATGTAGAAGAATACGTATCGGCCTAAACTGAGGGAAAAAAATGTTTTTTTATATATTTTTGGGGGATATTTATTATAACAAAAAGTAAAAAATAATGCGTTTTTTTCAAAATTGTCGCTCTATTTTTGTTTATAGCGCAAAAAATAAAAACCGCAGGGGTGATCAAATACCACCAAAAGAAAGCTCTAGTTGTGGGAAAAAAAGAACATCAATTTTGTTTGGGAGCCACGTCGCACGACCGCACAATTGTCAGTTAAAGCGACGCAGTGCCGAATCGCAAAAAGTGGTCTGGTCTTTGACCAGCAAAATGGTCCGGTCTGCAAGTGGTTAAAATCCACACATGGCTTTTCTTCAAGCAATAGCCATAATGTCTCATAATATGTTCAGAAAAGTAGTTGTAATGCAGATAAGATAAAAAGTAACACGCTTGTCTCCAGCGATATCCAAGGGTTACAAAGAATCCATAAGAAATTGTGCAATATACAATCCTCCTAGTTTACCTGTAATTCCACAGAAATCAAAGGATCTGTAATGTGTAAAACAGCTGCATGTTATAATACATTGAAACATTGTCCCCTGATTTTTAGTTTAGTGGTATGCAGGAAGGCAGGTGTCCCAGCATCAAGACACCACACACAGACACACACACACACACACAGCCAGCAAGAATGGAGTTGCTGCCAGCCCGGGCACCTACCTCTCTGCATGACACTGTGGCAAGTATCAAGAAAATTTGTAAGGATGACCCTGTGTTTTTAAGTTTGATACTTTCTATCTCATCTACATTACAACTAGTTTTACAAATATTTATATATATATATATATATATATATATATATATATATATATATATATATATATATAGGATACGTTATGTTTGTTGAGATCTACTATTAGACGTATACCCTAGAGATTATGTTTAGATAGAAATAAAAGATAAAATAGAAAATATTTATAAAACCGCTGCTAATTCTGCAAAAGGACAACTGACACAGCAGTTGAAATATATGCATTCAGAACTTTAAAAGTCTTGATAAAGTTACAAAGAACAGCTATTCAAATGAGATACACCTCAATGAAGATAATTAATTACTTATAAAGAGTTAATAAACTGATAAATTATTGATGTACTGCTGTTTAATTTCTACTAAGACAAAGCTGCTTGCAGTGCATTTTTAACATATACATCAAATGCACCTGTTTCTGTGATTAAAGAACACTTTAAAATTAATGAGCTACCTCTTTTTTGCAGACCAGCAAAATACTTGATCGTATTAACTTTGTTTTGATTTTTATAAGAGGTGTCCTATCAATTATCAGTTTATATGAAGCACAATGCCAAGGAAATGTTATTTAATAAAAATTAGAACTGCTTGCTGCATTGTCTATTATATATTGCTACAACTGTAATAATGTGATAATTAGAGTGTGTATGTGGTTTGAAGAATTAGGGTATATGTATAGCCATACATGGGGATGATATGCTAAAGACAAAGGGGCTGTTCACTTTGCAAGTGAGATTGCCCCTCAAGCGTATTGTGAAGGTTTTACTTCACAAAGAATGCCCAATCTTCTTAAAGGAAACCAAAAAAATAAACAGCATTTTTGATTGCATATGATTGGATCATGGAAATCAGCAGAGCTTAATCTCATTCATTAAGGTCTTGTGCAAAGTCCTTTGAAAAAATTCAATGTACCTTGTAAAATTAACAGCCTAGTCCCATTAGTAAATCAACCTCATAGAATTTTTTAATAGTATTTCATTTTAGATTGAGTAAGGAAGGGTTACACCCCCTTCCAGGTAATCTCCCAACATGATAAGATACAGGCAACCAGAGTAGCAGCTGCTCTTCACCAAATAACATTGTTTAGAAAAAAAGAATATGCCCTTGGGACTTTAACACACATTACATCACACATTTGTTAATATAAAAAAAATATATACTGTATTCTACAAAAAAAAAAACTAAAATCATCATATATGTGCTAAAAACCTATGTAGTAGCTCTGATAAACCCATAAATATGATCCCCCACATATAATTCATCCATAAAAAAGCATGTAATAACAGCCAAATAAATGAACATAATAGCACCAACATGTGGTTCAATCATTCCAATCCAAGATCTTCTTCAGGGACTCTCGAAAAGAGGGTGATCTAAAGCTTCAAATTAATAAACACTCGCCCGCCAAAGCATCCTTAAATACAGCGATATTCACTATGGATTCCTGAGCTGAGGTGGATAGGGGTGTCTTCTGGGGGTACACGGGTGATCATATGAACAACAGAAGTGGCCACAACGACCCATAGGAAGGCCAAATGACATGGAGACGCAAAGGTATGGTATTCCTCTTCCTTATTTGAATGATGGTTGCACATGGATCAATTGCCAAAAAGTCCACCGGGATTTTACATATGTTCAATAATATGTTGAGGCCATGAATCTCTCCTTAATTGTATGAAGGTCCCCTTTAGGATCCACCAAAATGAAGCCTCCAATCCCCTAGAAATATCCACCACAAACACCATATCCACCATGACAGCACTCCAAAAGTGATCTATTTAACAGACCTTAATGACATCTGCTCCTCTTCTACCACTTGGCCAATCAGATAATATCTCGTCTTCATTGAAAACATTCAAGGTTCAATGAATTCTAGATTCAAGTAACAGGGGTGTAGGAGCAAGCAATACTTGTGTTCAGTGCACATAGGGAAAGTCGACTGAGCACCTTCCGGAAAAGAACACTGCTCACTGTATCTAGCATAGGCTACAAAAGGGAATTCCCGATTCACCACTGGCCACACAAATGTGGCATCTGGATAATTCATTTACTCAAGCTGGCCCAAAGTGAGTGTTTAAACTAATCTCAGCAAGTATTTTTAAAAGAGACACTGTCTCAAGCCGTCAGTTTCAACAAAAATCTTCTCAAAAAAATGATGTGTGAATTTAACATATTTTATGCATTTTGTATACCAGTAAAAGTCTCCCTTGTGTAGACAAGAGCTGCACAATGTTGGTTGCGAGGTCAGCAGCCCCAGCAGACTCAGAGCTGTCACTTGAGTGATATAATATTCGCTTTATCTCCTGCCATGAATGCTACATAAAAGGTTATGTAGGGAGGTGAAGGGAGGGGCTGAGGAGCTGAGACCCATTAGACACTCCCAGTGGAGGAGAGGGCTTGTCAGGAATCAGCGGCAAGGAGACCAGACACGTAGCTACACCCAGAAACTGAGACCAAGCAAACAACGTATATATCCTTAAAGTGATATTTATTATTGGTGAACACACACCAATAAACATACACAGCAACCAGTAAAAACATAAACCACTCCAGCAAACAAGAACATAAATAACTAATAAACCTAACTACTAACTATATACAATATATGTACAATATAAGGGACAAAGGTACAAGAGCAGGGAGCAGGAGCATGGCAGAGGGGTGCAGGAAGGATCAGGATACAGGAAGCACAAGGATCTGGTAGCAAAGGGACATTCAGCAGGATAGTGACGCACTGGGGGAAGGGAGGAGCAGCCTTAAATATCCACCTGGCAGCTGAACCCTGGTGTCACTGATCATTCCAGCCTGCTCGCTCTTGGGAGACACCTGCTGGTGGACACTGGAGCTGCAGCAAACAGCCCAAAGCAGCACAGTGCCACCAGCAGGTGAACTCAATCCTAACAGACACCCCCCCTTAAGGAGTGGCCTTTGGACGCTCTAAACAGCCATAGCTGAACCAGTCATCAATTACATGAGCCCAGAACAAAAGTTCCCCATAGACTCAAGTGCCAATTTCAAAGTGAAATGTAATACTACCAAGATCCTGCTGGCCAGATTCTCTGAGATGTACAGCATTGGGTACTTAAATTCCCTCAAAACAGCAGGTACCCCCATGCTGGGGTTCTACGGGTCATTTGCATACTTATCACTGGGGGCATGTGACAATACCGGAACCCAGACACTGAAGTGTCTCATCATAACCAAGTAGCTTGCCTGGTTTCCAGGACTTGCTGTGAACATGAAAAGCCACTTTGGTCTCTCTGAGGCACTGGTTACCCAACCCGGGGCTCCTAGTATACCCGGAGCTGTGGCAATCGCATCCAGGTCATGGCAAGGCACAGATTGTACTCTGCCATTCCCAGGAGCTTACCACAACCAGGGCCATGAAGGCAGATGCAGCTACCAGTTGCCAAGGGTATGTTTGGACCACCAGGCTTTGGCGCCATAGGAGTAACACACTGCCAGAGGGATTCAACCGAGGCAAGCCTCAAATGAATCTCAGGCCAAGCAGGTGACCCATATAAGGTATGCGAGGACTTGGAGCTTTCAGACCCATTAGCAGGTGGACAATCAGCCTTTGCATGACAATCCAACTGAGCAGCTGGCATAGTCAATAGAACCTGGCGGGGTGGTAGGGAGAAGATATCTAAGATCATCAATGATAGTCATCGGACAGCAGACCATCAGAGGCAGGCAGATTGTTGGGCACAGGATGTCCAGAGGCAGGCTGGCAAGCAGGAAGAGGCACATCAGGCTGAGCAGTGGTACTGGTATCAGCATAGTCCAGCTGGGTGGCAGGCTTGGCAGCAGATGGTAGGTCACCCACAGCAGGCAGCAGCATGGTTGAGGAATGGACATCAGAAGGCGAGATCAGCATGAAGGAGGACTAGACACCATCGGAAGGCGCATCAGCATGGAGGAGGACTAGACACCATCAACAGGTGGCATCAGCATGGGGAGGACTGGACACCATCAGGAGGCGGCATCAGCATGGAGGTGGACTGGACCCCATTAGCAGGTGGCATCAGCATGGAGGAGGACTGGATCACATCAGCAGCAGTCATCAACATGAAGGAGGACTGGATCGCATCGGCAGCAGTAATCAGTCATCAGCATGGGGAGGACTGGATCGCATCGGCAGCAGTCATCAGCATGGAGGAGGACTGGATCGCATTGGCAGCAGTCATCAGCATGAAGGAGGACTGGATCACATTGGCAGCAGTCATCAGCATGGAGGAGGACTGGATCACATCAGCAGCAGTCATCAACATGAAGGAGGACTGGATCGCATCGGCAGCAGTAATCAGTCATCAGCATGGGGAGGACTGGATCGCATCGGCAGCAGTCATCAGCATGGAGGAGGACTGGATCGCATTGGCAGCAGTCATCAGCATGAAGGAGGACTGGATCACATTGGCAGCAGTCATCAGCATGAAGGAGGACTGGATCACATCGGCAGCAGTCATCGGCATTGAGGAGGACTGGATCGCATCAGCAGCAATCACCATGGAGGAGGGCTGGGCACCATCAGCAGACAACTTAGATAGGGGCAGAGTTATAAGAGCAGGAGAAAAATGTTGTTTCTTTTTGGGCTTAGATACTGAACTCCTGCACATTATTGCATTGTGCTGACCACAGTGTACTGCTGATGGGAAGGTAGTAGCAGTACTGGGGAAAATAGAGGAAAGAGTAGTACAGGAAGAGGCCTAATAATATACTTACATAAATGTGAGGGGGTGTACTCACTTTTGTGAGATATTGTACATGAATATCTTTTTTAGTCAGTGCTTTGTTTGCTGGTTATTATTACCTCTCAGCTCACCCTTTTAAATTGAGATTAATACCGATTATTAGGGATGAGCTGAACTCCCCCCTGGTTCGGTTTGCACCACAACATGCGAACAGATAAAAAATTTGTGGGAACATGTGAACACCATTAAAGTCTATGGGACACAAATCAAAGGTGTTCATTTTAACGGCTTATATGCAAGTTATTGCCGTAAAAAGTGTTTGGGGACCCAGGTACTGCCCCAGGGGACATGTATCAATGCAAAAAAAAGTTTTTTCAGCAGCACGGATTTTAATAATGCTTAAAGTGACACAATAAAAATGAAATATTCCTTTAAATATTTTGCCTGGGGGTCCCCGTAGTCTGCCTGTACAGTGGCGCATCTTTCTCATGTGTTTTACTGTGCTGCAGCAAAATGGGAAGGAAAAAAAAAGGAAAAAAATGATGAGCGAGCGGGGGCTTATCAGAATCTGGAAGCCCCCTTTAACAAGGGGACCCCCAGATCCCGACCCCCTATGTGAATGGGTAGAGGTACATTGTACCCCTACCCATTCACCAAAAAAAGTGTCAAAAAAGTAAAAACAACAGAAGACAGTTTTTGACAATTCCTTTATTTAAAAAAAGTGTCCCGCGATGTCCATCCATCTTCAATCATGGCGCCTGACGGACTTGAAAAATAGAGAAAAAAAAGCTCCTCCTCGATGGGAGGCGCCCGCTGACTTCTGTCTCTAGGCTTTGACAGCTGTTATATAGGTAAGAGCGGGGCCACCTGGTGAAGATCAATGTGCTGCTGTTACTCATCCGGCAGCTGTTATGCAGCAAATGGTATGTGATCACTTATAAAAAAGGGTATTTATAGTTTTTTTTTATATCTATACAGAAATGTTTTGCCTTTCATTTCATTTCTATTTAACTTGAACTGGCTGTTTTACAACTCTTTAGGATAACAAATCAGAATTCTAGTTTATGTGTTCCATAAAATGAAAAGTTCTACCTGATTGGATGTGAGCGACAACAAAGATTTTTATTTTGTGGTTATTTTATTTTTTTAGTTTAATACATTTCTCTTTGTTGTCTGCTCTAGCATATTGGTTTTCCATGGCTTCTACATAATGTAGCATGTAGGCATTTTCATCTCAGAGCTCTTTCACACTACCTGCATTGTGGGAATGGGAGGCAAATGGGCTTGTTAATGCATGGTAACACATGCTGGTGCATTGCTATGCAATTATAATTAATGCAAGTGCACTGTGCGCACCAAAACACGCAGTGGGGGTTATTTATGAAAGGCAAATCCACTTTGCACTACAAAGTGCACTTGGAAGCACAGTCACTGTAAATCTGAGGGGTAGATCTGAAATGAGAGGAACTCTGCTGATTTTATCATCCAATCATGTGCAATCTAAAATGCTGTTTTTTATTTTCATTGCATGTCTCCCTCGGATCTGCAGCGAATGCACTTCCAAGTGCACTTTCAGTGCACTTTGCACTTGTTGTTTGTACTTGTAGTGCAAAGTGTATTTGCCTTTCGTAAATAACCCCCAATGTGTGTTGCAGTAAGCAATGCCTCAATGCAAAAAAACACATGTACTATGGTGGTCTATTGTAAGCAGGCCCTTATAGCCTATTTACACCATTGCATTGCAGTAAGATGCGTTAACACAACACATAGTGCATGTTACCTGCATCAGTGTGATGCAGTTAAAAAAAATGTAATGGTATGCAAATGCACCTTGTCAAATAAAGTGTGGTGTGCGGTGCTTCCAGTAATCCAGTAATGCCTTAACACAATGCATGTTACTACATGTTCATCAATTTACTGCAATTATACTATTTTCAGTTGGTTTACAAGAGCTTTTTGCTATCTTTTGTATTTCCTGGGCCATGTTCAGCTTTAAGGCTCTTTTACACATATATGTCCGTTTTGACAAGCTCTGCTTTTTAAGCAGGGATCGATCCGTTGATCCTGGCTGAGCCGGTGGATGACAGGTCCGTCTCTGCTCATTTTGCAGGGACGAACCTGTCAGAGCCCCGCTCTCCTCTATGGGGGACTGGATGAAAACGGACCACCTGTCTGTTTTCATCCGATCTGCCAGGCGGATGGAAAATAGGGTTTCCATCCTTTTGCATTTAGCAGTCGGATGTCAGCGGAAATGTCACCGCTGACATCCGTCACCCCATAGAAGTTCATGGAGCATCTGTTCAGGTCCGCCTGAACAAACTGACAGGCAGAGCTGAAGAGGCCTTATTTACTTTTTATTTTATTTGAAAATATTGAGAGACTCATTTTTAAGATTTATATTCATATAGTAAATGCATTTATAAATCACTTTGAATGCTTTTTTATTATGAAACTGGCATTTTTAGCATTACTTTTTATTAGTATCAATTCATCACCTATTACACTGCTTGTGGGAAGTCACTGGGTTTTATTTACTAAGGGAGCTAAAAGCTAAAAGCTGTTCACTGTACACAAAATGTATGTTTAACAAGCTTTAACAAGCTTAGTAAAAATGGAATTTGTGTTTAGACCCCTTAAGTGTATTTTAACCTTTAGAGACAAATTTGGTTAGCACCTACTTTAAACTTATTGCATGTTCCCATTCACATAGCTCAACAAAATGTAAAAATTTGTGCTTATCACTTTGCTTGCTCTCTTCTGAAAACTCCAAAAGTGTAAAGCCAGGTACACACTACAGTTTTGCGAGGTTAGTGCAGCAATCTCCCCCCACTGAGCTGTGGTGTTCTGACATGGGGTGTGGCCCCCCCACCAGAACACTCCGATCAACGCTCTCTGCCACTGGCTGAGAGCGCTGACGGGAGTCGGTCGGCTGCTGGTTTTCCAGCATGCACGTCCATCAGAAGGCAATCAAACAGCCGGCTTCTGTCAGACAGACTGTCATACACACAGGCAGAATCTCGTCCATTTTTTTTAACCGGCAACATTCTGCTTATGTGTATGGGGCTTAATATCCTGAAATATCTATTTGGCTTTTCCCTTCTATGGCAAATATTTTCTGGATAGGGAACCATCTCTTGCTCCTTTCCAGTGTTCTTTTATTATTGAATTGCTGGAGTTTGCAACAAAACAGTTATTTATGGTTCAATCAACAATATTTCCTCCAATTACGAGGAGTGGCTATGGGGGTGAAATCCACTCCAAGCTTTGTCTTATTCATCACTTGGTTTAAACGTTGAATTAGCCATTAACTCTTTCATTAATAATGCTTAAGAAATTCATATTGATAGTTGTTTTTTTGGCTTTTTGTTTTTGTATATGCCCAGTCGGGTAGTCGCTCTCTCTCTTGTTTCAATTTATTTCATTGCATTGTAGTTATTTGCACATGATCCCACATGAGAGTCCACTTCACGTGTGTACATATAAATACTTTTTTTTTATAGGTCCAAATATATACTTATACACGTATTTTTTCTTTGATTAATACCACGGTAAATACATCTCATGATTCGTAATCTATAATTGTTATTATTTTTATTCATACCCAGCTCCCCTGTGTTTTCAGAGGGAAATGTTTTTTTGATTTTTGGGATTTTAAATTTTATTCCATTAATGTTTGTGTTACCGCATAGTCTATGAGTTCTTCAATGTGGATAACCAGTAGTAGCCAATTTTCATTAATAGGTATAAGAAAGTATTCCTGCGCCTAATTAAGGTAAAACGAAAAAAGGGAGTTGTACTGCTGCACACACTGAAGTGGGGTACCTGAACACCAGTGGGAAAAATAAAAAACAGGAGTAGTGGTGCGCTGTACTATGACAGGAAGTCCAGCCTAAAGGCTGGTGGGCTGTATAGGCACTTGAATAATTTAGACGGCTGATTTGTCGTCACATAAGGCAAAATGTATATATAAATCAATGTGCATATTTTTTATGGGGGGGATAGTAAAGAACCCTCAAGAGCACTGTAACATTTCTTATAACATCAAAGGTATGTTCAAATATAAGTGAAAAATACGGAAAAAAACACAATCAAAGTATTTGAAACAAGTGATTCCCAATGTGATTTATTATGACTATCAAAAATCGCATAAAGTGCCAGTGCCAGAAAAAAATGAATCAATACTATAGTAATACGTGCAAGATTCCTCTACACCATACAAAAATGCTAAAACAATGTAGGTAAAGCAATGAGCAAAATATCCGTTCTACTGTGCAAGCTGTGGCAATTATATCGAAAACAGAGAAAATAAAATAAAACGCATAAAGTGCCAGTGCTGAGGGAGTAAATACAAAATCCCTCTAAGACAATATTGAAACTATGCAAATGCCACGGTGAAAAGAGAAGTTGAAATTTATCGGAAAATGTCCGTTGCACTTGTGCAAAAAACTGTGGCGATTATATCAGAAAATCGCATAAAGTGCTAGTGCTTAAATAATAATAACATGTGCACAATATTAGTAAAAGCGATGCAATTGGTGGTGGTGTTGGTTATGGTGGGTGTATCCCTCGTGGTCCTGTGTGGTCAGGTTATGGGTGTCCCCTTACCTTACAGCTGTAAGGTAACAGCGTGTAATATATATATCCTCAGGGTCCCTGGTGCTCTTTGTCTTTGAAGTCCTGCTGTGGTGTCCCCAGATCCTGGCGTCAGTATCCTGACTATTGCGCTGTATTGGTCCCTTTAAATGGTAACTCAGCAGCATTCAGCGTGGGGGTGCCTTAGCAATTGGTGTATATGTAGGGTTAAAAAGATGTGGAGGAAGGATGCCCCATAGTGTAGTAATTTTTTAATTTAAACGTTTTTATTTAAACAATAGATAGAATACTCACAAACAAAGGAGATATTTAAAACACTGTATAAACGAGCACCGAGCTCGATTTGCGTCACTTCCGGTAGCTCTCGTCCTGACACGTGTTCGTCACGGTTTTCTGGCACTGGCACTTTATGCGATTTTTGATAGTCATAACAAATCGCATTGGGAATCACTTGTTTCAAATACTTTGATTGTGTTTTTTTCCATATTTTTCACTTATATTTGAACATACCTTTGATGTTATAAGAAATGTTACAGTGCTCTTGAGGGTTCTTTACTATCCCCCCATAAAAAATACGCACATTGATTTATATATACATTTTGCCTTATGTGACGACAAATCAGCCGTCTAAATTATTCAAGTGCCTATACAGCCCACCAGCCTTTAGGCTGGACTTCCTGTCATAGTACAGCGCTCCACTACTCCTGTTTTTTCAATTTTCATTAATATTATTACGTCCTTTTTTCATAAGTTTTGTTTTTTTTCTTCAATGTTTTTTGGCTCCCAAAGTCTTACTTTTACACACCTTCTGAATGTGAAGTTGCAGCGGGGCACAATATTTACTTTGGCCGGTGTGAGGGTGCATGTTTCCGGATTCTTGGAACACAATCCTGTCGCATTGTTGAGGCGCGTGATGTAATTATGTCACCATGCACTGCTGTCGGAGCGCAAGCGCACCAAGCTGGAATGCAAGTGCATCAGGCTGGTTAGGCGCATTATGTTATGATGTCACCATGCGCCTTCTGGTGGCGTTGTGGGATGACGTACGTCTCGTAATCACCCCCTATGTCGAGGCTGTTTTTATGGGCACGATTTTCTCCAAGTTGAGGCTTGCAACTTTGTATCATGGCCATACTGTGGCATTTAACGCACGCCAGTTGGCACACTAGAAGCAACATTACTATTAGGTTTTGGAATACATCACACATGGTCTATATTGAGGCGTAGAACGCATTCCAATCGGCCATTTTTTCAAACCGGAATTAATATTAACAACATTGGAAACACGACGGGGATTTGGCTCTCATGTATGAGGTCACAGTCTCTATAAATATCTGGACGGCTGCAGTGCAGGGACACCCCAGACAATGTCCTTGGAGATGAAATGCGTCGGGAAGGACTCCATTGCCGACATTTGTCTTTAAAAAAAGCGCTGATTTTAACCTTATATATGTAAGTTTTCCTACTTCATTAAATTTATTGTGTACTTAAACGGAATTACGCTATGTGTCCCTTTTTTGTTCTCCCCCTCATATTCACTGCATCTACGGACATTTGATTGTTGTCCTCTATGAGATACATCTATACAGTCACCTAAAAGTTTGAAGATAGCTGGGCATTCCTGTTCTAGCCACCTGGGGATTCCAGTGTTCATCCCACCGGTTGTTCATACAACATAAGCCTGTTTGACTCACAGAACATATGTTCTTGTCAGTTCAAATGTTCTGGTAAGCCTCCTAGTTTTTGGTGGTGGTACCTCTCACTTCAACTATACATCCTGTTCACCATTGGGATATTCACATGAAGTGCTTGAACAATATTTCATTTCACATGGAACTTTGAATCACATTTTGATTATTTGCTTATTTGGAATTTTTTTCTTATAGTATTTGCTGCCGGTTATAGTGTTTACCATTTGGGGTTTACAGCATACATTCGTTGATGAGACAGGCATAACTAGACTTGTGCACAACGGAAAATTTTGTTTAGCTTCGCTTTGTTTTCATTCATAAAATACATCATTTTGTTCTGTTATATTTGTTATGTTACATCAATTTGTTTTCTGATAATTTGTTATTTTTGTAGAGTGTCGATATTCGTTATACCAAATTGATTCGTTTTGTATGTATATCGATTTCATTCAATATCTATGTATATATATTCGTGATAACGATTCATAGTTTGGAAAGTTGTTTATTGAATCCATTAACACACACAATGACAATATCTCTTCTCCTCTGCTCAAATACAATACAACACCCTTCTCACCCAGTTCTCAGGAATGCACTTTGCCAGTAATCCAACCTCCAGCACAAAATTAATCAGCTGATTGGACTGTAAGATTTACTCTGAGTTGACCTTTTGTGTTTCATTAGATCTTTAATGAATGAACAAATCATGTTGAATTCATTTGTTATTTTCACTATAATTTCTTTTGTATTAGTTGAAATTCCTTATTTTATTTTCTTCGCACATTCGGATGCATCCCAATGTCCGAAAGATGCAAAATTCGGCCAATTTGCGATTCTTTGCGAAACTGATTGCACATGTCTAGGCAAACCTGCTCTTTGTGTGCAGCACGTTACTGCATACTTGTGCAATAAAGTAGTGTGCACCCTTCCGGTATGGATTTTAAGGGGAACCCCATGGCAAAATGTAAAAATAAAAAAAAACATTGTGAGGATCTCCCCCAAAATCCATGCCAGACCCTTATCCAAGCATGCAGCCTGGCAGTTTAGATAGGGGGGAGGCGTTCACTCCTGAACCATACCAGGCCACGTGCCCTCAATTCCTTTATTACAAAATAAAAAATCAGTGTCCCTCAATGTAAATCCTTTATTAATCAAGCTGCCTGCCGTACCGCTGACCTGCACTTTGACAGTTCTTATATTATTACTCATCAGTTGTTGAGGATGCCGTAGCCAGATTCCCGACCCCACTCCTTAAAGTGGAGGGCCACCCTGAAAAAAAAAAATATTAAAAATTACAAAAAAATCTAAAAAAAAAAATGAAAAAAATTTTTTTTTTACTTACCAGAAGTGCCTGTTGCTAGGCACATAATCCTAATCTTCCTCTTCCTCCTCCGCGGAGATCTTCTTTCTTCTCTCCTCCGTGTGGCGTCTTCTGGGTAATGGGCCGCGCTGTGTTCTGGGAACTGTGTGTTCCAGAACACAGCGCGTCTCATTCACAAAGCGCTGCGTGACTTGCGCATGCGCAGTAGGAAACGGGCAGTGAAGCCGCTTCCCTTACAAGGAATGGCGGCGCCGGGACCTGAGAGCCGAGGGACGGGTCGGCCTCGGGCGGCCGACATCGCGGGCGCCCTGGACAGGTAAGTGGGCTGATTAAGTCAGCAGCTGCAGTGTTTGCAGCTGCTGACTTTTTTTTTTTTTAAACGGCCCTCCGCTTTAACAAACCGATTACACAGTGGGCAAAGCTTGGCCCAATCAGACCGCAGAATGCACTGTGCAGTGTGCAGTGTTTTGCAGGGTGTTTGGGCGAACACCCTGCAAATTCAGGTGTTTGGCGAACGTCCAAACCGGCAAATGTTCGGCTTGAAGTCATGCTCAGGGCAAACTGTTCACCCAACACTACTGCCAAACATCTAATTATTGCTACAGGGTAAGTTCTGTGTTTTGCCTTGAAGTTTGTTGCCTTTTCTGGTGCTCTGACACTGAAAAGGTGTCACACAATGTTTCTGTATTTGGATGTGACAAACTTCTAAAGTTTTCTGCAGGAGAAAACTCTGCTTTGTGTCTCAATGCTTGCAGTTTAAATGCCCAGGCACTGTAAAGGTGCTGCACAATGCTACCAAATTTTTATTGATTTTTACAGGGTACCTCCTGCATTGTATCGTAACATATGTGGCCTATTCCAGTGCTTTCTCCCAAACTCATACATGAAGTCTATATTTTTTGGCTACACAAATGGTATAGGGGTTTAGGGAATGTAGGGCTGTGGGTTATTTGTGCACTCTGTTTTGACATTTTCATAATTTTTAAGACAATGCAGTAGTGAAAAAAATAAAAGAAACTCACAAACTATACTATTAAATTGTTTGCCACTGGCCAGTCAGTATGAAGCTGGGGCTATTGCTTTATTTATTTTTTTAAACGTAAACTTTCCTATAGCTTTTTTAGATCTGTTGTGGCTGCTACTTCTATTGGTCAATTCAGACATATTACTGCTTAATAAAATAAAAATCAGGTGTCAAAATTACTAAAAATTAAGTGAATAAGATTGGGGTACAGCTGCTGTATTTAAAGTGGAAGTAAACCCATGGATTTAAACAGTTAAAAAAAAAAAGGCATGCCGGGAATGCTAACTGCACATTGGCTGTGCTCTCAGCCAAACTATCAAACCATCCAATGGCTGGTGTCATAACGAATCACATGTGCAGCATCATAGCAGTTGAAAATTAAACAGAAGCAAAGATGGCAGCTTCCTTGGCTGAAAACGATAGGGGAGTTTACTTCCACTTTAAGCCAAGCTAAATATAAAAGTTAAAAAGTGTGACAGTGTCCAGCTCCCCGTGCCCTTTTTGACAATTGCATATTAGTTTTGGAAATGGCCAGAACTTAGTATCAAGATTTCCTCACCTATGCACTTTAATGGGACTGCCCTCCCCCTACCATGAACTGAACCTGGACAGATTTACCCATCCTTAGTTATGGATACTTTTAGGTGTAAAGATGGTGAAGCACTCTATTGGGAGATAAATTGTGTTATTGGAAATGAACAAACAAAACTCATAGTATTACTATTTCCATCTATTGCAACTTAATCCTGTAGCACAGTATAAATGAATACATTTTCACACTTGGTTGGCTATGCTGAGAAGTTCCAGCTGGATTAAAATGCACAGCTGTTAATGCTATTGGCAAATGACGGCAGTTTGTCATTTGCCAAATGTATTTGCTATGCGATCAATTAGGATCAAACTATTCTTGGGTGGGTCAGTCAATTTGTGATATTTATCAATGTAGCCAAAGTATGGTCATGCCTTTTAGTTAAACAGATTTACTGCCATGCCCATTAATCTAAATTTTTCAACATTGTTTTAAATAAAAACAATTAGGATGATAAAGAATCTAAAATGTGTATGCTTACAAAATGCAATATATACAGTGTGTGTGTGTGTGTGTGTGTGTATGTATATATATATATATATATATATATATATATATATATATATATAAATAACGAAAGGGAGAGTACATAGTAATCTAATACTATTTTATATTAATTACAGTCATATGAATGTCATATAAGCTTTCATTTATATGTTTCTAAAGACATTTTTACCTTTTTTTCTTTTTAATCTAGCTTTCATTATTCAATTGAGACCAATGGCACTGGTATAGTGGCTATTCATCACAGCAGAATTTTAAAACAGAGGCCAGTCTCAGCAGCCTTCTGTCACCCCCCCCCCCCCGCCAACACTTGCGCAGGAGCCGCCACCTATTAATGACAGTTGGAGTTTAACGCTAAGCCTAGTAGCTGAAACATTCAGATCCTTGATTTCCAATATTCTGCAGATGTCTGTTTTGCCTTTCACTGCAGCAATAAATCACTATTAGACATGATCTGCTGCTAAACAACTGTATAGGGGTCTGGATCTAGTCTCCATTGACCAGATCAAGACCCCCATGAAGAGAAAAGTTAAAAAAATTATCTTAATCTTACACTAACAATTTATACAAATGTTTTCCCCATGTGTATGTTGCAATGTAGCGCCAAAAGGGGAAAAAAAGCTCTCTTATGCCCCGTACACACGAGCGGACTTTTCGACATCCAAACTCCGACGGACTGAGTCCGGCGGACTATCCGATCGTGTGTGGGCTGCAACGGACTTTAGCGAAGCTAAAGTCTGACGGACTTTAGAAATGAAGCATGCTTTAAATTTTCCCGACGGAACTCCGCCGGACCCGGTCCCCTTTGAAAAATCCGCTCGTGTGTGTGCTACTCCGACGGACTAAAACCGACGCTAGGGCAGCTATTGGCTACTGTCTAGGAACTTCCTACGTCGAATCCAGTCGTACGTCATCACGTTCGACTCCGTCGGAGTTTGGTGTGATGGTGTGTGGTCAAGTCCGTTCGGTCGAAAAGTCCGCCAGAACTCCGTCGGAACTCCGGCGGAACTCCGGCGGAACTCCTTTGGAGGTCTGTCAGACTTAATCCCTCTCGTGTGTACGGGGCATTATGCTATGTACACACAATAGGATTTTCCAACAACAAAACTGTGGATTTTTCTCCAAAGGATTTTGGCTCAAACTTGTCTTGCATACACAAGGTCACACAAATGTTGTCGGAAATTATGAACATCAAGAACGCAGTGAAGTACAACACATATGACAAGCCGAGAAAAATATAGTTCAATAGCCAGTGCAGCTCTTCTGCTTGATTCCGAGCATGTGTGGACTTTTGTGCATTGGAATTGTGTACACACGCTCAGAATTTCCGACATCAAGTCTTGTTGTCGGAAAATTTGAGAACTTTTTCTCAAACATTTGTTGGTGGAAATTCCGAGAACAAATGTTCTATGGAGCATACACACGGACAGACTTTCCGGTAACAAGTTCACATCCAACATTTGTTGTCTGAAAAACCTATTGTGTGTATGGCCCATAAGAGTCAAACTCGTATGTTTACACTGAACTTTACCAGTCCATCATGCTCCAAAAAAAGTCAAACAAATTTGTTTTAACTTGTTTGCACCAGCCGTACGCATATGTGCAGCCACTGGGCAAGTGGCTGCTCCCAGCATAGAAATTAAGCTGTTGCAGGCAGCTCCCAATGCATACTTGCCAATCCCAGAAGTCACAAGATCTCATATCTGCCTCCTCCTTCCAACATTTATATCTTCCTAAAGGGCCGAGGGGTGGTGGATGGCTACTAATAGATTTTTTTGTTTATATTTTGAGGTAAATATATGGGGGTGTAAATTTTGCCCCATAAAAAAAAAAATTGTGGAGGTGAGACATTGCCCAAAAAAAAAAAATGTTCTGGGACTCAAGGGGATTTAGGCCCCTCACACAGGCTTTCTGGTCACGTCTACCTGTCATCCGATGCTCCATGAAGGTCTATGGGCAGGCAGATGTAAATGGACTTGTGTCGGTTTACAATTACATATTTTTAAGTCTGTCTAGGTCCACAATAAAAAAAAAGTAGAAATGTCTTTGGTGTAAAAAAAAAAACAATAAGTGGATATTATTATTTTCTTTAAGTTATAGTGTCCACAAACTATGGTATACATATTTGATAATTAATCAATCCTGATTTATTGACAGCCTGTCTAAACTCCTGATGCCCTTAAAATGTCAGCACAGTACAAATAACCCCCAAATTACCCCTTTTTGAAAAGGAGACAGACTGGGGTATTTAGTAAGAGGATGGCAAGTTTTTGAAGTTGTCATTTTTTTGTCACAATGTTTTGGAAAATGAAGAACTTAAAGGATAAGTTCACCTTTTCGAACATGTTACATGTTGTGCCTGCCTGTCCACATCATACATTCATTGAGTTCTGTGAATGACAAACTACAAGTACAAACAGCCCTTGCAGCTGTCAGTTTGTAGTACTCAGTGAACTACTATGGTGCTGCTGAGTGCTCTGGTATTTCATTGTCTCTTCCTGCCAGTGTGTATCTGCCTGCCTGTACAAGGTACAAACAGACAGATACACTGACAAGTCTGCAGGAGTACTCTATGGTACCTGCGATCTGCTGATCGCGGGTGGAATGTTTTACAGGCTCTAAGTAAAAAATATATATTTTTGTTTACCTGCAAAAAAGATGTGCATTTATTTATTTTTATTTTTTTTTAAAGATGAACTTATCTTTCACCTTTTACTGTTTAAAATGAAAGGCAAAGCATTTGTGTATAGATATAAAAATAATATATATAAATAACTTTTTTTTCCAAAAGATGACACTTCCTCTGTTCCCTCTGTTCTCAGCTGCATTAGAGCTGGGGGGGGGGGGGGGGGAGAAGCTGCAGCACACTGAGCTTCCCAATAAAAGGCTGTGCAGTGGGGAGTGTTAGGACAAGATTTATATTCTGGCCTAAATACAAGTGAGAATAAGGCTTTACGGGTATTTATTATAGTTATCACATTCCTCTCTCTGCAATGCCTTCACCTGCTTTTCTTTATAGGACAAAGACATCTTTGTTCATGCCCTATCCAAGGTCAGCAGGCACTTCTTGGACCGAGATGCTGGCTCAAAATGACACGGTCATGTAATTCTGGTTCCTGTGTAATACTAGTCAGGGTTTACAAATGTATGACACTGATTGACCCCACTCCTGATACAGCCATTTTACACTACTAGCACGGCCCCTAGTTTAGTGGCACTTTACCGCTGTTAAAGAGCCACTAGCAGGGTGCTTTTAACCCCGCTAGCTGCCAATGAAAGGGTTAAAACTGCCCACAAAGTGTCGCTGCCGAAGTGCTTTGCAGGCGCATTGGCAAGCGATGCCCATTGATTTCATACACTGCTCCCACACCACCACAAAGACGCTGCTTGCAGGACTTTTTTTTCGGTCCTGCAAGTGCATCCCCCCAGTGTGAAAGTCTGAGGCTTAAGAGGCGCTTTACAGGCACTATTTTTAGCGCTAAAATGCCTAAAAAGCATCTTCAGTGTGAAAGGGGTCTTTATGCAAGACTACAAAGTTGCAGTATTGTAGCAGGAGAGGAGACTGAAGAAATGCATCCTTCTGCCTACAGCAGACTGATAACATAATCTCAACCTAGGTAAGTTACTTGACTGGAGTTTAAAGTGGTTGTAAACCCTAATGCCCCATACACACGAGAGGGATTAAGTCTGACAGACCTCCAAAGGAGTTCCGCCGGAGTTCCGCCGGAGTTCCGCCGGAGTTCCGACGGAGTTCTGGCGGACTTTTCGACCGAACGGACTTGACCACACACCATCACACCAAACTCCGACGGAGTCGAACGTGATGACGTACGACTGGATTCGACGTAG
Source organism: Lithobates pipiens (assembly GCF_037356315.1). Lineage (NCBI taxonomy): Eukaryota > Metazoa > Chordata > Amphibia > Anura > Ranidae > Lithobates > Lithobates pipiens. Next base: position 277,709,650 of record NW_027507903.1, on the reverse strand, counting down.
GAAGTTCCTAGACAGTAGCCAATAGCTGCCCTAGCGTCGGTTTTAGTCCGTCGGAGTAGCACACACACGAGCGGATTTTTCAAAGGGGACCGGGTCCGGCGGAGTTCCGTCGGGAAAATTTAAAGCATGCTTCATTTCTAAAGTCCGTCAGACTTTAGCTTCGCTAAAGTCCGTTGCAGCCCACACACGATCGGATAGTCCGCCGGACTCAGTCCGTCGGAGTTTGGATGTCGAAAAGTCCGCTCGTGTGTACGGGGCATTACAAACCACTTTGACCTACTGGTAAGCCTAGATTAAGGCTTACTTGTAGGTCCAAGAAATATCTATATATATATATATATATATATATATATATATATATATTTACCCAAAGATAGCCACCGCTGTCTACGGCGCTTGCAGCGTAGACAGCGACACGCAGGCGCACTGGGCAGGTCACAGATCGCGGCGATATGCCGTGAGTGTCGGCTCCCGTGTGCATGCACGGGAGTGACGTCATTGCGGCTCCGGCGAATCACAGCGCCGGAGCAGCGAGACCCGGAAGTCACTCCAGGATACATGGCAGCGGAGAAGAGGAAGACGGAGGACCGCTTCGGGGGCTTCGTTCTCAGGTAAGTTATTCATAATGAGCTAGTATGCTATGCATACTAGCTCATTATGCCTTTGCCTTACAGGGTGTTTTTTATTTTTTTGCCTTTACTTCCTCTTCAAAGTGACACAAACTTTTCCTAAAATAATCCATACTCATCCACTACTTAATTACCCAGTGATCTATTTTTAGGCAAACATTCTTACTGTGTTTTTCTGTCTCCTTGTCCTCTTAGAGCTCCTAATGCATGCAGCTCCAGCTCTCTGTTATTTGTGTTGTCTCCTGTCGCAGGCATGGCAGAACAGAGAACTGATGGCATCTAATTAACAAAGGGGTCTGTCCCCTTTTGTTACTTGAAAGCAGCATCTGCTTAATTTTTTCTGCTTAGAGAGACCCTGCCCCCTTCTGACACCATGTGATGTCAGAGGGGGCGGGGTCACCCGTTTACATCACTAGGTGGCCCTGACCCTTGGATATTTAAGAGCTGTCATCGTGAAAAGGCTGCAGTCACGGGTACGCCTCCCATCGAGGCAGAGTTTTTCCGTTTTTTTTTTCCCGGGAATGTCGGCACCATAACTAAAGATGGATTTACATCACGGGACGCTTTTTTTAACCACTTAACAGAGCCTTGTTTTAACATTTGGTGTTTTTTTTTTTGCTAGAAAATTACTTGGAACCCCCAAACATTATATATATATATTTTCAAACACCCTAGAGAATAAAATGCTGTTGCAATACTTTCAGTCACACTGTATTTGTGCAGCGGTCTTACAAGCGCACTATTTTTGGAAAAAATACACTTTTTTGAATTAAAAAATAAGACAACAGTAAAAGTTAGCCCAATTTTTTTTATATTGTAAAAGAAAATGTTACACCAAGTAAATTGATACCCAACATGTCACGCTTCAAAATTGTGTGCGCTCGTGGAATGGCAACAAACTTTTACCCATAAAAATCTCCATAGGCGATGTTTAAAATTTTTTGCAGGTTGCCTGTTTTGAGTTACAGGGCCGGTCTAGTACTAGAAGTATTGCTCTCGCTCTAATGACCACGATGATACCTCATGTGTGGTCACTGCTCATGTATGCGTTCCCTTCTGCACGCGAGCTCGGCGGGATGGGACGTGTTAAAAAAAAAATTCTTATTCATTTTACTTTTTTTTATGTTTATTTTACACTGTTCTTAAAAAAAAAAAAAGTGTCACTTTTATTCCTAATACAAGATATTAAACATCCCTTGTAATAGAAAAAAAGCTTGACAGGACATATGTGCGTTGGGGGCACTTTCACCCCCGCTAGCGGCTGAGAAAGGGTTAAAACCGCCCGAAATACGCCGCAATAGAGGCGTTTTGCCGGCGGTAATGCAGCGCTGCCCCATTGATTTCAATGGGGAGCAGAGGTGGAGAAGCGGTAAACACACCGCTCCTTCACCACTTCAAAGAAGCTGCTGGCAGGACTTTTCCTGACGTCCTGCCAGCGCACCGCTCCGGTGTGAAAGCCCTCGGGCTTTCACACTGGAGACAATGGTGCAGCAGTTTGAGGGCGGATTGCAGGCACCATTTCTAACACTATAGCGCCTGCAAAACGCCCCTTGGTGTGAAAGGGGTCTAAGATTCCTCTCAACTCAACTCTTAAATATGAGATCTGAGGTCAAAAAGACCTCAGATCTCATATTTACACTAAAATGCAATAAATATACAAAAAAATGTTGCAATGATATGGAGCCTAGTGGGGGCCATCTTCCCCTCAGTCAGCTCCATACCACAGACCAAATCTGCCACAGAGACCACTTTTATCTGAAAGTCGACCGCCCACTGAAGAAGAGGATACCAGGGTTATGGCAGCTAGGTGCTGCCATAACAACGATACTCCTCTTCGAACAGCCGACTTATAACGACGGTGGGCAGTCAGCAAGTGGTTAATAAAGGAATTGTCCAAAACTGTCTCCTGTCATTTTTTTGGTGAATGAGTAGGGGTACAATGTACCCCATACCCATTCACATGGGGGGTTGTAATCTGGGGGCCTCCTTGTTAAAGATGGGCTTCCAGATTCCGATAAGCCCCCCGCCCACAGACCCCCACAATCACCGAGCAAGGGTGCTTTGAGGGGGACCCCAAAGCACCCTCCCCTTGTTGAGGGCTTGTGGCCTCGTATGGTTCAGGAGGAGGGGGCACTCTGTTGTCCCTCCATCTTTTCCTGCAGCCTGACAGGTTGCATGATCAGATAAGGGTCTGGTATGGATTTTGGGGAGGACCCCGTGCCATTTTTTTTATTTTGGCGTGGGGTTCTCTTTAAAATCCATACCAGACCTGAAGGGCCTGGTAATGGACTGGGAGGGGAACTCACACCATTTTTTCAATGATTTTTATCTATATTGCCTGGATCCGACAATACATTACAGCCACAAGCAGTTTTAAATTACATTTTTTTCCTTTAGAAATGTAATTTTGCTGCTCTCATTCATTACACTATGTATGGCTGCTATGTTAGTGTGGAGCATTTTCTTAGTCCCCTGAGCCATGATTAGCCATAGGCACCCTACCTTTGACCAATCATGGCTCTTACAGCAGACTGCACTGTGATTGGCCAAGGCATACAGATCAGGTGCATGCTTTGGCCAATCAGCAGCTGTCAATGCACTGCGATCTCGCAGTGCATTATGGGGTGTTCCGCTGGGGCTCGAATTTCCCGCAACTCCCCTCATAATGTTCGGAAATCAGCGGGGCGAAAACCCTATGTTTGAGTTGAACTTATGTTCGACACGAACTGCGGGCTCATCCCTAATCATTATCAATGCAGTCTTATCAGTGTCCATCTGCAGCCTTGTCAGTGTCATTTGCAGCCTTGTCATGCAGCCTTGTCAGTGTAATTTGCAGCTTTCTTTTGGTGGTATTTGATCACCTCTGCAGTTTTTATTTTTTGCGCTATAAAGAAAGAAAGACCAACTTGTTTTTTGTTTTTTGTTATATTTTTTTTTTACCGTATTTATCGGCGTATAACATGTGCCGGCGTATAACACGCACCCCAAGATTAGGAGGGAATTTTAAGGAAAAAAACTTTTAGGAGGGAAGTTTACAGAAAAAATTTACATTTAAATGCTCATCAATGCAGCCTTGTCAGTGTCATTTGCAGCCTTGTCATGCAGCCTTGTCAGTGTAATTTGCAGCCTTGTCATGCAGCCTTGTATGTGTCATTTTCAGCTTTGCCATTTAAAAATGGCGCCGCCGAGATACAGAGCCGAATGTCCTGCTTTCGCCCGCCTATGGCTGTCTCCGGGTTGCTTTTGGGCGCTCTCGGTCGTTCTCAGTGGCTTTCGGCCGCACTCGGCCAAGAGCCGTTGAGAATGGCCGAAGGCGGCCGAAAGCCATCGAAAAGCCGCCCACAGGCTCACAATCGGAGGTAGAATAATATATATCGGCCTAAACTGATGAATAAATTCGTTTTCTTATATATATCTTTTTTGGATATGTATTATAGCAGAAAGTACCGTATTTATCGGCGTATAACACACTTTTTCCCCTTAAAATCAGGGGAAAATCATGGGTGCATGTTATACGCCGATCCCCCTCCGATTGTGAGCCTGTGGGCGGCTTTTCGATGGCTTTTGGGCGCTCTCGGTCGTTCTCAGTGGCTTTCGGCCGCACTCGGCCGAGAGCCGTTGAGAATGGCCGAAGGCGGACGAAAGCCATTGAAAAGCCGCCCACAGGCTCACAATCGGAGGGGGATCGGCGTATAACATGCACCCATGATTTTCCCCTGATTTTAAGGGGAAAAAAGTGTGTGTTATACGCCGATAAATACGGTACTTTCTGCTATAATACATATCCAAAAAAGATATATATAAAAAACAAATTTATTCATCAGTTTAGGCCGATATATATTATTCTACATATTTTTGGTAAAAAAAATCACAATAAGCGTTTGGTTTGCACAAAAGTTATCGCATCTACAAACTATAGTATTGTTTTTACTGGTAATGACGGCGATCTGCGATTTTTTGCGGGACTGCTCCATTGTTGCAGACAAATTACACTTTTTGGGGAGCAGTAACATTATTACATTGATCAATGCTATAAAAATGCATTGATCAATGTAAAAATTACACTGGCAAGGAAGGGGTTAACACTAGGGGGTGATCAAGGGGTTAAGTGTGTTCCCTGGGTGTGTTCTTTAGGGGGTATGGGCTTACTGGAACATGACAGAGACTGTTCCCTCTACCTTACTTGCACAGACAAAAGTACAGGTACATCGGTTCACGCAGGAGAGCCGACCTGCCGCAGTATATCTGCATGAGCTGGTCGGCAAGTGATTAAGGGGGGGATATGATCAACATGTACAAATACATAAGTCCAAATACATAAATCCATATAGTGAACTTGGTGTTGAAGTATTCACTTTAAGGTCATCACAGAGGGCAAGGAGGCACTGTTTATGTCTAGAAGAAAAGAGATTTCTTCTCCAAATATGGAAAGGTTTCTTTACAGTAATAGCTGTGAAAATGTAGAATAGACTCCCTCCAGAGGTGGTTCTTGCCAGCTCAGTAGATTGCTTTAAAAAAGGCCTGGATTCTTTAATAAATGTACATAATATATTGTATACTAACATTTATGGATAAAGTTGATCCAGGGAATATTTGACCATACTTTGCTGTTTTTTTGCCTTCCTCTGGATCAACTGTGGGTATAGGATTGTGTATATGGGATTGTATGTTTATTTTATTTATTTTTTATTGGTTGAACTAGATGGACTTGTGTATTTTTTCAACCTGACTAACTACGTAACTATGTAACCAATTTTATTACCTTCCCAACACAGCAAGGTAAACATACGTAATTGATCATCTCCATGCTTTTTTCTCGCATTACAACCAAATAATGTTTTTTCCTCAAGGCTCCTGTTACTCCCACCAAGATCTAATATACGTTGTATCAATTTTCAATAAATAAAGTAAAAAAACTTTGTAAATCATAAAGCCATTTATTTAAATGACATAAAAGCAATACAAATGCTGTTCCAGTCATGTGTAAAAATGTGCACACAACACTAAAACACTCATTAGAACAAACAGAACCAATGATTCTGGCTCAACCTGATGTGTTTCGTCATAAGTATTAATTTTTTAAAGTCAATACTATGTCAAGTCTACCTTTAAAAAAGTCAATATTTTGTCGAAATGCGCTCAGTTGCGCCACCATAATCAGAGGATCTGTTTGTTCAAGTAGTTGGTATAGTGTTGGCTGCACTTTTTACACGAGTGTGAAGTTTATTATCTGATGTATCTGATCTTGCAGTTTAAACAAGAAGTTAGGAGTTTACTGGATTTCTGTGGGTCAACAGGTATTTTTCTGTAATTTTTAGAGACAAAACATGGGGAAATGTGATTGAATTACAGAGATGTACTGAATAGATAGATAGATAGTTTTTGTTTTTATTTTGCCCAGATATACAAGTAAACCCATTCATAAAACAGTTTCATTTCCGGGCATGCTGGAAATGTAACACTCCCATTGGTTGTGCTCTCAATCAACCTGTTAAACCATCCAATGGCTGGTGTCATGACTGATCACATGTGCAGCATCATGGTAGTTTTATATTAAACAGAGGCAAAGATGGCAGCTTCCTTGGCTGAAAACGATAGGGGGGGGGGGGGGCTACTTACACTTTAAGTTGAGCCAGGTTAGCAGTGATTCTTGGCAAATGTAAACATTTTCAAGCATTTTCAAGAACTGGGAAGCTAGACATTCTTTTACCTGGGGCAAAGGCTCAGATAATCGCTTCCCCTGAAGAGGATGGTGTCAGTAGGGCAGGGGTTGGTGTCAGTAAGGCAATGGACGGTGTCAGTAGTGTTTTATTTTCATCATATTTTTATTATTTTTTACAAATTTTTAGCCCTGTTGGGGGCTTTAATGAAATATTTGGGGTCTAAAGAACCCTGAAACATCCCTCACAGTAGCTGGTGGGAGAAGAGAGGAGCGGGTCCAGCAGAGCTGCAAGGGAGTCAAGTGAGCTCTCAGGGGAGCAGTAGGAATTGGGACCTGGAAAGGAGGGGCAGCGGAGGAAGCATTTAGTGGAACTGATGGGCTGTATTTTCCTCTTGCAGCAGCTGAATGTCAACGGGAGAGAGAGGAGGAGAACCGGGTTTTCAGCTGCTGCATGAGGAAAATATAGCCCATGGGTTCCACTTAATGCAGCTCCTCCCACCTTTCCACTTTAGGTTCTGATGGGTTGCTGACCCCCAGGCTGTAACATAGATATAGCTATTCTTTTCCAACTCTTTCCCCCTTCTGACCCTCTTCTGCATGCTGACACCCCTGGCGACACCCCTCTCAATGGAGCACACGAGGCATAGGCCCCCCACTCTGCCCCCCCCCCCCCAGTTAAAGTGCAACCAACACTTTAATATGATGTCAGATTGTTGACAGAAACTGCTGGTGGTAGGATGCAATTGTCCATTTTGGTTGTTTTTTGCAATTGACAGCTTGCAAAAATTGCAAAAAAGTGTGTAACCAGCATAAGAGTCAGAGACCTCCCTAGTTGCATTTCCCCACTGCCATGTTTTTGCCAGCTTCAAACATAATCACTATGACATTGCCAGGACTTGCTTACTGACATGCTACCTAGAGTGTTCTAGATATAGGGTGACCCCACTACATAGTACAAGGAGGACCAACTCCCTAAACTCCTATCCACTACAAATAACAAGGACCCATGTATGGAGGCCCAGGCAATTTCTGGACCTTTTATTTTTATTTACTGCATTTATTAGAAGCTGTTCTAGTGAAGTCTGTGTTTCTCATCCATGGATGATTGTTGGAATATTAATGTTTATAGAAACAAAAGGTGGGAGCCAGGTCTTTTATAAATGGCTTACAATTACGTGAAAGTCCTGCTATCCACTCAAACCTAAGGGCCTGTGAAAAAAGTGACCTGCTATATTTTGTCTGCTGTGTGTTTCACATATTCCCTGTATTGAGAACATGATTTTGGTGCCATGTTATTTAAAATGCTGTATTTGTCACGCAGTCCATCTATCAGACATCTATTAATTAAGATGATTTATCTTGGTATACATGCTGTGCATGATTAGAATGCTAGTATAAACTGCTCAGAAGGCACAGCGAACGGGTTAAACACATTGTAGGTTTACATCAAATTTGTTCATTATCAGATGTTTTGGATGCAACGGACCGTATCCATATTGACAACACTGCTTAGAAACAGAAAACATTTCCATTTGCTCAGTGGCCAAGCAATCTGTGATTCCAATCAACCCTTTCTAACTGTGAAGGCAACATGTCTGGGGTCAGATCACGATTCATTTATTTTTAGCAATTGCATAGTAAATGAAAAAATTGGGAAAGCGATCATAGTGCTGTGCCTGTTTTTTTTTTTTTTTTTTTGTATAGGATTATATGAGCTGATTTATTTTATACACTTTTACATTTTTATTACATTTCTGTGTTAAAATAATTGTCTTTGTTAACTAGCATTTTAGGTAGCTCATCAGAAAAAAATAAGTATGAGAAGTAAATATTGTGCAGAAATAAAAGCCCAGAATAAGGATAAAGCTAAGGCTATAAAGCCTAAAGTGTGGCTGAATTTCTATTTTATTTACACAGCTTTCTAAAATGGATTGTTCATTGTGATTTGTGATTGCTCATAACAAATTAAAATTAGCCGTTGTGTACATTAAGTGGTTCTGAAATACATTCCTCTCCAACACACAATTTTATTTATTTCCAGATTTTTTTCTTTCTAATAAGCATAGAATTAGGGGATAGGATAGTACATTCTTGCAGACATAGTATTAGCTAGTGTAATGGCAGAGTGGAAGGTTGGGCAGTGCTTGGCAGTGGCAACTTGGAATATTAGGACATTATAATCGCCTGTGTGCAGTTTACAAGCAATTTGGCGCATATTGCTCAGTTATTTAATTTTGGCTAGGACTGATAAGCAAGCTATTGTCAAACAAAAGACATGGGAAGCTGGGCACTGCCATGTGGGACATGTACCAATGACAAAAGTGTAAAAAAAAAAACAGATAAAAAAGAAAATCCCCCCCCCCCCCCCCAAGCAAAATTCTCATCTGTCCAAGACAGCTCCATCACACACTGACAATATGGCTGTTGTGTGCCCATCCTTTTATAGAAAGGAGCTTGCGATTGTCATGCCTTCAATCTATTGGCTCTTGTGACTCAGCTGACCAGGAAGATGCTTTTATTATGTCATTATAGGGTTGTTCCTTGTCCTTTTCTACTGTATTATAGTTCACCCTGCCCATGTTTGCCTCTCCTTTTTTGCTAATTATAAACAGAACAGAGCAGCTGTTATATTTTATTTTTTCTGGATTTGGTACCAACACACAAAGTCTTCATCTGCTTTGTAAAGGTGATGCCTGGGCTTCTGGTGTGTTGCTGTATTTTAAGGAAGAGGCCTGCCTCCAGGTGAGCATGCTCTCTGTTAGTACTTTGCTTTATATGTTCCTAAAATTGGCAAACTCAGATATTTATCAAAAGTGCCTTGATGTGGCAATTTAAGTGGGAACTCTGATGTAAAGGGAAATGCTGCAGACTCTTGTATATAGATAAAGGGGGAGGGCTATGGTAACCAGAGACCCTCTTACATCAGAGCGTTCCTCATTACATCAGGGTCCACAGTGTTCCCCTTTACATCATGGTCCACACTGTAAGGGGGAACTCTGTGGACTCTGATGTAAGGGAGAACTTAGTGGACTGTGACGTAAAGAGAGAACTTTGTGGACTGTGATGTAATGGGGAACTCTGTAGAGTCTGATATAAGGGGGAACTCTGTGGACTGTGAAGTAAAGGAGATCTCTGTGGAGTCTTATGTAAGGGGGAGGGGGCCCTGGTGACCAGAGACCTCCTTACATCAGCATTTTCCTTTACACCAGAGTCTGCAGCATTCCCCCTTACATCAGTGTCCTTTACATTAGAGTCCACATTGTTCCCTTTTATATGGGGCTCCGAAAAAAATTCCCCTTTGCACTCCTAAAGTGGAAACTTGCAGATTCTGATGCAAGGAGTAATTCTGTGCTAGGTTATATTAACCTGACCTTCATGTAAAAAGAGGGATATTTATTTTATCTTTTGTTATACCTTAAACACATTGCTAATTGCACTAGCTACATGTTTGTGGCATAAATATTGGTATTTGAACTTCAAAATTAAATTTTGGTAAGTTTTATAAACTGTTAGTGAAAAAAATGGCTTGGTCAGTACATTATATGTAGGGATGAGCCGAACACCCCCCTGTTCGGTTCGCACCAGAACCTGCGAACAGACCTAAACTTCGTGTGAACTTTAGAACCCTATTAAAGTCTATGGGACTCGAACGTTCTAAATCTAAAGTGCTCATTTTAAAGGGTAATATGAAAGTTACTGTCCTAAAAAGTGTTTGGGGACCTGGGTCCTGCCCCAGGGGACATGGATCAATGCAAAAAAAAGTTTTAAAAACGGCCGTTTTTTCAGGAGCAGTGATTTTAATAATGATTAAAGTGAAACAATAAAAGTATAATATTCCTTTAAATTTCGTAGCTGGGGGGTATCTATAGTATGCCTGTGAAGGGGCGCATGTTTCTGGTGCTTAGAACTGTCGCTGCACAAAGTGTCATTTGTGCAGGAAAAAAAGTATTTTAAAATCACTTGCGGCTAAATTGTCGGGTCTCCGTAATACAGAGAACACTCAATGAGTGTTCTCTGTATTAGCCGACAATTCATTCATTCATTGATTAAAAAAAAAAAAAAAAAAAAAAAAAGCGTGGGGGTTCCCCTAAATTCAATCAAAAGGCCCTTCAGGTCTGACATGGATATTAAGGGGAACCCCGTGTCAAATTTTAAAAAAAAATTGACGTGGGGGTCCCCCCAAATATCCATACCAGACCCTTCAGGTCTGATATGGATATTAAGGGGAACCCCGCATCAAATTAAAAAAAAAAATTGACGTGGGGGTCCCCCTAAATATCCATACCAGACCCTTTATCCGAGCACGCAACCTGGCAGGCCGCAGGAAAAGAGGGGGGGACGAGAGAGCGGCCCCCCCTCCCTCCTGAACCGTACCAGGCCACATACCCTCAACATTGGGAGGATGCTTTGGGGGTCTGTGACCCCTCAAAGCACCTTGTCCCCATGTTGATAAGGACAAGGGCCTCATCCTCACAACCCTGGCCGTTGGTTGTGAGGGTCTGCGGGCGGGGGGCTTATCAGAATCTGGAAGCCCCCTTTAACAAGGGGACCCCCAGATCCCGCCCCCCCCCCTGTTTGAAATGGTAAGGGGGTACAAAAGTACCCCTACCATTTCCCAAAGAAAGTGTCAAAATGGTTAAATAAGACAAACACACTTTTGAAAAATTCCTTTATTAAAAATAAAAAAAATAAAAAATAAATTCCAGCGGTGCTAATCCACTCTCGCTATCCAGCGACGGGTCTCCGGGGTCCAGCGATGGATGATCATATCCAGCGACGGGGGATCTCTCAGTCCAGCGCTGTCCATACATGCTTCTTCTGTCTCATCTCCGGAGACACTGCAGAGAGCCCAGCGCTGACATTTCTTATATTGGGAGGGCGGGGTCACCCGTCACCTGACCCCGCCCCTCTGACGCAGGAGAGGGAAGCCAGGGGTTCCCCAGTGACGTGTGGGTGACCCCGCCCCCTCTGATGTAACGGAAACCTGCGTTACATCAGAGGGGGCGGGGTCACCCACACGTCACTGGGGAACCCCTGGCTTCCCTCTCCTGCATCAGAGGGGCGGGGTCAGGTGACGGGTGGCCCCGCCCTCCCAATATAAGAAATGTCAGCGCTGGGCTCTCTGCAGTGTCTCCGGAGATGAGACAGAAGAAGCATGTATGGACAGCGCTGGACTGAGAGATCCCCCGTCGCTGGATATGATCATCCATCGCTGGACCCCGGAGACCCGTCGCTGGATAGCAAGAGTGGATTAGCACCGCTGGAATTTATTTTTTATTTTTTTTATTTTTAATAAAGGAATTTTTCAAAAGTGTGTTTGTCTTATTTAACCATTTTGACACTTTCTTTGTGAAATGGTAGGGGTACTTTTGTACCCCCTTACCATTTCAAACAGGGGGGGGGCGGGATCTGGGGGTCCCCTTGTTAAAGGGGGCTTCCAGATTCTGATAAGCCCCCCGCCCGCAGACCCTCACAACCAACGGCCAGGGTTGTGAGGATGAGGCCCTTGTCCTTATCAACATGGGGACAAGGTGCTTTGAGGGGTCACAGACCCCCAAAGCATCCTCCCAATGTTGAGGGTATGTGGCCTGGTACGGTTCAGGAGGGAGGGGGGGCCGCTCTCTCGTCCTCCCCTCTTTTCCTGCGGCCTGCCAGGTTGCGTGCTCGGATAAAGGGTCTGGTATGGATATTTAGGGGGACCCCCACGTCAATTTTTTTTTAAAATTTGATGCGGGGTTCCCCTTAATATCCATATCAGACCTGAAGGGTCTGGTATGGATATTTGGGGGGACCCCCACGTCAATTTTTTTTTTTAATTTGACACGGGGTTCCCCTTAATATCCATGTCAGACCTGAAGGGCCTTTTGATTGAATTTAGGGGAACCCCCACGCTTTTTTTTTTTTTTTTTTAATCAATGAATGAATGAATTGTCGGCTAATACAGAGAACACTCATTGAGTGTTCTCTGTATTACGGAGACCCGACAATTTAGCCGCAAGTGATTTTAAAATACTTTTTTTCCTGCACAAATGACACTTTGTGCAGCGACAGTTCTAAGCACCAGAAACATGCGCCCCTTCACAGGCATACTATAGATACCCCCCAGCTACGAAATTTAAAGGAATATTACACTTTTATTGTTTCACTTTAATCATTATTAAAATCACTGCTCCTGAAAAAACGGCCGTTTTTAAAACTTTTTTTTGCATTGATCCATGTCCCCTGGGGCAGGACCCAGGTCCCCAAACACTTTTTAGGACAGTAACTTTCATATTACCCTTTAAAATGAGCACTTTAGATTTCTCCCATAGACTTGTATAGGGTGTTCCGGCTTTTCGAATTTGCTGCGAACAGCCCAAATTGTTCACTGTTCGCTGAACAGGCGAACAGGCAATGTTCGAGTAGAACATGAGTTCGACTCGAACTCGAAGCTCATCCCTAATTATATGTAAAAAATTGGTCCTGCCAGTAAATTTCACATCGGGAGGATGGCAACCCTAAATGTCACTTCCACATATATTTACAAATGTATGCAACTAAGAAGTTAAACTTGAGATGACAAAAACGGAGGGGGAGAACTGCATGGGATATATAGAAACCAATTTTGTAGAAACAGATGTAATATTAATTTACATACAAAAAGCCACATGTTAAGTTCTTCTTTTGTAAAACGAGCTGTAGATAACTTCTACATGTATCTCACACAGTCACATATATTAATTTAGTGTGTATGTCTAGTATGTATACAGTATAGTTTTTACAAATGTTTCTGTTGTATTGAATCATATGCAGCTCCCGGTCTTGAAAAATAGGATTTCAAATTTCACATTGTGTGACTATGGCTCAGTGCTGCTTGTTTTCAAAGGAAAGAATTCTGAAATGTATGTTTAAGGTGGTCAGTTCTGTGATGTGTTCTGTTTACATGACTGATCAGCTGTTCTGCACGACTGCAGTGTGCTCGGTTTATTAGGTCAAAAAAGTAAAATGATCTGTCATGGCTTAGTGACAGGTTCAGTGATTGATGCTAGGGTGGCGGGTATTATGAGGAAACAACATATGCATTACCACTACGGTTAATCTACAATGTAAAGAATTAACCAAGACCAGTAAGTATTAAAACTTAGAATAAAAATCTTCAATCCTGTTCCTAAAAATAATGTCTTGCTCTAAAATATTTTCTGAATCTGAATACAATTATTACAAATTCTATATCAAATTGTTGACTCTCATACACTATTATTTTTTACCAGACAAATTGGGTGATCCTATACCTTGCGTAATCCTGATTCTTTAACCGGTTCCCGACCAGCGCACAACGATGTACGTCGGCAGAATGGCACGGGCAGGCATATTGGCGTACAGGTACGTCCAATCTTCAATGCCGCCCTGCCATCGCGAGCGTGCCGGCGGCGGCGCGCTCCCGTGCCGGTCAGGACCCCCGTGAGTCCGGTCGTGGGTCCCATGGACTCGATCGCCGCGGGCATACCCACAACCGTCTAACGGGACGGCTGAATGGAGGAAATGCTGTGTAAACAGCATTTCTCTATTCTGCCTAGCAACTAGTGACGCTGATCTCTGCTCCATGTGATTGGAGCAGAGATCAGTGTTCACTAAATGAAAGCCCAACCCCCCCACAGTTAGTAACACACCCCTAGGAACACTTAACCCCTACACTGCCACCCACTGGTTAACCCCTTCACTGCCAGTGTCATTTACACAGGAATCAGTGCATTTATATAGCAGTGATTACTGTATAAATGAGAATGGTCCCAAAAATTTGTCAAAAATGTCTGATGTGTCCGCCACAATGTTGCAGTTGCAATAAAAATCGCTGATCGCTGCCATTACTAGTAAAAAAATAAATAAAAAATGATTAATAAAAATGCCATAAAACTATCCCTATTTTGTAAACACTATAACTTTTGCGCAAACCAATCAATAATCGCTTATTGCGATTTTTTTTTACCAAAAATATGTATAAGAATACGTATCGGCCTAAACTGAGGGAAAAAAAAGTTTTTTTATATATTTTTGGGGGATATTTATTATAACAAAAAGTAAAAAATAATGCGTTTTTTTCAAAATTGTCGCTCTATTTTTGTTTATAGCGCAAAAAATAAACCGCAGGGGTGATCAAATACCACCAAAAGAAAGCTCTATTTGTGGGAAAAAAAGGACGTCAATTTTGTTTGGGAGCCACGCCGCATGACCACGCAATTGTCAGTTAAAGCGGCGCAGTGCCAAATCGCAAAAAGTGGTCTGGTCTTTGACCAGCAAAATGGTCCGGTCTGTAAGTGGTTAATCCCTACGCTGCCCCTCACAAGACCTGCCTTGTCTATCCTTTCCCTACCCCCCTTTTTTTTATCTTAAATCATTTTGTTTGTAATTTGAAAGGAACAATGTTCTCCTAACAGATTTGTACCTGCTGGGTCATTTATACATGATCCGTAAACAATTAAATACTCTGAAAAATAATAATTGTATCATGTCTGTTGGCAAGTATTACTTTTGTAATGCTTTACAATTGTGTATTTTTGTGCGGATACACCTATAGCTTGCATGTCTAAACTATACTTTAATAACTCATGTCTTCTCTTCATAAAACAAAATAAACATAATACACAAAAAACATAGAATAAAACAGTATTACTATATAAAAAGAAAAACTTTTAAAATGTTGAGAAACTGAGAATGATATTGTAACTGCAGGAAACAATGGATGGAAGAGAAACACACAATCTAATAAAGGCTCCGGTAGTAGTTCAGTGAACCCTGATCTGATGGGATCTATGTACAGCTAAGCTAGGTCTTTACCAACGTTTTGACATAAATGGCTGATTTCCTGTCCCTCTTGGGTTACCGTCTTAAATTTCTACATTGTGCTCCAATTAAATGGTTTCATTTGAAAAATTTAGAGCAGCAAAAGTACAACTTGAGACAATAGCAAGACTTCCAGGTTCTTTGCATGACCATTAAAGAAATGTGTTGACATATACTGTGGTACAAAACAAGAAAAATAATATATGATAATAGCAATAGGGCCACCTAGCAATAGGAGGTATCTCTTGCAAAATAATAACTTTTGGGTCAATAGTGAGTATATGTTGTAGCTCTGCTTCTAGTTCTTGGTCAAGTTGTGATTCCAGCTATGATGTCACCAAGAATGTCTGTAAAGAAACACTAGAGGTGAAAGGACTTCTATTAGATAAAAAGAAGGGGAACAGGTAGGAAAAAAGGAAGAACAGATGGGTAGACTGGGCATGCAGGAAGAAGAAGAGGGAGGAAGACCATCTTGCAGAAGCAAATAACTCCTCATCCTCTACGGACATGATTTAATGTATTTGTTGGGGAAGAAATGAAGTAGCCTGCACAGAGCCCTGACCTCAACCCTCCTGAATACTTATGAAATGGATTGGAATGTAATTGCAAACCAGGTCTTCTTGTCCATCATTAGCATCTGCCTACCCAAAGGTTCTACTGCTAAACAGGCACAGATTCCCACAGACACACGCCAAAATCTTGAAGAACCCACTACCAGAAGAATGGAGCATGTTACAGTTCTAATGTAGGGGAGGAGACTCTATAACACATATGTCAAACACAAGGCCCGTGGGCTGAATCTCACCCTCCAGGCCTTGTCATGTGGTCCCCGCACCCAATTTTTCAGCTGGAACATGGCAGAACTCCATTTCGCCATGCACCCTCTGCTCTTGTTGTCACACGTAAACAAAGAAGCCTTCTGTGTTTACAAGAAACAGCTTTGCTCTCAGCAGCTCCTGAAATGAATAAATCTCTGCACAGACTCAGTGCAGGGACAGAACTCCAGAATTTGAAAGAGAGAACGCTCTCCCTGCAAGGTGAGACAGAGCCACATACAGAGGGAGGTACTAGAGCCAGGCAAGGTGGGGAAGGGAAATGCAAGGAAGCTTCATGGGGGGTTTGAGTTGCACACTGTGCCTAACGTACCCCTAAACCCTACACTCTTTATGTGATGTACTCCCAAACCCTGCACTCTGTACATAGCGCACCCCTGGACTTAACACCGCACTCTGTGTTTAGCGCACTCCTAAACATTGCACTCTTTACATAATGCACCCCTGAACCTTGCACTCTGTACACAGTGCACTCCTGAACTCTGCACTCTCCTGGTAACATAATCTTGAGCTCTGCACTCTGTATGTAACGCACTCGACAACCCTGCATTCTGTTTGTAGCACGCTATAAATACAACCGGCCCTTTGAGGGCAACCATACTGCTGATGAGGCCTGTGATAAAATTCTCAGCTCCTTGGGCAGTGAGGAAGGAATCACCTTCCAGTGTGTTGAGCCCAACAGTGGATGGTGGTGGCGAACGCTTTTGGGCTGCTATCACTCTGGTACAACCAGGTGGTCATTTCAGCAAGAAGACTTGAGTGAGGAGGAAGGAGCGCCCTGTGTCCAGAGCAATGCAACTCTTGCTGTAGGATTCACATTTCTTGAAAATGTAAACATGTACATTGAGCCAATGTGGTTTGGGGGAATGAACCCCCTTCTTCAGGGCCATGAGTGCATACTTTTGGGTGGGGGTGATTCCCAGAGCTCTTGCGGCCTCATTACCAGCCAGCACTAACAGCCCTGAAGAAAGGGGAGTCCATTCCCCTATAAACGCTTTACCATTTTGTGGCTTTTTGTTTTATGACCCTACATCAAGAGTTGCATTTTTCTGCACACCATGCTCTCCTTCCTTCTGACATTTTAAAAATAGCAATAGCTACAGAAAAACAGTATATGCAGGGCGAATGTGGATGGATTGGTGAAGCTAAGCTAACTTTAGAGTAAAAGAAAAAAATGGCTTTGCCAACATAACAGCTTATTATGGATGTTGTTGCTGCATAATAACAAATTATTAATTTCAAGAAGACAGAAGTAAACATGTCAACTTGTGTGCTCCTTTTACACACAAATGATGGAAAACAACTGAAAATAATGCAGTAATCTAATGACGGATGTTACGATTAGAAGAGACATTTAATTATTCCATGAGAGTTGTGTAGCTTCTTTTTATATTTTGATAGCTTATTTAATTTAAGAACTGTAGCTGCGAGGTATAGTTGATATAAAGCTTCTATGACGTCCATTTATGAAAAACACCATTTCCTATGTATGAGCAACATCATTCTCTGTACAGTGCATAACAAATGTGCACTGCTAAAAAGCCCTTTTCTTTCTTGAGTTCTCTCTCCTGTTCAATTAGCCACAGCTGTCCTGACCTGTTATGCCTTCTCAAAATAGAATGCTTGCACAGACTAAGGATTGCTACTTTCAAGTACTCCAATCCCGAATGAAAGAGAAAAACAAATAACATATGATTATTATAAAAAAAAAATATATATATCATGGCATTTGTTACTATGTTCTCTGCTGCTAGCAGGACTTAACAAACAGTAAAATGGTATGGGGAGATGATTCTATATGTGTCTATAAAAAACACACATTTAGCATAAGCCCTATAAAGAGTATACCAATAGTACTTGTTAAAAAATCTTTGGATAAATATATTGTGTATTGTGGCTCTATAGAAGCTGGCTGACATAGAAAGAATCTCAGGAACTCAGCCACATGTTCAGTATTCTGCAAGTCCATGCAGGGGATTTTCACCATCAAAAACAGGTAACTAAAATTACTGAGCCACCTAGCTCCCTCTTCAGCAGCGCCACTGCTTAGGCACTAACCTTGGTTTTTGGCTGATCCCTCAGACCATCTTACACAATACCTATGTGTTTATTCAGCTTTACCAGCAATCATGGCTGTCCCAGCCAATTCAGTTGCAGCACCCTGCTACCTGGGCTCACTCCTTAACCTCTTGGTAGGGTATCTCCTAATAACCCAGGCCCTCTCACTCCTCTAAGACCTCCAGATTCTCTTAGTTCCCTGAGCTCACCTTGTCACCCTGGCTCTCTCAATCCCCCAGACTCGCTTAGCAACCTCAATTCTCTAAGTCCTATGGTCATGGAATCTCTCTTCTAGCATGGAGTGCTGTCTCTTGAGTGGACTTTGGAGGCACTTACAACAGTCAAGTAGAGTAAGAACTATTTTTATTAAACAAAATCTATGTATGCAATAGCAAAAAAAGAATGTATATCACAAAACAATTTGAAAGACAAGCAGCACTGTCCGTGATACAATGTAGCTAAAAAATATATCACCCATACAGAGTAAGGTAGACCGAAGTACTCATTACCCTACGTGTTTTCGGAGGTATTATGATCTCCTTCATCAGGGGTAGGTATGGGACATAAAGAATAATTCTGGTGGAGAACACAAATTGCAGGACATTAGGATGTAATAATGACATACAGACAATGTAAATTCACCCAATATTATACTTACATATCAAATTACAAAGATGTAGACATGCGGCATGTTAGTGGTTAAAAAACACTTGAAACGAGCAGACATCATACGTGGCTTTCCAGTGTACAAGGCTCACTTATATAAATGTGTAAACACTAGGCTGGATTTACTCCCAAGGTAATGAGGGGGTCCTAAGGATCCCCTTCCCCCTCCTCGATGGAGCGGGGGTGGCACTGGACACAAGCCGTGGGATACACTGAGGCGACAGTGGCAAAAGATCCTGGAAAAAAAAAGAAAGAAAAGACATAGGCAATGTGGTGTTTGGGAAAAAAAACAAAAAACCCCACAGACTCATGATATATGAATCTGGATACAAGACGGGACTGGTTAATATAAGCAAAAAGAGTACCTGTGGTAGTGCCCCCAGTGGGAGAAACTAATGGATAAAAGCAACCAAGTCTCAGAGATGTACTCGTAGCTGTAAAAATATCAGTATAATTTTTTATTATTTAAAAAGAGAAAAAGCAAGAAAAAAAAACAACCAACCCAACCATATATGAAATGAAACACAGAAATACAACCAGGCAGTGAGCCGCACCATATGGCGGGAACCGCCATCGGTGTGTAGCAATGAATGGACAGGCTGGAGGCAATTGCGCGGAGAGATAGGAGACAGAGAACCACGAGACCGCCCGCTCGGCGTCCCACAGCAAACAGCTGTGGAGTACTGGCGGACATTGAGTCTGGGGTTTAAGAAGGCCACCTCTCCAATCAGCTGGCGCAGAGCTGATTGCAGCAGCTGATGGAGAGGGAGGGGAAATGGGATCAGATGCTGGAACGCCCCCTGAGCAGTGTGAGTGGCCCCGTCCCCAGTGCGCATTTTAAGAACACTAGCGCCAAAACGGGGCCCCGCCCACACCACCCACCGACACACTGAGCTTCCCCAGCGGACAGCGCATGTCCGCTGGAGTCGCAAGATGGAGGGCAGTCAGCGCTGGATGCGTCGGCTGCAATCTCCATAAACGCCGCTGCAGGTGAAAAAGACCCCCGGTAGGTTTGTGTGCCGGGCGATCCCTCTGCGCCGATCCAGGCCGGGGGGGAAACAGGAGAGCAAGGGCTGAAAAGTTAAGGAGTTACTTACGTACAAGGAATGCATTAAACAGGGTGAATCACAAAGGGGGGATGCCGCCGAACAGTACAACAGAGCCACCATATGTAGTTCAATGAAATAATAGAGGAGGAATTCCTAAATATATAAAAATATTAACAGGAGCCCTGGAAGCTGGAATCCACCAATTTACAAATAATGAAGTACAAACAGAGAGTAGTATTATCTACAAATGCAAAAAATTTATGCAACATACATAGATATGTCATGGCATTAGAAGGCATACTTTGTAATGTAAGCCCACATGAACTAGAAATATAAATAAGGATGTAAGACTCACAATCTTATTATGCTAGTGATGTACATAATAAAAGGGCAACAACTGCAATAATACTACTCTCTGTTTGTACTTCATTATTTGTAAATTGTCTCCTAATGGGAGCCCAGACCTGTCCCCTAGGTGGAGCACACATCTGTCTCCTGAAGGAAGCATTGCACTATGGCCAGGCCTCACTTATAAAAGTAAGACTTGGACACAGGATTGAAGACTTTGTCCCACCTAAGACTCTCTGAAGTATTCAGGTTCTGGACTCTGACCTGGGATTACAAAACCCAGAGAAAACTGAAAACCCTGTCTTCTCCACTCAGACACAGCACTCCGGAACCCCTCAAGCTGTATCTTTGAGAACCCTTTGTGTCTTATGCCTATACTCACACAGTGGCTGGGCCTAACAGTGCCATAGTGGGTATACACATGCCAAGGCCAGGATGATTTGCATTGCAATTCGTCAAGTATTCTCTGAAAAGCAAGCCACTTCATTAACATTAGTTTAAAATGAACCTACCATTCAAAAGAAGACATGTAACTTTTGACCTCTGCCTTTTAAAATCCTAGTTGCCTGGCTGTCATGCTCATTTGCTTTCAATAAATTCTGAGTAGGGATAAAATCAGTTGTGTTTAGATCCTAGTACAAACCCACATGAGAGATCATGCCAGGAAGCTGTTACTGTACTGGAACATTCATTAGCGGTGGAGGCATTACCCACACGCAACCACATGTATACACATTTGGCCTTAGGGAATGCCACACCCCCTTATGATTGGCCCATTACAAGTAACACCTTCATGGCAGGCTTGCTTAGGTGGATTTGGACCAGGATTTGAACATGCTCGTCTGAGCTCATCTCTATTTCTGAATCACTGATTCCATACAAGTAAACAAAGCAAGTGGTCTTACTTGTTGCATGCTTGTTTTAGATTACTGCTAACCCAAAGTAGCAGTGCTACCCAAATAACAAAGTGTAGGATACTAATAAATACCAACAATAAAGATAATGCAATATCCTCATAGAAAAACACAAGTGCCAACAAATATCAATTATGGCAATGACATTTTTTATAGAAAAATACACAAGTGCATCCAATATTACATTCCCAGCAGTATCATACAGTGCATTCAATATTATAGTCCCAAGAGTGTCCTGAAAATTTGTGATCAACACAAACGTGTTTTTCTTAGGCACAGTGTTTGCGTTAGTTCACAATCAGTGTGGTTGATTTAGTAAAACTGGAGAGTGCAAAATGTGGTGCAGCTCTGCATGGTGGCCAATCAGTTTCAAACTTCAGCTTGTTCAATTAAGCTTTGACAAAAAAAAAAAAAAAAATGGAAGCTGATTAGTTTCTGTGCAGAGCTGCACCAGATTTTGCACACTCCAGTTTTAGTAAATTAAGCTCAATGTCATGTCAATGGCGGAATTACCAGGGTCGCAACAGTCGCACTTGCGATGAGGCCCTGGCATTCTGTCACTGTGGGGGGGGGGGGGCCCAGTGGGGTTGCTATTCACAGGGCTCTGAGCGGAAAGCGTGTCTCTCATAGAACAGAAGCACAGAGACACCGGCATTGACAGTTATCCTCTCTCTCTCTCTCTCTCTCTCTCTCTCTCTCTCTCTTTTTCTCTCACAGCTGATCTTCTCCCCCTCCTCTCTCATATGTGCTCCGTGGGCAGTCAAGTGTGAAGCTAACAAGCTCACATTTCCTGAAGAAAACACACAGAGAAGAGAGGAGGGGTGAGAAGGGGAGCAGATCAGATGTGTCAACTGTCATCCCCTGCTAAAGAGGATGGACGGAGAGGGAAATATAACTTTCAATGCTGGTGTCTCCGCTCAGATCCATGCTGTCCTGAGAAGGCAGAGGGCACTGATGGGCACTGATAGACGGCACTAATGGGCACTGATAGATGGCACTAATGGGCACTGATAGAAGGCACTGATGGGCACAGATAGAAGGCACTGATGGGCACTGATAGGAAGCACTGATAAAAGGCACTAATGGGCACTGATGGAAGGCACTGAAGGGCACTGATAGAAGGCACTGATATGAGGTATTTATGTGCACTGATAGGAGGCACTGATAGAAGGCACTGATGGGCACTGATAGAAGGCACTGATGGGCATTGATAGAAGGCACTGATGGGCATTGATAGAAGGCACTAATTGGCACTGATAGAAGGCACTGATGGGCACTGATAGAAGGCACTAATAGGAGGCACCGATATGAGGCATTTATGGGCACTGATAGGAGGCACCGATGAGCACTGATAGGAGGCATTGATGGTCACTGATAGGAGGCACTAATGAGCACTGATAGGCTTCACTGGTAGATGACATTGATGGGTACTGATAGGTGGCACTGAGGAACACTGATAGGCAGAACTTAGGCAGTATTGATGGCCACTGATGGGCAGCATTGAAGAGTACTGATAGGTGGCACTGATGGACGCTGTTAGGTGGCATTAATGAGCACCGATAGGTGGTGCTGATAGGCAGAATTGATGGGAACTAATAGGCCGCATTAATGAGCAGGGATAGGTAACACTTGTAGGCGGAATTTATGGGCACTGATAGGTGGCATTGATGTGCACTGATAGGCAGCATTGATGGGCACTAATAGGTGGCATTGATGAGCACTGATAGATGGCACTGATTATCAGTGTAAACAATTTACTGACATTCTTGACAGTTAGCGGCAGTCCTTTACTAACACAGACACAGCGTGGAAGGAAAGGGCTGTGGATAACTGGCAAGTCTGTTTACATGTGATCAGATGATCACATGGTAAAGGGCCGCTGTGCTTGCGCTGGATGCACGGTTTTGGGAGGATATCCATAGACACCCTCCCAAAATAAGAAGCCTGGGGCTCGGATGGAAGGGGGGCCCATCATGGTTTTTTGCACCGGGGGCCCTGAAGGTTCTAGTTACTCCTCTGCCCAATGTGTCTCTGCAGGTAGTTGAAATGAAGCTCTGTCCTTCCTCTCAGGAACTTACTGTGTTGCAGATCTCTCCCCCGTCCCAACAAAGAAGGACCAAGCAAGGGAGTAAGACGTATCTCTACTTGGCAGTCTATTTTTGGGCAGCCTCAGACAGGTTAGCAGTGGAGTCGTATTCCTTTAAATGCTTGTGACAAAGAAGGTTGTTGTAAGTAGGATTTTTTAAAGTGTCTTGTTTTACTGCACAAGTTGGAGCACACTGTTCTTTTTATTTTGCAAGGATGGAGGGCAGAAGTAAACCTGAGTTGGCGGAACAGTGGTGTAGTGGTTAGCACTCTCCCCTAGCAATAAGAAGGGTCACTGGTTCAAATCCCAACCATGACACTACCTGCCTGGAGTTTGCATGTTCTCCCTGTACCTGTGTGGGTTTCCCCTGGGTACTCTGGTTTCCTCCCACACTCCAAAGACATGCAGGTAGGTTAATTGGCTTCTATCCAAAATTGGCCCTAGTATATGAATGGGGACCTTGGATTGTAGGCTCCTTGAGGGTAGGGACTGATGAGTGTGCAATGTACAGGGATAGGGACAATTGTAGACACTCACTCAGGTTGAACTGGATGGACTGGTGTCTTTATTCAACCTTACTAACTATGTAACTATGAGTTTGAGTCCTGACCTGAAGGCAGAAGCTGTGTGAGAAGGAGGCAGTGCTGGAGGAAGAAATCTGCAACAAAGGAGGGACGGAGATTAATTTTCACAATCTGCAGCAGACTTTTTTTTGTGAGACACACTGATTGAGAAAGATGTCTTGATCAGACAAATCAAGAGGGGTAAGTTTTGTACCTTATAACAACGGTCCCAATGTGTGATACAGAGATTTCTGCAAGAGCTGATCTGTGAAGTGGACAGAGCAAAACTTTCCCTGTTGCCAGTGAGACAAACATTTATCCCATTTAATAGAAAGTGTTTATTACCTGTTTTGTGTACTGTCGGTGTTACCTTCTCCTGTTACAGAGTCAAGATGGTTTGTGTTGCATTCAAGACAATCTCAAATGGTGAATTACTTAGCCATAGCGATTATTGTTATATTTTGAAGAAGCTTCTCCTTAGAAGGTTTTATGGACCCTATTGTGGTCAGTCAGTGTTATTTTTTTCCCATTGTTTGGTCATCAATTCATATCGGCTGTAGGTTGTATTGAAGAGGAGTTCAGTATATTTTTGGTATATTTATTTTCATATTTGTTTTCTTATTGTTTAATAGGTATTTCATATAGGTACAGGTTCTCGTAGCATCAGCTATATGTTGTTTTGTATGCAACATACCTACCAGTAGTAATTTCTCCAAAATGATGCACTACTAACTTCTGAGGGCAAAAATCTATTCATATTTTTGTTGAATAAATGATCGAAAAAGTAAATTTTCCTTGTGTTTTTTTTTTACATATTACATATTATTACATTACTTCTACCTGTAGGCACTGTTTGAAAAAAAAAAAAAAAAAAAATTGAATGTTTAAGAAGTCAACAATTTCAACCAATCAAAAGACAGTGACTAGTGCAGCGTACACACGAGCGGACTTTTCAACATCCAAAGTCCGACGGACTGATTCCGTCAGACTATTCGATCGTGTGTGGGCT
Source organism: Lithobates pipiens (assembly GCF_037356315.1). Taxonomy (NCBI): domain Eukaryota; kingdom Metazoa; phylum Chordata; class Amphibia; order Anura; family Ranidae; genus Lithobates; species Lithobates pipiens. The sequence goes on along the minus strand of NW_027507903.1, from coordinate 277,685,013 downwards.
GCAACGGACTTTTGATTCGCCAAAGTCTGACGGACTTTAGAATATGGAACATGCTTCAAATTTTTCCGACGGAACTCCGCCGGACCCGGTCCCTTCGAAAAATTCGCTCGTGTGTATGCTATTCCGACGGACTAAAACCGACGCTAGGGCAGCTATTGGCTACTGGCTATGAACTTCCTTATTCGAGTCCAGTCATACGTCATCACGTTCGAATCCGTCGGAGTTTAGTGTGATTGTGTGTGGCCAAGTCCGCTCATTCGAAAATTCCGTCAGAACTCTTTTGGAACTCCGGCAGAACTCCGGCAGAACTCCTTCGGAAGTCTGTCGGACATAAGTCCTCTCGTGTGTACGGGGCTTTAGAATTCCTCTCATAAAAATATGTGGCCTTATGAAGGACGGGGTCCCTGGGGAGTTGTTGCTTGCAGGCTTCATACGTATTCACTATGCCCTGTCAGTAAGCACTTGACCTGCGTAGCCCAATTGTCCCCCTTTTTCCCAATCCCGTACCTCTTACCAGCCCTCTTATAGACTATGATAATGAGACCACACCTAATCTTTGGAGTAAACTGGCCACAACAGCCTTTTATTAACATAACCAAAAAATATATTTACTCCCTCCAAAGATATGTATATATAAATATATAAATACATATAAACAACCGTAAACAAAATTTTTGAACAACTTTAGAAACTCCAGTCTGGTGATCTCTAACGGTGACCCACTTTAACTCCAACACCAACCTCACTGCTTTTACCATTTTACATCCCAGGCCTCTAGCTGTGACCGCTCAGAGACAACCAAATTCCTGCAGTACAAACACCTCCCAGTATTCCGTCCACCGTTCAGGAATACACTGGAGGGGCCCCTATTACCAATGAGCCCCCCACACCTTTAGATCACCTCTGTTTACCGCCACCGTCAAAGACCACCAGAAAATATCACGCCACAGCCTGAAAGGGTGACCACCTTACCCTTGAGGGCAACCCCACACCCGCAAAGCCTTTTGAATCCCATCTTGTAAGCCCAAGGACCACAGGTCAATCCCAACATCCGTGAGGTGCACACCGTCCCTCCTCAGGTATAAACCCACATTCAACTCCAGCTCCCGGTGTCTGATCACCAAACCACCATTCTGAACCACAAACCTCCCCACCACTTTATTCACCCGGATTTGCGTCTTCTGAATGCTGGCCACCGATCTCGCCCATCTCTACTGTGTCCTAGCGACAATGTCTGACCACACCAGGATAGTATCGGGAAACCTGGCACGCAGCCGCATAAAATCAGCTTTTATATCCACCAGCAGATCCCTGACCTTCCGGGCTCCCAGGTCATTCCCCCCAGCATGTATAACCAACACATCCGGGGGCCTATCCAGCCACACATACCTTTCGACCACACTCATCACCCTGTCCCACTGCATTCCAGGTATCCCCAACCAATGCAATTCAGCTTCATTTCTGGAAATCCCCAGCTGCCTCCCTTCCGGCCTCATGTCTCCTCTCCTGGCCCCCCAACAATCCAGGGAAGCCACCACGCCACCAGAAACCCGCCTCCACGCGCAACCCCAGGGGCCCGTGACCCCCCACTCCCCCTTTTTTTTTTTTTTTTAATGTTGGTCATGTGAAGGGATGCACGCGAAGAAAAAACAACTAAGGACGCCCCCACTCCAGGGACTGCCCAACCGCCAACTGTGGTCTAACGTAGGACCGAAACCTATGCGACTCCCAGCGACCGATCCTGCGTACCGATGCCTCATCCAACCCGCCCTGGGCCGCCTCGGTGGCCGCCCCGATGCGGAAGGAGTGCGAAGCATATTCAGAGCCCACCAAACCACACCGTACAAGACAGCGCCGAAACACAGACACAAACTGGAATCTCGATAGGAAAGACCCATCCTCGTGTATAAGGAACGGACCTCGATTCCCCGGCCTCACGTCCCTGTAACCCCGAACCGCTGCCACCGGGCAAACTTGCGCCCCCACCAACTGAAACAGACAAATGTCCACCCCCTTACCCTGTTGGTCCGTTTTAGATCTCCGAAGAAATATCCGCACCACCGACTCCCCCACCCTCACATCTTGATCCCACAGGCCCCCCGGCACCGTCCGAGCCGGGCTGACCATCTTCCCAATCCGAAACGCCCCATAAAAGGCCAAGGAAAAGGCAGCGGTAAATAACGTCACTTCGAACTGCAACGCGCAAACGGATCCCAAGGCGGCGCATATGGCCACCAAAATCCCGAACGTCACCGGACGCCTCGCGTCCCCCCGTCTCGCCTTTTTACGATAACCCTGCAGCATCTGCCGCACCCAGAAATCCTTCGTCCAGTCCTCCGACTGCAGCAATTTAAAAAGAAAGGACAAGCCCGCCATTTTCTTGTCAATTGCGGACGCCGAACGCCCGCCCTCCACGTTCCGTACAACAAAATACAGCACCAGCAGGCGCCAATCGCTGGCTTCCCCGGACACCTCCTGCACCAAACCCTGCCATTCCCGCCATACCTTCTCGTACGCAGACCAGGTAGACCCACTTACAGACCTCCGTATCCAGCCCGCGGCGACTCCAATGGCAGCGCCCAAATCCACCCCGGGCAAGGAATCCCGACCGAAGCCGCTCCGGGCGCCAAGTCCCGGAATTTGTCCCACTGGAAACGAGACAGCGAGTCAGCTAATGAATTCTCCACCCCTGGGATGTGAACTGCATACAAGAATATGTTTAAACTCAGGCACCGCAGGACCAATTGGCGCAACAGTCTAATCACCGGGGGGGGGACGCGGACATGCGATTCACCACCTGAACCACCCCCATGTTATCACAATTGATACGCAACTTCAGGTCCCGGCAACTCTCACCCCACAGCTCCAACGCCAGCACTATCGGAAAGAGTTCCAGCAGTACCAGGTTGCCCAGGAAACCCGCTTCCTGCCAGGAATGCGGCCAAGGTTCCACACTCCACTTGCCCTGAAAGAACGCCCCATAGCCCGTAGACCCGGCCGCGTCCGTGACCAATTCCACGTCGAAATTGCTCACCAGCCCAGACATCCAAACCGCCCTGCCGTTATAGGAGGACAAGAAAGCATGCCACACACCCAGATCGTCCCTGTGTTCCTTAGGTCAAGCGAACGAAGTGCGTCGGTGCCTTCACCCCAGCCGTCGCCGCCGACAGCCGTCGGCAGAACAACCGCCCCATTGGAATGATGCGGCATGCAAAATTCAGCTTACCCAGCAAGGACTGCAAGGTCTGCAACTGAACCTTCCGACGGCCCTGAATCTCCCGAATGTCTCTTTGCAAGTCCACCAGTTTGTCCTCCGGTAGCCTGCACTCCATGGCCTCTGAATCAATCACGATGCCCAAAAAACACCCCCACTGGGCCTTCGGTCTTTTCTGCCGCAAATGGCACCCCGAAAATGCTTGCGATGTGCTGCAACGTGGACAAGAGAATCGCACACACAGCGGAGGCGCGGGGACCAATGCAGAGAAAATCGTCCAAATAGTGAATGCTTGATTCAAGGCCCGAGACATCCCTCACCACCCACTCCAGAAACGAGCTAAACTGCTCGAAAACGGAGCACGAAATGGAGCAGCCCATAGGCAAACACTTGTCCACGTAGAACTGCTCCCTCCAGTGACAACCCAACAAGCGAAAGCTGTCCGGGTGCACCGGAAGCAACCGAAACGCCGACTCGATATCCGCTTTGGCCATGAGCGCCCCCCGGCCGTACCGGTGAACCCACCGGACAGCCGTGTCGAATGACGTATAGGACACCGTGCAGATTTCCGGGTCAATTAAATCATTGACCGACCCACCCTTGGGAAAAGATAAGTGGTGTATGAGCCGAAATTTTCCCGGCTCCTTCTTGGGGACAACCCCCAGCGGAGACACCACCAGATCCTCCCACGGCTTCCCCACAAACGGCCCCCCCCTTGCGACCCAGGGCCACCTCCTTTCCCAGTTTCTTATCCACCACTGCAGGGTGCAGCAAGGCCGACCGCAGGTTTTTGGCCACCGGCGGAACCACCTGCAGGTCGCAAAGTATCCGGAAACCATCCCTGAACCCCCCCGCCAACAGCCCGGCCGCCACCCTGTCTGGATACTTACTTAGGAAAGGAAGCATCCTTTCCACTCTCACCGGCGTCCTCCCTCTTGTTCGCAGCGTCGCCGGGACGTTTTCCCTTCCTAAAGCACCGAACTTGCAGGCGTCCTCGTTGAATTGCCAGCACACTCACCACTTCTTTCCGGCCGACAGTCCTGAGGAGGGTGTACCCCCGGCCCCCCCCTGAAAAAACTGGGGCGGGGCCCTGGCCGAGGACATGAGCCTCATCCAGAGGCTGATGTCCTTGTGATCCCAGCGCAACTCCGGACGCACCGCCTTCCGCTGCCGAAACTGATCGTCGTACCGGAGCCAGGCCACCCCCCCGTAAACCCGGTGGGCTTCCCCTATGCCGTCCATATAGCAAAACAACGCCGAGCAGTGCTCGGGGTTCTTTTCACCAATGACGCTTGCCAAAATCGCAAACGCTTGCAACCAATTCGCAAACGTCCACGGGATCAAACGGTAGCGCCTCTTCTCCTCGTCATCTTTCTTGGTGTCATTGGGCTTGACCCGATCCAAGTTAAACTTTCTAACGGGAGCAGCGAGAATATCTCCACATACTCACCCTTAGCGATCTTCTCCCGGACTTCTGGTTTTAAGTGTGCTCCGAGCGGGCCCTCGAAGCAGATGTACACTTCGCACCTGGCCGCGTCTCCAATCCGCACCACATCCGCACCACATCCGTCCGCGCGACCGGAACCTCCCCCTTGTCGCCACCCTGCCCGGCAGTCACCACCGGCCCCGCGGCCGCGGGTACCGGGGATTCCACACCCGCCAACGGCGCGACCACAGCCGCCCCTTCGACCGCACCCGCCACCCACGGCGCTGCCAGGGAGTGCCCTGACCCCCCCAAACCTATCCACCAACGCCCGTAGCCCCTCCAACAGACCCTGCATAGGAGCCGTGGGCCCCGGGTCCGGTAGGCCCGACCCCGGCCGCTTAGCACCCCTTAGAGGCACAACCGGCGCCACCTCCCCCGGCACCCCTTGTACCACCCCCAGCAACCCCTGCAAGGCATCAGTTAAAACAAGTGAAACAGACTTACCGGGCCGACCAGGAACTCGTCCCACAGCCGCACTGCCGCTCTCCACCGCCGGGGCCGCCTCATCTGCATCCGTGGACAGCTCCCCCTCCGACCGGTCACCAGCGGCTTGGTCTGTCAAGTCTTGAAGCCCCCTGGGCGATCCCCCCAGAGGCTGCAGCAATCGGGTGGTCGAGAAGTACGTTCCCCACAGGGGCCTTGCCCCACGACTGGTGGTGGGAACCAGATCTGGGGCGCCCCCCGTACCACCCGTGGGCGTCTGCCATCTCCCGCTGTCCGCCGACAGGCCGTCCTCCATGCCGCGTGCCCCCGCCCCCGACCGGGGCCGCCGGGACACCGGATCATCATCTCCGTCCGTCATGTGCGCGCCACACTTCATCCCCCTGCTCGTGCTGGGCCCCCCAGGGGGATCCCCCACGCGATGGGATGCCGGGCTGGATGGCGGGGAGCCGGCGCCATTGCGGCCCGTGGCCCCGCCCCCCGGGGTGGGCTAGCGGCGGGCCGACCGCCCAGGGCCCCGAGAATCCCTAGTCCGCTTCTTCGCCGGGGGCACCGACCTGTCCCCCCCGGGCTCCGCCGATCACGAGGTGGCCGGGGGGCGGGGCCTGGCGAGAAGCGCGCCGGAGGTCGAGACCTCCGAGCCCGCAGCACAGGCTCCCCGCTGGCAGTCCCCTCTCCTTCGTCTCCCATCAAGCCCGCCACCTGCCTTGTGAGCCACGCCGATCCCCTCACCACCGCCTGCTCCCGCAGCCGCTCAAGCACCGCCTCGATTGCCGCCATGTCGGAAAAAACGGAGGAGCAGTGGTAAAAACTGCCTCCTCCAACGTCCACTACTCGTGACTGGCCCCGCTCTGTCTACGCCCCCCCTTATATATGGCTCCTCCTACCCGTTACGCCCTCATCTCTCCACCTATCCTGTTATCCCCTGGGTTCCCCTGGCACCCGGTCATGCCCGCCCCTCCATTACCCCTCCCCTTCGGGCAGATCATTGCGGGGCTCCCTGCTGTGTCAGCGAAAGCTTGCCTTCTGAACTACAGATATGCTAAGGGGAGGATTTTCGGAAAGTGGGGTCATTATAGTAGTCCTTAGAAACTGAAAGTAAAAAGCAAAGCATGCTGGGAATCCTGAAAGTTGTGGAAAGAGATGTCCAGCAGACACATAGCACTCAAAATATAAAAGGAGATTTTTCAAGCAAGCTTATATTGAATTAGCTAATGTTTGTTTTTTATTACAATGCTTATTATATAAAATGAATGTATAAGCTGTCTGTGCAGAATTCTTTTAATGGCTGTAAGGATGAAGAACCACACAGGCTAGTAGGAATGACCTGAAGAATGGGCTGTGGAATTTCTCTCTCTCTCTCTCTCTCTCTCTCACCCCTTCATTTATTACTAACAATATTCAGATTCCAAGGAATGTTTGAATCCAGATGGTGGCTGTGAAAAGTTATAAAGCGGTTGTAAACTGCATCTGGTAAAAAAAAAAAAAAAGAAGAAGAAAAGAAAAACACCTGTAAGGCAATTGTATAATGTGCTAGTATGCATCGCATACTAGAACATTATGGAATACTTACCTTAGAACGAAGCCCCCCTGCGGCGCCTGGTCAATTCTGAGAGGGCTGACTTCTTGCCCCAGTCTTTCTTCCAGGTTCATGCGCCCTGGCTGTGTGATTGGCAGGAGCCATGATAACATCATTCCCACACAGGAGCACTCGGTTCCAGGACTAAGCTCTGAAGTTCCGGCAAGGTACGCTGGACCTTCAGAGCGCATGCGCCAGTGATGTCACTGGCTGCATGCAGGGTGAATATATCCTAAACGGGGCACATTTAGGAGATGTTCATTTTACCTACAGGTAAGCCTTATTATATGTACTACCACTTTAATCATGACATTTTGTGTGCATCAGGTTTTCTATATTTTGGAAGATATTTTTGGTAATTGCCCTCTTGCATCACAATCAAAGGTTTTAATATTACCAGCATAGTGGTCTGATGCACTACAGCACATTCGGATGTAGACCTGAAGGACTAAGCATTTGCTTTCTGTCTGCGTTTCATGTTTAATTTTCAATTTGACCAGTGTGTACCCTTAAGGAAATTACTTTAAGGTGAACCTATGTATTTTGACTTGCAAAGCCAGGCTTCATGTACCCTGTAGAGTATATGCTGGAAACACATGAATGCTTCCTCTCAAATACATCTTCATTAAAACTGGTGAAGTAAGTGTGAAGAAAGCAGTGCCTTGATATGATTGCTTTCAGGCCAGTTTTCTAACAAACTCCAAGGAAAGCAACCACAACATCTATTTTCATACAAGTGCAATGTGATTTGAAAGCAGTACTGCAAACATGAAATGCAATATCCTGAAAAATATATTTCCCACAAGACAATTCAAGGTGGATTGATGGGTTGTCCTCATTCTGTTCACATTCTGTTGCTTCTTGCATTTTTTTTCCCTCCTGTTTAGTTGTTGATCTATATAGCTTGATTTTTTTCCCTTCTATAACTGAAATAAAATGGTAAAATGGTTCATCGTGAAAATAATAAATAACTTTCATATTTTTATTTAAAAGTTCCCATATACTGTATATTGTGTAAAACATTGTATATAAGGATTTAATTATTTTTTTAGACAGAGATGCATATATAATATACAGGTGCATCTCAAAAAATTAAAACATCATCAAAAAGCTATTTTTTTCAGTAATTCAATTCAAAAAGTGAAACACATATATTATATTATATATATATATATATATATATATATATATATATATATATATATATATATATATTATATAGACTAATTACACACATAGTGATATATTTCAAGCATTTCTTGCTTTTAGATTTGATGATTATGGCTCATAGCTAGTGAAAACCCAAAATTCAGCATCAAAAAGAATTTTTAATGCAGAAATGTTGGCTTACTGAAAAGTGTGTCCATACAGTATAGTATGTACTCAATACTTAGTCAGGGCTCCTTTTTGCATGAATTACTGCATCAATGAGACATGGCATGGAGGGGAACAGCCCGTGGTGCTGCTGAGGTGTTATGGAAGTCCAGGTTGCTTTGATAGCGGCTTTCAGCTCATCTGCATTGTTGGGTTCCCCATGACTGTACTCAACCAGACTGAAAGACCATTTAAAGCTCAGGAAACCTTTACAGGTGTTTTGAGTTAATTAGCTGATTAGAGTGTGAGACCATGGGGGTTATTTACAAAAGGCAAATCCACTTTGCACTGCAAGTGCACTGAAAGTGCACTTGGAAGTGTAGTCGCTGTAAATCTGAGGGGTAGATCTGAAATGAGGGGAAGCTCTGCTGATTTTATCATCCAATCATGTGCAAGCTAAAATGCTGTTTTTTATTTTCCTTGCATGTCCCCCTCAGATCTACAGCAACTGCACTGCCAAGTGCACTTTCTAGTGCACTTGTAGTGCAAAGTGGATTTTCCTTTAGTAAATAAGCCCCAAGAGTCTACAATCTTGAACTTTTTCACAATATTCAAATTTTTTGAGATACTGAATTTTGGGTTTACACTAGCTGTACGTCATAATTATCAAAATTAAAAGAAAGAAATGCTTGAAATATATCACTCTGTGTATTGCATGTATATAATATATAGGTTTCACTCTTTGAATTGAATTACTGAAATAAATGAACTTTTTGATGATATTCAAATTTTTGGAGATGCACCTGTATATTGAAAAAGGATGCAGCAGCAGTCATCTGCATTGTGGCTGTCAATGATACACAAGCATGTGGCTGACATTTAAGGTGAATAGAAGGATACACACTCATATGAAAAGCATAATGTAGCAATCTGTATAGCTTTGCACACAAATATGTAATTAAGTTAAAAGTTTCCAATTATTGATATAATTCAGAACAAAAAAAAGGTGAACTAAATTGAAACACATAATTGATTGATAAAAATATTGTATAACATTTTAATAATAAAAAAACAAAACAAAACACAATCAACATGAACAGTAAAGAGTGATTAAAACCACATATGCTACTAATAAACTACTACTAAAAAACTATGAGCTATGGTGTTGGTGAAGACTCTTTAAAGTCCCTTGAACGGCAAGAAGAACAAATCAGTCAATCCTGAAGGAAATCAACCCTGAATGACAGAAAACAAGATAGATAGATAGCATCATCGAAACAATGAACATGAAAATAACCAAGCTCTGAGGGGGCGGAGCTAGCCGGAGGTCTTGATGGACACTTAGTAGCGGAGCTCTGGTACCAGCAGGACAAACACGGCTCACATTGACCTACCAGGGCCATCTCCCCCTAACCTGTGTTCTTGCTCTACAGTACCAAGGAATGAGAAGACATCATGCCCAGGGGCAGGAAGGAGGGGAATCACCCTCAGAAACTCACAGAATTATTCACCCTCAGGCCTAAACATCCTGGCATCTGGCTTTACTAATCACTCAGCACAGAGTGGAGCAGCCCTCCTAAAGGTCCACAATTTTAACCAACTACACCAAACTCTGGGAGCCCAGAAAAGGCAAGATGGATGTCATGGATGCAGATCATGAGCTGAGCTCTCTCCATGACATAGGGGATGACACCAGGGAGCTGCCAGATTCCATAGATCTAGTCCCGACAAATAACCAGCCTGTTATAGACACTGTTCTAAAGGGGATGTTAGTCTCCCTTTGAAGCTCTCTCCATTCAGATATGATCTCTTGTGTACAAAAGTTCAGCACAGAACTATGGTCTTTTTCAGCTAGAGTGACACACATAGAGACCAAGATTGGGGAATATGCAACCACAATTAAAAACTTGGTAGAAGCTAATGAAAGTAAAGAGGATGATTTGGAGGAGATAAGGCCAAAATGGCAGACATAGAGGACAGATCCAGAAGGAATAATGGGAAGATAAGGGGGGTCCCGAAATCTCTCCAGCAGCAAGACCTGCGCAATTATGTCTCCCAACTATTCAACACAGTAATGTCCAATATGTCTGACTTAGACCTCACAGTGGACAGGATATAAGCCCACTTATCTCTCTGACAATATAACTAGAGATGTCATACTGAGTATGCATTTTACCACGCTAAGGAACGGTTAATGGCAGCATCCAGACAGAGAGAACTTGTGAATTGTACCAGGAAATACATACTAGATCATTTAGTGGCAATTGAACCCAGTGTATTGGTATCAGTTAGAATAAATGGTGAGTTGAGCATAAATGAACACACAGAAGGTGTCAGGCTAGGTGCAGATAACAAGTAACAGTTCAGGTGTGCTGATTATACAAAGAGTTCAAAGCACATACCATGAGCAGGTCTAAGCAGAGCAGGTCGGCTGGGACTTGTAGTACACCACTGCAGACGAAGGTAGATGATTGCTGGACCTTGTAGTTCACTGCTGTAGATGAGGATAGATGATTGCTGGACCTTGTGGTTCACTGCTGCAGATGAGGGTCCTAGTAGAATCAGGCAAAGCGTAGTCTAGGCAAGCTGGGTCATACACAGGTAGATCAGAATCCAAACGGTACCGAATCAGAAGCAAGTAAGGAGGGTCAAAACAAGGCGGGTCAAACACGAAAGTCACAGAGCAAATATCAGCTGGATCAAACACGAGTGAACTCTAACACGAGCACTGACTGAATGCTGATACAGGTGATTTAAACGTGAGCTGGCCAATCACTGTTGTTTCCCAGACACAGGCTGTGTCAGGTGAGTTGTGCTGGGTCCTAAAGGGATTCTAGTACTGACAGAAGGTAGGTTTGGGCACAGTCCCCTTGACAGTATAATTACTATGCCAAGGTAACTTACAATAGGTTTCTGCATCACTAGACTGGCATTAACTAACAAGTCAGCAATAAACAGTGCATATAAGCATTGACTGCAATTTGTATAAGAATACTATAACTAGAGTGCGTTCAAGAGAATAGCTAGGATATGGTGCAATGTTCACTGAAACGTACCTCTTAGCATAAGCAATAGGTGAAGGTCCATGTGTAACAGCTTGTAAAGGGACAGTCTTTAGTCTTAATTATTTAGCTGGTTAGGGTTGGGGCCCAATTTTAATGTTGGTGCATATGAGAATAGTCCCAGTTGAGCCTGCAGGCAGCAATAAGTCTACTAGATAGCTGTATCGTTAGTTCCTAAAGTGCTCAATCTTTCTAGCAATCAATAGTAAACCCCCACAGCAGCAGCTCACTAGTCCCAGTGGTATTGCAGCTCACTATTTGGTCACACAAAGTGATTGGTCCACTCTCTGCTCTGCACCCAGGTGACTCTGGAGGTCAGCACATCTGGACTCAGCACTTTTGGATCCTGCTCAGGATGCCATTATGCAACCGTGCCCGTGCACATGGGAAGGCAATGTGCACTGTCTGGGTTCCCTCGGGGCAAGAGAAAACTATGTCCTGTACAGCTTGAGAAAATGCAGCACTGACAATCTTCCTTTGGGAAATGCAGTTCAAAAGCTCTTGATTACAGTAGAGTCTCTATCCTCTGGACTACAGTTCCCACAATGCAGTGCTGCCTTGCACAGTCTGTTGAACTCTTCTAACCAGTTCAGCCCTGCAGGGCAGCTGCTACAGAGAGCAACTACAGCTGGTATTTCTCTCACCTTCCAAGCATCTGGCTACACATATTTACAGTATCTCACAAAAGTTTCCAGCACTGCCTTAACCCTCTCGGGCATGGAGTTCACCAGAGTTTCACAGGTTGCCACTATAGTCCTCTTCCACTCCTCCATGATGATATCATGGAGCTGGTGGATGTTAGTGACCTTGCGTTCCTCCACATTCCTTTTGAGGACATCGGGGAGGGAAAGTGGCTAATTGTGCCCAATTTGGACATTTTCACTTAGGGGTGTACTCACTTTTGTTGCCGGTGGTTTAGACATTGATGGCTGAGTCTTGAGTTATTTTGAGGGGACAGCAAATTTACACTATTATACAAGTTGTACGCTCACTACTTTACATTGTAGCAAAGTGTCATTTCTTCAGTGTTGTCACATCAAAATATATAATAAAAAATTACGAAAATGTGAGGGGTGTACTCCCTTTTGTGAGATACTGTATTGTTATGTTATTATTGTTATTATTATGGGTGTCATCCAAAGACCAACACCATGTAAATTTGCAGTTGAATGCTACATTGTCTACATTGCAAGAAAATGATCATAAGTGTTTAAACCAACTGCAGGGTTTTTTCTAATATGCCAGCAGTGGCGGCTGGTGAAGTTTTAGGATGTGGTTAGTGTCTGAGATGAACAAGGGACAGAGGGAGAGGGAGAGAGGGATCGAGGGACAGCAGGCCCAGATCCTACACAACAATAGAAATATGTGTATTCTAGAAAGTTTAAGTTTAATCAGCAGATAAAGATATTTCAAACACCTGGTGGTAGAACTTCAATCATCCTGGCACCATGGTTGTTATGGTGTCAGGATGATTGAAGCGCATTATTTCTATTATAACATTGTAATATAAAATGAAATCATTCAACTCACCATAATGCAGAATCAGTGGGAGCCCTGAACGTGTCACTAGCCACGTCGCCTGCCACCAGATGCCAGATGCCATCAGGTGTTCCCAGCGGAGTCCGTCCTTACATCAGGTGCCCCCAGCAGAGTCCCTCCTTACACGCAGCCTGTGTCCCACCAAATGCAGCCTCTGTCCCACCAAATTACAGCAGCATGTGTCACCATCAATTGCAGCAGCATGCGTCACGTCCAAATTGCAGCAGCATGCGTCACCATCAATTGCAGCAGCATGTGTCACCACCAAATTGCAGAAGCATGTGTCACCACCAAATTGCAGAAGCATGTGTCCCCATCAAATTGCAGAAGCAGGTGTCCCCATCAAATTGCAGCAGCATATGTCACCATCAATTGCAGCAGCATGCGTCCCACCAAATGCAGCCTCTGTCCCACCAAATTACAGCAGCATGTGTCACCATCAATTGCAGCAGCATGCGTCACGTCCAAATTGCAGCAGCATGCGTCACCACCAAATTGCAGAAGCATGTGTCACCACCAAATTGCAGAAGCATGTGTCACCACCAAATTGCAGAAGCATGTGTTTCCATCAAATTGCAGAAGCATGTGTCCCCATCAAATTGCAGAAGCAGGTGTCCCCATCAAATTGCAGCAGCATATGTCACCATCAATTGCAGCAGCATGCGTCCCACCAAGTTGCAGCAGCATGCGTCCCACCAAGTTGCAGCAGCATGCGTCCCACCAAGTTGCAGCAGCAGGTGTCCCACCAAGTTGCAGCAGCAGGTATCCCACCAAGTTGCAGCAGCATGTGTCCCACCAAGTTGCAGCAGCATGTGTCTCACCAAATTGCAGCAGCATGTGTCCCACCAAATTGCAGCAGCATGTGTCACCAAGTTGCAGCAGCATGTGTCCCACCAAGTTGCAGCAGCATGTGTCACCATCAATTGCAGCAGCATGCGTCCCACCAAGTTGCAGCAGCATGCGTCCCACCAAGTTGCAGCAGCATGTGTCCCTCCTTACACGCAGCCTGTGTCCCACCAAATGCAGCCTCTGTCCCACCAAATTACAGCAGCATGTGTCACCATCAATTGCGGCAGCATGCGTCACGTCCAAATTGCAGCAGCATGCGTCACCATCAATTGCAGCAGCATGTGTCACCACCAAATTGCAGAAGCATGTGTCACCACCAAATTGCAGAAGCATGTGTCCCCATCAAATTGCAGAAGCAGGTGTCCCCATCAAATTGCAGCAGCATATGTCACCATCAATTGCAGCAGCATGCGTCCCACCAAATGCAGCCTCTGTCCCACCAAATTACAGCAGCATGTGTCACCATCAATTGCAGCAGCATGCGTCACGTCCAAATTGCAGCAGCATGCGTCACCACCAAATTGCAGAAGCATGTGTCACCACCAAATTGCAGAAGCATGTGTCACCACCAAATTGCAGAAGCATGTGTTTCCATCAAATTGCAGAAGCATGTGTCCCCATCAAATTGCAGAAGCAGGTGTCCCCATCAAATTGCAGCAGCATATGTCACCATCAATTGCAGCAGCATGCGTCCCACCAAGTTGCAGCAGCATGCGTCCCACCAAGTTGCAGCAGCATGCGTCCCACCAAGTTGCAGCAGCAGGTGTCCCACCAAGTTGCAGCAGCAGGTATCCCACCAAGTTGCAGCAGCATGTGTCCCACCAAGTTGCAGCAGCATGTGTCTCACCAAATTGCAGCAGCATGTGTCCCACCAAATTGCAGCAGCATGTGTCACCAAGTTGCAGCAGCATGTGTCCCACCAAGTTGCAGCAGCATGTGTCACCATCAATTGCAGCAGCATGCGTCCCACCAAGTTGCAGCAGCATGCGTCCCACCAAGTTGCAGCAGCATGTGGCACAAAGTTACAGTAGCATGTGTTCCACTGAATACTATTTAGTCAACCTAAAATACGACTAAAACTAAAACAATTGAGATGACTAAAATACGACTGAAACTAAAAGCCATTTTAGTCAAAAGACTAAAATTAAACTAAAACTAAAATGCCATTTTAGTCAAAAGACTGTGACTACAACTAAATTGCAATTACTGAAATGTATTGGAGATTTTAGTCGACTAAAACATAGGACATTTTAGTCGACTAAAATGTACTGGAGATTTAGTCGACTAAATACGACTAAAATCAAAACAATTGCAGAAGACTAAAATGGGACTAAAACTAAAATGCCATTTTAGTCCTAAGACCGCTTCTAGTCCTTACCGATAATGTCATTGTGAAATATCATCAGTGTAATAAAAACTATATCATGATTAATAATATTAAGATGATTCTCAAAAAAGTTTTACAAGGGTAATAACACTAATGCCGCGTACACATGATCAAACAATCCAGTGGAAAAGTCAGGCAAACTCAAGTCCGCCAGACAATCCCCCCGTGTGTAGCCTCCAGCGGACTTTTTTTACCCAAAAGTACGGCGGACTTAGAAAGTAGTTTTGCACTCCAATCTTACCGCCGGACTCACATTTCGGCAGACAATCCGGCCGTGTGTGTGCCAGTCCGCCGTACTTTTGAAATGAACGTACTTTTCCAGCCCGGAGAAAAGTCCGCTCATTTTGAGGCGTCGCTGGCCCCGCCACCTGGTGTGGACTTAAAGAGGAAATCCTACGGCGAAAAAATCGGCCGGCCAAGAAAGGGGGTGGGGACGAGCGAGCGCCCCCCCCCCCTCCTGAGCCATACCAGGCCGCATGCCCTCAACATGGGGGTGCCTTGGGGAAGGGGGGGCTAGGCGGCCCCCCACCCCAAAGAATCTTGTCCCCATGTTGATGAGGACAAGGGCCTCTTCCCGACAACCCTGGCAGTTGGTTGTCGGGGTCTGTGGGCGGGGGGCTTATCGGAATCCGGGAGCCCCCTTTAATAAGGGGGCCCCCGGATACCGGCCCCCCACCCTATGTAAATGAGTATGGGGTCTTGTCCCCCTCTTCGGTCCCCGCCCGTTATGATGTCACAGTCCCAGCATCCTCTGGGACTGTGACATCATAATAGTCGGGGACATCATCCGGTGATGTCCCTATATAAGTCGCCGCGCGCAGCGTCCCTGCCATTGTGAGTGGAGGATGCCACGAGGCAACATCTGAAGAGAAGAAGAGAAGAACAGAAGACGGCCATAGCGGCGACAGCGGCGACAGAAGACCCGAAGAGGGGGACAAGACCCCCAAAGTCGTAAGAAGAGGGCGGCGGCGGCGAAGAAGAAAGCCGGGCTCCTCCGCTAGCAAAAGAGCTATCAGAAGATTGCGGAGGAGTCCGGCGAGAAGACCCCCGAAGACGGAAGAGCTGGGCAATAAACTATTTTAACCCTTGTGTGTTGTGTTTTATTTTTACTTTTTTCCACAGGTGAATGGGTAGGGGTACATTGTACCCCATACTCATTCACATAGGGTGGGGGCCGGTATCCGGGGGCCCCCTTATTAAAGGGGGCTCCCGGATTCCGATAAGCCCCCCACCCGCAGACCCCGACAACCAACGGCCAGGGTTGACGGGAAGAGGCCCTTGTCCTCATCAAAATGGGGACAAGGTGCTTTGGGGTGGGGGGGCTGCGTGGCCCCCCCTTCCCCAAGGCACCCCCCATGTTGAGGGCACGCGGCCTGGTACGGCTCAGGAGGGGGGGTGCTCGCTCGTCCCCACCCCCTTTCCTGGCCGGCCGGGTAGCGTGCTCGGATAAGGGTCTGATGTGGACCTAGGGGGGGACCCCCACACTGATTTTTCGGCGTAGGGATTCCCCTTTAAGTCCATACCAGGTGGCGACGCCTCCTTCGCTGGCCCCGGCTACCTGGAGACGCGCTCAAAATGAACGGACTTTCCTCCGCGTGTGTGGGCGAGTCCGTTCATTTCAAAAGTACGGCGGATAGTCCGGCGGACTTAGTACGCCGTATTAGTCCGCTGAAAAAGTGCCGTGTGTGGGCAAGTAGCCCGTTCGGAAAGTCCGGCGGACAGTCCGGCGGGAAGTCCGCCAGACTAAGTCCGTCGGATAGTCCGCTACGTGTGTACACGGCATAAGGAACAAAATGTGCATGGACCCTTTAAAGAAAATACAGTTATAAAGAAAATTGCTGAAGCGAGATCCTAAATTCTTATTTTTCATCTATTTTCACAATACTGAAATACCTGTATATTACATATTCTGTGGGGGGAAAAAAAGTTCATATGCTCATTAAGGCTAAGTAAGAGAATGCAATTATAAGGAAAAATGCTAAAGGGAGATCTTCAATTCTCATTCTTCATTTGTTTTTACAAAGCCAAAAAACGTTACATTTGTACGTCTCCCAGCACCCTCTGAAAAAAACTGCCAGTATGATGCATTGCTAGTGCATCCTGTTGTGCTTTGAAAAATTTGCTCTTAGGAGACTAATTGCTCATTTCGATCAGTGCAAAGCATGTCTCTGCACCCTGCATTACCAGTTGCCTTTCAAATTCTGGTTTAAATCTAATTGGTGGCAGTGAGAACATTTTTACAATCAGGCTTTTTGTATGGGTGGGAAAGTACCTTACAATGATTGTTCCAGTATATCAAATATACAGGGGTTGGACAAAAAAATGGAAACACTACATTTATTTACAGATGTGAGACACCTAGCTAAAAGGTGGAAAGCCTCACTTTTGTCATTCATTGTATTCAATAATACAGAGTCACAGCAGGGCTTCCTGAGCTTCAAATATGGCAAATTATTGGTGCCCACATAGCTGGTGCCTCTGTGACTAAAGTGGCCAATTTATTTGCAATGTCAGAGGACGCTTTCACGGCATATACAGTTTCCGGGAAAGCGTTGCCTAATAAGCATATTCGCTGTCGACATGGTCAACTGACCAAAAGAGACAAAAAAAGAGTGTAGTTTCCTATATGGGAGACACAGCAGGAAGCCTGTATTGGCTGTATTTTAGGAGTAGCTTTCCTGCATCCAAAAGAGGGCTTCAGATTTAAAAATGACTCACTGAGACATGCTGCTGCACAGATATGACTGGATGAAAAATATGTAACCACAAAAAGAAAAAACCCTCAGTGAACTGGTAAAGTTATCTGTAAAATTATGCAATGGTGTGTAAGTCCACTGCTGTCATATTTAGGAGGCTACTCATAGTAGGGGAGGTTGAAGAAAGACACAAGTCCATCACATCCAACCTATGTGTGTGATTTTATGTCAGTATTACAATATAAACATTATTAGTTTTGTTGCCCCTCTCTGTACTCGCTTAATTTCTGTCAGAAACCATGAAAACAGACAGAGACAGAAGTACAGTTAAATCACACTTGTTTAATAACAAAAGTAAAAGAACAAACGTAGTCAAAACATAACCAAAGTTTATTAACCGGAATGAATAGTCAGCCAAGCCAGATGTCAGGGATCAATGTAGTCGAACAGCAAACAAGATCTGGAGCCAGAAGGGATGTGAGCAAAGCCAGTCCTTAAACAGGAATGCAGGAGATGTTTCTTGTGATGTTGACCATGTTTGTTCTTTTACTTTTATTATTAAACAAGTGTGATTTAACTGTACTTCTGTCTCCGTCTGTTTTCATGGTTTCTTACAGTAGGCAAAGGCCATGAATTCAGAATATGCAGTCAATCCACTTGTTGGTAATATTTTTTTCAGATTGGATGAATTGGATCACCACATGGATCAGTTTGCCATGGCATTAGAACGCTTCTGAGTCGCGCGGCTCACCTGGAATCTCCCACTGTGGCCGCCCCAGTACAATCTATGTTGCAGGCCAACCCTGACAATTTCCAGCATATTCCTCCTGAGGACTGGTGCCCAAAACTGGACAGCATACTCCAGTTGAGGCCAGACCAAAGTCTTGTAGAGTATAAGAATTATCTCTTGAGTTAATCCCGTTTTTAATGCATGCCAAAATTCTGTTTGCTTTGTTAGCAACAGCTTGGCATTGCATGCCATTGCTGAGCATATCATCTACTATCAGGTCCTTTTCCATCCTTGATTCCCCCAGAGGTCCCCCCCCCCACCACTGAGTAGATTACACTTATATTTTTGCCACCCAAATGCATAATTTTTGGTTTTTCCACATTAAATCTCATTTGCCATGTAGTTGCCCACCCCATTCATTTATTCAGATCTACTTGCAAGGTTTCCACATCCTGCGGAGAAGTTATTGCCCTGCTTATCTTAGTATCGTCTGCAAATACAGAGATCAAACTGTTTAAATAGGATTGGTCCCAGTACAGAACCGTAGGGGACCCCACTTTCCACCCCTGACCATTCAGTGCTTAGTGTACTCCCCATTTATCACTACCCTTTGAACTTGCCCTTGTAGCCAGTTTTCAATCCATGTACTCACCCTACAGTCCATGCCAACTGACCTTACTTTGTACAGTAAAGGTTTATGTGGAACCGTGTCAAATGCTTTTTCAAAATCCAGATACACCACATCTACGGGCCTTCCTTTATCTATATGGCAGCTCACCTCCTCATAGAAGGTTAGTAGATTGGTTTGGCAAGAACAATTCTTCATGAATCCATGCTGATTACTGCTAATGATACCGTTCTCATTACTAAAAATTTGTATATAGTCCCTTATCATCCCCTCCAAGACTTTAAATACAGTACTATTGATGTTAGGCTAACTGGTCTGTAATTTTGGGCCCTTTTTAATTATTGGTGCTGCATTGGCTTTTCTCCAATCAGCTAGTACCATTCCAGTCAGTAGACTGTCAGTAAAAATTAGGAACAATGGTCTGGCAATTACTTGACTGAGTTCCCTAAGTACCCTCGGGTGCAAGCCATCTGGTCCCATTGATTTATTAATGTTAAGTTTCCCAAGTCCTCTGTTAACCATGGAGATGCTTCCTGTGATGTGTCATGAGGATAAACACTGCAGTTTTGGTTAATGAAGCCCCCCGATTTCCTCATGAAGAGTGAGAAGAAGAATAAATTCAATACCTTCACCACCCTTTGTAACCAGATTCCCTTCCTCATTCTTTATGGGGCCAGCATGTTCTGTCCTCCCCCCTTTACTGTTTATATACTTAAATCCTTTCTTGGGGTATTTTTTGCTCTCCTCCGCTATGTGTCTTTCTTGTTCTATCTTAGCAGCCCTAATTGCAACATTACATTTCTTGTTGCATTCTTTGTAAAGTTTGAATGCTGATGATGATCCCTCAGCCTTGTATTTTTTGAAGGTCTTCTCCTTTGCTTTTATATGCGATTTTACATTGGAGTTAAGCCACCCAGGACATGTGTTCGCTCTTTTAACCACTTGCTGCCGCCCTCTAACAAATGACAGCTGGGTGGTGCGGCTCTCGTTCTGGGTGGACATCATATGATGGCGCCCAGAATGGGCGTGCAGCACGGCAATCACAGCCTCGCTGTGTTGCTAAGACACAGCATGACCCCAATCTCTGTAAAGAGCCAGAGATGCAGGTAATCAATGCTCCTCATCCTCACAATGACAGAGTGTGAGGAGAGGAAAGCCAATCAGCGGCATCTCCTCACAGAGAACATCTAGGCATGTAATCAGGGCACTGATGATAGGTTCTCTGATTACAATAAAGCACCCACAGTGCCAAAAGTGAGTTCCCACCAGTGCCAGCAGTGTGTCTACCAGTGTCAGCGGTGAGTGCCCCCCAGTGCCAGCATTGAGTCCCCACCAGTAAATAGATCAGTAATTTGTGTTGCACTCCTAAGTGAAAATAATCGTGTTCATAAAAAATAAATAAATAATTGCTTCACAGTATATAAATAGGCACAGTGAAAGGAATAAAGTGCAAATAACAATAAATCTTAAATTACAGTAATAAAATGCATATGCAATGAAGCAAAAAATATTCACGTGCAAATGTGTTGAGCAAATAGCTAAGGTGGTTATCTGGAAAACAGACTTTAAGCTAGCCGTGGAAAATAAATAAATAAAACATATCACATAAATTAATAAATGTATAAGTCCATAAAACCAAAAGTGCAAATAGTGCTAATAAAACACAGACAGGCGCTCCGCAGAGTCCAAGGTTCAAGGTACAATGTGAAGGTGTTCTAAAGGAATATCAGGTGAAAGTGTTCTAAAGTAACAGAAAATCACTCTGTGACTTTCGGTGAAGGGTGGATTTTCGGTGTACATAACACCCGGTGTGTACTAAATTATTACCTGTGTGTAACTGCTGTCAGGTAAGCAGCATTAAAAAGAGAGAGGGAGCACGTGAATATTTTTGCTTTATTACATATGCACTTTATTACTGTAATTTAAGCTTTATGGTTATTTGCACTTTATTCCTTTCACTGTGCCTATTTATATACTGTGAAGAAATTGTTTATCTATTTTTTATGAACACGATTATTTTAACTTAGGAGCGCAACAAAAATTACTGATCTATTTACTTCTATATGTGTAGTGTTTGACCCTTACAGTGTTTGCAGCACCTTTGTGGGTTTTTTTTTTTCATTTTATTTCCTTACTAGTGCGGGAGTACTAATTTTTACGATTCCCCATCAGTACCAGCAAACAGTGCCCACAAATGCCAGAAATCAGTACCCATTAGTGATGCCAGTCAGTGCTGGCTATTACCGCTGCCCATCAATACTTATCACTGCTGGCCATCAATGGCACCCATCAATGCCCATTAGTGCCCATCAGTCCTGCCTATCGTGTTGCCTATCTGTGCCCACCAGTGCCGCCTATCTGTGCCAATCAGTGCCACCCACCAGTGCCACCCATCAGTGCACACCAGTGCCGCCTATCAGTGCTTATCAGTGCCACCTATCAGTGCCCATAAGTGCAGCATATTCGTGCCTCCTCATCAGTGCCACCTAATCAGTGCCCATAAGTGTCACCTTATCAGTGCCCATAAGTGCTACCTTATCAGTGCCCATCAGTGCAGCCTATCAGTGCCCATCAGTGCTGCCTCATCAGCGCCCATCAGTGAAGGCGAAAAATGACTTATTTACAAAATTTACTGACAGAAACTAAGACAAACTTTTTTTGAAAACATTTTTAGTCTTTTTTTTTATTTTTAGGAAAAAATAAAAAACCCAGAGGTGATTAAATACCCCCAAAGAAAGCTCTATTTGTGTGAAGAAAATGATACAAATTTTACGTGGTTACAGTGCAACATGACCGCGCAATTGTCATTCAAATTGTGACAGCCCTGAAAGCTTAAAAATGGGCCGGGCAGTAAGGGGGTGCAAGTGTCCTGTATTGAAGTAGTTACATTTATTTCCCAATGGGAAGCACTGGCTAATGCCCTTATTTAAAATGATCTTAAAGTAAACCCATCTCTCCTCCGTGTTATTTGTGCATAAGATTTTATCCCGATTAATATCTTCTACTCAAATGGCTTTTATAAATAAATTCTTTATTTACCAAGATTACAGACAGATACATAAATTTAAGCAGCATAGTGATATAAAGATAAGCTGACAGTTAAACTTAACAATTTCCAGAGCATATGTTTAGATGAAAAATGCAGAGCATATCAGGGAAAATATAGTAAAGGTGATTATAGTAGCTGTAATAAATTGTTTATTCTAAGCCCCCTTAAGAAGACACATTTTAAAATTTAACAAAAGAAGTTTTAATCCTAAACTGAGAAAGGAGTTCTTTACTGTTAGTGCATTGAAAATGTGGAACTCCCTTCCTGTGTTGCGTTTGTAAAACAATATGATTTTTTATATTAATCAGACATAACATTACATGGGACAGTCTATTTATTAGTCATAGAAAGAGAAATCAGAATAATGTCAGGTTTGGCTTGAGTGTATGCTTCTCAAAATAAAATGCTATTGGACACAATGGGAACGTAGATACCATTGTTGTATTCAGTTGACATGCTATTGTCCCTATAGCTACATTCTCTAACTGAAACCTACAGAGATGTCTGTTAGTCAGTTGTTATGGTAAATAACCTGACATATAAAAGGACTTATTATGCCTTAAACACGAGGGACTTCGTCATGCATTAGATCCAAGGATAGTCTGTAAGACCAGAAGCCTCTCATCATGCTTTAAGACCAGAAGCCTCTCATCATGCTTTAAGACCAGAAGCCTCTCATCATACTTTAAGACCAGAAAAGGAAGAATCTGTACTAGCCAAGAAGAAAGATGCTGTGAACAAGGCTTATCGCTGAAACTAGTCTGCAGCTGACTGTACTCACTGTGAAGGCTTGAAAATAAATACGCTTGATAAATACGCTTGATGGTATGGAGTTGCCGGCTGCTTTTATACGATGACCGCTTGTCTATTGGTGTGTGAGAGGACACCACAACTTGGGCACCCTGACTGCAAACTTCCAAAGTAAGGCCTCTTTCACACTACGTCCCGTTCAGGCCCGCCTGTCAGTTTTTCAGGCGGACCTGAACGGGTGCTCCATAGAGGTCTATGGAGCGTCGGATGTCAGCGGTGACATGTCCGCTGACATCCGACCCGCTCCGATCCGAAAAAGTGTGACGGAGGAAAAAGCTATTTTTCCATCCGTCTGCGGATCGGATCGGGTGACGAAGGGCACTGCGGTCCGTCGTCATCCGATCTCCCATAGGGGAGAGCGGCGCTGTGACAGGTCCGTCCCTGCGCAGTGTGCAGAGACGGAGCTGTCATCTCCCTGCTCAGCGGGGATCGGCGGAGTGATCCCCGCTGAGCAAACGGACATCCACGGGGCGGATCAGAACTGATCCGCCCCGTGTGAAAGGACCCTAAGACTTTGTTTCCCACTGCTCTGAGCCATACAATCTTTGATCAAACCAAGAAGAAAGATACCTGATTTCCAAAGCAACTGCCAACTGAGTCCTCGTTGTCAAAGGAGATCACAAACACACAGTAATACAGTAATACTAATGTAAACAAGCATCTTCCCGTTCTGCCTAGTGACAGTGTCACTGATCTCTGCTCCCTGTGATTGGGAGCAGAGATAAGTGACGTGTCACACATAGCCATGCCCCCCCCCCCCACAGTTTGAAACACTCCCCAGGACACACTTAACCCTTACCCTGCCCCCTATTGGTCAACCCCTTCACTGCCAGTGTCATTTACACAGGAATCAGTGCATTTGTATAGCACTGATCGCTGAATAAATGACAATGGTCCCAAAAATGTGTCAAAAATGTCCGATGTGTCCGTCATAATGTTTCAGTCAGGATAAAAATTGCAGATCGGCGCCAAATACCGCTAATCAAATACCACCAAAAGAAAGCTCTATTTGTGGGAAAAAAAGGACATCAATTTTGTTTGGGAGCAACGTCGCACATTTGTCAGATAAAGCGATGCAGTGGCGAATCGCAAAACGTGCTCTGGTCAGGAAGGGGTTAAAATCCTCTGGGGCTGAGGTGGTTAAAGTCTTGTATTTTTTGTTAAAAATAACAAACATATCTATACAGGCTGGCACTCCTGCCTCCTCTCTCCTGCTAAGTGTCCCATCAGCAAGCAGCTTGATATTGGGGCACCCGAGCATGGCCCTGCCCCTTGTCTCTCCTCATTGGCTCAAAGACTTTGATTGACAGCATCAGGAGTCAATGGCACTTCACTGTGGTCTCAACAAATGAGGAGGGAGAGTCCCGGACAGCCAAGTCTCTTGTGCAACTTCGCTGGATCGAGATGGGGCTCAGATACGTATCAGAGGGGCTGAGGGGGGCTGTTGCACAGAGAAGGCTTTTTATCTTAATGCATAGAATGCATTGAGATAAGAAAACCTTCTGCCTTTACAATCACGTTAAAGCGGAACTTTACCCTTAACAACTTGATAAAAAATAATGTTCTTTAGCAAGGTACATACATTCCAGAGGTGTGGTGGTACGGGGTAAGCTAGGGGGTACAGTGGTGACAAAATTAGTTGGGGCAAGCCAGTGGTGTCAGGGTGCACAGGGGTGGCTTAGTGGTGCAGTTAGTTACAGTGGTCCAAGGCGGGCTGCTGAGGTGCACAAGGGGAGTTACAGTGTGTAGAGGTGTTTGTGAAGGGGAAGAGTGGTTGCAGTGGTATGTTAAGGGGTATAGAATTTTTTTGGGGGGGGATGCAGTTGTGGCAGAGGTGTGTCATAGGGGGATGCAGAGGTGTGCAAGGGTGTACAGTGGGGGTACAGTGGCTGCAACAGAGGTGTGCATAGAAGCACGATGATGTCAGAGGTGTGCAGCGTGAGTGCAGTTTTTGCACAGGTGTGCTGGGAGGTGCACACAGTGGTGGCAGAGGGTATGAAAGGGTACAGTGGTGGCAGAGATGTGGGAAGGGGTACAGTGGGGGCGAAAGGGACATTTGTGATAGAAGTGTGTGGAGAGTGCCATGTTGGCAGAGGTGTGCAAAAAATACATTTGTGATAATCATGTGTGGAGTGGAGAGTGCAGTGGTGGAAGAGGTGCGTGAAAGGGTACAGAGGTGACAGAGGTGTGCATGGGGTACAGTGGCAACAAAGATGTGCCTAGGGTACAATGGTGGCAGTGGTGTGCAAAGATTACATATGTGATAGGAGGTGTGTGCAAAAGCTATATTTGTGGTAGAGGTGTGGAAAATGCTATGGTGACAGATGTGCGCAAAAGGGTACATTGCTGGCAGAGGTGTGCGGGGAGTGCAGTGACGATTGAGGTGTGAAAAGGGTACATTTGTGGTAGAGATGTGTAGGAAATGCCATGGTGGCAGAGGTAAGTGGGGAGTGCAATGGTAGAAAGGGTGTATAAAGAGGTACAGTGGTGGCAGAGGTGGGAGAAGGGGTACAGTGGTGGCAATGTGTTTAGGGTGCAGTAATGGAATAAGTGTTTAGGGAAGCAGTGGGGAAAGAGGTGTTTGGGGAAGCACTCCTGATTGCACAGCATACAGAGTGCAGCAGTCAGAATTATGTAATCAGAAATGACATATGCATGACCGATATACATACTTGCTTGTGTATGTCACACACTGTACATATGGTGATTGCGCTTCATGTTACATGCTCCTGACCGCAGTCCTTTGTGCACTGGTCGTACATTACATTGTGCCCTGTACATTATATACTCCAGACTAGGGATGAGCCGAACACCCCCCGGTTTGGTGCGTACCAGAACTTTCGAACGGACCCCAAATTCGTACGAACTTTAGAACCCCATTGAAGTCTATGGGACTCGAACGTTCGAAATTAAAAGTGCTAATTTTAACGGCTAATATGCAAGATACTGTCCTAAAAAGGGTTTGGGGACCTGGCTCCTGCCCCAGGGGACATGGGTCAATGCCTAAAAATTTTTTTTTTTAAATGGCCGTTTTGGCAGGAGCACTGATTTTAATGATGATTAAAGTGAAAAAAAAAGTGAAATATTCCTTTAAATATCGTGCCTGGGGGGTGTCTGTAGTATGCCTGTGAAGTGCCACGTGTTTCCCGTGTTTAGAACAGTCCCTGCACAAAATGACATTAAACGGAAATAACACCATTTAAAACTGCTTGCGGTTTTAATGTTATATCTGGTTCCTGCAATATGGTTGAAAATCATTGAGAAAAATGGCATGGGTAGCCCTCCCTGCCCATTACCAGCCCCTTTGGGTCTTGTACGCATATTAAGGGGAACCCCGTACCCATATTAAAAAAAGGAAATGCGTGTGGCCCCCAGGCCCTATATACTCAGAACAGCAGTATACAGGCAGTGCAAACAAGACAGGGACTGTGTAGGTTTGTTGTGTTAAGTTGAATCTGTTTGTAATTTTCAACTGGTACATTTTTAAAGTGTAGCTCCAGTCAAAAAAAATATTTTTAAGCTTTTTGGAAAACATAGGGAAGGGTTATCACCCCTGTATAATTTGTTTTGTCATACATCTTTTTTCATCTCACTTGCTGTTGTCTCCTTCCGTTTGCAAGTAGGAGATGTTTGTAAGTTGGATGTTTGAAAGTAGGGGCCTGCCCTATATGCTCTGCAGAAATGGCGGAACAAGGTGTTGGTTTTGCCACAACATTGTAAGCCCTCAAAGTGACTCTTGGTGGGCGCTGGAGTGCCCTGCTGTGAACGATTATATCAAGAATTGTAATTACATGCCATTGTTGAACAGTGGTAGAAAAACTGACCTTTGGTGGTTGTGGTGCTGGTGCCACAACACTATAAGTCCTCACAGTTACTCTGGGTGGGCACAGGAACGGGCCCTCCTGTGAAATATTATATCAAGAATTGTAATTACATGTCCCTGTTAAACAGGGGAAGAAAAATTGGGCCTTAGGCACTGGTGCTGGTGCCACGACACTGCAACCTCTCCTATATACTCTAGTTTTATTGCAGGAATTAGCCCTGCTGCAAAGCATTGCATCAAAAATTGTAATTAAACGCCCCTGTTAAACAGGGGCAGAAAAATTGGGCCTTAGGCACTGGTGCTGGTGCCACCACACTGCAACCTCTCCCATATACTCTAGTTTTATTGCAGGAATTAGCCCTGCTGCAAAGCATTGCATCAAAAATTGTAATTAAATGCCCCTGTTAAACAGGGGCAGAAAAATTGGGCCTTAGGCACTGGTGCTGGTGCCACGACACTGCAACCTCTCCCATATACTCTAGTTTTATTGCAGGAATTAGCCCTGCTGCAAAGCATTGCATCAAAAATTGTACTTAAACACCCCTGTTAAACAGGGGCAGAAAAATTGGGCTAATGGCATCACCCAGAACCAGAAATGTTCTTCCAACATATCAGCAGAGGAGGAAGAGGATAGACAATCAACATAACAGGACAGTCATTCAGCATCAGCATAGGCAGTCTTGAAGGGATGTGATATTTCAAAAAAAATTATTCGTTATATCAGCTTCAGGTGCTTGGTAGCTGTGGGTTATCCAAGACTGATTCATCTAGATGAAGGTCAGTCGATCAACTGATTCGGTGGACAGGCGCACCCTGTGATCGGTAACAAAGCCACCAGCAGCACTGAAGGTGTGTTCCGAAAGAACGCTGGATGCAGGACAGGCCAGTAGCTCAATTGCATACTGTGCAAGCTCTGGCCAGTGATCCATCCTCAAGACCCAGTAAGCCAGAGGATTTTCGGTGGGAAAGGTGTCCAAGTCTGACCTTGCCCCTAGGTATTCCTGCACCATGTAAATCAGACGCTGGCGATGGTTGCTGGAACCAATCATACCTTGGGGCTGCGGACTAAAAAATTGTCTGAAAGCATCAGTCAGACGGCCACCTTCTCCACCGCTCCTTCTGACCGATGCCTCAGCAACACGTTGTCCAGGACCAGGAGTTTGTAACCTCCCAGTCTCTGGGAACGCGTTGCACAGACCTTTCTGCAAGGCCTCCCGGAGATGTCTCATCCTCTGCTCCCTCTGTGATGGCAAGATAAGGTCGGCAACCTTACCCTTGTACCGTGGATCAAGGAGAGTGGCCAGCCAGTAATGGTCCCTCTCCTTGATCCGAAGAATACGAGGATCCTTCCGCAGGCTTTGCAGGATCAGGGAGGCCATGCAGCGTAGGTTAGCTGAGGCATTCGGCCCGGAGTCCTCTGGGTCACTAAGGACAACATGATCCGCAGCTACCTCCTCCCAGCCACGTACAAGTCCACGGGTTTCTTGGGACTGTAAATCATCCCTACAAGACTGTTGCTGCTGCTGCTGATGCTGAGTGCCAGCCTCCACCTCCATGTTGACACAATCATCCTCCTCATCCTCTTCCTGTGTGATGGGTGGCACAACAGGAACACTGTCTGGATAAAGGGGCCTTGGGAGGCAAGGAAGTCCTCCTCTTCCTGCCTCTGTTCTGCCTCAAGTGCCCTGTCCATTATTCCACGCAGCGTATGCTCCAAGAGGTGGACAAGAGGTACAGTGTCACTGATGCATGCACTGTCACTGCTCACCATCCTTGTGGCCTCCTCAAACGGTGACAGGACAGTGCATGCATCCCTGATCATGCCCCACTGGCGTGGTGAGAAAAAACCGAGCTCCCCTGACCCTGTCCTGGTGCCGTAGTCGCACAGGTACTCATTGATGGCCCTCTGCTGCGTGTGCAGCCGCTGCAGCTTGGCCAACGTTGAGTTCCACCTGGTGGGCATGTCACATATAAGGCGGTTCTTGGGCAGGTTCAACTCCTTTTGGAGCTCAGCCAGCCGAGCACAGGCATTAAATGATTGGCAGAAATGCACACAGACTTTCCTGGCCTGCTTCAGGACATCCTGTAAGCCTGGGTACCTGCCCAAGAACCGCTGCACCACCAGGTTAAGGACGTGAGCTACACAGGGCACATGGGTCAGTTGTCCCTGTCGGAGGGCGGAGAGGAGGTTGGTGCCATTGTCGCAAACCACCATTCCTGGCTTAAGCTGGCGTGGCGTCAACCACCTCTCGGCCTGCCCCTGCAGAGCTGACAAAACATCCGCCCCAGTGTGGCTCCTGTCCCCCAAACAAACCAGCGCAAGCACGGCATGGCATCGTTTTGCCTGCATACTTGCGTAGCCCCTGGAACGCCTACAGAGCACCGCTGGTTCTGAGGACAGAGCACTGGAAGAGGCCATGGAGGAAGAAGAAGAGGAGGGGGTGGAGGAGAGAGGTGTGTCACAACCAATAGTAGCATTTTGGAGGCGTGGTGGCGGAACAACCTCCAACACTACTGCACCTTGTCCTGCATCCTTCCCAGCTGCCAGAAGAGTGACCCAATGGGCCGTGAAAGACAGGTAACGTCCCTGTCCATGCCTGCTGGACCATGAGTCAGCGGTAATATGCACCTTACCGCTGACCGCCCTGTCCAGCGAGGCAAGGACATTGCCTTCCACATGCTGGTAGAGAGCCGGAATCGCCTTCCGTGAGAAAAAGTGGTGTACAAACTCACGGAAGGGGGCCGAGTCTACCAACCGAAAAGGCAGCAGTTGAAGTGCTAGCAATTTAGCCAAGCTAGCATTCAACCGCTGGGCATGTGGATGGCTGGGAGTGAACTTCTTTCGCCGGTCCAGCAGCTGGGGCAGGGACATTTGCCTGCTATAATCGGACGTGGGTGTACTGCTAGCAGAGTACCCGGAAGCACTTGGCTGTGACACACCTAATTCTACACCTTCATTCCTCTCAGAGCAGGTTTTAGAGAGGACTGAAGGAGAGGTCCGCTTTGTTCTTTGGTGTGGGTCTTTGAGGTACGCTTGCCAACGAGCTGCATGGCAGGTCAACATATGTCTGGTCAAGCATGTGGTGCCCAAGCGGCTGATGTTTTGGCCACGCAAGATACGCTTGAGACATATGTTGCATATAGCAGCGGTGCGATCTGATGCACTCGTCTCAAAAAAGTCTCAAAAAAGTAGCAAACCTGGCAGTATGCTGCAGCTTGTGGAACATGACTACCAGATTGCTGTCCTTCTTGAGCATCCCCTCTCTCTGCATTCACGCTACTGCCTTCCTCTAGCTGAGTATCATCATCAGAGCCTACAAACACTGGGCATCCTCCTGGAGCATGTACCCAACACTGTGCTCAAAGAGTTCAGGAGACTCCTCAGGAGGACGTGGTGGGTCTAGGGAAGGAGTCACTGATGATGACATTGAGACGAGGGAAGACGATGCGTTGGCAGTTGCTTTGCTAGTACCCTGAGACTGGGTGAGAGAGGATGAGGAGGATGAAGAGGGCTTGGTCATCCACTCTACCAAGTCGTTGGCATGTTGCGGCTCAACATGTCCAGCTGCCGAAAAGAAGGACAAGCGTGTCCCATGGCCACGTGCTGATGATGATGATGCACCACGTCCACGACCAGCACTGTTGTCTCTAGACACAGAGCCTGCTTGCTCTCTTTTATCGGCTCGCGCCTGTCTGCCTCTCCTTGCTGGCCTTCCAGACATGGTAATGGCCTGAAGGGAGTTGGGTAAAACAGCAATTGGGTAGTGTATATTGTGCTGGAGGCACACAACACCCACTAACTCCTGCAGATGCCTTTATTATAGAACACCAGCAATAAAGGGTAGATAAAGGGGTATACTGTACTGGAGGCACACAACACCCACTAAGCCCTGCAGATGGCTCTATTAGAGAACAGCAATAAAGGGTAGATACAGGTGTATATTGTGCTGGAGGCACACAACACCCACTAACTCCTGCAGATGCCTTTATTATAGAACACCAGCAATAAAGGGTAAATATAGATGTATACTGTGCTGTGCTGGAGGCACACATAACTTCCAATAACTCCTGCAGATGGCAGATGGCTCAAATAGAGAAGAGCTATGTAGGTGGATATAGCGGTGTGTACTGGGTACAGAGCACGCAGACAACACGCACAAGATCCTAACACTGACTGCAAGCTCTATTATAAAAGATAGATATATCGCTAGCTATATAGGTGAGGTGAATATAGCGGTGTATACTGCGGTCAGGCCATGCAGACAACAACCACTACAGAAGAGCAAGATCGAAAAATCGGCCGATAACGATCGGTGTATACTGTGTTGAAGGTACACAGAACACCCACTAACTGCTTCAGACGCTAACACACTACACAAGGCCGCCGCGCTGGCGGCCTTATATAGTGTGGGGCGTGTACTACACAGCCTGAGCTATGATTGGCCACAGGCATCCTGCCTGTGGCCAATCATGGCTCTCCTCGCTGCCGGCGCTGTGATTGGCCAAGCATGCTGGGTCATAGTGCATGCTTGGCCAATCATGAGCCAGCAATGCACTGCGCCATCGCAGTGCATTGTGGGCCGTGAGCGCCACACGAATTTGGCACGAACGGCCCATAACGTTCGGAATTTGCCGAACGGGTGAACAGCCGATGTTCGAGACGAACGTATGTTCGACTCGAACACGAAGCTCATCCCTACTCCAGACCCCTGCACACTATATGCTATATTGTAAGTACAGTACATACTCCAGACAAAAGTGTTTGTCTTAACAGTTGCTGGTTGATTAGCAGTCATTGAGTATTTTAATGACATTCTTTAACCACTTACCAGTGTGTATTCAGTACCAGTTTGGAAAATACACAATATGATTCATAAAAAGTAACATTTTATTCATACACCACTTAAAATATATAGTATAAAATATTTGGGTATCCCAATATATTACAATGTGCTCTAAAAAATACATTCCAGAGTATGGACAAAACATCCTAACAATACATGTGTGTCCCTATTACTTGATACACTCCAAGCAGGAGGGCAGAGGTATAGTGGGTCCTCAAAAGTCATATATTCCTCAACAAGTTTTGCGGAACTTTGTCGATTCATCAGGAGAATAATATCTGTAATAGATTGATAGAATACACATTGTGATCACAGTTAAGTTACATAAGGGTATGTGCTAATTATTACCATCATAATGGGGAAGCAAGGGAAAAACAAAAGCTGCTGCTTACCAATGAACCCATATAGCCCTATATGGTGAAATTGTACTATCCTATACTGTATATCCCTTTATTATTATTATTTTTTTAGGGGAAATTTGGCAGTGTTGTGACTACGGCTATGTGTGTTTTTATTGGCAACTATGCAATGGCTTTGCCCTACTTGGACAAAGCATTGGCTCAATTTAATGTTGATGTATGGGAGTTTAAAAACTGACATGCACACTCACCTCTATGCTGCAGCATTGGTATTATGCTGCAGCTGTCTGACGTCGCTTGGTTATCACTCTGCGCCTCCAGAGCGGCAGGTTGGGGAGGGGACAGGAGTTGCTGTCTCAGGCTCTCAGCCACATGCTAAAAGATGGAACTAAAAGTCAATCAGACAGTGGGGTGGATCCCAACAATATTGCCGGGATCCTTCCCGGGTCTAGCATGGCTATGCCCCATCATCTGATAATGGGCAACAGACTTCTATCAGCTGACTCTGGGCCACCAGAGGACAACGGTAATAGTACTCATGTGATCTACAGGAGAAGAATGGCCAATACAATTTTGGCCATACTTCTTCTTTAACATCAATCCAAACACAACTGATAAAGTATCACTAAACCCACATCATAAAGCAATACATAAATGCTGTATTGCATGCTGTTCATACTAAACAAATTGAAATATAATAATGTACCATTGTCCTATCAATTTGAGAGACAAAAAGCAGAAAATTTGAAGCAACTATGGGCTTTCATGGAATGGTAAAGACTCACATACACATATGTATAAAAATATAAATTTATTAAGACAAAAGCATTATTAAAAAGGTCCTATAAAAAGAGAATACAATACACATATGCTAAATTCTCTGAAAAAGAACTGAGTACATAGACGTGTATCCATTCATGAAGGAGGGATCCAGGAGTCGTCCTAGGTCAGTTCAACCTCTACATGTTTCGCGGTGAGATCGCTTCTTCAGGAGTATGCTTCAGAGAATATTGTGTGTAGATATCTCTATAGAAAACATACATACATAATCAAGCTTCAAAACAGAAAAACAAATAAATACAGTACTGGTTACACCGATTTGGACGAACAAAAGACCCAACTCAGCCTGCCATAGGGGTGAGCCAATCCAAAATCAGGAACTCAAATTAAATACCATATAACATGCAATTTCCACCCTGTATATACAGTATTTCCCCAAATAGAATGGATATGTGAAGCTTACCAATACGGGACCAACCCAAACCAATAGGGCATCCTAGGCCCCTAAGGGCAATTTTTGGGTGAGTGTGGAAGCCAGGTCACGGTCCAAAAAATAAACAAAAACTGTCAAAAATAAGCACGCAAGAAAAGTATAAATGATACCGCAAATAAGTTATTGCTGATATAGTGTGCCTACAATTCGAAAAAAAAAACCTGGTTGATCCTGATGCTCGCTATCTCCACCTTCTGTTCCTGTCCCCAATTCAGCTAGGGATTTTGCAGCTGTGGTGGCAAATCTGCACATGCTCAGTTTTTAGTGAGTTTTTATTCTGAGAATTACCATCTGAGCAGCCCATGTCACTCTAGAGTAACACATGTGTGCGTATACACAGTAGTAAATGACAGCCCACTCCCTGCCTCCTCCATGCCTACTAACTAGCTAAACAAAATGGTGATGATTGATGGAGGCTTCACCTCTCTCTTATTCTGAGAGACAGGCTGCAGGTGCATGACACAGCCTGTGACTGGCAAAAATCTGCCCACACCATGCTATTTCCAAAAAATAATAACAATTTAATTTCAAATATATATGTGTATGAAAAATTAACACAGTTTTTTAGATATTATGTTTTTTGTTTTGAACATGTGACCAGCAGCAGAGAACTAGAAGCTCCTCCTGCTCATGTTTCTTTGCAGAAAGGCTGAGAATGATCTGGGTCACATGACAGCTGTAAATCGATTAGGAAAAAGGTACTTAGATGTTTCTTTTTATTAAAATTATTACAGTGCCATCATCCCCATACATAAACAGAAGGGGCAATTTAAATCGAACAGTGTGTATTCAGTATAACTTTAAAGTAGAACTATATTCAAAAATCTTTTTTTTTTTTTCATCATTGTAGATAGAATAAGGGGGTGTATTTCCCCTGTAAGTTTTTTTTTTCCATCTGTGTCCCATTGGGAAGATTTCCCTTCCTGTCCCATAACCAAAACAATAAGCAAGAGGAAACCCCTCCAAAGTGAGGGGAATCCCTGGTT
Organism: Lithobates pipiens; assembly: GCF_037356315.1. Taxonomy (NCBI): domain Eukaryota; kingdom Metazoa; phylum Chordata; class Amphibia; order Anura; family Ranidae; genus Lithobates; species Lithobates pipiens. The sequence goes on along the minus strand of NW_027507903.1, from coordinate 277,650,944 downwards.
GTTACCAGAACTAGTGTCCCCATTGGAAGATATCTCCACTATTCCTGTTCTGGGGACAACTCAAAATGTGGGATTTTCTTTACTTTCATCGATAAAAGTGATAGCGGTAAACAAAAAAAATAAAAAGAGATGACACTACCAACTATGTGTAGCCATTTATTAAAGTGGTTCTGCACCTAAAAAAAAAATATTAAAAGCCAGCAGCTACTAATATTGCAGCTGCTGACTTTTAATAAAATCACACTTACCTGTCCCAGGGTCCAGCGATGTCGGCGGCAGATGATGAGCGATCGCTCGTCTCGCTGCTGCCACCGCCGCCATCCTCTGTCAGGGAATCGGGAAGTGAAGCATGGCGGCTTCACTGCCCGGTTCCCTACTGCGCATTCGCGAGTCGCGCTGCGCGTCTCTTCAGATCCCCCGCTGTGTCCTGGGAACAGCGTGTTTCCCAGAACACAACGGGGGGGGGGGGCGGGGCGTCTGCGGGGGTCTGCAGTGGTCTGGCTGGAAGTGGGTGCAGGTACCTGGATTATCCAGGTAACTGCACCCCCCCCCCCTGAAATTGTGGCACCGGAGGGGGGAGGGATCAGATTAGCGGAACTTCCCCTTTAGGGTGAAGAACCGCTTTAAGTTAACAAAGATTTAAAAACTGATGCACTCACTACATAAGTTGGAGATAAGGCATATCACAAAGGCTTTCCATGCAGAGTTTGTCTGGGAAGTGGCCAGGGATCACAGAGTTAGGCAGGGAGATATGCAAAGCTGCACCTGGAAGCTGCTAAATGGTAAACGGCAGGGCCAGAGTCACACTGAAATGCAAGCTGGAACAGAGGCAATGAGGACTTCTGGAAAGCTTCAGCGTGTAGTCAGAGGCAGTCTACTTTCTCCACTACAGGTGGTACTCGTCTGTAGTGGCAATGAGGGTGGAGGAGGAAGTTGAGAGGAATCTATTTCCTTTATCGTTTCCTCAGTCACATGGAGGCAGCTATCCAATCAGATGCCGGCACCCCATGTGACCTTGGCGGTCATCTTGGGTCAGGCAGAGTCCATTTAAGATCCTGGCTCCTGGGTTTAGCATGCATTTTGTGAGTGGCTAGAGTAGGAACAGGTCCCCTGTCTGTCAGGGACAGTGCATAGTGCGAGGGAAAGGTTCTAGAGGAGAAGGAAAGTGCAGTGACACACCATCCTCCTTGGACGCCTACCTGTTTGGCTGCAGACCGGCCAGGTCACATTCCATACCTCGAGACAGATGCTGTTGGCACATGTGGTCCACCACTTTACTTTGCTGTTACAACTTGTGAAGTCGGGTTGCTTTTCCGCCGGGCCTGTTTTTGCTGGACTTTGTTATAATACATTCTTGAAACTGCACTTGTACTCTGTTTGTTTTCTGCCGTCGCATCAAACTGCACCTACCCACAAGCGGATCTGGTTGGTTTCTGCTGCTGTTGGCATATGTTGTAAGGATGTCGGCGTTGATGGGAGGGGCTATGTGTTTCGGATCCTCTGTGCTCCTTTGTCAGGCTTAGTGGACACTGACTATCCAGCAACTTCCTGGCACAGTTCTACATACCGGCTGTCTCAAGGCCTAAATACTACTACACACTATAAGAAGCAATCTCTTTCACAGCAGGTCGAAACCGAGGATGGTACTAATTGTACGAAAATTCTCGAATGACAACGGCTATTTTTTGTTGTTTATTGTTTTTGATTATGTGCAGTCTTTCCTATCCATTATTTCTCGTATGAAAACAGTACACATTAAACGAAAATCATTAGTTCTGTTCACGAACGAGAAACATTTTGGAGTTTGCCCCTTCAGAAATTTTTGTTTGGAAAGTCTTAATCGGATGTCAAAAGTTCTGTACACACTATATGAAAATCAAATAATCGTTCCTCATATGGAATTTTTCTTTAGATTTTCTCATAGTGTGTACCCCACTTTACTCTGTGATCCCTGGCCAAACTCAGCATGTAAAGTTTTTGTGATGTGCTGTTGGCAGCAGTGGGAGCCAATGGCTCCCACTGCTGTCAATCACTGCCAATGAGTCAATCAGGAGACAGAGAGGAGCGGCACTGAGCCGTGGCTCCATGTGTGAATGGACACACAGAGCTGTGGCTCGGGAGTGTGCCTGCTAGGGTACCCTCAGAGCAAGCTGCTTGCTGTGGGGGCACCCAGCAGGAGGGAGGGGCCAGGAACACCGCAAGGGAACCCAAGCAGGTAAGTACTGTATAGACATGTTTGTTATTTAAAACGAAAAACACAAGACCAAGGAGTTTGAAGCTTTAACTAAACAACACAAATGCTCTCCGTCCCCTAATTTATTTATTAAAATGGAACAATACCGCTTGGAACTTAATATCTGCCTTACCACAAGGGCCGAGAAACAACTATGGTGGACAAATCACAAGTTGTTCACCTGGTGAGACTGCCCAGGTTCTTTATTAGCACACAAGCTTACCCCTAGGCACTCCCACCTGGCACTCCCCAAAATTAGACTGTTGGGAGGCCATCTCTCTCAGGACCCCCCAAAAATTCAGGAGTGCCACGATTTTTACGCTGACCCATATGGAAATCCTTGGGACGCTGCCCCTTCATCCATCAGGGAGTTCTTGGGGAATCTCCCCCTCTTGTACATCGCAGATGATCATAAGGACCTTATGGACCAACATTTTACGGGTGAGGAGATCTGCGATGCTATCAAAACACTGTCACTCCACAAATCTCCTGGCCCCGATGGTCTTCCTCATCTTTATTATAAAACAATTTCCAGACAGTTGGTTCCACATATGGCTCTTTTTTTAAATTCCCTGCGGGATGGAGGTACAGTCCCTTTGGACAAAAATAAGGCATATATTAGTGTTATTCCTAAACCCAACAGGGACCCTACTGACGTTCGTAACTACCACCCAATTTCGCTAATAAATTGCGATTTAAAGAACTTTGCGAAAATGTTGGCCTCTCACCTTAATACCTTTTTAGAGCATTACTTTCATAAAGACCAATTGGGATTTATAACAGGACGTCAGACCCTAGATCAAATTCGTAGATCCATAACCCTGATCTCAGCAGTGCATTCCAACTGGAATGCTCCACTCACCTGGGAACTCTTGCTCCTTTCACTGGACCCCTAGCTATGGCGATTCGTTCCCACCCTGATATTCACGGTGTTCATTGTGGCCAACGGGAACATAAATGTTAATTATTTGTTGATGATGTTTTTATGAACATCACTAATCCCCAAGTAACTTTGCATAATTTTCTGTCCCTACTAGACCATTTCTCACAAATGACTCGGCCTGACTCTGAAGTAAAAAAAACAGTAGCATTTAACATATCATTACCCTCTGCTGAGGTGCAGACTCTTCAAAATACATATAGTTTTAAGTGGGCTCCTCATTCTCTCCCATACTTAGGGGTCCAGCTCACTTCCTCTATAGACACTATATATAGGGCAAATTACCCCCCTTATTTAAAAGACTGAAGGAGGATCTTCGCTGTTCGGCGGATTATTCCCTTTCATCGTTCGGCAGAGTCAATTCAATAAAAATTACGTTCTTACCTAGACTCCTTTATTACTTTAGAACTTTACTGGTAGCAGTCCCAAAGGGAGACATACAACGTTTGCAAGCTGAAGTCCTGCATTTTGTGTGGGGTAACAAGAGACCTTGGATACAAAAACTAACACTTTATACACCTAAACCTATGGGGGGGCTTGGTCTTCCCAATTTACAGGCATATTTCCAAGCAGCCCAGATTGCCCAGCTAGCCTACACCACAGCTAAAGGCTCAGTCCCCCATAGAGGCACTTGCTTGCCATCCGTTTGCTATAGGATCCTTAATGTGGCTTCCTAGTCGTCTATGCCTGCCTATACTATGCCCCACTTTATCACATTCTTTGGCAATATGGGATAGGACACGCAATAGCAGTCCTTTATCATCCCCTCATATACCACTAGCTCCCATTCTCTGTAACCCGAAGTTTCCACCTGGTTTGACTCCGCAACTGTTCCAGTGGTGGCTTAAAAGCGGCTACTGAGAACTGGAGATTTCCTTAATGGGGATCAGTTGTATACTATACAACATTTTAAAGACAATTTTCTAATGCCTCCTAATGAAATAGTTCGATATAACCAAATTGCATTGTTTGCCAGATCCAACTTTACCAAGTGGTGGGCCCCCTTACGCTTACAGCATTTGAATTGATATGTCAGGCCGGAGGATTCCAGAGTGGTCGGATATCTGCGATATACACTTCTCTTACTGAGCCAGATTTGAAACTTGCCTATATGGACCAGTGGGAGAGGCATTTGAACCTTACCTTTGATCTAACTCAATGGCAAGATATTGCTTATCAGCTATCCAAAATTTCCATTAATACCTCTCTTATAGAGGCCAACTATAAACGCTCCTACGTGGGTAATTGATACCCATTAGGGTAGCTAAGATGCATCCTTCTACTTCGCCAAACTGCTTCCGACGATGCGGACAGTTGGGGACGATGCACCATATCTGGTGGCAATGCCCCCTTGTAGCTAGATTTTGGATTAGGATTTTAAATTTCATCAACTCAGTAACGGGGGGTAAACATTTGCAGATCTCCAGGAGCTGCTCTCTTTCACAAACTACCTGACAAAACACCCAAAAAATCTGTAAAATTGATTAATTATATATTGTTGGCAGCGAGAATCACAATCGCTAGACACTGGAAACGGTCTGTAATTCCTCTTGACCAGGTTAAAAGTAAACTCAATTGGATTATGATTAATGATAAACTCACCCATATTCTTTGTAATAAAACCAAGAAATTTAACAAGCTATGGGACCTGTGGATCGAATACATTTAGACTCCATAGTGAATGCCAGGATTACCCTCTCTCTCCTCATCTCCCTCCTTTTTTCTCATGGGGGGGGTCTCTTTATCTCCTTCTTTCTCCCCCTCTTCTCGTCTCTTCATTACTTGCTTCCTCTTCTAGAAATTTTATACACAATACAGATGATGACGTATGGGGCCTCATACAGCCGTGAGTCCTGAGATTGTCTCAGGGATCGCGACCGGGATTCCCTGTGACTATGGATCTCTACCATTCTTTCATACAGGGGTACCCCGGATCATAGTTGGGAAACTACTGTTATACCCCATTGGTTTTTAGATACATATCACATGTTACGTTCTGTTATTGTGATAGATGATGGATATGTACAGTGCCCCCTTGAACTTTTCTGTTTCAATATGTTTATTGAAAATTTTGAATAAACAGGAATAAACAAGAGACTACAATCTGCTCCTTGTGCGCCCTCGCAGGGGCTACAAAGCATGAATATGAAACCGAAGGGCAAACCATCACATTATACTTATAAAAACACAAGAAGGGAAGGAAAAAGTGTAGGGAATGGTATCGAGACTGGCTCCAGTACCAAGCAACTCGTTCCTTTATCGTTTCCGGGGGGCAAGCCCTTCTCCCACTACCCCCTCCTATGGGGGGCAGCAGTATTTGTTAGCAATGAGAGAGATTACAAAGAAGAGTGAAAAGAGATAGGGAACAGAAGAAGGAAAGGTAGGGAGAAAAGAGGGGGAAGAAAGGAGGGGGAAAGTTCGGGTGTGGACGCCTCGCCAAGAGGAGTTAGACCAAGCCCAGGCATGCAGCTTGGAGCCCGGGGAACTCATAGGAGATCCATGGCTCCCAGATTTTTAGAAACTTAGCATGAGAATTATGGACAATACTGGACATACGTTCCTGAAGTAGCATAGCAGTCATGCAGGTTTTAACCCCTTGAAAATCTACCCGTTGGGACTTCCAGGCTTGGACAATGGTCCGCTTGGCCGCTATAAATAAATAAGTAGCCAGCTTCTGTTGAGGGCATCGCAAACCAGGTACCAGGCAATGTAGAAGAGCTAGCTTAGCATCCCTTCGGATCGTAAGGTGGAAGAGTGTCTGCAGCAAACCAAAAATCCTAGACCAGAATCCCACCAGCCTTGGGCAAGCCCACCATGTGTGCAGAACATCACCTCGCTGTCCACAGTTGCGGAAGCATCTGTCAGTACTCCCAGGGAAAGCCCGAGCTGTGCGGGCAGGTACCCAATACCATCGGAAAATTACTTTATATGCAGCCTCTAGGGTATTTGTGTTGAACGAGCATTTGGCGACCGTTTTCCAGGCCCTGCTCCAGTCCTCTGGGTCTACTGGGGCCTGAAGGTCCTTTTCCCATTGAGTCATATAAGAGAGGGGTGCTGATGGCGGGCGACCATTCAGAGAGGCATAGATGACCGAAATAAGACCTGGGGACCCTGGGGCGTACTGGCATGAATGTTCAAAAAAAGTTTTTTGGAAGGGGTAGGTGGACATGCGGTGCAACGTTGCAATCCAGTGCTTTAATTGGATAAAGTGATAATGCTCGTTAGCCGGCGCCCCATGTGTTTCCCGGATACTCTCCCAGGAGGGGAGTAAGCGTGAGGAAAGAACATTTTGGACTTGTGTGTAGCCATGTGAGGACCACCAGGAGAATGCCTGTGGCTCCTCCAGACCCGGGGGGAAAAGAGGGTTATGAGTGATGGGGAGTAGGGGTAGAAAGGGGGACATCAGATTACTGGAAAAGCGAACTGAGTCCCACACCCGCAGACCATGGAGCAGCATGGGGCTTAGGGAGGGAGGGCGCAGATTCCTGGGGAGCCAGAGGAGTGCCTGAAGTGCACAAGGGTCACAGCCAGGCACCTCCAGGAGCACCCACAGAGGGACATCCGCGGTTGCATAGTCAATGGAGAGATCTGGGCTGCTGTGTAATATTTTGAGATATTGGGGACCCCCAAGTCTCCCCGGGAGTCTATGGGTATAAAGGGTCGCTCTAGGTACCCTGGGGCGTTTGCGCGCCCATATAAATTGGAGGATTTCATTCTGCAAGAGTCTAAGGAAAAAAGTGGGTACCCGGACAGGCAAAGTACGAAAATAATAAAGGACTTTAGGAAGAATCGTCATCTTCACTGCCGAGATCTTGCCTACCCATGAGAGAGTGGAGAATTGCAGGCTTGCATAAGGGTGGACACCGTTCGCAACAGGGGATAATAATTGGTTGAGAAAAGGGAAGAATAAGACGGTGTTAATTTGACACCTAAATAATCAATCGAGTTGGATTCCCAATGGTATGGAAAATGGTCCTGGAGACGCTGCACCAGTTCCAGAGGGAGGGTAACGTTCAGCGCTGTGGTCTTGGCGGGGTTAATTTGAAGACCCGAGAAGGCTGAAAATCGGTCTAATACTAGTTGCAGGTTGGGCAGGGAGATAAGCGGGTTTGATATGGTCAAAAGGGCGTCGTCCGCAAAAAGGTTCACTTTGTATTGAGTGCCCGCGTAAGGGATTCCCGAGATATCGCTATTGGCCCTGATCGCCGCCGCCAGCGGCTCCAATGCCAGGATAAATAGTGCCGGGGACAGGGGGCATCCCTGTCTAGTCCCCCGGAGTATCGGGAAAGGGTCAGAAAGGAAGCCCGCATATTTAACCGACGCCGACGGTGCGGAATAGAGGGCCTGGATCCATTGCAGAAAATGTGGTCCAAATCCCCATTTGGTTAGAACAAAGTAAAGGTAGTCCCAGGAGAGCGAATCAAACGCTTTATAAATATCTAGGGAGAGCAAAAGTCCAGGTATTTTACGCTGATGAAGTATATGAAGGAGATGGACCACCTTGCGGACATTGTCCCCCACCTGATCCCTGTGAATGAGGGCCTGAAGATATCTGTTGACCCTTGTGCTCAGAACCTTTCCCAGAACCTTCAGGTCAACATTCAACAGGGATATGGGATGAAAGGACTGCGGGTCTGTGGCTTCCTCGGGTGACTTAGGAATCATAGAGATATAGGCTTTCAGCGAGTCTGGCGAGGGTCTTGCACCTTCCCGGCAAGCGTTGAAATAAGACGTTAGATGGGGCGTGAGCAGGGACGCAAATGTCCTATAGTATAGACCGGTAAAGCCGTCCGGGTCCGGGGCTTTGGATGGCTTAAGGGACTTTAGGGCTTGGGCGACCTCCATTTCCGTTATAAGAGCATTCAAATTGGCCTGTGCCGAGGACAATGAAGGGAGACAAATCGATTGGAAGAATCTCTCGGCCTTGTCCTGGTCGAAGGCAGCTGGCCCACTACAGAGGGAAGAGAGGAAGGAGGCAAAGCCAGCCGCTACCTTGGATGGATTTGACGTGAGTCCCCCACCTGTCACCTGTAATCGAACCGGCCTGCCCGAACGTCCCGCTGAATTAAGTTTCCTAGCTAACATAGGACCAGGTTTGTTCGAGCAACTGTAGAATTTATACTTGGACCAGCGCAGGGCTTTCTCCGCCTGAGCAGAGGCGAGCAGGTCCAACTCAGTGGCCAAGTTGTCACGTGTCCACCTATGGGCTACCGTAGGACGCGCCTTCCACGTCGCATCTGCCGCTTCTAACAAGGAAGTCAACTCCCGTATCCGCTGCTCCCTGGCCTGCTTTGTACGGGAAGCGATCTGGATTAGATGTTCCCTGACCGTCGCCTTGTGGGCTTCCCACAAGGCAACTGGAGAATCAACTGAGCCTACATTTTCTGTAAAATAGGTTTGGATATGTGTTTCTATTTGAGATGATGTTGCTTGCGTACTCAGGAGGGATTCATTAATCCGCCAGAGAAAGGCCGGACGGGAGAATCCCGCCAAGGAGATTCCGAGGATCAGGGGATCATGATCAGACCATGGAGAAGTGGCGATAATGATCTTATGTACCAACGGCAGGGAGTTAAGTTGCAGAAACACGTGATCTATCCTACAAAAACTCTGGTGGGGGTTAGAGAAAAAGGTAAATTCCTGTGACAACGGATGTTGCTCGCGACACACGTCCACCATGCCATATGACTGGAAGAGATCACGCAATATTTGTTCTTGGGAGGCATCACGGGACGGAGGCACTTCCCGGAGACTACACCTGTCCAAAGCGGAGTTAAAAACAGAGTTGGAGTCTCCCATCATAATCAGGAGGCCTTTTTGGTGCCTAGTGATCACCTGAAGCAAATAGGAGAAAACCCTCTGTTGAAATTAGTTAGGAGCATAGTATCCAACCAAAGTGACCTCCTGGTCCCACAGGGTGCCCTGCAAGATCAAATATCTACCCGTAGGGTCCGCGATTTCCTTAGAACAGGTGAATTGGAGATTACGCCTAAAGGCCATCAGCACCCCTCTTTGCTTCTCAGAAGCAGAAGCCGTATAAAACACTGGATAATGGGAGGACAAATATTTGGGGGATGAGGATAGGGAGAACCTGGTTTCCTGCAGACACACCACATCAATAGATTGAGATTTTAGATGACGGAAAACCTTTGACCTCTTAATGGGGGAATTAAACCCATGGATGTTCTGCGAGAATATTTTCAGCACATTCTGAGCCATCTGGAGCGTAAAGTAAGGTCCATATCATTATAGAGCGGCCAACAAGGTACGTACTTACCCTGGTCCCATGGCGAGGCAATCCGAACCCGAATAGGGGAGTGGGAGGGAGGGAAACACAAGGAGAAAGAGAAAGAGAGAGAAAAGGAAACACAGAGTAGACAAGTGAAACACATAAACACCACAATTGGTGGGCATTGCATCCTGCTACAGGACACTAAAAGGTGTGGCTCTACCACCAACCACAAAGCTAGCAAATAGCAAAACATAACAGCAATAACAGCAATAATACTACAATATTACTAGAATATTACTACATTATTACCTTATTACCGCCCCTGCAAAGGGCAATTATAACTAGAACAAAAACAGGCGAGACGAGCTAAGCCCATCTCGTAGTACTGCTACCGGGTAGCAGTGGATAAAACTAACAATGGGATTAAAGGTTCTCCCCAGCCGGCGCCACCCCACAGGAAGCGCCCGAGGGGAGAACAGAACCTCGGTCACCGAACGTGACCCCGGCGCTGAAGCGCCGTTAGGCCCCCAGGAGTCCAACAATAAGAGGGGACCCCGTAAGGCCTAGGCAGAAGGCCACCAGTGCTGATTATGACCCGCCCCCTTAAGGGGGGGTGGACCTGAAATAAACCATGGCTTGACCCGAGCAAGGAAGGGAGGATAGGAAGGAAGTGGGGGGATCAGGGAAAGAAAGAAAATAAGGAAAAAATTTATAGGAGGGGGGAGTGGTAAGGGAAGGGAATTAAGAGGAGAGGAATGGGGAAGTAAGAGGGGGAGCAGGGGGGAGGAGGGAATGGCAGGAAGGGGGGAAGAGAGGTGCAGGGTGTGGGGAGCAGGGGAGTGGAAGGGATACGGGGAGGGAGCATGGATGAGGAGAGGAGGGAGTGGGGAGAAGGAGGTAAGGCAGGGTAAAAGATGGAAAGATTAAAGGATTAGAGCCCTTTATAGTTCCTAGGGTCCAGAAACCAACCAGTGCACATAGAAAATTAGACTTTATATACATTAAGCCCCAGAATCGGCCCCCCAGACTGCCCCTAACCCACCAGGAGTATGGTCCCACTTTCCTCTCCTCCCTTAAAATAAAAATAAAAATAATAATAAAAAAAATATTATGTCCCGAGAGAAGGCCCCCAGGTTAGCTGGGGAGTTTGGGCAAAACTAGGCAGTCTTAGTAGAGCTGGATCACCGACAAAAGCCTAAAGTCTAAAGTGAAGGTGCATAAGGCCTTTATAATAAGTAAAAACTGAAAGTAACTATAAATGTATAAAATAAAAACAGGGAAGGGGGGGAGGCATGGGCCAGGAGAGCATGGTCACATCGTCTGGTATGAGTCAAGAACCAGCACAGGCAGAAACAAACAGTGCTTCAAAGGTCCGGGGAAAGCAACCGGGCAGAGAGCAAGGGATCATGGGCAGGCACTCCCGTGTGGTCGTCATCCCGGATATGAATAGGGGGATCGGGCATGCGGCTGGGCATCAGGGGAGGGCCGTTTCCGGTTCCTGACTGGTTCCCACACACGGCCCAAGCGCCCAGAGGGGGGCCTAGGACCTGAAGCCCTCTCACGGAGGCTGGGGTCATCCAAAGAGGGGAGCAAATGTAGTGCTTCAAAAGTCGCCTGGGCTTCCTCCACGGTGCGTACAGTGTAGCCCCGGCCCTGGTAGGTGAAAGCGAGGCGAAAAGGAAAGCCCCATGTGTATTTGATGTGGCGTTCCATCAGAGCTGAAGTATAAGGTTTCAGTTGTCGTCTCTTTTGCACTGTGGAGGGGGCCAAATCAGTAAAGAGCTGGTACTTGTGGCCTTGGAAACGGAGTTCAGGCTTGCCCCGTGCTGCCTTAAGGAGCGTTTCCTTAGTGCGGTAGTACGTGAACTTGATGATAATGTCCCGAGGGGGCCCCCCTCCTTCTTCGGCCCCAGGGCCCGGTGGATCCGGTCAAATTCCATGCGATCAATGGGGATGCCTGGGACCAGTTCCTGGAATAGGGCCGTGGCAGTGGAGGTTAAGTCCTCAATAGTTTCAGGGAGTCCCCTAAGCCGGAGGTTCCCACGTCTAGACCTGTTCTCATAGTCCTCTAATTTTAGGAGGGCTGCATCCAGCTTCCTGCGGATGTCCTGCAAGTCCGGCTCATGGTGATCAATGACCGTTGCTGCAGCCTTCATTCTATCTTCCAGCGCATTTGTACGGTTACCCAGCTCACGGATTTCCTTCGTGAGATGCGTGGCCAGTTTGGAAGTGGCTGCTGATAGTTCCCCCTGCAGCATGGTTTTAAAGCGAGACAGCAGGTCTGCATCCCGCAATGAAGGCACTACATAGGGTTGCTGGACTTCTGGTATGCTTTCTGAATCTGAGCAGGCCTCGGGCTCACCAGTGAGCAACGGAGGGGTGAAGTCCATGTCTGAGGCCTGTGAGTTCAGCAGGCCGTCCGGTGGAAAGGCCTCAAGGCTAGCTCGCACAGCTTGTCTCTTTGTGGTGCTCCGCGCTGTGCCTGATTTGCGCCCCATAATGTCAGTCTCGATGCCGGGATATAGCGAGCCCAGATTAATGTGCAGGAGCGGTTATATCACAGCTGGTGTGGTCGGTGGTGGAGAAGCGCCATTAGCTTGCGGCCATCCTGGCTCTTAGCTCACAAGCGCCCTTGGTATATAGTGATTTCCGATAATGCCAAGTAATTACATTCTCCCCTCACATCAGCAGGCTGTAGTAAGAAGAGTTTTTTTGGTTGGGTATAGCAAGATGGCCACCGTCATCCAGTGTAGGCCGGAGCCAGGGCCTTTCCTGGGAAGAAGGGCTGCAGCAGGCTGGTATTGGTGTAAATTCAGGGGCAGTTAACAGGGCCACCTCTAGCCTCGGCCTACTCACCTCCCAGGGAGACAGCACCCACCCGATAGGGAGAGAGAAGCAGGGAAGGCTAAGGGTAACCCCCCAGGGGACTTACCAGGCCAGGGGAAGTCTGTTTCTGATGGCCGAGAGGCGGCTCCGGTCTGGGAGGTTCAATGTGTAGAGGGACCTCTCCCGATGGCCGTCCGCCGCAGATGCGGTGGTTCCCGGCCGTCCCAACAGGCGAGCACGGTGGTTCCGGAGGTCGAGTAGGCCGCAAGATGGCGGCCGGCGTGGGCGTGGATCCGCGGCAGGCCGGATCGCGCTGTCCACGGGCTATGGAAAGAGGCCAAAGTCGTTCCGAGCCATAGGGCAGAGCGGATGGGTGATTTCTGCGGCCGTGTAAGCAATCCACAGCGGAGGATGGCTGTGGATTGTCGGGAGGCCTCAGGTCTTCAAGATGGCGGCGGCCGTGGGTGTCTGAAGGCTGCAGTACAGAGTCCAGGGAGTAAATCGGAGTGCAATATCAGCCCAGGACTCTGCAGTGGGCCAAGCTGATGCGGCTGGTATGTTTTTTAAGCCCGTTAAGGCGATCAGATTCGAGGATGGCTGCGGATTAGATGCAGAGTATCCAGAGCTCTCTGAAAGGACGTCCGACGCCGTTCACAGCAGGCCACGCCCCCCCTTGAACCTTTCAACCTTTTGCCACATTTCAGGCTTCAATCATAAAGATATAACATTTTTATTTTTTGTGAAGAATCACCAACAAGTGGGACACAATTGTGAAGTGGAATGAAATCTATTGGATTTTTGAAACTTTTTAAACTAATAAAAAAATGAAAAGTGGGGCGTGCAAAATTATTCGGCCCCCTTGCGTTAATACTTTGTAGAGCCACCTTTTGCTGTGATTACAGCTGCAAGTTGCTTGGGGTATGTCTCTATCAGTTTTGCACATCGAGAGACTGAAATTCTTGCCCATTATTCCTTGCAAAACAGCTCGAGCTCAGTGAGGTTGGATGGAGAGCGTTTGTGAACAGCAGCTTTCAGCTCTTTCCACGGATTCTCGATTGGATTCAGGTCTGGACTTTGACTTGGCCATTCTAACACCTGGATACGTTTATTTGTGAACCATTCCTTTGTAGATTTTGCTGTATGTTTGGGATCATTGTCTTGTTGGAAGATAAATCTCCATCCCCGTTTCAGGTCTTTTGCAGACTCCAACAGGTTTTCATCCAGAATGGTCCTGTATTTGGCTGCATCCATCTTCCCCTCAATTTCAACCATCTTCCCTGTCCCTGCTGAAGAAAAGCAGGCCCAAACCATGATGCTGCCACCACCATGTTTGACAGTGGGGATGGTGTGTTGAGGGTGATGAGCTGTGTTGCTTTTACGGCAAACATATCGTTTTGCATTGTGGGCAAAAAGTTCGATTTTGGTTTCATCTGACCAGAGCACCTTCTTCCACATGTTTGGTGTGTCTCCCAGGTGGCTTTTGGCAAACTTTAGACGAGACTTTTTATGGATATCTTTGAGAAATGGCTTTCTTCTTGCCACTCTTCCATAAAGGCCAGATTTGTGCAGTGTACGACTGATTGTTGTCCTATGGACAGACTCTCCCACCTCAGCTGTAGTTCTCTGCAGTTCATCCAGAGTGACCATGGGCCTCTTGGCTGCATCTCTGATCAGTCTTCTCCTTGTCTGAGCTGAAAGTTTAGAGGGACGGCCAGGTCTTGGTAGATTTGCAGTGGTCTGATACTCCTTCCATTTCAAAATGATCGCTTGCACAGTGCTCCTTGGGATTTTTAAAGTTTGGGAAATCTTTTTGTATCCAAATCCGGCTTTAAACTTCTCCACAACAGTATTACGGACCTGCCTGGTGTGTTCCTTGGTCTTCATGATGCTCTCTGCGCTTTCAACAGAACCCTGAGACTATCACAGAGCAGGTGCATTTATACAGAGACTTGATTACACACAGGTGGATTCTATTTATCACCATCAGTCATTTAGGACAACATTGGATCATTCAGAGATCCTCGCTGAACTTCTGGAGTGAGTTTGCTGCACTGAAAGTAAAGGGGCCGAATAATTTTGCACGCACCACTTTTCAGTTTTTTATTTGCTAAAAAAGTTTAAAATATCCAATAGATTTCGTTCCACTTCACAATTGTGTCCCACTTGTTGGTGATTCTTCAGAAAAAATTAAAATGTTATATCTTTATGTTTGAAGCCTGAAATGTGGCAAAAGATTGAAAAGTTCAAGGGGGCCGAATACTTCCGCAAGGCACTGTATTATAACCATGCCTTGCATTTCTCTGTATTGTGATGTTGACAATTTGAAAAATTTACTCCATTCTGGCAATATGTCTGGTCATTCTAGACTTTGTTATTCTTTCAATAAAAATATTAAAATATAAAACAAAAAAACAAGACTTTAATATCGCTTCAAGGCTTGTTAATGAGGAGCTGCAACCATGACTAAGAACATTTTCTCTGTGCCGAATTATTACCCATAGACCAGCCCACCCTAACCCCATTTTTACCCTGGAATTTTGTGCCATATCCATATACAGATAGCAATAAAACCTGACAGGTGCTCTAAGCTGTATCCATTCTATCCATGCCTTTAGTTATACTTCAACTAGTACAGTAACTCATACTTGTGTCATATTTGTCACAAACAAACGAACTATTGGTTCACCTAAACTACACCACCAATCAAACTTCGCGTTTCCCCAACACTTGTAAACTTTTGTCCCCGTCCCCACTCCGTCCACAAACTAAACTTAGAGATAGCCGCGCGTCCACGGCGCTGACCTGCCCGCGCACGCAACCTGTGTTAGTGCGCGGGATGCAAGGAGACGGGTCGCATGACGTCACGACGCACCTCGGGGCCTCAGTGCAGCCTAGGGGAGGCGGGGGAAGAGAGCGGTTGAAAGGTGAGGATGTACAGGGGGTGGTGAGGGGGTCTCAGAGCTCACCTGTGTAGTCTGTCAGTCCTTAGTTAGTCGTAAAGCCGGAACATTTCTGTACCCTAGGGGGGAGGTAGCTGGACGCAGTTGTCATGGCGGGAGGTTTGAATAGTTTAGTTGTAAGTTTGGTGTCACAGTGCCAGGGAGCCGTGTGACTGCTTGTTGCATGGCAGCTGAGACACTCTTGTGTTTACTGTGTGAGCTGACCTTCCTCATACACTTCTGTTGTGTTCTGTGCACACTAACACATGGCTTCTGACTTTCAGGGAGCTTACATAGAGCCTGCCATCACACTGATACACCGGGGGAAGCTGGCATCTTAGTGGGCTACACTGTGAGGGATGCTGACATCTTAGTGGGCTACACTATGTGAGGGATGCTGGCATCTTAGTGGGCTACACTATGTGAGGGATGCTGGCATCTTAGTGGGCTACACTATGTGAGGGATGCTGGCATCTTAGTGGGCTACACTATGTGAGGGATGCTGGCATCTTAGTGGGCTACACTATGTGAGGGATGCTGGCATCTTAGTGGGCTACACTATGTGAGGGATGCTGGCATCTTAGTGGGCTACACTATGTGGGGGATGCTGGCATCTTAGTGGGCTACACTATGTGGGGGATGCTGGCATCTTAGTGGGCTACACTATGTGGGGGATGCTGGCATCTTAGTGGGCTACACTATGTGGGGGATGCTGGCATCTTAGTGGGCTACACTATGTGGGGGATGCTGGCATCTTAGTGGGCTACACTATGTGGGGGATGCTGGCATCTTAGTGGGCTACACTATGTGAGGGATGCTGGCATCTTAGTGGGCTACACTATGTGAGGGATGCTGGCATCTTAGTGGGCTACACTATGTGAGGGATGCTGGCATCTTAGTGGGCTACACTATGTGAGGGATGCTGGCATCTTAGTGGGCTACACTATGTGAGGGATGCTGGCATCTTAGTGGGCTACACTATGTGGGGGATGCTGGCATCTTAGCGGCCTACACTATGTGAGGGAAGCTGGCATCTTACTAAGGTACACTGTATGTATGGCTGTCAATTACTCAGTTATGCAACACTGTATCCAAATTAGATACCTTCTATTGTGCTAACAATTTACTCAGCACATTCGTCTCTGCCCTCAAGGAGCTCACATTCTAAGGTCCATAACTGACATGCACACTTAACCACTTCAATACAGGGCACTTTCGCCCCCTTCCTTCCCAGCCCAATTTTTAGCTTTCATCGTTCTTGCAATTTCAATGACAATTGCGCGGTCATGCTACACTGTACCCAAATGAAATTTGTATCATTTTGTTTGCACAAATAGAGCTCCGTTTTTTATTTTTTTGCGATATAAGCACAAAAAAAAGTGGAAATTTGGGGAAAAAAAACAATATTTTATTTTTTCTATTTTAAAAGAAATATAATAAAATCAAATTTTGTCATAAATTTAAGCCAAAATGTATTCTGCTACATGTTTTTGGTAAAAAAAATTCCATTAAGTGTATAATAATTGGTTTGTGTGATCACGGACATATGTACGCAAATGATCATGTACATGTGTGTGCAGATAATCATTGGGACATGTGATTTTAGTGGGATGTATGTTTTTTTTAATTTAGGGGCATGTGTGTTTTGGGGACGTGTGTTTACACTAGACTGGTGATCAGTTAGTAAAAAGCTGTAAAAACAGCTCATACTCACTGATCACCTGCCGGCTGCAGCGATCTGCTCTCCTCTCCTCAGTGACGACTTCCGTGTGAGGAGAGGAGAGCTGATTACCTAGCAACCGACTGTTTGTTTTGATCACATGAAGGCTGTGATTGGACACAGCCGTCATGTGATCAGGAGGGCCAATCGCAGAGCCCTCCTGCCGATTCGAGATGCGCCGTGTCTGGGTGACACGAGCGCATCGGGATCGCGCCGCTGTGCGGGCACCCGCGTGAGCGATTCCCCCCTCCTTCTGAAGGACGTTCCTGAACGTCCAGTCAGAAGGAGGCGGCTCCCACCCGGCCGTATATGTACATTGGCCGGGTGGGAAGTGGTTAAAGAGATAGTAAACCCTGATGAGTTTACTTCCTCTTTCATTCCCTGCAAAGGTAAAGCATAATGATGGACTACTATGCATCGCATAGTAGCCCATTATGTGTCACTTACCTGCCACAGGAGCCAGCAAAGTCACCGCTGTCCCCTGTAGTCCGGCGCATCCATCTTCTCGGTGGGGTCTCGCTGCTCCGCTGCTGTCATTCGGCGAAGCCGCGATGACGTCACTCCCGCGCATGCGCACGGGAGCCAACACGCGCGGCATCTTCGTTGTTGACGGTGCCGCGCTCAGTGCGCCTGCCTTCGGGCAAATATCTGCTAAACCGTATAGGTTTAGGAGATATTTCTTGGACCTGCAGGTAAGCCTTAATCTAGGCTTACATGTAGGTCAAAGTGTGTTGTAAGGGTTTACAACCACTTTAACTAAGAGAGAAATGATAAAGTGCCAATTAACATAGCAACGTGTCTTTGGAGTATAAGAGTAAACCCATGCAAGCACAGAAAGAACATGCAAACTATTTGGTTTCTAAAGCCTTGTACACGGTCAGATTATTGGACGAATTTTCGTCAGTTTTTTGTTTGATGCTAGTCTCAAATCGAAAGTGAAGAGCGTACTCGCCATCAGAAAATCGGACAGATTTCAATGTCAGAAGTGACATAATGTGTTGAATTGTTTTGTTGTGTTCTTTCATTTCTGAGCATGCCTAGTCTTGCTCTTCAGATTTTTTTTTTTTTTTTTTTTTTGTCCGTAAACCATATTAATAAAAGGAAAATCAGACGTTGTGGTCACATCAGACACATTTTCAAGCCTGCACATCTAGTTTTTGTCTGCTGAAAATTCATAATTGTCTGTCAAAAGCAGCATACTAACGATCATATAATCGTCAGATCGTTCATCGGATGAAGTTTATTTTCAGATTTTCTGACCGTGTATGGGCCTTTTACTGAGGACCCCTGTTCTGCAATGGGGAAAAGCTTGATGTCTGCTTACATTACAGGGTTTGTTGCTGTGTTTACTTCACTGAACAAAAGATGCACTGACCTACAATACAGTGACCAGTCATAAGAGGCTTATAGCATTTTGGGTGCATGTTTACTTGATTACTTATATGGCGGTTGGGGGAGTCTTGTCATGTTGTGATTTAGATTTCAAGATCTGCTGTTGGTATGGAGCTGCATAAAGCCACAACATGCTGGACCCAAGGAAATAGTACATGCTGTGACTATTTATTTATGCAGGCAGTAATGCAGGGAAATTGCCTTTCTATGAATTCCATGTCATCCTAGAGTTTTCCAGGATTTGTATTTAATAGTTCTCATTATTATCCTTCATATGTAGGAATAACCATGCAGGACAGCATCAGACTTGCTTCAGCTGGTGATGATATTAAAATATGGGATTCGTCATCCATGACACTGGTAGAGCAATTCAATCCCCACAGCACATCACATCCCGTATCTTCGTTGTGTTGGAGCAGAAACAGTATCCTTTGACGTGTGCAGGCTGGTACTCTTCTTGGTGGTTCATTTGTTTATTTCTGTAAAATGTAACAAACTTTGAGCAGTAATGCAAAGCACAATGTGCAATTATGTATTGTAATATCTGAATATAATTATATAATTATTATAATTATAATTATTATATTTATGTTGCTTTATTGGTTTTCCTTTTTTAACCCAATTATATTGCCTATGTTTACACACAGAGGTTGCTTTACTTATATACCGCAAGCTCATTTGCTCTAGTTCTTAGGGGAAGCTCTGCTGATTTCTATCCAATCATGTCCAAGCAAAAATGCAGTTTTTACTTTTCCTTGCATGCAATAGAGTATTCTTTGCAAAATGAAGCTTTACCTCATTTACTAATCTCTGGAGCAAGTGCACAGTATGTTTGCCTTAAGTAAATCAAGCCCAATGTACTTTTAGCCTTGCCCAGTCACTGTTTTTATTTGGTTGTGCGTGGCCATATTGACTTATGCGTTTTTTTTTTTGGCAGAGAAATTGTATTCTTCAAACCTCTTTCCGAAGTGCCACATAAAAAGCTCCTGGCTGGATTTCCTTTCCGCTGTGAAAAGCTGTTTGGGGAGGATTTGGACAAATATATCCAAAAAAAATCAAGTGGGAAAAGCACCCTTTTGTCAGTTAAGAAAAAGAGTAAATGTCCCTCATTTAAACGGGCTCTTTATCCAGTACCAGGGGCATCAGCCTCCAGGCAGTCACAACGGCCTCCACCATCAGGTTCAAGAGGTAAACCTCAGGGACAAAAGAAATCCTGGGGGAGGAAACCCACAAGACAGAACGCTAAAGCCTCTTTATGAAGGGGTGCCCCGCTCTCTTGAGTGGCAGGAAAACTTCTGCAGTTTTCAAAGGTCTGGCAGGAAGAATTTTGAGACAGATGGGTGATCTCCACAATGGCTCTAGATTACAAACTAGAGTTCTGAGAATTCCTGTCTCCTCGTTTCCTCGTCAAATATCCCCAAACACCCAGAGAAAAAGAAGTCTCTTTCTAGCGTTACACCCGACTTTTGTCGCAAAAAGTGATCATGGTGGTTCCCATGGAAGAGCAGGGGTTGGGGTTTTAGTCAAACCTTTTCACAGTGCCAAAACCAAATGGGGATGTCAGACCCATTCTAGATCTCAAAGATCTAGACCAGTTCCTGAAAATTCGCTCTTTTTTCATGGATTCAATCTGATCAGTAGTCTCCATCCTACAAGGAGGAGAACTTCTGGCATCAAGCGACATCAAGTATGCATACCTGTATGTACCTGAAATACCTGCTCACCAGAAGTATCTGCGCTTCTAAATAGAAAAACCTCGGTTTTCAGTTTTTAGCCTTGCCTTTTTAGTCACCCGTTTTCCAGTCTCTGCGATTGCAGAACTTTCATCAGAGGTGTAGAGAGAAATATATCACAGCAATTCTTTCTAAAGATGTATGCATTAGGCACATTAGATAACAACCAAACCGTATGGCCACACTTTTCAAAAGAGGTTCTGAATAGGATGATGCCGCCCAATAACAGATCTCCCAGATAAATTCAAAACGGGAAATGTCCCGTGTATACTGCTGCCTTAAGAGTCAGCCAGTAAACAATGGGGTATGTTACAATAAACCACCAGCCATTTGCTCAAGGGCCCCAATGGGGATGTCCCCAAACATTTAAAGATAAGGGAGCCGGGAGGCTCTGACTGTAACCAACACAATTCGTTTGACTAAACAGTGTGAATGTTATTGGGCGGCATCATCCTATTCAGGACCTCTTTTGAAAAGTGTGGCCATACAGTTTGGTTGTTATCTGATGTTCCTGCTGCATACATCTTTAGAAAGAATTGCTGTGATATATTTCTCTCTACACCCCTGATGAAAGTTCTGCAATCGCAGAGACTGGAAATGGGTTGGGTTTGGGACATTCTGAGAGTTATTTTGTATACATGTTCTCTATGTATATGTGTTTTATTAGAGATACTATGTGCTTGGAAGTTTCTCTTTTAAAGTTTTGCTATATGAATGAAATTTTTTTTTTTTTTTTTTTTAAACTTTGGTGGTATTGGTGGTCCATTTAAAGTCCCATTAAGGGGGAATCTTTGTCTATTCACTATAGGGATGGGACCACCCTGCCTGATCTTTCTGACACAGTGACAGCTACGCATCCCTTTGTCTAATCCAACGGTTAGAGCACCCCTGAACCCTTGGGACTTGAATTTTAGTTCTGTCTGTCTGCATTACAGAAACAGCCATTTGAGCCCATACAACATATTTCTTTGGTCCTTTTGACAAGGAAGCTAGTTTTTTCTGGTAGCCATTTCTTCTGCAAGAAGGGTATCGGAGTTGGCGGCTCTTTCTTGTAAAGAGCCATATTTAATCATTCACAAGGATAGAATAGTATTGGGTCCTCATCCTAGCTTTCTGCCAAAGGTGGTTTCCAGTTTTCACCTAAACCAGGATATTGTTTTACCTTTATTTTTTATTTTTTTTCTAGAACTCTGTTCTAAGAAAGAAAAGTCACTACATTCTTTGGATGTAGTGAGAGCAGTCAAAATATATTTGAAGGTGACTGCTCAGATTCGGAAAACTGATGTTTTGTTTGTGTTGCCTGAAGGTCCCAGGAAAGGACAGGCAGCATCGAAATCCACTATTGCCAAATGTATTTGACACATAATTGTTCAAGCTTATGGCTTTAAAAGGAAGGTTCCACCTTTTTTCTAATCAAAGCGCTCTCCACCCCGGCTGTTAGTGCTTTGTGGGCAGTGCATCACCAAGCCTCCATGGCTCAAATCTTCAAGGCCACAACCTGGTCTTCAGTCCATACATTCACTAGATTCTATCAGATGGATGTGAGAAGGCACATCCATCATATCGTCTTTGGGCACAGTGTACTGCAGGTGGCAGTATAGGTCCTCAGGTTTGATTGAATGCTACTTTTGTTTGTCCCCTCCCCTCAGGTGGCATTGCTCTGGGATGTCCCATACAGGGACATCCCTTTAAAAAAAAAAAAAAAAAAAAAAAAAAAAAAAATGCCGATCACTTTTATTGCTGTCACAAGGAATGTAAAGCTCCTTTTGTGACAGCATACCTCCTCTGACATTAAAAGTATTTGATCACGTGAAGAAAGGTGGGTTTGAATGGTTTTGATTACATCCAGGTAAACAGGAAGTGATGTTTGTCTATTGCTTTCAGGTTACCATAGCCCAGAGCTGAACAAAGCCAATCCGGCTCTCCGATCAAGCGGCGGAAGCACTGGCTGGTCCATCAAAACCCCCAGTTGGACTGGGAGATTTATGGTAAAGCTGCAGGAGGGAGGAGCTGTCCCCTCCTGCTGTTTGTAATAGCAATCTAGCAACTAGTTAGCTGCTAGGATTGCTTTTAGACAGCTGACCATTGGCTCTAGATAAAACAGTAGCAGCTGCAGGCATCATCGCGGTACGACCACTTTGAATTCCAGTGCTGTAGTAGGTAAGTGACTGGCTGGCAAGTAGTTTAAAGTGACCCTTGCAGCACAATATGCTTTTCCATCTAACCGTACCTATGTGTAGAGTTTGTGGTAAGCTCTTTCTATTTTTATTTCCTTTCACTCTTGTATAAATGACACCAAGAATTAGAGCTCAACAGTTTTAGCAATAACTTGCAAAATGGAATAACATAATGGTGAGGTAGGGGCACACACACACACACACACACACACACTCACTTTGACCTGCCTCATTCCCATTTTAATTTATTGCAGATATTTATATTAGACTGTTAAAACAATGAGGAAAGAGATTCCAATTTTTGTAATAAATAGACATACTGTAATACATTTTTGAAGCATATTGTCAGATTGAATATTAGAGACATCATTTTGCCCTCATGGTTTATTTGTGAATATATTAAATGGTGTCCCTTTTTAAAATGTTTAAGTTCTTTTCGTTTTTTTTTTTTTTCTCAATGTGGTTCTGTTGGAAGCTGATGTTCTTGTGACATATTGATCCATTTTGCAAAGCTATAGCTTGAAAAATGCTAAGGCTGAAGAACTGTAACATGAGCTAAAGCACAGCTGATTGTGCTTAGAATGCTCGAGTTAGACCTCTATAGTTTCAAACTATTAACTAAAGAATGGCAGATTGTTAAATGGATACAACTTTCTCTCTGTGCTGTGGGATACCTGCATTAATGAGTCATTGATGGAAACTGAGTCAATTTATATTAGTGCAATGGACCATTTCTGCTCAGCGAACACATTTGTTTCCTTTTAGTTTGTCTGTAGTGCAGCCTAACAAAACAATTACAAATCAGTATCTGATGGTTTATTCACACTGTGCAATAAACATCGGAAAGCAACATCGGCCAGTCCATCAAGATAGAAGAAGTAATTGGTGTGTTTGGCAAGGTGATGGTTGATTTATTTTCTTTCTTTCACTGCAATTACAACAAGCCGCAGTAAAGCAAATAGCTAGTTCCTTCTGTGTGAAAAAGACGCACAGTAGCTTTATTTTATCACTTTGACCTTTTTTTATATAAACTAAAAAGTAGTATGTACAGTATCTCCCAAAAGTGAGTACACCCCTCATGTTTTTGTAAATATTTTATTATAGCTTTTCATGTGACAACACTGAAGAAATTACACTTTGCTACGGTAACTCAATACACAGCCATTAATGTCTAAACTGTTGGCAACAAAAGTGAGTACACCCCTTCGTGAAAATGTCCAAACTGGGCCCAATTAGCCATTTTCCCTCCTCTGTGTCATGTGAATAGGGAGCAGGTGTGTTAATGTGGTGTTATCTTTCTCACTCTCTCATACTGAGCAGTGGAAGTTCAACATGGCACCTCATGCCAAAGAACTCTGAGGATCCGAAAAAAAAAAATGAATTTTTGCTCTATTGTTAGGATGGCTTAGGGTATAAGAAGATTACCAAGACCCTGAAGCCAAGACCATACATCAGTTTAACAGGACAGGTTCCACTCAGAACAGGCCTCGCCATGGTCAATCAAAGAAGTTGAGTGCACGTGCTCAGCATTATATTCTTAGGCTTTCTTTGGAAAATAGATGTATGAGTGCTGCCAGCAGTGCTGCAGAGGTTGAAAGGATGGGGGGGGGGGGGGGGGCGGTCACCCTGTCAGTGATCAGACTATATGCTGCATCAAATTGGTCTGCATGGCTGTTGTCCCAGAAGGAAGCCTCTTCTAATGATGATGCACAAGAGAGGCTGCAAACAGTTTGCTGAAGACAAGCAGACTAAGGACATGGATTACTAGAACCATGTCCTGTGGTCTGATGAGACCAAGATAAACTTACTTGGTTTAGATGGTGTCAAGCGTGTGCGGCAGCAACCAGGTGAGGAATAAAGACAAGTATGCCTACAGTCAAGCATGGTGGTGGGGGTATTGTGGTCTGGGACTGCATGAGTGCTGCTGGCACTGGGATGCTACAGTTCATTGAGGGAACCATGAATGCCAACATGTACTATGACATACTGAAGCAGAGCATGATCCCCCCTCCCTTCAGAGACTTCCGCAGGGCAGTATTCCAACATAATGACCCCAAACACACCCCCCAAGACTACTGTCTTGCTAAAGAAGCTGAGGGTAAAGGTGATGGCTCCAGACCTAAACCCTATTGAGCATCTGTGGGGTATCCTCAAATGGAAGGTGGAGAAGCGCAAGGTTTCTAACATCCATCAGCTCCGTGATGTCATCTTGGAGGAGTGGAAGAGGACTCCGTGCCCAAAAGGGTTAAGGCAGTGCTGGAAAATAATGGTTGCCACACAAAATATTGACATTTTGGACCCAATTTGAACAATTTCACTTAGGGGTGTACTCGCTTTCTGTTTCCAGTGGTTTAGACATTAATGGCTGTGTTATTTTGAGGAGACAGAAAATTTGCACTGTTATACAAGCTGTACACTCACTACTTTACTTTACATTGTAGCAAAGTGTCACTTCTTCAGTGTTCTCACATGAAAAGAGAGAATAAAATATTTACACAAATGTGAAGGATGTACTCAATTTTGTTACATACTGTATGTAGGTTCTTATATGTACAGTATTTTAAGAAAGTAACAGGTCAGGTTACAGTTTTTTGTATTTTTGGAAGTTTTTTTTATAAAGGAGTTCTGTGGTCACAGCATACACTTTCATTTTATCACAGCAGAATTGTAATCGCAATGCAAACAATTGACAATCCAATATAAGCTTGCTTAAAAAAAATTATATTGTGAGTACCACCTGTCTGCTGGCCGCCTCTTTCCACAATTTTCCTGGATTCCCTGCATGCTTTGCTGCTTTTCCTCTGCTGTTTATTTTAAATTTAGAAGCATTACTTATCCCATAGTACCTTGCTCCCTGCAAGAATTGAATACCATACTTGCTCCCCTTCCTGAAACTCCTGCCAAGCACCTCCCACGTAGTTCAGAAGGCAGGATCTATGAATTCTGTGACACAGCAATGCCTACTGGCGGGGCATAGTGATTATGTGTCAGAAATCAAAGCAGTAAATTTGTGGGTATCGTTACAAAGTAATTTTACAAACTTCAAGATTGTGCAGAGTAATATAAGTAATTGAACTCCATTGTGGAAGTGAATATATGATTTTACATTGTGACCAGACAATTGAACAATTGACAATTGAAGATCAGCCTTGTACGATCCATTCTACATTGGCTTCAAACCCTAACTAAATTACCTTTTTAGTTTGATTTATGAATCATAAACGGCTATTATGTATGGTTTTTAGAAAACCCTGTATTCACCCCCCCCCCTTTTTTTATAGTGTATCCTAAGACAAGAAGTGTACTCCCTATATAACCCCTCCCACTACTGGGGGTATCTCCAGTTTTTTCGCCAGTGTCTAAGGTGTTGATCACGAGTAAAGATGTGTTGTGCTGAGCTTCATTGGAGCAATCCTTTCTGGGGCTAGCCATGCTGACCGGATTCATTCAAAGTGTCCCATTTTGAGCCAAATTGAATGGTACCCAGGCCTTGTATCCGAAGAAACAAGGTTTTGCCTGCGAATGCTTCTCTTTTTTTAGAGAGCTGGACCCTGCGATCTAGTACTTTTTTGGTCGTAAGGCCTAAAGTTTTGCTGGCAGGGTGCTGTTGCAGGTCCACGATTGTGGGTTACCTCTAGGTTCCCCTCCTCCTGAAGGTTTATGGAGCCCCTTGTGAAGGGTAAAGATTGGGTCTGGTTTACCACAGAAAACCCTGCGACGGGAAGGTAAGTGGAGTTTTCTAAGAAATATTTTTGAATTTCCTTATGAATGTCTCCTATGAGTAAATAATGTCATGCCTATGTGTCACCACTGGGGCTTGTATTGAGCATTCACCACCTCTTGCTTGAAACGGCACTGTCAGGAGCCAATTACTTCCTCCTTCTCTGGCCAAAGCAAAAGATCCTCTGGTAAGAAAAAGGGGGGATTTGTCTCCCCGCCTGTGGCCCCCCCTATGCTGGGATTCCCCCCCCTCGGGGGATATAAGAGCCCGGATTCATTTTTAAAAAAAGGGGGGCAATGCAGCGGCCACTCGGCAGCTTTTTTTCAACCCCCCCGCCATGCTAGCTCTGGGTCCGAAGGTACCTGTAGCCCGCTGCTCGCGTGGGAAAACCTGTCCTTTTAAAAATGGGGGTGGGGCCGTAGGCAACGTGGGGGGCGGGGCTAAGGGGGCTCGCATTCTCTGACGCCAGGTGCACGGGGAGGAAGCTTTTAAAAGCTCACTGTGTGCTGCTGCTGGCTGTGGAGAGAGACGAGAGCAAAGAGGTGGCATTCCTTCAGGTTTGACACGGCATTTCCCTTGACACATTATTACTGCTTCAGGCTGGGCATTAATATCAGCATTTTATAGCTGGACTATAGCCTAGCAGTGTGTGCATTTTTTCTGGTAGTGCCTCTGCTTTGTGCATCAGGCTATGAGTGGAAGGGGGACCAGAAATTCCTCAAAGGGTTCTAGGGGTTTGATTGTTTTACAACAACCTAAATCCATGTCCAAAAGAATGTCACTCTCTGAGAGTGATGTGGCCGGTCAGAGTGAGCCGTCAGGGTAGACTGGTGTTGCAGCAGCGCTGGACACTTCAGCCCCCATATATCTATATCTATATCTATCTCTATCACACAGGAGGTTTTTTTTCTTCTTCTACCATTTCTAGTTTGGTAAAGAAGATTGATGCTATGATCACTCTCCATAGTGGGTCTAAACGTAGCAGATCCCCATCCAGTGCTCAGGACCCTCCATCCTGAGGTACAAGGGGCAGGGGATCAGGAAGGACTTCCAAAAGATCTGGAAGATACTAATATCTCCTCTTCCGAGGATCCTAATATGGAGGGAGTAGTCTTGCAAGACAGTTAGCTGGTACACTCCCTTACTAAATTGGTTCGCTCAAACTTTTTGCTGCCTGTAGCAGTCTATTGATGAGCCCACCTCTGGTTTGGGATCACTAAAGCCTCCCCTATCTGGGGATGCTTTTCCTATCCATTCATGGCTTAAAAAGCTGATATATTTGGAATAGGAACACCCGGATAAGAAGTTTTTTCCTCCAAAAAAGTTTTCCACACTGTATCCAATGCAGGAGCAATTGATGCTGCAATCGCCTCTGTGAATATAAATCTCACTTGTCCGGTAGACAATGCGCAGATGTTAAAGGATCCAACAGATAAAAAGTTGGAATTTCTTTTTAAGAACATGTCTCTGGCAAGTTCAGTAGCGCAGCCGGTTCTTGCGGCAATTGGTGTATCTCAGTCCATAAAGGATCAGTTTGTAGCGATACTTAAGATTCTTCCTAATCAGCAGGCCCAGCAGTGGGCTGGTTTATCAGATGTACTATGTTTTACGGTGGATGCTATGAAAGATTCTATCATTCAAGCCTCACGGCTTATGCTATGACTAGTGCATACATGCAGAGTCCTGTGGCTCAAAAGTTGGTCAGCCGAAGCACCGTGTAAGAAGCTCTTGGCCAGTTTCCCATTTCTTGGTGATTGGTTATTTGGAGACGATCTAGATAAGTATATACAAAAGATCTCCTTTAAGTTTGCTTCCTCTCCAGTGCCAGGAGCATCTGCCTCTAGGCAGTCTTGACAGCCTCCACCGTCAAGCTCAAGAAGAAGACCTCGGGCAGTCCCAGGGCTAAAAAAGGACTTGGGGTAGAAAGCCCCCAAAACAAAATGCTAAAACCGCCTTATGAAGGGGCGCCCCTGCTCGCTCTGGTGGGGGTAGGCTTTTGAAATTTTCAAAGATCTGGCAGGAACAATGTCAAGACAGATGGGTGGCTTCCTCAATTTCTCTAGGTTAAGAGCTAGAGTTCTGAGAATTCCCGTCTGCTTTCTAAGATCAAATGTTCCCAGAGATCCAGAGAAAAAGTCTTTCTAGCTCCGGATCATCTCTTATCCCAGGAGGTGTTATCAGAGGTTCCCTTAGAGGAACAGGGTTCAGTGTTTTATTCAAACCTTTTCACGGTTCTAAAACCAAACGGGGAGCTAAGACCCATTCTAGATCTCAAAGATCTGAACCGGCACTAAAATATCCAGTCCTTTCGCATGGAGTCAATCCGAAGGTTTTTTTTTTTTCCATCCTGCAAGGAGGGGAGTTTTTGGCACCGATCGATATCAAGGATACATATCTCCACGTGCCAATGTTTCCCGCTCATCAGAAATTTCTATGCTTTGAGGTAGAAAATCATCATTTTCAGTTTGCGACTCTGCCATTCGGTCTAGCCACCGCACCGTGTGTGTGTTCACAAAGACCCTGGAACCTCCTATAGCCAGGTTAAGGGCTCAGGTCATAACTGTCCTAGGGCTGCTCAACTGTTTTCATTATCGATTAGTTGGTCCACACCTTCCGCTTGTCCGTTGGTGGGGAAAAAAAAATCCTCCCCTCCTATGTAATCGGCCCTGTGTCATCCTTCCTGTGTCCTCGG
Organism: Lithobates pipiens; assembly: GCF_037356315.1. Taxonomy (NCBI): domain Eukaryota; kingdom Metazoa; phylum Chordata; class Amphibia; order Anura; family Ranidae; genus Lithobates; species Lithobates pipiens. Next base: position 277,622,339 of record NW_027507903.1, on the reverse strand, counting down.
CGCCGCTCTCTGTGACCAGGTACGTAGTCGCCGCTGCACGTCCGTGGCGCGCCTCTCCTCGCTGACGTCACGTCATTCACACAGATCTTCTGAGCCCCACCCGCTGCTGCCTCGATGGAACAGAGAGGCGAGTGCGAGAACCTGTGAGGAGACTGAGCCGAGCTGCACACAGTGACAGTGTGAAAAAAGGTAGCGGCTATCGGCTAAAAGTACCCACAGTAAAAACCACACACAGTACAACATTCAGTGCCCCATCATCATTGGTTTGATGTCATAGTCATAGTGCCCCATTGGTGTTCCTGGGAGGGAGAGGGGGGGAATAGGGGCCAATTGGTGTTTCTTGGGGGGGATAGAGCCACATTGGTATTTCTAGGGGGGGGAATAATGGTGGCCCATTGGTGTTTATGGGGGGGGGTAGTGCCCCATCATTGGTGTCCCCGGGAGGAATAGCGCCCCATCATAGATATCAGTGGGAGGAATAGCGCCCCATCATTGGTGTCAGTGGGAGGAATAGCGCACCATCATTGGTGTCAGTGGGAGGAATAGTGCACCATCATTGGTGTCAGTGGGAGGAATAGAGACCCATCATTGGTGTCAGTGGGAGGAATAGCGCCCCATCATTGTTGTCAGTGGGAGGAATAGCGCCCCATCATTGTTGTCAGTGGGAGGAATAGCGCCCCATCATTGGTGTCCCCGGGAGGAATAGCACCCCGTCATTGGTGTTGAATAACAGTGCATAGAAATATTGAAGAATCACTTATTTTTTATAAAACTGTACAATACATACAGAATATTACACCACGTCTCCGCACTTTATTTTTTTATTTTTTTATTTTTTATTTTTTTAACTTCTAGTTGCAAAAAAAAATTATAAAAATGGCAGAGGATGCTGCTGACACAATGACGTCAGAAAAGGGTGTGCAACCCAAATCTAAGGCATGGGAACATTTTAATTTAAATGCTGTAAAGAAGGTGGTCACCTGCAAACTTAAACGTAAAATGGAACTTGCATGGCACGGGAGCACAACAACGATGAACGAGCTCATGAAACGGAAACACGTGGGGTTCACAGTGGAAGGCGAAACATTGGGACGGTAAGTTAAACCCAAAATGATATATAGAGTGAGTTACACAGAAATGGCTTTTCCTGCATACTAATCATACATATTATCTTTTTCTTTGCAGAAAGAAACAGCGCACCATGACCGAGTTTGTGCAGCAAAATCGTCTGTGCACTCCTCAACAATCAGCAGTTATAACAGATTCTGTCATGAATATGCTAGTCACCGACATGCGGCTACTGTCCATGGTTGAAGACCGAGAATTTAAAAGCATGATCAGTGTACTGAACCTTGGATATACTTTACCATCAAGAACCCATTATACCAAACTAGTGGAGAGAAAGTACCAGGAGACATTTCAGAATGTGAAGGATGCCATCAGCGCTAATCAAAGCAGAATTGCCATTACTGCAGACATATAGACAAGTATAGCGACCGAGGCTTTCCTTGGCATTACATGCCACTACATAGCAGAGGATTTCTATCTGCCTCACTACCATGCCTCTGGAAGACAAACATACAGCAGCAAATATTGCAGAATGGTTGAAGGAGGTCACTGAAAAATTTGAAATTCCGGCTCAGAAAATAATTGCCATTGTGCATGACAATGGAGCAAATATTGTGGCTACTGCAAATATCCTGGCGGACAAGCATGGCTGGGCCAGTATCCGCTGCACTGGCCACACCTTGCAGCTGGTGATCAGTGCTGCGTTAAAGAATTCTGGAATTGAGAGAGCCGTTAGTGCTGCAAGAGGACTAGTTGAACATTTAAAAAAAAAGTGAGCTAGCCAGCAGCAAATTGAAGGAGAAACGAAAGCAAATGGGTACATCTGAGCACAAGCTTCTTCAAGATGTAAGCATAAGATGGAATAGCACTTACTATATGGTCGAACGACTCATTGAACAAAGGTGGTCGGTAACTGCAACTCTGTCTGACCCATCAGTTGCACAAAGAGGCAAACATTATCTGGACTTAAAACGAGACAAGTGGAGTATTCTTGAAGAACTTTCCACTGCTCTTAAGCCCTTTGAATGCTGCACTGTATTCATGAGTGGCCAAGAATATGTCACCCTATCATCTGTGCCAGCACTGGTAAAGGGGCTGTTGCGGTCCAATGAAGGTGCTTCTTATGAATCATCTCCACTAAAGAGCTTCCAAGCTACTGCAACAGACCAACTTCAAAGCAGATGGAAGGGGATCCTTGAACACTTCCCAAACACCGTAATTCTTTCCTCTGTCCTGGACCCACGATTTAGAAGACAAAAATTTTTATCGCCAGAACAGATCATAAACGTGCAGGCAAAAGTACAGACAGAGGCACTTGCTTTAAGAAGGGAGATGCTGGTGCAGCAGCAAATGACCACCACGTCGCCTGTAACTAGAGATGCTGAGCCTTCAACATCTACAGTGTCAGCATCTCATTCTCTACTTGACATACTCCTTGAGTCTGGGGACAGCAGTGAGGAGGAGGAGGGGCAACTTGAGGTGGATATTCACACACAAGTCCGAAATTAAGTTCAGGCTTATTTTGGTGAGAAGCCACTTCCAAAGGAGGGAAACCCTTTGAAATGGTGGAAGGGTAACCGAGATAAATATCCTACTTTGGCAAAACTTGCAAAATCCTTCTTGTGCATCCCAGGCACCTCCACTCCATCGGAGCGCCTCTTTTCTGCTGCAGGCAACATCCTTTGTCAAAAGAGAGCCAGCCTTAGCCCTGAGCATGTTAACATGTTAACTTTTTTACATTCAAATGCAAAGTTTCTTGAACAGTTATAGTTCACCTCTTTTCAGAATGTTTTTGTACTGCTGCAAAGTTAAAAAAAAATTATTCTGCAGTTTGAGTGTAACACTCAGTTTTTTCATTACTTTTAAATAAAAGAAAAAAAATGAACATTACGTTTTTTTTTAAATGATTTTATCCGATTAATCGAAAAAAATTATCGGCCGATTAATTATGAAAATCATCGTTAGATGCAGCCCTAGTCCTAGCCTATTTAGACTATCTGCTTTTAGTAGATCAATCCAGTCTCTAGTCTAAACCAAAGTTTAATCTCAGCTGTAAACTACCTGGAATTCCTAGGTTTGATCCTCAACCTAGAAAAATCCTCCTTAAAACCATCAAGGAGATTACAGTACTTGGGGCTGACCATAGATACCGTTCAAAAGAAGGTATTCTTACCCCAGGCAAGAATCGGCTCCGTACAAAAACTGATTCAACTTGTCAAAGCAAAGAGAAATCCTTCCATTTGGCTGTGCATGAAATTGTTAGGGAAGATGGTGGCCTCCTTCGAGGCTGTCCCTTTATGCGCAGTTTCATTCAAGACTGATACAAAACACCATTCTGTTGGCCTGGAACAAGAAGGTTCATGCTTTAGACTTTCCAATGCACTTATGCCCTGAGGTGCGTCCAGAGCACCTTGGTAGTCAATATCCAGCAACCTCCAAAATGGGAAATCCTTTCTACCAGTATCCTGGAAAGTGGTAACAACGAATGCCAGCCTTCTGGGCTGGGGAGCAGTCCTGGAAGAAGCTTCTGTCCAGGGGAAATGGTTCAAGTCAGAAAGGACTTTGTCCAACATTCTAGAGATTCGGGCAGTATGTCTGGCCCTAGAGTCCTGGACGCTCAGGCTATGCAATTGTCCTGTCGGGATTCAATCCGACAATGCTACGGCTGTGGCCTACATTAATCAGGGGGGGCACGAGAAGTCATGCAGCCCAAAAGTGGTGAATCATGTTCTAGCTTGGGCAGAAAGCAACATTCCTTGCTTATCAGCGATTTTCATTCTGGGGATAGAAAATTGGCAGGCGGACTACTTTAGTAACCAATTGTTTCCAGGAGAATGGTCCCTTCACCCCGACATTATTCTGTCTATGTCAAAGATGGGGTACTTCGGACGTGGATCTGTTCGCGTCCAGATTCAACAACAAAGTCCACAACTTTGTCAAGGACGAGGGATCCACTAGCGTGCGAAACAGACGCCTTGGTCTTCCCATGGGATCAGTTTTTACTGATCAATGCGTTTCCTCCTGTTCTGCTACTTCTGTGCCTTCTCCGCAGGAAGGGAAGGAGATGATTCTAGTGGCCCCAGCATGGCCCAGAAGATCTTAGTTTGCCGAGATCATAAAGCTTGGCGGTAGGAGTCCCTTAGACCCTGCCACTGTGGCTAGACCTTCTTGCTCAAGGTTTGGTATTCCATCCTACCTTACAAACGCTAAATTTAACAGTTTGGCTATTGAAACCCACATTCTAAAGGACCGTGGGTTATCTCCTTCAGTAGTGTTTATTTAGGTTAATGCTAGGAAGCCTGCCTCATTTACTATAGAGTCTGGAAGGCATATGTTTCCTGGTGTGGATCCAGGGGGTTAGCACCCCTGGAAGTATGTCATAGGTAGGATCCTTTGAATTCCTGCAAATGGGATTGGAAATTAAGCTGGCCTTGAGTACTATTAGGGGCCAGGTCTCGGCATTATCAGTATTTTTCCAATGGCCTCTTGCTTCTCATTCTTTGGTGTGTAGTTTTATTCAGGGGGTAACGCAAATTTAATCCCCCTGTCAGGGCACCTCTAAATCCTTAGGATTTGAATTTAGTCTTGTCGGCTCTACAGAACCAGCCTTTTGAGCCTATACAGGAAATTTCCTTGGCTCTTTTGACAAGAAAAATTAGTCTTTTTGGTTACCATTTCTTCTGCCAGAAGAGTATCGGAATTGGCGGCTCTCTATTTGATCATGCATAAGGATAAGGTGGTATTGCGGCCTCATCCTGAATTCTTACGGGAAGTGGTGACAGGTTTTTATTTTAAACCAGAATATTTATTCTGCCTTTCTTCCCAGAGCCTCGATCTAGGGAAGAGGAGGCACTACATTCCCTTGATGTAGTAAGAGCGGTCAAAATCTATTTAAAAGAGACTGCTCAGGTTCGCAAAACATATGTTTTGTACTGCCAGAAGGTCCTAAAAGAGTACAAGCAGAATCGAAATCCATTTCCAGATGCATTTGTCAAGTGATTGTTCAAGCTTATGGTCTAAGAAAGAAAATTCCTCCTTTTCATGTTAACGCGCGTTCCACCAAGGCTGTCAGTACCTCTTGGGCCGTGCATCACCAGGCCTCTATGGCTCAGATCTGCAAGGCCGCAACTTGGTCTTCAGTCCATACATTTTATCAGATTCTATCAAATCGATGTTAAAGGTTATGAGGATATTGCCTTTGGGCGTAGTGTACTGCAGCCTGCAGTAAAAGTCCACTAGCCTCTTAATACCCTATTTTTTTTGTTGTGTCTCCCTCCCTTCATTGCCATTGCTATGGGACATCCCACATAGTAACTACTATGGCTCTGTGTCCTCTGATGTATGAAAAGAGAACAAGATTTTTAAAACGGCTTTCCTGTAAAATCTTTTTAGTACGTTGGGACACAGAGGACCCTCCCTTCTTTTGGTATACACGTATATTGCTTGGCTACAAAACTGAGGTACTCCAAGTAAGTATTAAACTATACAGTGGAAGACACACTTTCTGCTTAATGTTGCATTGTTGTCGCTGTGCTTTGTCAATGGCAGAACAACGGGCGGGGGCAGAGCTGAAAGCGCAGCTTCCACTGTACTTTCCAGCAAAGGTGAACAAAAAAATAAAAATGACTGTGCCTGTTATGTGTTTTTTTTTTTTTTTTTTTTTTTTTTCCCCCAAATACTTTTTATTGAAAGACTATATCATTGTACAAAAGATAGTCATTGGATAACAAATGAATATGCAGTACAATGAGTCCAAAAAAATATGCGTGGTACATATAAGTTTCAAGAATTACTTGCATATAGTAAAACACTATTGTCTCGTGGAAGCATTAAGCTAGTTAATCACATTAAGCTTAAACTAGTTGAACCAATATTGCACATTTCCAACGAAAACATATCCGCAAATCACTTGTTTACAACTTTCCGCTCAACTTTATGGTGACATGCAACTTATCACCGCCTAACCGGTAACGGGATGGAGAAGGGGAAGGGAAGAGAGAGAAATAATTGATGTCACAGACACAGGACTATACTCTGGAATAGGTTAAGGAGTTCCAAATAGATCAGTTTGATGTGTACTTTGCCCCCGAGCCATCTCTATATGCCATTATCTGTTCGTATTCGGAGACCATATTGATTCTTGTGAAAAGTTCCCTGATGCTTGGGATTTCGTTTGTTTTCCACTTATACGTTATTAAGGACCTGGCAGCAAATGTGATATGCATTGCTATTGACCTGACTGAAATTGGGTAGTCTGACATATTAATACTCAGGATTGCCTTCTCAGCCGAGGGTTGAGTAAGGACTCCAGTTGTTCTCGCAATCAGCTTGCAGGGCCCTAAATAGGTTTAATTTTGGGAGTAATAACATCTTGTATGCTGCTAGGCGGCCATGCCTAGAAATGTAATGCTTCTGTGTTCTAGAGATTTCTTTTTGAAGTACAGTTAACATAGAAAGGTAGTTGGCTTGAAATAAATTTGATGTGGATGCAGTTAATTGGCTTCCTAAGTAAGATATTGAGGTTGGGGACCATGGATATGGAAAGGTCCCTTTGGATGTCAGATCTAATGGGTTTTTTAATTGCTATGCCCAGAATACTAGATTTAGTCGAATTTACCTTTTATAGTAGGAGACTTTGCTAAACAATAAAAGGGTTTCGTGAGCTGCTGCTGCTGATTTGTAAGGGTCTGACAATGTCAAAATGACATCATCCGCAAATAGCAAAATTTTATGTTACCTGTCCTGGGAAGGGATGCCCTGTATTTAAAGGGTGCTTTCTAATCTTTTCTGCAAGGGGTTCCATTATTAATGCAAAAATTAATGGTGACAATGGGCAGCCTTGCCTAGTTCTATTGGACATCTGGAAGTTTTTCGAGAACATGCCCTCAATATATACAAAGGCTGAAGGAGTAGAGTACAGTGCGAGTATGGCTTGTTGAATCGGGCCAATCAGGCCAAATTTCTCCAATACCTTGGATGGATATCCCAAATGCACTCTGTCGAAGGCCTTCTCTGCATCCAGTGTAAGGAGCAGAGAAAGCCTTCCAGATTTTTGGCCACATGAATAATATTCAACATCCTTCTCGTTGCATCATTGGCCTGCCTTCCTGCCACAAAGCCCACCTGATCCTGGTTAACAAGCAGGCAAGTCTGTTGGCAAGTAGTTTAGCATACAGTTTAACATCAATGTTTAATGGAGAGTTTGGTTGGAAATTCTGTGGGGCTGAGGGCTCTTTACCCGGCTTTGGCAGAGTAATAATGGTTGCTGTTAACATTTTGTGTGGGAATGAGGCTTTGGTCGTTGGGGCATTGAAGATCTGCTTCAAATATGGGGCTAATTCGTTTTGGAACAGCTGATAGTATTCAGTGGTATAGCCATCAGGTCCTGGTGATTTATTGTGTGGCTTGCTTCTTATAGTTTTTCCTATCTCTGAGATGAAGGGCGAGTTCAGGGAAGCTAACTCTTCCCTAGAAACTTTTGGTAGGTTGAGGCTAGAAATTCAGATATTAGGCTGTCGGATGGTTGGAATGTGTCTGGGTCATCCTTAAGATTGTATAGCTCTTCATAATAGTCGCTAAAAGCGTCCGCTATGTCCTTTGAGGTTGGAAACCATTGTCTTGGGTTCCTCATGTTGGATTCTTTGTTGTACTGTCCTTTCTTTTAGCTGATTTGCCAGCAGTTTACCCGCTTTGTTGCTACATCGATAGTGGGTTGCTTTCAATATGCGAAAGCGGTTCTCCTGCCGGGAAATCAGGTGAGAGCTCAAGTCTTGTCTTGTGTAAAACAGTAAGTCCCTGTTTTTTTTTTTTTGTGTGGAATTTTGTTAGAGGTTTCTAAATTTTGTATTTTGGTTAACAGATCGTCAAGCCACCTCGACCGCTGCCTTTTGAGCCTAGCACTAATCTTTATGAGCAAACCCCTTACAAAAACTTTTATGGGTGTTCCAGAGTGTGAAGGGATGAGATACTGAAGGAGCGTTCACAACAAAAAAATCCTTCGTGGCTTCCCTGATTGCTTTTAAATTTTCAGGTTTGGAAATGGTAGAGATGTAATTTCTCCATCTGTTAGCTCTTTTTTTCGGCACCCCGATCCTCCACACTCATGGAAATAGGAGCATAACCCGACCAAGAAATAACATGTCAGGTTTTACAACCTTTTTGTAGCAGGAATATGTCAACCAGAAACAGGTCTATACGGGAGTACGTATGATGCACATTGCAGAAAAATGTGAAGTCCTTTTCGGAGGAATGCTGGCACCTCCACACATCCAGGAGGCCAGAAGAAGTGATAAAGTGTGACACAGTAGTCCTTCGGGTTTTATGGCATGTGGGGTTGGACATATCCATTTCTTCGTTTGGGGTTGCATTAAAGTCCCCGCACAGCATCACATGGCCCTGTTGCACGGATTTTACTTTTTTCCATATTTTCTTTAAAAAGCGGATTTGGTTGGTATTGGGTATGTACACATTGATCAGTGTATATTTTGAATTTGGAAATCTTGCATATGAGGATGATAAATCTACCGGAGGAGTCCATGTGGGTTTCCAGGTGGGGAAAAAGTAACGGTGTCTCTTACTGCTATTGCTACACCCGCCTTTTTTTCTTCTGGCCGTTTGCTGTAAATACATGAGGAAATTCGTGGTGGCCAAAAGAGGGCTGGTTGTCTCTCATAAAGTGAGTCTCTTGGAAACGATGACACTTTTGAGTCTGGGTGTTTCCTTTTGGGCCATTTGGTGTTTTGTATGGGCTGTTTAGGCCCTTAAAATGCAGAGAGGACATACTGAAAGCCATTACGATACTGTACAGGGGACGTACCTTGTTGGTCTTGTGTTAGGCAGCCAGATATTCGTTAAGCCCCAAGTGCCGTTACCAGTGACCTTGATGAGACAGAGTGGCCCAAGTCAAGTGGTTGACTTTACTCAGAAACTTGTGTTACTTAGTTCAGAAGTGCCTTATGTCCTGTGCCTGTAATAAAAAGCAGGGGGAGAAAACGGGGTAGATACACAAGTATAGGTAAAAAAAAACAGTGATCCTGTGAGGAATCTGTGCGGTTATGGAACCGCTATGGATTGGGGGTAAAGTGGTCAGAAAGAGAGAGTATAGAATTTAACTGAATGGCATCCCTCTGGGCCTACGGGCAAATTAAAGATGAAGGATGAATTGCTGAGCCTCAGCCAGTTTACGTGTCCGAGCTTGCACGAGTAGACTGAGGAGATTGCGGTGGGATCTTCCCATTGTGATCGGGATCCAGTATTTGGCAGTCCCTCATTAGACGAATGCCATCCTTGATACTTGTCACCACGTATGAATTACCATCTTTGGTAATCAGCAGTTTAGCCGGATACAACCATCTGTAAGGAATGCGGTGGTTGTTCAGTGGTTTAGTTATAGTGGCTAGCTGCCTGCGTTGTTTGCATGGTGTATGCAGAAAGGTCTGCAAAGAAGGATAAGTCCTGTAGCTCTGATGGCAGGTCATCACGCCTTCTTGTAGCCATCATGAACTGGTCCTTGATGTGGTAGAAGTGAACCCGGAATATGGTGTCTCTAGGGAGATGGGACGGGATATTTTTTGGCGTTGGTAGCCGTTGTATACGGTCAATTACCAAGTCTTCTAATGGTGCATCTGGGAGCACCACCTTCATCAAATTAACAAAGTGATCCCTCAACTCTTGTGGTTTGACTTATTTCGGGAATCCACCGAATTTTTATATTGTTGCGTCTCGATCTGTCTTCCAAATCGGGCAGTTCTGATTTGATATTGTTTGAGACTCTTTTAGAGACTGATGAGACCTCTGATTTAAATTGCTGTGTGATGGCCAAAATGTCAGCATGCAAAGTAGAGCGCAAAGATGCTAACATGTCTTTAAGGGTTGTGTCCATTGCTGGCTGGTTTAGTGTAGGGAAGTCAGTGATGGATTCCTATAGTTTTCTGATGTCATCTAAAGAAGAGTTGAGAGCACTCACCTCCGCAGCATCTGCTGACTCTTGTGCCTTTCTTTGTCTGCTCTTAGCCAGGCTAGAACAGGCAGATGGAGGAGGACAGTGTGCCTGTTGCGGGCTATTGTTGCTCCGGCTGCCGCTGTGTTTCCCTGCTTGTCCCTGCTGTTAGTACAGGCCACGCGTGTCACTGCTGCATTCGTCTGCACCATCTTGGCCAGAGAGATGGCGTGGCTGTATCAGAAAGTCCGTTGTTTTGCCATGTCTGGTTACTTTTTTCCTCTTACGGGATGGCATCAGGGAGGGAGCCCGCTGCTAGTGTGGGGTATGCCGGCTAAAAACGAGGCTGCTAGTCACTGGGATCGCCCGTTATGGCCCAGGGTAAGACAGAGCTGTCCTAATGTGCTGCCATCTGCTACGCTGGCTAGCCACGCCCCCCGTGTGCCTTTTTTTAAATTTTTTTGTAAAGTGTTTTGTGGTTTTCTTTACTGAATATGCCAGTCATGGTTATCCATTGTGTTCAGTGTTTTCTGAATCCATGAACTAGTGGAACAAGTAACTGATACAGATAACTGCACTGATATTTCCACATGTAGGGATGGTGTATAAAACTCTGTTCAAACACAAGCATATTTTCCACAATAACATAAAAACTATAATTGTGCCAAACTTTTATATTAATCAGATTGTGTCTGTTTTTTGAGAGTCAAAATGCTGGCAAATATAGAAACCTATAGAAAATACACAAAACCTGAAACTCAAAATAAAAGTCCACTTTTTATGTATAGCAGCGCATGCACATTTTTTACAAAACATGCGTTTAAGTAAAAGTTCAATTCAGTGTCCAAAGAACAGGGTGCTTTGTTCTATCCACTCGCTTTGTGATTGAAACACAGCTTCCACCATATAGATCACCACTCGTGGAACAAAAGACGACCCCCCTATGGGGATGCACTCACCAAACGTATGAAACCAACAAGCCTTCAGAATGCCAATGTAGTTTTCTCCTTTTGCCACTAGTTATCTCCCTTGTTGGAAATTGGCTCAGGAAGACCGCATTGGCCTTTATTAGCATACGGGGACAAACCGGCTGCATAATTCACTGACATTTCTTTAAACAAACAGACGGCTATACTAAAAGAAAGCGCACAATGATGACGCACGTTACACAGTCAACCAACCTCTGTGTAACGTGCGTCATCATTGTGCGCTTTCTTTTAGTATAGCCGTCTGTTTGTTTAAAGAAATGTCGGTGAATTATGCAGCCGGTTTGTCCCCGTATGCTAATAAAGGCCAATGCGGTCTTCCTGAGCCAATTTCCAACAAGGGAGATAACTAGTGGCAAAAGGAGAAAACTACATTGGCATTCTGAAGGCTTGTTGGTTTCATACGTTTGGTGAGTGCATCCCCATAGGGGGTCGTCTTTTGTTCCACGAGTGGTGATCTATATGGTGGAAGCTGTGTTTCAATCACAAAGCGAGTGGATAGAACAAAGCACCCTGTTCTTTGGACACTGAATTGAACTTTTACTTAAACGCATGTTTTGTAAAAAAATGTGCATGCGCTGCTATACATAAAAAGTGGACTTTTATTTTGAGTTTCAGGTTTTGTGTATTTTCTATATGTTTTTGTTTTTAAAAAAAGCAGCAGCTGAAAAATAGGTGGCATACCGTGTAAATATTGTATTTAAGCACCCAAGAGCGCAGAGCAGTGTGCTGTAAGAGCTGGCGTGAATTATTGATTTAGTACATTTTTGACAAATATAGAAACCTGGTAATCATTTTTTACAGCCCTGTTTGGATGCGAATTATACAGATGTAGGCTAATTTGTTAGTATCTATACAGTTCATTGAAACAATGCTTCCTTCCTCCTGAAAAGCGATAAGAGTAAATGCGTTTTGTTTCCAGAGAAAATTGTCTGAGGAGATCAGAAATTTAATTATAGACCAGCATGTTGAAAGTAAAGGCTACAAGACCATATCCAAACAACTTGATGTTCCTGTGGCTATAGTTAAAACATTAAGAGATTAAATGTCCACAGAAGTGTAATTGACTCCCAGATTGAACAGAAGAATAGTGTGAATAGTAGACCAAGATTCAAGGAAAGCTTCTCCTAAGATAAACAAGCTGAACGCTAAGGTCAAGGTACATATTTTTTTTAGCAACAGTGGACTCAAAGAAAGTTGACTCATGAGGAACCCACTGCTGAAAGAAAAAATATATACAAATGCTTGACTGCTATGTGCTAAACTGCATATTAAAAATTCACAATGCTTTTGGGAGAATGTCCTTTGAATATTGAACTAATGTTGCTTGCTAAAAAGCTCCAGTTTTGTCTCGTGATGAAAAATGTAAACTTTCAAAGAAAAAAAATCCCCACAGTACCTATTGAGAAACATGCAGGAGGCTAGGTTATATTTTGGGACTTCTTTGCTGGAGAAGGCACCCTTCAAATCTCGGATAGTTTGACCCACAAGAGTGGGTCAAACTACCTGTTAAAAGGTGCAATTGAGGGCTACAGAAATCATTTGTTTGCCATGATTTCCTCTAAAGGTTGTGCATCAAAATATGAAGTTAAGGGTCTCATATTATTCATTTTTGTCTATACGGTTTTTTATTTGTTTTCCTTTTTCAATTGAATCAAAAGCGTAGTCTTATTTTTAACTATGAAACAATGATCAGTGACAATTACTTTGGACAGTTGCAATTTTTTTTTCAGAGGATATTGTAGGGAATTCCTTTTTTCATTTAAGTGTACCAACAAATTTGTCAGTGCTTGTATGATTTTGCCTTTGTGAAGTATTGTGTGCTTTGCCTGGGGTTCATTAGTTTTTTTTTTTTTTTTTTAATGACCTTGTGTGCATCTCCTGAACAAGTCTGGCAATACAGTGCCTTGTAAAAGTATTCACCCCCCTTGGCGGTGCCTCACAACCTGGAATTAACATGGATTGTTTGAGGATTTGCATCATTTAATTTTACTGAACATGCCCACAACTTTGAAGATTTTTATTGTGTAGCAAACAACAAAAGGGTCAAAATAACAGAAAAAGTCAATGTGCATAACTATTCACCACCTTTAAAGTCAATCATTTGTAGAGCCACCTTTTGCGGCTCTCACAGTTCCAAGTCGTTTTGGATAGGTCTCTATGAGCTTGCCAAATCTTACCACTGGGATTTTTGCCCATTCCTCCTTACAAAACTGCTCCAGCTCCTTCAAGTTGGATGGTTTGTGCCTGTGAACAGCAATCTTTAAGTCTGACCACAGATTTTCTATTGGATTGAGGTCTGGGCTTTGACTAGGCCATTCCAGCACGTTTACATGTTTCCTTTTAAACCACTTAAGTGTTGCTTTAGCAGTGTTTTTGTGGCCATTGTCCTGCTGGAAGGTGAACTTCCGTCCTAGCTTCATATCACACATAGAGTGGTACAGGTTTTGCTCAAGAATATCCCTGTATCTAGCACCATCCATCTTTCCCTGACCAGTTTCCCAGTACCGACTGCTGAAAAACCTCCCCACATCATGATGCTGCCACCACCATGTTTCATTGTGGGGATGGTGTTCTTTGGGTGATGTGTTGGGTTTGAGCCAGACAGTGTTGTCTTTGATAGCCAAAAAGTCAAATTTTAGTCTCGGACCAGTCCAGAGCACCTTCCTCCATACATTTTGGGAGTCTCCCACATGCCTTTTCGCAAACTCAAAATGTGCTATATATATATATATATGTATGTATGTATGTATGTATGTATATATATATATATATATATATATATATATATATATATATATATATATATATATATATATATATATATATATATATATATATATATATATATATATATATATATATATATATATTTTTTTTTTTTTTTAATAACCGAACCCTGACTTGTACTTCTCAACAACATTGTCCCTTACTTGTTTGGAGAGTTCCTTGGTCTTCATGGCAGTGTTTGGTTAGTGGTGCCTCTTAGGTGTTGCAGCCTCTGGGGCCTTTAAAAACGGTGTGTATGTAATATGTAATGACCGATTATGTGATACTTAGATTGCTCACAGGTGGACCTCATGTCACTAATTATGTGACTTCTGAAGGTAATTGGTTGCACCGGAGCTTTTTATGGCCTTCATAATGAAGGGGGCGAATACATATGCACATGCCAATTATCATCATATTTTTTATTTTTATTTTTTTGTCTAAATAGTTTATATATTTTCTAACGTTACTTCACCAACTTAGACTATTATGTTCTGATCCATCCATTATAGTTCTGATTAAAAAACTTTGAACTATAGGCTGTAATGTAACAAAATGGGTAAAAAGCCAAGGGGGTGATTACTTTTGCAGGGCACTGTATGAGGATGCAACACTAGCGGTTTTTGCTTTGAACTTCTATCAAAGTGAAACTTTCAGATCAAAAGTACAGAAGCAATAAGTTAGCAAATTCTATTTTATGCCATTTATTGGTTTCAGAGATTTTACAGATTATCTCTCCTGGCATCAGCTTTACATTCTTTGTACTTGAACTTAAAACTGACCTTTGTTGATAGAAGTACAGGTTAATACTAGCATCTGTCCTCCGCACTGTCTGTAACAAATTTCACAGATCATGTTGCACGGTCCTTAACTGTAAGTTCAGATCACTTCCTGGTCAGTGCTTCTGGCAGTGGTGATAAAATAGTCTTTTCAAGCTGTAAGTCTAAACCGGTTCCACTGTTGGAGCTGGCAGAGGGGGTAAGTAACCTTTTAGAATAAATTTTCTCTGTTATACTTTTTGTTTCTGAATTTTTTTATCTGAATATACAGCGTGCTCGTTATCATATTTTTTTTTCTATCTCCTAACCATTCAACTTCTTCAAATTCGCTAGCTTCACTAACAGCATTGCATTGTAAATATGCTATGGGATAATTTGTGTAAGGATAATGGCGGAAAGTGGCACGCAAACGTTATAATTAGATGTCATCAAGGTTACTTTAACCACTACAATACAGGGCACTTTCACCCCCTTCCTTCCCAGCCCAATTTTCAGCTTTCAGCGCTCTAGCGCTTTCAGTGACAATTGCGCGGTCATGCTACACTGTACCCAAATGAAATTATCATTTTGTTCGCACAAATAGAGCTTTATTTTGGTGTTATTTATTCACGACTCCGTTTTTTTTTTTTTTTTTGCGATATAAGTGCAAAAATAGCGGAAATTTGGAAAAAAAACAATATTTTCTTTTTTCTATTTGAAAAGAAATCCAATAAAATCTAATTTTGTCAAATTTAAGCCAAAATGTATTCTGCTACATGTTTTTGGTAAAAAAAATTCCGTTAAGTGTATAATAATTGGTTTGTGTGATCACGGACATATGTACGCAAATGATCATGTACATATGTGTGCAGATAATCATTGGGACATGTGATTTTAGTGGGACATATGTGGGGGACATGTTTTTATTATTAGGGACATGTGTTTTTATTATTTGGGGACATGTATGTTTTGGGGACATGTGTGTTTTGGGGACATATGTGGGGACTGTGTTTGTACTGTGTGGTGTGTTGTGTGTTTACACTACACTGATGATCAGTGAGTAAAAAGCTGTAAAAAGCAGCCCATACTCACTGATCATCAGCCGGCTGCAGCGTTCTGCTCTCCTCTCCTCAGCGGTGACTTCCGTGTGAGGAGAGGAGAGCCGATTGCCTAGCAACCGGCTCTTTGTTTACATCACATGACGGCCGTGATTGGACACGGCCGTCATGTGATCAGGAGGGCCAATCAGAGCCCTCCTGCCGATCTGAGATGTGCCGTGTCCGGGTGACACGAGCACATCGGGATCGCGCCGCTGCGCGAGCGCGCGATCCCGCTACTCCTGAAGGACGTTCCTGAACGGCCTATCAGGAGTAGACGGCTCCCACCCGGCCGTATATATGCATTGGCCGGGTGGGAAGTGGTTAAAGAGGACCCGAACAACTGTGAAAGGTTTGCCCAGAAACTGGAAACCAAGAGCAGAGTTTATCAGAATCGCCTGTAGGCTTCCTGCAGCTGATGTTTTTCCTGTTAACTAATTTACCTTGTCTTTACCGTGTGTTTGTGTGGAGGCAGCCATTTTTATAGGCTTGCATGACTTTGCATCTGCTAAGCTTCTGTCAAAGTTGTCCCTCTGATTACACTTGGCTGATTATGATGAAGCGGAGAGATTGTTTTTTTTTTTTTTTTCCTCTGCATGTCCTCATGTACAGCTACTTCTAGCACAGGGTGAAGAGATGCTGATTGACAGTCAGCCTCTCTCTGCTTAGGGAGCTGTGATAACCGAGCCATCAGTGGCCTTTGAGCGCTGGGGTCTCAGTGCAGAGGTGGCGGGGGACAGATGCAGCATCGGTGCTATGCTGCATCCACCTAGGTAAATTGAATTTTTTTTTATATATATATACAATGCCAAACTGTATTGCTTGTTAAGTACTTTTTCATTTATTTTATTTTCTTACTTATGAATACTCAGCCTAGGCCAGTGATGGCGAACCTTGGCACCCCAGATGTTTTGGAACTATATTTTCCATGATGCTCTGGCACTTTGCAGTGTAGTGGAGCATCATGGGAAATGTAGTTCGAAAACATCTGGGGTGCCAAGGTTCGCCATCCCTGGCCTAGGCTCTAGGTCACACAAGGGAGCTTGGGAGCATTACATTTTTATTTTTTTTCTATAAGGCTGCTCTCACACTGGAGCGTCGGCAGTAAAGCATAACTATACTTAGCGGCGCTTTACCACCGTCTTTGCAGAGGTTTTCGGCTGAAAAGGGGGTTAACGACCCGCAGAGCTCCACTACGGCGGCGCTTTGCTGGCGGTTCGCTGCCCATTTATTTCAATGGGCAGGGGCACTTTAGGAGCTGTGCATACCTTGCTCCTTCACCGCTCTAAAGATGCTGCTTGCAGGAGTTTTTTATTTTAATGTCCTAGCAGCGTATCGCCTCAGTGCCGTTTTTCCAGGCGCTATTTTATTTATTTTTTGTCCAAAAGCACCTGGAAAAACGCCTCAGTGTGAAAGGGGTCTTTTAAAGACATTTGTTGAAGATCTGAAGTTTTCTTACATGATATTTCTTGTGTTATCATTTTTTTCCTCTTGTTATTTTTATGGTAAAAAGTACATGTGTGTGTGTGTGTGTGTGTTTTTTTTTTTTTAACAATTATTTTCTCCTTTCATTTACTATAGAAGAAACAAACTTGTGTAAATCTGAACTCAGGCTCCCAATATGTAGTAAGTGGAGGGCTCGATAATACAGTTAATATTTGGGATTTAAAATCAAAACGACTTCACCGAACACTAAAGGTAACCCCTCCCAAAAAGTAAATGGCCTAGTGATTTTAATCACAAGCTTTTTATATTGTCATTATGTACTTTTCTGAGCTTTGCTATTTTTTTTCCTTTTCAGGATCACAAAGATGAAGTTACTTGTGTTACATTTAATAGTAATGACAGCTATATTGCCTCCGGTTCTATGAGTGGAGAAATCATACTGCATAATGTAACTACCAATTTATCCAGCACACCTTTTGGCCATGGAAGCAGCCAGGTACTACAAGTGTCTATTCCTTTTATGTTTTGTTATGCTGTGTTTTCAGTTGATTTTCACTCTGTTTCTGTATTTTTCAGCCCATTCGACATTTGAAATATTCCTATGTGAAGAAGTTTTTGCTTGGTGCTGTATCTGACACTGGTTGTGTGACCTTGTGGGATGCCCACAGCCAGAATCCATACCATATGTTTGAGGGTGCTCACAAGGCTCCAGCATCTGGTATCTGTTTCTCACCAGTAAATGATCTCCTCCTTGTGACCATTGGACTAGACAAAAGAATTATCTGTTATGATGTGTCCAGCAAAATGTAAGTTCTATAAAGTTAACTGCATAAAAGAATTAACACCCATAAAGATTGATCTTTGCCTGCCTCACCATGATTTGTCTTATCTTTTTTTTGGGGAATATAAAGGGATTGATTTACTAAAACTAGAGAGTGCAAAGTCTAGTGCAGCTGTGCATGGTAGCCAATCGGCTTCTAACTTCAGCTTGGTCAATTAAGCTTTGACAAATAAACCCTGGAAGCTGATTGGTTTCTATGCAGAGCTGCACCAGATTTTGCTCTCTCCAGTTTTAGCAAATCGACCCCCTAGTCCTATTGCAATTTCTAGATACAGTATGTATTGATTTTGAAAATTGTCAGTCCTGCAAAAGTCATAACTTTTCTAGTTTAACTACTGTTCTACTTTGCATGTGTTTGGTATGTTCAAAAACAAGCTCATGGCTGCAGTAGCAATTGTGTGTTTCAGTCTTTCGCAGCCGGCTCTGAGCTGTAAAATTCATCTGGGCACCTGTAGAGCCACCCAATCGCATTTATGTGCTGCCCCAATACTAATTTCTATTCAGATTGTGCTTCCTTATGAATAGTAGTTTGCAATGTACTTTAGTTTTCCTCATTCTCATTGCTAGTCTGCTCGTCAACTCATACTACTTGAAAACAATACAGCAAGGGTCTGTTAATCTGAGTGTTAAGCAGAATAGTGAAAATATGGCATTGCATGCAGTCAAAATAGTTATGGCACAGTTCATCACGTGGTAAAGGGCCTCTGTGATTGGCTCTTTACCCCGACCTGTGATCACGGGTGTCTGAAAGACATAGTGATCACAGAGCCCTCCTGATTTGTGCCCCGGGGAGGCAGGGTTGTGGGAACATGTCAATAGATGCCCTCCCGGCTATAGTGCTGTCAGCAAGAGGTTAAGATATATGCTTGATGCATTATGAAAAAGGACTGAAGAATACTGGTCTTGTGTTGATGGAAATGTACAACGTGCTTTTAGGTCCATTCTGCTTGTATTTAAAGGATAAGTTCACCTTTAGTAACATGTTAAATGTTGTACCCATATATAGGTTGTAACATGTTACTAACTGTGCAGCCCCCACACCCACCTAGTTCCCGTTGTGACAGCGGCTGGGAATCTTCTCCTGACACCCACTGTTACAGTTAAAAAAACAAACAAAAAAAAAAAAACACTCCTCCCGCCCTGCCCTGTCATTCATTCACAGAGTTCTGTGAATGGGAGAGCAACAACTACCGTCAACTATTGTGGCTGACAGCCTGTAGTTCTCAATGAACTACCAGGGTGCTGATGAGTCACTCTAGGTAGTTCATTGATCCTTCCTGCCATTCAGTGCATGCCTGTATGAGGTACTGACAGTCAGGTACACAGTCTGCAGGAGCCTAAGATAGTATGGGTTTACAGGGGCTTCTCGGCTGAAAGTCCGGCACATGCCGGACCCTGCCGGAAAGAAATCTCCCATGCGCAGTGACGATATTGCCACTCACAGCGCTGGAGCCGCGATACCCGTAAGATACGCCATCAGCTCCCTCAACGGGGTTCGGGCGAGATGTCGGGGCCTCATTCTAAGGTAAGTATTTTATAATGAGCTAGTATGCGGTGCATACTAGCTTATTATGACTTTTCCCTTGCAGGTCAGAAAAAAAAAAAAATTGTCAGCAGGTTTACTACCGCTTTAACCTTTAACATCAGTTTCAGATACTTCTGAGGTTATCAAGGACCCGTTGACACCAGGTCAGTCTGCTGTGGTGTATTTAACACATGCATTTATGTGCATTGCTTTAACACTGCCTATTCATTTGTATTGGTCAGTGCACCCTGTCACACTGGAAATCAGACCTGCACTTTGACTCCTGCAGTGCACCACAGTGTATGGTAAAATAAGAAAAGTATCTGGGTGTGTTCACGCTCAGCATAGACCTAAACATGTGTGGTGTTTTTCTTGGCGTTTTTTTTTTTTCAGTCGGAGTTTATTCGATTTGTGCCTGTTCAGTAAGGCCTTGCAGAATAATTTTCTGTCACTAATGTACATTCAAAACATACTTATGGTTTTAAAAAAAATGTTGCTTTGATTGGTGTTATGAATTTGCTGAGTGCTTCCAACATTTATAGATGGCTAGCCTCCTGTATGTAGGGATGGTTTTGTAAATATGTTGCAAGGACAGATCATTCAGCAAGAACTTTAATGTGCAGGGAGTTTAGTATTATTCATTGCATTTACACACCCAGGTGTGTCATAAGCCTAGGGAGAAAATAAAATGTGTTTTCAGTAAGTACGCTTTTGTGACTTTTACATTTTTACCTGCTGTACCATGTTTTGGATTTTCATAGAAGGCTTAGTAGTAGCAGTAGTGCCTTCTTATAGGAGAATGTATTCTGATTTTTTTTTTTTTTTTTTTTTTTTTTTTTTAAAAGGCTTCACTGTGGTACGGCTTTTTTTTTTTTTTTTATAGTTTTTTTGTTCCCCCCCCCCCTTCACAACATAACCACCTGGGTTATATTTTCTCCCCATGTATTTTGTAAATACTGTCTATTGTCTTTAATTATATAAGCTGTAATCGTCTAGTAACCCTTCCACTGCCAGGCCCTGCATTTCACTTTTAACCTCAGTTGCCGGACCATTTTTGCAGCGTGTAACTTTTGTATTTTTCACTTGCAGCTTTCAGAGTTGATAATGAATCCTCCAAACCATACATATTTCTCTTATATTCACCGACCGACACAGCTCCTCTCTGTAACTAACTGGGTTGTTTAGCCTGCCATTAGGAGAGCTAGGCAAAATTGTTATACAATACACAGAACTCTGTGCTAAGCAACCCTCCCCACTGCTCCCAGCAGACTCAGTTTTTATTTTGCCTAGTAAGGAGAATGACCTAGGAAACCTGCGGGCCCTTGTGATCCATTCTTTTGATGCAGGTTTGATGTTTTTTTTGCGCAAGATGAATGATCCTGGGATCTTCTATCAACTGCCGGCTGGGTGACAGGCTGGTTAATGATATCCTTGTAGTCTCCCTAGTCTGGCCATCGAGCATGTGCAGGCCGCAGCTGAGGCTCGACAGGCCACGATATGCCTCAGCTCCAGAGGTGGTCGTGAGCTTTAATGCTCCGGGGTATACATATGACCGGGCTACTGCTGTCTGGATCACAGTATACTGGGCCAACATCTATCCTGTAACTGCGCAGGAGTAGGTCTGTGATGGAATGTCTCCCAGCTCTTCAGAACTGGTAAGTACGGCTCACCTTGCTTCGGTGGGGTAAGCAGCTGGCCATTCCCTGGGAGGTCGATTCGGGGGCTACCTCACCTCCCTATCTTCTCTCCCAAGTCCCCATCTCCCCTCCTTCCCCCCTCTGAGGGGGGTGGCTGCATGCGCTGCGGGCGGTGTGCGTGCGTGTGCGTGTGTGTTCACGGGTTCGCTGGATTCTCACCTGTGGGGGCTCTGTGCGGTTGGCGTTGGTCCGGGTCCCAAAAGGGTCTGTGGAGGTTGTTCTGGCTGTAGGCAGGTAGCACTGTTCTAGGTTTGTTCTTTCACTGCATGGCACTGTCTGGCGGCCATCTTGGATGTGGGAAAGGCTGTATTCCCCTTGTGAGCAGCCATCTTCTTTAGGATCTCCTATTGGTTACATTGGCAGCTATTTTCTTGAAGCCTGAGGGCTCTTTTCGCCACAGTTCTCTTGTGGCAGCATTACATGTGCTCTCACTTGATGTTTCCTGTGTCCACTGTGTGTACAGGACGCTGGATGGCTCCTTGCTGAACGCTGAAGCTAGCTCTGCAGAACGTTTCACCGCTGTTATAAGCAGCTGCTGCTGACACCGTTTTCTCCTCTCTGCAACTGGGAACCTCCTAGGGACTACAGGCACTGCTAGGGGCATTCACGGAGGCCCCAGTGTGGTGAGTCTAGCGCTAAGTACACCCCCCCACGCGGCGGCAGCAGGAGTGTGGGACCTTCACTGTCCTAAGTCCCCTTGCAGGTGGCAGACAGGCTAGGGTCAGCATGGCTTCAGAAACTGGTGTTTCTTCCACTGAAATCCAGGCTATTGCAACCGGGTCACCTGTGTATGGCGTGGTGCAAGTGGGCACCCTGACGGCGGTCCTTGACACTTTTGTTACAAAGATAGGGGCGATGTGTGGTAGGAAAGGTGCACGTAAGAGGCCCCTGCCCCCCCCCGTGCTCTGGGGAGAGCTCTGATGCAGACTCGGGCCCTGCTGCGGCTGGTGACCCCTGCTCTGACCAATCAGACGTGGCTGACCAGGACTGTTCAGTGAGGATGAGTCCCCGTCCGGGTTCGTGCACGATAAAGCGCTAGTTGGAGCACTTATCACAGCTGTGCATGATACCCTGAAGATACAGGAGCCAGCGGATCCCTCTGCTGATGTACCAGCCCCTTTTGGGTCCCGCAAGCCAGCACGTTCACCTAAGGTGTTCCCGTATGACTTATTTTGACAAATTCATGTACAGGGAATGGGGTCACCCGCAACGGACCTTTTAGGTCCCCAAAAATTTTGTGGTGCGTTACCCCTTTGAGGAAAGCCTTCTCAAAAAATGGTCAGCTCCTCCGGTCGTGGACCCCCCGTATCTAGGTTAAAAAAAGTAACCACGATCCTGGTTGAAGGGACTCCTGCATTTAAGGATCCCGCGGACAGGAAGGCCGAGGCGGTGGCTCGTTCCTTGTTTACGGTTGTGGGGTCAGCCGTGTGACCTGTACTGGCATCCGCACTGGTGTCGCAGACACTGACTGAGTGGGCAAAACTTTTGCACCGCGAATTGGGAGAACAGAACGCCTACCCTGTCTGCGTGGAGCTAGCAGACCAACTAGTGCAAGGCCTTAAGTATGTTTGTGACGCGGCCTTGGATACTCTCCCTCTGTTATCCAAGGCTTCAGTGTTAGCTGTGGTGCTGAGGCACCTAATTTGGCTAAAATGCTGGTCTGCTGGCCAAGCATCCAAGAAAGCCATGACGGATCTTCCCTTCCTTGGCGAGCGGCTCTTTGGAGCCTTGTTGGATGACATTATTAAAAATGCCACTGGTGGTAAGAGTACCCTACTCCCACAGGCCAGGAAGGCTAAGGAGCCTCGCCGCAGGCAAGGGCCCTCTTTTTCCGATCACAAGTGGCTTTTTCGTCCGCCCGGTGCTTCGGCAAAACGCCCCCAGCCCGACAGGACGCCCATGGATGGTCAGAAGCATCCTTGGAACCGCAAGCCTAATAAGCCTGCGTCCAAAAGTGCTACCGCATGAAGGTTGGTCCCCACCCACTTATCGGGTGGTGAGTCGTCTTCGGGAGTTGGCAGCCCGGTTGACCTCCCAGTTATCCGACCAATGGGTCTGCGATCTGATTTCCACAGACTACAAGAAAGTTTCTCTCTTGGCTGCCAAACAGATTCTTCCCCTCAGCATATCCGTGTCCCCGGTTCGCCGGGAGGCCCTGTTAGGGGCGGTAAGGGACTTGCTGAATCGGGATGATTGTACCGGTTCCGGAATCGGAACGCTTCCAGGGGTTCTACTCAAATCTGTGGTTCCCAAGAAGGAAGGGGTACGTCCGTTCTTGGACTTGAAAGCCCTCAATCACTTTGTGAAGGTGCAGAGGTTCAGAATGGAATCGGTTCGCTTAGTAGTCACTGCACTCCATCAAGGGGACTCCTTGGTGTCCTTTACTCATCCAGGATGCATACCTGCACATACCCATATGCCTTCGGCATCAAAATTTTCTGCGTTTGGCAGTCGGGGAAGCCCACTACCAGTTTGTGGCTCTTCCTTTTGGCCTGGCATCAGCCCCCCCGAGTCTTTTAACAAAGTTCTGGCTCCAGTATTGGCGTTGCTGATGCAACGTGGGATCGCGATCGTGGATTACCTGTACGATCTCCTCCTGAGTGATAACAGTGATTAGGGGCGCTCTACAAAAAAACATTACCTAAACCACAAATTTACAAAAACTGTGGAAAAAATATTTAAAACAATATAATAATCACTAGAGTGAAAATATGCACATATAATGATCACTATTATTACCCTTTTAGGGTAATGAATGTTAACATTGGTGAACCACCATACATAATTCAAATAATTAGCAAAGTAAAGTCCAAAATGACGTGTCTCTACAATAAATTCTGCTGATCCAGAATATGGAAAACAAATATTGATCGTGATAACAGTAAGTCGGGAAAAAGGCTTGCGACTCCCTCCACCATAAACGCAGCACTACACCAGTTGTGAAGATACAAGCCCAAACTACTTACCAGATCCGTTTGGCCACTTTAATTAAAAAGTAAGTCAAATAACGCTTGTACAGGATAATGCCTGCTCATATGGATAGTGATGCACATGACAGTAGCTGGTACGTCTCTCTTCACAGACTCAAGCGGCAAATGTGGAAGAATACAAAAAGATCCATAGCGTAATACTGACTTTAATAAAAAATTACGCAAAAAAACAGACAGCCAAAAGGCTCCTTACATGGTTATGTGCCCGACCTGGCACTGGGACTGCTCGCTCTGAACAAAAGACTCAATCTCCGAATCATAGAAGAGGTCCTTCCGCATTCGATATTGGCGTGCGTTCCATCTCGCTTGATGCTAGCCAAGCACAGTGCATTAGCTGACTTTTTTATTTTATTTTTTTCTGTACCCAACTCCTGATGAATGGCATATAGCCTTGAAACGCGTCGTGTTTCCATGGGGTGCTCAGTCAAGTCTGTCTCATGATCTAGTTACTGGCCCATATATACCTTTTTATACATTCAAAATTGAGTACTGTGTAACTATTTATGTGTATCTTTGGTTTTATAGCAGCTCTGTTACATATGGTGTACCATTGCTTGTCAATAGGAAATATCCTGTATTATATCTACAATTAATCATGTTCAAGATTGATATTGTTAACCTTATTGCCTAATGCTGTTTCTATGACATGTTACATATTGGCATTTATACTTTTTTTTATCAATATTCAAACACTTCTCGTGCTGCCATGCTGAAACATTTGTATCCATCGTGTATGTGTGTGTGTATATCTGGATGAAAATACTTTACTTGTTTCATACTATTGTTACTTAGTAAACTGTTGACCAACCTTTTCACCTCCACAAGTCAATTGCCTCATTTAAAGTCCCACATTCCTTTCTTATTTACCTGAACCAGGGATGGAGGTACATTTATTGTGCCTCATTTAAAGTCCCATACTTTTTTTTATTGATTTATCACATTCCTGGAGGTCAGCTTTAACCTGTACAGATTATTGCATTGACCAGCAAAGACTCGTGGGTGTACATATTGGTAGCACGTTTCCCTTCCAACTTGAATGTTTTCTATTTTTTTTTATTTTTTTATATGTATTCTAAAGGCAGGTTTTGTAACTGTTGCTTTCAAAGGTTCCTAACCCTTTAGAGCCCTTTTACACTGAGCCGTGGGTAGCGTTAGTGTTAAAGCACCGCTAGTAGGGCACTTTTAACCCTCCGCTAGCGGCCGAAGAAAGGGTTAAAGGCACCCGTGTTGCACTGCTGCTGAAGCCTTTTGCTGGCGTTTCGGCAGAGGTGTCCATTCATTTCAATGGGCAGGAGCTCCACCGCCCCAAAGATGCTGCTTGCCAGGACTTTAATGCCCTGCCAGTGCAGCGCCCCAGTGTGGAAGCACTCAGGCTTTCACATTGGGGTGGCAGGGGAGGCTTTTTCGAGGCTCTGTTTTTAGCCCTTAAGCACCTTCAAAAATGCCTCAATGTGAAATGGGTCTTATTGCTTAACCATACCTAACTTCTTGGAAGCAATATACGAATCTACATTTTGCTTTTTTTTGTGTTCAAGAGGCTCATGAAGGGTAGCACAAACCTGATGAGACATTATACATGTTTGGTTATTTCCATGTGTAATGATGATTATTTTTAACTTTTTGTTCTTTTTACTTTTTAGTCTTCTTCAAACTGTGGTAGTGGAATCACCTTTGACTGCTGTAGACTTTATGCCAGATGGAGCTACACTGGCAGTTGGCTCTTCTCGTGGGAAAATTTACCTTTACGACTTAAGAATGTTAAACTCTCCAATTAAAACAGTTGGTGCTCATAAGACATCTGTGCAGTGCATTCAGTTTCAACACAGCAGCAGCCACAAGGTAAGTTATGAATAAAGCAAATTGTGTAATGGGTATATAACCCCATTTATTTACTATGTATCTAAAATATACACTACTGTGCAAAAGGTTTAGGTAGGTGTGAAAAAAAATGCTATAAATAATGCTTTCAGAAATAGAAGTGTTAATAGTTAATTTACTTTCCATTTTGTAAATGGATAAAAATAAACAGAAGAGAAATCCATATCAAATCAATATTTGGCGTGCCTTCAAAACGGCATGGATTTTTCTAGGTACAATTGTACACAGTTTTTCAAGGAACTCCACAGATAAGTTGTTCCAAACATCTTGGAGAGCTAGCCTCAGATCATCTGTGTATGTAGGCTTCCTCAAATCCTTCTGTATCTTCATGTAATCCCAGACACATGCCATGATGTTGAGACCAGGGCTCTGTGGGGGTCAAACCTTCACTTCTAAGACTCCTTGCTCTTCTGAAGATAGGTCCTAATGACATTGTATGTTTGTGGTTGTCCAGCTGCAGAATAAATTTAGGGCCAATTTTGCAAAGAATTGCAAGGGAACCTTCACCACGCTTCACTTTTGCCTGCAGACACTCATTGTAGGGCTTTCCAGCCCTTCGGCGAACAAACTGCCTCCTGCTACAGCCAAATATTCCATCATCCATCCATAGCACCTAAGAAATATAAATAAATCTGTACTGTAGAAATAAAAATGGAAAATGTGCAGCTGCTCTCGCATAAGGGCAGTATAACAAAACCCAATTGACACTCACTCTTTATTGTCTTAAAGACTCTTTGATTTTTCAAATGGCACTGCATGTTTATTAGGTCCAGAGCACCTGCTGCCATTTTTATGCATACCAGTTACTGTGTTTGTGAAGGGTTGAATCGCCAAGCCTTGTATCCACATCAGAGGTATAGCTTTTTGGGCACTAATCTTTCATGCCAGACTTTTTTAGACAGTAGATGAGTGTACCTGGGTCCCACTAGTTTCTGCCCATTTTGTGCTGATGACACTGCTAGACATGGAATGATGGGTCTTTAATCTGCTGCATTATGTTCCCTTGGCTAATTGCTTGAACAGCACATCTTGAAACCCAGTCTGCTTTGAAATCTTTTCCTGGGAGAGACCTTGCTAGGGCATTAT
Source organism: Lithobates pipiens (assembly GCF_037356315.1). Lineage (NCBI taxonomy): Eukaryota > Metazoa > Chordata > Amphibia > Anura > Ranidae > Lithobates > Lithobates pipiens. The sequence continues at coordinate 277,595,260 of NW_027507903.1, read as the reverse complement.
AACTAACTTGTGTCTTGTTGCTGAGCTCAGTCTTGCCATGCTGTACAACCTGTGACATGAAACTGTATTCCACTATCCCACCTTTATTAGCAGAGTTTGGGTGTTCCTCACACAGTTCTAAGCATCTTAGTCAGCTGTTTGTCTTACAGTTGGTGTTTCAGCCTGCATATGAAATTGATGCTCATTAGCACCTGCTTGGTATAATTAGTTAATCATACACCTGACTCTAATCCTACAAAATCATTGACTTTGCAAGTGTAAGAATTGATGCTGGTTTGAAGGGTAGTCACACCAAATATTGATTTGATTTAAACAAAAAATCTATGCGATCACTTTTGCATTTTGATAATTGCTTTAAAATGACTATTTCCCAAAGTGTCTTTGAGGAAAGCACCTGAGAGATCGTAGCTCCTCTCGCCGGGAAACTCCTCAGCATCCAGATCTTTAACCACTTGCCGACCGCCGCACGACGATATACGTCGGCAGAATGGCACGGGCAGGCATATTGGCGTATATATAAGTCCATGCCTGCCCGCGGGTGGGGGGCCCGATCGGGCCCCCCCCCGGTGCCTGCGGCGGTCGGCATTCGTTCGGGAGAGATCAGGGATGAGGGGACGGCCATTCATTCATGGCCACCCCCTCGCGATCGCTCTCGACGAATGGAAATCCCCCGTGACATCACTTCCTCTCCTGTAATGTAAACACAGGAGAGGAAGTGATGTATTCTCTCCTCCGTGTCGGTATTTTCCGTTCCGACACGGAGGAGAGCGGATCGGTGAGTTGCACCAACACTCTACACACACAGTAGAACATGCCAGGCACACTCACACCCCCCCTTTACCCCCCGATCACCCCCCCAATTACCCCTGCCCCCCAGTCACAGTGACACCAATGTCATTTTTTTTTTTTTTTTTTTTTTTTTTGCATTGGTGTCATTTGTGACTGTAATAACTGTTAGGGCAGTTAGAGTTAGCCCCCTTTAGTTCTAATGTACCCCCCTAACCCCCCCAATAAAGGTTTAACCCCGTGATCACCCCCCGTCGCCAGTGTCACTAAGGCTGGGTTCACATTGCAGCGGTTTATGAGAACGAATGTGATTCGCACCGCACTGCAGTGCAAATCACATCCGATCTCTGTGCGATTCGAGTTCAGCCATTCGCCGCACCCGCCGCACCCGCCACACCCGCCGCACCCGCCGCAAATTCGCACGGGACCCTTTTTTTGGCCCGCAGCAGAATCGGATCGCATGGGTGTTCACACCATGCGATCCGAGTTTGCAGATCGCACTGCGATATGCGAACTGATCTGGGGGTGTCAGTAACATTTCACTGACACTCCCAGCAGTTCGCATAGGGCAGTGTGAACTGCCGCCGGGAGGCATGCGATGCGGGAACCCGCCGCGGATTCGCGGCGTTTCCGCATCGCTCCAGTGTGAACCCAGCCTAATAAGCGATCATTTTTCTGATCGCCGTATTAGTGTCACAGGTGACGCTAGTTAGGCAGGTAGGTATTTAGGTTCGCCGCAGCTTTTTATAGCGCCAGGGACCCCCATATACTACCGCATAAAGCCCCCTGATTGCCCCCTAGTTAACCCTTTCACCAGTGATCACCATATAACTGTTACAGGTGACGCTGGTTGGTTAGTTATTTTTTTATAGTTTCAGGGCACCCGCCATTTATTACCTAATAAAGGTTTAACCCCCTGATCACCCGGCGGGTGTCATTTGTGACTAATAACTGTTAGGGCAGTTAGGGTTAGCCCCCTTTAGTTCTAAGGTACCCCCCTAACCCCCCCAATAAAGGTTTAACCCCGTGATCACCCCCCGTCGCCAGTGTCACTAAGGCTGGGTTCAGATTGCAGCGGTTTGAGAACGGATGTGATTCGCACCGCACTGCAGTGCAAATCACATCCGATCTCTGTGCGATTCGAGTTCAGCCATTCGCCGCACCCGCCACACCCGCCGCACCCGCCGCAAATTCGCACGGGACCCTTTTTTTGGCCCGCAGCAGAATCGGATCGCATGGGTGTTCACACCATGCGATCCGAGTTTTCAGATCGCACTGCGATATGCGAACTGATCTGGGGGTGTCAGTAACATTTCACTGACACTCCCAGCAGTTCGCATAGGGCAGTGTGAACTGCCGCCGGGAGGCATGCGATGCGGGAACCCGCCGCGCATTCGTGGCGTTCCCGCATCGCTCCAGTGTGAACCCAGCCTAATAAGCGATCGTTTTTCTGATCGCTGTATTAGTGTCACAGGTGACGCTAGTTAGGCAAGTAGGTATTTAGGTTCGCCGCAGCTTTTTATAGCGCCAGGGACCCCCATATACTACCGCATAAAGCCCCCTGATTGCCCCCTAGTTAACCCTTTCACCAGTGATCACCATATAACTGTTACAGGTGACGCTGGTTGGTTAGTTATTTTTTTATAGTTTCAGGGCACCCGCCATTTATTACCTAGTCTCACTAGTGTACCCCTAAATTTAGGGGTGTCTACTTTCCAAAATGGGGTCATTTGGGGGGGGTTTGTGCCATCTTGGCATTTTATGGCCTTCAAAACTGTAACGCCCTTAGAAAGCCTGAAGGCGGTGCTTGGTTTTCGGGGCCCCGTACGCGGCTAGGCTCCCAAAAAGTCCCACATATGTGGTATCCCCGTACTCAGGAGAAGCAGCAGAATTTATTTTGGGGTGTCATTTCACATATGCCCATGGCATGCGTGAGCAATATATCATTTAGTGACAACTTTGTGAAAAAAAAAAAAAAAAAAAAAAAGTTTGTAATTTTCCCGCAACTTGTGGCAAAATATAAAATATTCCATGGACTCAACATGCCTCTCAGCAAATAGCTTGGGGTGTCTACTTTCTAAAATGGGGTCATTTGTGGGGGTTTTGTGCCATCTTGGCATTTTATGGCCTTCAAAACTGTAATAGGTAGTGAGGAGTGAAGTCAAATATTTACGCCCTTAGAAAGCCTGAAGGCGGTGCTTGGTTTTCGGGGCCCCGTACGCGGCTAGGCTCCCAAAAAGTCCCACATATGTGGTATCCCCGTACTCAGGAGAAGCAGCAGAATTTATTTTGGGGTGTCATTTCACATATGCCCATGGCATGTGTGAGCAATATATCATTTAGTGACAACTTTGTGAAAAAAAAAAAAAAAAAAAAAAAGTTTGTAATTTTCCCGCAACTTGTGGCAAAATATAAAATATTCCATGAACTCAACATGCCTCTCAGCAAATAGCTTGGGGTGTCTACTTTCTAAAATGGGGTCATTTGTGGGGGTTTTGTGCCATCTTGGCATTTTATGGCCTTCAAAACTGTAATAGGTAGTGAGAAGTGAACTCAAAAATTTACGCCCTTAGAAAGCCTGAAGGCGGTGCTTGGTTTTCGGGGCCCCGTACGCGGCTAGGCTCCCAAAAAGTCCCACATATGTGGTATCCCCGTACTCAGGAGAAGCAGCAGAATTTATTTTGGGGTGTCATTTCACATACGCCCATAGCATGTGTGAGCAATATATCATTTAGTGACAACTTTGTGTAAAAAAAAAAAAAAAATTTTTTTTTTGTCATTATTCAATCGCTTGAGGCAAAAAAATAAAATATTCAATGGGCTCAACATGCCTCTTATCAATTTCCTTAGGGGGTCTACTTTCCAAAATGGGGTCATTTGGGGGGGTTTTGTACTGCCCTGCCATTTTAGCACCTCAAGAAATGAGATAGGCAGTCGTAAACTAAAAGCTGCGTAAATTCCAGAAAACGTACCTTAGTTTGTAGATGTGACAACTTTTGCGCAAACCAATAAATATACAATTATTGACTTTTTTTTTACCAAAGACATGTGGCTGAATACATTTTGGCCTAAATGTATGACTAAAATTGAGTTTATTGGATTTTTCTAATAACAAAAAGTAGAAAATATCATTTTTTTTCAAAATTTGCGGTCTTTTTACGTTTATATCGCAAAAAATAAAAATCGCAGAGGCAATCAAATACCATCAAAAGAAAGCTCTATTTGTGGGAAGAAAAGGACGCAAATTTTGTTTGGGTACAACATTGCATGACCGCGCAATTACCAGTTAAAGCAGCGCAGTGCCAAAGTGTAAAAAGACCTCTGGTCATTTACCAGCAAAATGGTCCGGTCTTAAAGTGGTTAAATTGTTGCCTCTCATCCACTCATCTTCAGTTTCTGTTTCCCCCAGCTTGGCAAGAACATTTTTAGGGGAGCTAGGGTCTCTTTGGGCTCCTGTGAGACATTTTATGCTCCTCACTTTACTGTTTGTTTTCTTCTTCTGAGGCTTTGGTCCTCCTAGATCTCTTCCCGGACTTGTGTGGCATAACGGGCTCCTTGTACCCCTTCTATGCCTGGGGAGAGCCCATACTGATGTGGCCCCCCCACAATTTTCTCCAGGGACACGTATGCTAGTTTTGCGAGTGGCCTTGGCCCTCTGTCTTATTTCCTAAGTGCACCAGGGTTATTTACCTTTTTTGTAGGTATTGTGATATCAGCTGTTCCCCCTCTCTCTTTCTTATGTTTGGTTGCAGGCTAAAACCTCTGTCCAGCCAGTTGATGTCCAGCTTCTAAAGCTAGATTGGGGCAATTGTGGTCTAAACCTCTCTGTGCCTCTTGCAATGTAGATTTGGTTTAAAACTGAGTCCTCGCCTGTTTGCACAGACCTCGTGACCTCTATTAAAAATGACCTCTGTGCTACTTTTTAATCTTTTCGGACTAGCTTTCCAGGGAACCCAGGTCCTTCTGGCATCTTCACCGCTCTCTAACCTGCTGAATTGGCTGAGGCCCAAACAGGTTTACCCTCGGCTCTGGAAGCTGGATCCCTTCTCACTCTTAAGTCTGATTCAGAGGAAGAGGGAAAGATTGATAGTACAGATATATCTTCTAAATTCAAGACATCTCTGGAGGATGTGGGGGAGCTTCTTAAGGCAATTCATGCTACCCTGGGCATAGAGGAGGAAAAGGGGCTAACCTTCCATGACCAAATGTACATTGGTCTTAATCTTAAAGGCTGCGCATTCCCAATCCACTCCTGTCAGTTATGATTAGGAAGGAATGGCAGCAGCCAGAAAAGAAGTTATTCTTTTCTATATGCCATAAAAGGAGATTCCCATTCGAGGATGCAGAGAACTAGATGCAGCTTTCTCTGATATCGAAATCTACCGATTTTAACCTTTGAAGCTATTGGAACTTAAAAGAACCAATGGGCAAGAGAATGGATATGCTTCTTAAAAGGTCTTGGCAGTCTATGAGTAATCTGAAGCCGGCCATGGTTAACCACTTGTTGCTAGGAATTTGGAACACTGGCTTGACCAACTTAAATCACATATTTCGGCACATTCACCCAAGCAAGAAATCCTGAGGTCCTTGGTAACTTTATTTGCAACAGTAGCTTTTATCGCTGATGCATCTGCAGCATCTTTTGGAATGTTTGCAAGCTCCGCGGCTCTAACAAATTCTGTGAGGAGGGCCCTGTGGCTGAAGACTTGGCCAGGGGGGATGCAGCTTCTAAGAGTAAATTGTGTGCCATTCCATTTGCTGGGGACTTGATGTTTTGGAGCTGAATTGCTAGCTGCAGCAAGAGGATAAGGCTCAAACCCTGAGTCTCTAACGGATCCCCTACCAAGGCAGGAGTGATTTTTAATCCTCCTGTGCAATCTGATAAAATGCAGTGACTCCATCCCCCCAGAGGGAGGAACGCTTCTGGAGTTTCTTCTATAGTGGGAAGTTATCACTTTGAATCCTTACATTCTAAACGTGCTCTTCCCGGGGATGTGTCATAGATTTTGCGGAACCTCCTTCGACAGGATTCTTAGTGACGAACATTGAACGGACACAAGCTAAGCTCTCGCAATGAAGTCTGTGCTTCAGGAGCTGATGTCCCAGAAAGTTATTAAGCTGTTTCCTCCGGAAGAAATTCACAAAGGTTCTGAAACACTCAGGAAAATGTCGTCGTCTTCTAAATCTAAAACCTGTAAACAAGTCAGTCGAATACAGAACATTTTGAATGGACTTAATTTTCTCTGTCAGAAGCCTATACCAGGGGTCTTGCATGGCATCAATAGATTTACAGAATTATCTCCACATACTGATTGCTCCTCAATCTTAAAGTTTCCTCAGTTTGGCTCTGAATTGGGAAAATCAAGTTCAGCAGCTACAATTCAGGACCCTCCCATTTGGCCTTTCTTCTGCCCCAAGGGTCTTCACAAAGGTCGTTGCGGCAGCATTAGCACCTCTCCGCCTCAAGGTAATCTCTGTAATACCTTATTTGTGCTACCTTCTGTTTTTTGCACCATCCAGAGAGAAGCTGCATCAGAGTTTAATCAGAGCCCACGAACATCTAAAATCCCTAGGACGCATTGTGAACCTCCAAAAATCCAACCCATTACCTGCTCAGGAAGTACTCTTCCTAGGTTAATAGATCAGTTGAGTGGAGCAACAAATCTTTTACCCAGAAGAGAAAAAGAGAAGCCGAGCATGGAGACAGTGCTGCAGTCCAACCAACTTTTTTCCATCATGCAGATTATTTTGGCCCTGGGAACATTGACTTCATCAATAACAACAATCCAGTGGACAAAGTTCCATTTCAGACCAATTACTGGCTTTTATTTTGAGAAATTGGGACCGTCAACTCTCTGGATACCCTCCTAAAAATGCCCACCTCAGAAGCTTTTGGTGGGGGAGGAACCAGACCGTAATTTCTATTGGCCAGTTGTGGTCTATCCCAGTAGAGTTAAGGACAGAAGCCAGCATCTGGGGCTGGGGGGGGGCCTATCTGAAGGGGAAGCTGCCGTAAGGTTTGTGGTCAAGGATGGAAGCCTCAGAGTCCTAGAATTGGAGAGAGCTAAAAGTGGTAGGGATGGCTTTGATGGCGTTCGTCTAGGAAGTGCATGAATGTAATTTTCTCAGCAGGCACCGCGTGCAGGAAGCGGAGTGGTCCTTTAAACAGGGAGGTGTTCACCTTAATTGCCCTGAAATGGGGTCAGCCACAAGTAGATCTTTTTGCAACATGACTGAATGCTCAAGTGTCTCTGTTCTTTTCTTTGAACAGGAACGATCACTACTTAAGAATAGATGCTTTAGCTCACAGCTGAAAGTTTCACCTGTGCTATGCCTTCCCGCCTTTTCAGTTAATTCCAAAGGTAGTGAAGAAAATCCATGAAGACACATCCGTGAACCTTATTACTCCTTTTTGTCCAAAAAGGGCTTGGTTTTCTTCCCTACTGCAGGTGGAGGTCAAACCACATTGCCACCTTCAGCTGAGACAGGGCCTTCAGATTCAGGGTCCTTTATACTACCCAAAAAGATAGCAAAACTGAAGTCGACAGCCTGGTGTCTGAGAAAAAGAAGCAAAGGCTTTTCTGACCATCTGGTTTCTACTCCATTGTCAAGCCAAAAAAAGGTGACTAGCTCCATCTATTTCAAGGTTTGGAAGGTGTTCAACACCTGGTGCAGAGCTTCAGGTTGAGCTTCACAAGATATTCAGTTCAAGAATTTCTATAGTATGGTGCAGGCATAGGTCTGGCAGTAAGTACTCTTAAGGTGCAAATTGAAGCCCTGAGGATTTTTCTGGAAAGGTACATTGCAACTGGTGGTTAGATTTTTTTTTTTTTTTTTTAAGCCCCCACCCGATCCAGACCATGAAAGGTCAGAACCTTTCCAACATGGGATTTGTCTTTAGTTCTGCGGGCCTTGACTAAAGCACCATTTGAAACTTTTTTTAATTAAATCTTTTTATTTTATAAACATATAAAATGTACTTACCGTTAAGAATAAAGAAACTACCAAAAGATAATCTTACACAATTCTATCAGTGTCATGATTAATAGCTCCCTACATACATTATTCTTTAAACCCCTCCTATCCCCCCATCCCCTCCTAGTGCCTTATTTTTCAATCACTTTTTTACTGTGCCTTAATTTTTGTGGAATTAGTAAACAATATATTACCACTATCCTACTTTCCCTCACATAGATTACTTTGTCACCCTTCTAATCTATTCTCCCTTCCCTATAACATCTCCTCTGTGTTTAATTCTCTCTTGCCATGTGCCCATTGATACCCTTTATGGTGGACAACCCATTTTAGCCAACCATGGTGTCCACAACTTCAAAAAAAAGTTCTTTCTTCTACTGTATACCACTTTTTCCCTCCATATGGTATTGTCCATCACCTTTATCCATTCTTCACACGTGGGGGATCTTACCGATTGCCAGTTCTGGGCTAATAACTTTCGTGCCTGAAATAGGCCCCTTATCGCTGCTATTTTAACTTTTTACGATATCTTCCTGTCTTCTATTTTTCCCAATAAGGATATCTCCTCCCCCGGTTTAAGCATGGTCCCAATAGTATTGTTAATAACTTCAACTATTCCTGTCCACTACCTAAAATAATTTTGGGCACTTCCACATCATATGTATCAAATCCCCAGTTTCTTAACACCTTGGACATTTAGCGTCCACTCTATAACCAAATCCAAAAAGTTTTTTTTGGGGTATAAGCCCTATGTTAAAAAAAAAATAGCTGGGACATTTTTTGTGCAGGGGACGCTGAAACCAGGTCACTACCTTCTAATAACTTTCTCCACTGTGCTTCTGTTATCTTTATTCCAAGATCCTCTTCCCGTCTTTTTTTATTTCTAGCCAATCCATCCCTAGTAATAAATTTACTGCAGAGCTGTGCATATATATCTCGGATATCAATCCCTTAGATGACTCCCTATTCAACACTTTTTTTTGACTAAGAGGGGTTTTACACCATACTACCATTTGATTTCTAAAATGTTTCTCCCTCCTCAACTCCTCAAAAGACTTCAACCTACTCCCCTCATATAGTTGGGCCAATCTTGCCACACCACACTTTTCCCATACACCTACTTTACCTATAGGTGTGAAATCTGGAAAGTGCTTATTATCCCACAGTGGGGTATATTCTGTTGGTCCTACGTATCCCATTCCTTTTTTTACTGCCTGCCAGACCTTTGTAATTAATCTTAGTGTAGGGCATTCAGAAAGGAATGAGTCAGCTTCCAGAGCTTCCACCTGTTTAACATGCTTAGCTCCCTGCAACAACATCGGCTCCTTTTTATTCCTATCCTCCACCCTATCCCAGCCCCTCAAATGCTGTAGCTGAGCGGCCAGAAAATAGCGGTGGTGTGGGACTGCTGCTCCCCCTTCTTTTATTGGTAGCTGCAATGTCTGTAGGCCTATACGAGGTTGTCTCGTCTTCCATATTAGTTCCCTAAATAAAGTTTTGATCTTTTTAAACCATTCCATTCTTATCCAAACTGGAGCGTTGTGTAAATAATACAACTGGTGCATCCAAACCATTTTAATTATATTAATTCTGCCAGCTACTGACAAAGGTAGATGTTTCCAAATGTCCCGCTTCTGACTAAATCTAAACAGGAGGGGAGCAAGATTATCTCTTCTATATTGGTTTGGGTCCCTTGTTAGCCATATTCCCAAGTATTTCATTCTGTCTCCCACCTGCAGTTGAGCAACTGCAGGCGGCAGAGAGCTTATTGGGTCTCCCGCCAGTAATGCAGACTTCTCCCAATTAATTACCAACCCTGATATCCGTGCAACGTTTTTCACTATATTCATGGCCGTCACTAAGGATACATCTATATCCCCAAGAAACAGGAAATCATCTGCGTATAATGCAATCCTGTCTTCACCCACTTCTCTTTTAAATCCCTGTATCACCCCTGCTGCTCTAATGGCAATCGCCAGTGGTTCAATTGCCAAAGCGAACAACAGGGGCGACAGGGGACATCCCTGTTGTGTACACATCTCAAGTTCTATCGGGTCAGAGTACATGTTAATTTTTATTTTTGCTCTAGGGGTCCTATAAAGTGCTTTTACCCAACCTATAAAGGTGGGTCTGAACCCAAACATCTGCAGAGCCCACCATAGATACCCCCACTCCAAGCGATCAAAAGCTTTGGCGGCATATAGAGATACTAATGACCCGCGACCCCATGTTTAGCATCGGAATCTGTAAGTTTAAATACACCCTCTTGATGTTAACACTGGTGGACCTATTCGCTATAAACCCCGATTGATCTGGGTGTGTACTTTTTTGTATATGTCTATTCACCCTTGCTGCCAATACTTTTGCAAGTATTTTTGCATCAGAGCACAACAATGATATTGGCCTATACGATACAGTGTCCTTAGGGTCTTTCCCTTCTTTTGGCAGCACTATTATCGTGGCTTCTGACATTGAAATAGGCAGCCCCCCCTCCTGATACCACATCCTCAGTACCTTCAATAGTTCTGGGATAAGCACTTCCCTATACCGTCTATAAATTTCTACTGGAAGACTATCTGGTCCTGGAGACTTCTGATTGGCCATCCCGGCCACAGCGCACTGTACTTCCTCCAGGGTTATGGGGCTCTCTAGTTCTTCTTTCGCTTGTTCTGACAGTGTTGGCATTTCTATCCCTTCAAAAAATCTATCCCATTCCCCCCTCTAGATTTATATAGCTTTGAATAATACTGCCTAAATGAGTCCAGAATTTCAGAGGTCCAAGAGGAGATCCCCCCGGCAGCCTAATTGCCGCGATCCCTGACAGGGAGTTGTTGGTTTTAACCAGCCTAGCAAGCATACGGCCTACACTCTGCCCATCAGCGAACGCCGCTTGTCTCTGAAACCGGTGCTTATTCTCCACCTTTCTCATAACAACATTTCTATATATCTGCTGGCTTCTGAGCCATCTCTCCTGTTTTTCAGGGGTTGGGTCTTCCACATATTGTTTTTCAGCCTCCATCACTTCCTCTCTGATACTCTCTTCCCATTTCCTAGAATTTCTCTTAATCCCTGCCACCTGTTGTATTATTAAACCTCTAAGGAATGCCTTTAGAGTGTCCCATACCACCCCTATTGGTGCTGTCCCCTCATTTAAAGTTACATTTGAAACTTTAGTCCTACCATCCCTCAGGTTGATCACATAAAGACAGGTTTTCTTGTCTGCAAGAGGAATCGGTGAACTCCATGCCCTGTCTGTAAGAGAACCTTTTATCTATTCCGGACAGACCCCACTTTTTTACAGAAGTTTGCTTCAGTTCAGAATTGTTCTCGAGATGTTGTACTTCCTCCTTTTTGTTCCAATCTAAATGGGCAAAAAAGGAAAGGTAATTTCACACGTTGGATGTAAAGAGGACAGTTTTTTGTATTCCCTTGAAACTGCCAAGGACTTTAGATGTACAGTACATATTCCTTGTTCTAGAATCCCCCAGTTGGTATTCATGCTCACTCCACTAGAGCTCTCGCAGTAAGCTGGGCAGAAGAGGCTGTTGACCCCCCCCCCCCCCTCCGAACAAATTTGTAAGGTGACTACTTGGTCAAGCCTGTCAACTTTCGCCCGCCATTACAGATGGGGGATTGATGGTGGGGGATTGGGCCTTTGGTAGAAAGGTCCTACAAGCTGTCATCCCACCCTAAGGGGGTAAGGCTAGTTGTGCTCTCAGGTGCTGTCCTGAAAGACGCTTTGGGAAAATTCAAGTTAGACTTACCAGTAACTTGTTTTCCAGTAGTCTTTTAGGACAGTAACAACCCACCCTTATGCTGTATTTTACATATGTTTGTGTTTTAGTCTACTGGCGAGTAGATGAGGCAGCCTCCATTTAAATATCTGGATGATGTGTTTGATGTGTTTCCTGTCGCCTGGTGGGAGGAGCTATAATCTCTCACGCTGTCCTGAAAAACTACTGGAAAACAAGTTACCGGTAAGTTGAACTTTAAATTTTTTTTGTTGAAAGCATTCTTACTGTACAGTATTTGTTCATATGTGCCTAAAAACTTTTGCACAGCACTGTATATCCCTAACCGCTTCCGCCCTGGAAAGATTTACCCCCTTCCTGACCAGAGCATTTTTTTCCGATTCAGCACTGCGTCACTTTAGCTGACAATCGTGCGGTTGTGCGACGAAGTACCTAAACAAAATTGACATTCTCCCCCCACAAATAGAGCTCTCTTTTGGTGGTATTTCATCACCTCTGCGGTTTTTATCTTTGCACTATAAACCAAAAAGGGACAATTTTGAAAAACTATATATTTTTTTTTTTTTTACTTTTTGCTATAATAAATATCCGATTATACGATTTTTTCCCTCAGTTTAGGCCGATATGTATTCTTCATATTTTTGGTAAAAAAAATAAATCGCAGTAAGCATATATTGGTTTGCGCAAAAGTTATAGCTCCCTTTAGAATAGGGGATATATTTTATGGCATTATTATTAATAATAATAGTAATAATAATAATAATATATTACTATTTTTACTAGTAATCACGGTGCTTTTTAAATTTTTTTTTTTTTATCTGGACTGCGACATGGCAGATTTACTGATGGGTTATATAGGCACCACTAGGTGATGGACACTGGCACACCCTAGACAGGAAGTTTAGCCCCCTAATATAACCCCTTCCCTAACTGGGAGTAACTCCAGTTTTTTCGCCAGTGTCTTAGGTGTTGTCATTTTCCTCTCTGTGTTCATGCCTCACGCTTCCTCCGAGCCCAAGCTCCAGGTAGGATGTGGGATTTTTCTTTTTTTCTTTTCAAGGAATGTCTCCCCACAGCTTTCTTCAGGCTAAAGGGCCAGTTGACGGTACACACCGCCTCCCGCTGCCGCCATTACGGCAGCTTTCATCCATCTGCTCCCCTCTCTCCTCTGCCCCAGCCTCCCCTCCATGGTGATCCGATCAGGATTGGAACTCTCGGCTCACGCGGGAACGCAATACTTGTTTAACCACTTGCCGCCCGCCCTATAGGCAAATGACGGCTGCAAAGTGGTTTCAAAATCGCATCGTGGCGATCGTGGTTGCGGGGTGTCAGTCGGACACCCCGCAACTACGATCTCGGTAAAGAGTCTCTGACGGAGACTCTTTACCATGTGATCAGCCGTGTCCAATCGCGGCTGATCAGTGTAAATAGGAAGAGCCGGCGATCGGCTTTTCCTCACTCGCGTCTGTCCGAGCCGATCGGCTGCTCCTCTGACGATGGATCTGTGCTGATCGATTATCAGCTCAGCCCCCCCGAGGATGCCCACACTGGACCACCAGGGATGCCCAGCACCAGGTATGCCACCCTAGACCACCAGGGATGCCAATCAGTGCCCACAATGGGCATTACTGATTGGCATTTATTATTGTTTGCTACTGATTGGCATCCATCAGCACAAAACAATACAATACAATGTCACCTATCGGGGCCCCTCCGTGCCGCCTCATCGGGGCCCCTCCGTGCCGCCTCATCGGGGCCCCTCCGTGCCGCCTCATCGGGGCCCCTCCGTGCCGCCTCATCGGGGCCCCTCCGTGCCGCCTCATCGGGGCCCCTCCGTGCCGCCTCATCGGGGCCCCTCCGTGCCGCCTCATCGGGGCCCCTCCGTGCCGCCTCATCGGGGCCCCTCCGTGCCGCCTCATCGGGGCCCCTCCGTGCCGCCTCATCGGGGCCCCTCCGTGCCGCCTCATCAGTGACCATCAGTGAAGGAGAAATCATACTTATTTACAAAGTTTTGAAACGGAAACAAAAAACATATTTTTTGTCAATTTTCTGAAAGCTCAAAATTGGTCTGGGCAGTAATGTGTTTAAGTGCCTGGTGAGGTGGTTAAGAGAGACAAGGGGAGGGGCGGTATGAGTGTTTGGAAGGAGAGTTAGCGTGGCGTCAGATGTGGTTTGACGCCCACAACTAGGGCTAAACTAAGCTAGAAGATGCACTGTTTTGCAGGTGCACAGCTCAAGGAGGGACACAGAGCAGATGTGAGTGTGGCTTGGCACTATGGGCAGACGAGGTACAGGTACCATGAGAAATAGGGGCTCAAGGGAATCTCCCTCAGGTTCTGAGGTCCCCCCTCTGCAGCACCATCTCCCCCTGAAGGACCTAGGGAGGCAGGTCAGGATGAGCTGTCAGGGGTCAAGGGCTACATCTGCTGCTGGCATTTCAGCCCCTGTATACATTACTCAGGAGGTTTTTTCCTCAACCAGAAGTAGATTAGAGAAAAGATTGATGGCCATGATCATATCTTCACTAGGGGGGAAGAAAGCTCATTAGATCCCCTTCTACCCAGGACACTCAAACAGAGCAACTCTGGGAAAGGGGAGATGATTCCCCTTCTGGCGATCGGGATGAGGATGACTCCTCTTCTGAGGAATTTAGTGAGGAAGGACCCTCTTCGGCTTCACAGGCTGAGACATTTCTGGTGCAATCTCTTACTAAAGGGGTCCGCTCCACATTTAAGTTAATGTACCTGAGCCGATTGAAAAACCCACTTGGGTTCACTTAAGCCTCCTCAAGCTGCACGTGCTTTTCCTGTTCATTTCCTGCTGGAAAAGCTTATTTATTCTGAGTGGGATCACCTAAATTAACATTTAGGCTAGGTTCACATTGCTGCGATGCGGGAACGCCGCGAATCCGCGGCGTTTTCCCGCATCGCACACCTCCCGCCGGCAGTTCACACTGCCCTATGCGGACGGCTGGGGGTGTCAATGTTATGTTAATGACACCCCCAGATCCGTCGGCATATCGCAGTGCGATCTGCCGACTCGCACAGGAATCGGATCGCATGGTGTGAACCCCCATGCGATCCGATTCCGTTGCGGACCCAAAAAAGGGTCCCGTGCGAGTTTGCTGCGGGACCGCTGCGAGTTCAGCCATACTATCTGTATGGCTGAACTCGCAGCGCTACGGAGATCGGATGTGATTTGCTGTGCAAATCACATCCGGTTCTCCCCCCGCAGCAGTGTGAACCCAGCCTTATTGCTATTAAAATACTGCTGATATAAAATGAAAGCGTATGCTATGACCAGCCCTGATTTTCCACTCCCATTTTGCAAGTGGAAAATTATGACGAGTGTGGGCTGCCTGGGGGAGGGGGTGGGCACCGCCGCCAGGCGGGTTTGAATGGGAGCCATTCTCCCAGCGATCGCCAAGGGGAAGAGAGGAGAGCAGGAGGCCGGATTATCAGAAAGCAGGGAAAAATCACTTGTAACAGCTTTTATTTGCATTGCCGTGTGTTTCCACTGCCACATACAGCCCCACCTCCTGGCCCGGGTACTTTTATATAAGTCACATGTCCCAGCATTGGACAGAGGTGATCTAAATACCCGGGCCAGGAGGTGGGGCTGTATGTGGCAGCTGGAACATGTGGTAATTCAAATGAAGCTGTTACAGTGACGTTCCCCACTCTGAGGATCCACCCGGCAATCCTCTTCCTCTCCTCTATTCCCCTGCACAGGTGAGGCTGCATTGTTGGGCACTGATAACGTTGTTAACATTTTATTTTTGTAGCTTCTGCATAAAACATTTTAAGTGTCATTTCATGAGATTATTTCTGAGGGCGTGTTGCGGGGCAGGTTAGGGGTTGGGTGGGGCAAATGGTGGCGAGTAACCCTTAACCTCCCTGGCGGTGATCCTGAGTCTGGCTCGGGTTAGAATTTTACTATCATAAGCGGTAACCCCGAGCCTGACTCGGGATCGCATTGCTGGATACAGGGAGAACACGGGGAGAAGTTACTTACCTTGTCCCCTGGATCCAGCGATGTCATCCACTCTGTGTGATCGAGCTGTCCTCCGCTCGATTCACACAGTGCCCGAATGCTGCCAAGCTCCGTTCCCTGCGACGTTACGGCGCACGGGAGCGGAGATCGGCGCCAAATTCAAAAAAGTTAAAATACACAAAACACACACAGTACTGTAATCTGTAAGATTACAGTGCCGTATAAAAAATGACACAACCCCTTTGTCCCTAGTGGTCTGTGCAGTGCCCTCATGCACTTTTTTATATTATAAATACAGTTTTTTCTGCCTGGAATTTGGAGATTGTCCATAGCAACCAAAAAGTGTCCCTTTATGTCCAAAGTGATTTTAGACCAACTAGAAAACAGCGATAATAAATTAGAATCACTTGCAGAACTGAGCGATGGCGATTTGTGGGGAAATTCGTCATCAAACACTAAATCTAATGACAGCGACAATTCTGCAAATGAGCAAATTTCAGTGTTTTTGGATTTGATTACATTATTGAATAATTTTTATTATTATATTATAAACTTTATCATACCTGGGATGTCTACTAGACTCTGGTTTGAACAGATTTGAGAGTTATTCCTAAGAATTACAGGACTACAATATAAAACGCCAAATTTCCATGCAAAATAATTGTACTGCTTTCAGCACCTAAAACCAGAACTAATCATACTGCCAGGGAGGTTAAGGCCTGGCTAGTAGCTTAGGACTTGAATTTTGAGCCCTGCTATGACCATAGATCTCTTTTTAAGGATTTCAGAGAGATGAGGGCTACATTTCAGAATGTATTTTTCTGTGTTTGCAGTTCACTTTAGGGGTAACACAGGTCAGCATATGAAGGATTTTAGTGTCTCCTACTATCCAGACCTATTCAGCAGCGTTGTTTTTTTTCTATTTTATTAGAGGGGGGAAGCCCCAGGCTGTAACTTTAAGAGGAATTTGGGGAGATTGAGTTCGAGACATGATGATCTATACCAGTGATGGCGAACCTTGGCACCCCAGATGTTTCGGAACTACATTTCCCATGATGCTCATCTACACTGCAGAGTGCATGAGCACCTTGGGAAATGTAGTTCCAAAACATCTGGGGTGCCAAGGTTCGCCATCACTGATATATACTCTCTGTCTTTATCTCCCTTCCGGCAACCACCAAAATACACCTACATATGCTGACCTGAGTTACTTATAAGGTAAGTTATAAGGGATTACGGGATTTATTTACTAAAGGCAAATCCACTTTGCACTAAAAGTGCACTGCTCTGCTTAATTTATAATCCAACAATGTTTATTTTCCTTGCATGTGCCCCCCGGATCTACAGTGGCTGCACTTCCAAGAGTACTTGTAGTGCAAAGTGGATTTGCCTTTAGTAAATAACTCTCCATGTGTTGTGTAGGTGAGCCATCAATTTAAACATGCTTAACATGGTATGATTACCTTTTTGCTGTTTTTATGCTTAGTAATAAGTTAAATTTGAACCTTCCATGGGTTTACAAATCAAAACCTAATGTGCGATTTTGAACATAAGATTATCAGTTTTAAATGTAGTTACTTATAAACCAGTAGTTTTTTTAAATATTTTTTGCTGTTTGTGATATAACCTATTCTGTGAGTGTTTTTGGCTACTAAACTATAAAGAGAACCTATGGGCAATACTTTTCTGAAAAGCACTGTAAACATTAGAGGTGGACCAGTAACTGTGATAGTGACATCTCTTATTTTTGTTACAAACGAGGAGTTCGATTTTTCTAGAGTTAAAGTATTATGAAGAGGGAGCTCAGTGTCGAGAACAACGTTTACAGTAAGATGAATATAAAGGAGCATCAATATTGTTGCGGCTTTTGCAGGGCAGCTGCAATAGTTTTGTGTGAGCTCAAGAAGCTCGGTAAAGAGAGGAAGGTTGAGGCCTAGAAGAGCCAGAAACTGTCCTCTTGTGAATGCTGCCTTCCCTAGATTAGCATCATGAATTGCCATGGTGCAGGCAGGTGGGCCACCCGCAAACACAATAGCAGTGGTAATGGCTGTGTGTTGCTGCAGGTATGTCGATTGAATGGGTGTATTAGAGACCGATGTTTTACTGGGTACTGTGTCAGTGATGCTAAGTATATAAGAGACATTTAAGAATGGGAGGCATTATTAAGGTTGATTCTTGGTATATATCTCCAGAGCTGTCAGTGATTGCTAGTTTTAAGAGATTTGTTTATGCCACTATGTGCTTCTGCTTCATTAAATCTGGAGATATATACCAAGAAATCAACATTAATAATGCATCCATTCTTAAATGTACTATATTATTTTA